>NC_057836.1:45925000-46550000 GCF_910594005.1 Cervus elaphus
AGGAGGGAGGCCGTCCTCCCAGGACGGGGTTCTGTCTTGCTCCGGCCTGCTCTGGTGTCCCAGATTCTACCGAGCGTTAAGTCCCAGTGCCACCCCCCACCTGAACATGCATGTGAGAAGATTCTCAACAATCAGGGTCCCAGTCCTGGCTTGGGAAACAGCTGCACATCAGTCGCAGAGTCTCAGCACCCAGGTGAGGTGACGGAAGGGCCCTGGTGGAGCATCTCACACCGTGGGCTCTGCAGGGTGGCTCGTGTCCTCATGGACAACGTGGACACTGTGAATGTCCAGGAAGGGACCCCTGTGGATGTTGCCAAACATGACCTGGTTGGTGAACCCTTTGATCACAGGCTGTTTCATGAGTCTAAGATTTACTGGCCTACGTTTTGAGAAATGCTGGATGTATTCTTAATTGGGTGACCCAGTTGATTTCAGAATACAAGTGTTATCATATAAATTCATGGTGCCTGTGAAGGCAGTTGCCATTCTGATCACCTCTAAGTGATAAGCGTTTATCACTTAGCACGTATATTGCTAGTTAACTCTGACCACAGTCTCATGAGACAGGTATCACTACTCCCACCCGTTATAGATGAAGAAGTGGGCCTGCAGACACAGTCACAGCAGTCTGCCAGCACCTTCCAGACCTGTGAAATGTTTGGTACATTTGGCCTGTTTAATGAAGGCTCTTGGTAGAAGCGAGTGGAAAAACGACTGATCACGATCCCTGTATGTCTGGGTCAGATGGGACCTAATTACAAGGAGTCTGGGAGTTACATCAACATGTCCCAAAAGACTGATGGGCCCTCTGAAATTAAATAGACTACTCGGTCTTGTTTAGTAAGGATGTTCTTCCACTGGACATAATTAGTCTTAGTCTACACAGAGGCCAGACTACAGGCAAACTGGTTAAAATTATAACCAGGTAAGATCAGTTTTGTCACCCTGCTTATTTAACTTATATGCAGAGTACATCATGAGAAATGATGGGCTGGATGAAGCACAAGGTGAAATCAAGATTGCCGGGAGAAATATCAATAACCTCAGATATGCAGATGATACCATCCATATGGCAAAAAGCAAAGAAGAACTAAAGAGCCTCTTGATGAAAGTGAAAGAGGAGAGTGAAAAAGTTGGCTTAAAGCTCAACATTCAGAAAACTAAGATCATGGCATCTGGTCCCACCACTTCATGGCAAACAGATGGGGAAACAGTGGAAACAGTGGCTGACTTTATTTTTTGGGGCTCCAAAATCACTGCAGATGGTGACTGCAGCCATGAAATTAAAAGATGTTTGCTCCTTAGAAGAAAAGTTATGACCAACCTAGACAGCATATTAAAAAGCAGAGACATTACTTTGCCAACAAAGGTCCGTCTAGTCAAGGCTATGGTTTTTCCAGTGGTCATGTATGGATGTGACAGTTGGACTATAAAGAAAGCTGAGCACCGAAGAATTGACGCTTTTGAACCGTGGTGTTGGAGAAGACTCCTGAGAGTCTCTTGGACTGCAAGGAGATCCAACCAGTCCATCCTAAAGGAGATCAGTCCTGAATATTCATTAGAAGGACTGATGCTGAAGCTCAAATACCATTACTTTGGCCACCTGATGTGAAGAACTGACTCATTTGAAAAGACCCTGATGCTGGGAAAGAACGAAAGCGGGAGGAGAAGGGGACGACAGAGAATGGGATGGTTGGATGGCATCACTGACTCAATGGACATGAGTCTGAGTGGACTCCGGGCGTTGGTGATGGACAGGGAGGCCGGGCGTGCTGTAGTCCATGGCGTCGCAGAGTCGGACACGACTGAGAGACCGAACTGAACTGAGATCAGTTTTGGATCACAGGGTGATTTTACAACTTTTATGCACCTTTTACTATTGGGCCTATTATTTATTAGGAAAACTTTTCTAGTAATATTTGTAACTCTGGGGATTGACTTCATAACTTGCTAGAAGTACAGAATTAAATAGGTTTGGGTGTGAAGGCTATTGATAAGCTTATTTGTTTCTGAGGCTAAACAGTACTGTAGACATTTGTAAAACACCTCAGAAGTGATACCCACGGTGCGCAGGCCATGACCGACTCCCATCCACACTAAACTGACCAAACACCCAGAGCTGCTGGACATGGCTGTGGATGTCCCTCGCAGGACAGAACCAATGGCGCTGGTCTCAGGGGCAGCAGGGACAAGCGGCATGGTCTCAAGAAGGAAGTCCTGCAAAGTTACTCATGGGGCGCCAGAAAACCCTGCCCAGGACTGGCCTCCAGGATCATATGCTACATACAACCCCAATCCTCTTCTTAGGGCTTGATGGGAAGTATCATGGTGTGAGACAAGGGTTTAACATTTTTTCTGTGCAGATGTTTGAGAACCATTATTTTAGTGAGAACCTCTATTCAAATGAAATCTTATGTGAGCACCTGAGCAAACCCTAGCAGGGAATGCAGCTGCGGTGGATGAGGGGCTGTCTGCTGAGTCTTTCCTCTTCCTGGCATTGCCCAGAAAGCTCCACAAAGGGTACAGTCTGGAGAAGGGCCTGGGTGCAGGGCAGAGCCTGCCTGGAGTCACAGACTTGGGCTTGAATCCTGGCCCTGTCTTCATTGGGCTGTGTGGCTCTGGGCAAGTTAACTGACCTCTCTGAGCCTCATCTCCCAAACAGTGAGCCCCTGTGGGGCTGCCTGAGGACTGGGTGGAGTACTTCCACACTGACAGGGCCCCCTCCCTAATGTGCGGGGAGGTGCCGGGTCTACGGCCTGACTTGCATGGCTGTGACCCAGGTTTGATTACCTGCTCAGGGGTCGGCGTTATGGGTGTGTCGCTCGGGAGTAGGGCCGAGGTGGGCAGGGGTGTGGTTTGTTGGTTAGAGTCCCCTCGATGGCTGGTGTCAGTGCCCATGGAATTCTGTCCTGACTGTGTCTCTGAGTTGAACACGGTCTAGAAGGCAACAGGCTGAATCAGCAAGGCTGGAAGATCAGGGCCCCCCAGGAAACAGCCACAGAACCCCTCTGGGGTGACCCCCGCCACCCCTGCCACTGCCCCTCACCCTCTGGGGCGTGTGGATGGGCGACAGCATGTCCAGGTCAGTCATGGGGAACTCCAGGCCCTTCCTCCGCAGGTCCTCGTAGACGGCCACCACACCCGTCAAGTCGGGCGAGCTGCGGAACGCGTCAGCCCAGGACTGAGAGGGGACAAGGGGACAGGGTTGATAACCACTGCTCAGTGGCTCCTCTGCAAGCCTGCCTGCCACCCCCAGGGAGCAGAAATTCCCTCCTGGACTTGCTGGTCCTTTGGCAGCATCACCCGGGCAGCCAGGCCTCTGCCAACTAGGCTCCCTCATTCAGAAGTACCGTCTGTAGATGAGCAAGACGGCCCCAGTGAGAGAAACCAAAGTGGACAGACAAGCAGCAGCACTGAGGGGGGCGCCTTCTCCCAACCTGCCCCGGGCTGCCTGCACTCACCTGGATGAGGGTGAGCACCTTGTCGTGCACGATGGTGGGCGGGTTGTTTTTGGGCAGGATGGTCCTCACTAGCACACCCTCCACAAAGTCCTGGCTGGCCACCAGCACGTGGAAGCGGTGCCCACAGTTCTTGACGCAGGTTTCCAAGACCTGGATGCCGTGTGGTGCCCATGAGCACCCGGCAGAGGAGGGGGAGGACCCAGGACCCCACCCTCACCCCCCACCCACACCCCAGCATAGAGACCCAGCAGAGGGTGCGGTTTTCTAAAGTGAGACCCAGAACATGGAGGAGCAGGGACGATGTTGGATTCAGGGGCTGGGTGGCTTGGGGGTGAGCCTGGGGTGGGCAGAGGGCTGAGTACTGGCTGCAGGTCCCAGGCTGAGTGGCCTTGGTGCCCACAGAATCCTGTTCTGAGGCCGTCTCTGAGCTGAGCACAATCTAGAGGGAGGTGGCTCTCCAGGTGGAAAGCAGAGAACTTTCACTGAAATGGTGATCCTGTGGCCTGGGAAAAAGGTGTTCAACTTCCCTCCCCACTCCTGCCCCCACTTCCTGGCAGGAGCTGCCTTTGACTTTCAGTTCAGTGGATTAATCCAGATATAAGTACTGCCTGGGGGAGGCAGAGACAGCGCCCTCCCAAGCCCCCTCCCCAGCCAAACCCATCCTGACTGCCAGGCTGCCAGCTTATGTCTGTCCTGCCCTGCTGTGGGCAAGGACTGGCCTTGGCCTCTGACACTTGCATTATGTTTATTTTTCAGGGCCAATTAGTCCACGTGTCAATGGGAGCTCAGCTTGGGCACTGCCCCCCAGAGGCCCATGTGCAGCGAGCTTCTGTGTCACCGGGCAGGCCCTCTGCCCACGTGCTCCATGACGGGCCCTCCACGGCCCTGCTGTGTCTGTTCCCCACACCAGCAGGCTGGAGAGAACTTTTCCAAATAGCCTCTCTTGTCACTCCGTATTGGCCAGCTGTGTAGACAGGCCAGTTTTTTGCCCACAGCCCCATAGCTCGGCCAGTAAAAAATCTGCCTGCAGTGCGGGGAACCTGGGTTCAATTCCTGGGTTGGGAAGATCCCTTGGAGAAGGAAATGGCAGCCCACTCCAGTGGGCTCCAGTTTCCTTGCCTGGAGAATCCCACGGACAGAGGAGCCTGACGGGCTACAGTGCATGGGGTCACAAGAGTTGGGCATGACTTAGTGACTAAACTGCCACCACCTGGAAGAGGGGCCCCAGGATGGCTGGGAGTCCCGCCAGGCCCCTGGTGGACTGTGGTCCCCCATGGATGGAGGGATGCGGCACTCACCGTGAGAGCTAACATCACCTCGTGGAAGTTCTTGTTCCCCACGATTCTCTTCTTCACGGCTCGGAAGGCATCTTTGGGACTGGGCAGACGGACAAAAGGAAGGATGGGTGGAGGATCACAACCTCCTTATCCAACAGGGAGGCTGCATGCCTGACATCAGGAGGTGCTGGGAGACGGGAACGGCTCTCATCCACCCAGGGGGAGGGGGGTGGGTGGGTGTGGGAGCCAGGGAAGCCTCCTCCTTCTCCGAGGCCTGCAGCTGAGCGTGAAGGGTGGGATGGTGTCAGCTGCAAGGAGTGGGGGAAGTGGTTCAGGTAGTAGAGGCAGCAGTCTGGACCAGGCCCAGGTGGGGAGGAGATGAAAGGCCACCACATGTGGGGCAGGTGAGGGAGGGGCTGGCGAGGCCTGTGGTCACAGTGGGGAGGGGAGCGCGGCAGCTGCTCTCTCTGCTCCACCTGCAACCCCACAGCTGTCCCCATGCCTCACCCCCGTGTCTCTGTCCCTCAGCCCTGCGCAGGGGAGAACCACACTGCCTGGGCTACTCCGGCCTAAAAGCCTCTGTGGCCCACAACTTGCACACCTACCGAGTAAAGGCCCAGCTGAAATCCTGCTGATTCATGACCCTTTCCCTGTCCTCATCTCCCGGCTGCATTTGCCCCGGGGGGCTGCCTGGCTAGAGAGGACGCCCCCTAGAGGCCGGGGTGGGGGGCAGCATTTTCCTCTGACACTTTGCCTTCCCAGAGCCCGGCGTGCTGCAGGAGCTCAAGCAACACTTCTAGGCTGGGGAGGGCGGGAGGGGGCTATCGGTGCCAAATCCACCAGAGGCAATGTAGGAGAGTCGGGAACCCTGACGGGGGCTCCCTGACAGGAGAGAAGCGGGCAGCCAAGGCTTCCCGGGAACAAACCTGCGTGGGGGGCGGTGATGACATAGGTGACACGGGGTGAAGGACCACACGGCCCCGGCCGGGGAGGGACCCTGCCCCTGGGGTGTGAGGGCAGTTTTCAACCCAATGCCCTGGGGCAGCAACTCAGCCGCCCTTGGGGCTCCAGCCTGGGAGAAGCTGGTTTCTATTCCTGGCGTGGCCGCTCACCTGTGGCCACCTCAGCGCTCTGAAGGGATGAGTCTCCACTTCTTACCGAGCGAGCACAGAAGGGGCGCAGCGCTGGGAACCAGCAAGTCTGGCCCGGGTCCTGCAGCTACGGGCCCGAGGGTCTAGTCCTAGTCTACAGGCCCGCGGGTCTAGTTCCCCGCCAGGGCACAAAGGGGACGACAAGAAGGCCGCAACCCAAGGTGGCAGCAGACAAGAGACAACGGCTTAGATGACAAGCTCAGTGAGGTCAAGGGTCACGTCTGCCCCGCTCACTGCTGGATCCCCTGGGCCTTGCGCAGAGCCTGGAACTCAGGAGGTACTCACATCAACAGCAGCTGAACAAGTATGACCCCAGTTCTGCCGATGTCTACTGCGAGATGGGGACTTGCTTCTCTAAGGACACGGCAGTGATCTCCAGCCCCAAAATTCACCACCGGGCTCTGTGAGGTTTTCTGCCTCAGTCCTTTCTCTCGGTGGACCCGCCACCTGCCCACCCCTCTCCTCCACACTTAGGAGTCCAGATGCAGGCGGGCGTGTCCCCTCCCAGCACCTCGGCAAGCCCAGGGCACACGGCCGGGGAACTGGAAGGCTCTGGTAGCCACTGAGCGCTCCTGACTGGCCCTGACCGTGTGCCACAGACGCCCACAGACTTCTTGGCTCCGAGGTGGGTGCTGCCCATCTGCTCCCTCCACATGGTGAGGGAGCCCTCACAGGGCAACTGGACCACCGCAGGGAGAAACAGGGGGAGCGCTGAGAGCCTGCTACAACTGCCGAGCCTCATTTTCCAGACAGAGGCCTCCTCTGGTAGCTCCTCCGGTGGTGGTCATCACACCCCTCCCACCTCATCCCTGGTTTTTCCTGAGGACAGTAACCCTGTCCCTTTCTCTGTTCCCCTCAGGCCCTTGGAGAGAAAAGAGCTTTGTCTCTGAAGACAAAGACCTGGGGAGGTATACAGTGATTTGCCTAAGGTCACACGCCGGTGAGCAATGCTAGTCAGAGCCGGGGAGCTGGGACCACGGCACCTGGCCCACACCACGTGCTTCATTGGGACGCCCTGACCCCGAGCAGGAGGCCGTGCCCCACGCTCCGGAAACACTAACTCTGCCCAGCCTCTCTCGGTTCCGCTGCACATTCACTGGCCCCCATGTGATCCCGAACTTCCGTGCTGCTTTCAGATTTTAAGGAAACAAAAGTCTGTCCCTGCTCACAGGGGAAGCTAGGCATCCCTGATGCACAGTCCCGCCCATGGCATGCAGAGGGGGCTCGGGGCCACCTCCATATTCTAAGAGCCTCTGGCTGGCTTTGTCCTGTGAAGATGCCACGCAGGTGATGTCCCTGCAAGAGCAAGTTGGCTGTGCTGCGGCCACTGGGTGGGCAGCACCCAGGGGCCAGCTGGCCGGCTGCACACCGGGCATCTCTGGGCCTCTCACCCACCTGATGAGATGGTCAGACTAGATCACGGTTCTGAAATGTTTAAGATGAGCTGCAGTGGCCGCCCCTCCTGCCTCCCTCTCCCCCCACGGTCCTCACCCTTCCTCGGTCTCATTGATGATGTCACAGATCTCCATGTTGAGTGCCCAGTCCTCACTCTGCAGGGAGCCATCCGTGGCTTTCTCTGAGGACAAGAAATCACAGGTCACAGAGGTGTGCGGGGGTCCTGGATGGACAAACTCAGACAGCGGGAGTAGGGAGGACAGCGCCTGCTCTCTGGGCACCGAGGTGGGCCAGAACCATGTATATGGTGTCACCTTCATCGTCCCATTTCGTCTCTTAATTCTTACAGTAGCCATGCGAGGCCAGGAGGGACGCCCCGGCTGAGTCTACCACGTGGGCAGCAGATGGATTCAGAGGCCTGGCCTCAGCCTGCTTGTTTTTGACATGACAATAGAGAGACAGGGTTTGGTTTTATGCTTGTAAATAAGTGTTCTTTCTTGACTTCTTAATTATCTTTGGACTTGGAAACCCTTCTTAGGTTCAAAGTGTAAAAAGTTTCAAAAAGACATCGAATGGCGAGTCAATCGACCTGCCTCCCCTGCCCCCAGCTCCCTTTTCCTCTCTCAGTTTCCTCTCAAATCTCCCAGCGATGTTCTTTATCTCCAGAGATAGGGACACGGGGTTTTAAATCCTGACTCTGTTACCAAAAGGCCTGGCCATGGCCTCCTGCTTTGAGTCAGCTCATCTACAAACAGGTGGACACCGAGCCGCCCTGCAGAACCGCGCAGGGGAATCTGGTAATGCAAACCAGCATCGACAGGTACTTGGTGCCAAATGGGTGCTCATGGGTGCTGATGGGTCTTTTTCTTTTTTTTTAAATTGAGGCAAAAGTCGCACAAAATAAAATTCACCATTTCAGTGGCATTTAGCATATTCACAAAGGTATACAACCACCCTGTCTGTCTGGATCTTAGGGTGAGGTCTCCAGGTAGCTGGCTACGAGATTCTCCAGGCCCAGTGAGGCCGTGTTTAGGGGGCCTTTGCTGTAAGATCTGCCAAGTGTGCTCTAGTGTGAGAGGTGGTGGGTGGACAGCGAACAGGAAGGGAAAATCCTAGGATGTTCAAAAACATTCTTCAAGAGTGAAGCGCCAACCTTGCGTCACACTGCCTGTTTTCTCTGACCTTGCACCTTCTAGGTTCCATCCACACACAGACCTAGCTTTAAAAGAAGCTGCAAAAAATAAAATAAAATAAAATAAAAGAAGCTGCAGCAGAGCGCACATATCCTGCTCATCTCAGGCGAGAGTCTGCCCTGCATGTTACACCTGCGCGTCTGTCAAGCACGCACACGAGTGTTAACCACTGGTTGGATCAGTGGTTAGGACACTAGTCAAGATCCCACGTCATGGCTGAGTTCTCAGCTTGAGAGCCCTGCTCCAGGCCAGGAGCACCCCTGCCTGTAGCCTTGGTGCATCCCCGGGCACTGCACAGTGGGGTGTCTCCCAGGAGCCCCGATGGACCAGGCACCCAGAGCTTATTACACACGATGGTGCAGGGGAGGTTCCCGCACCACCCTGCTCAGGGGGTGACATGCCAGGCCTGCTCTAGGCAGCGGGGATGCAGTGTGGACAGATGGACATGGTCCCTGCCTTGTGGTGCTCAAAGAGGCCGAGCTCTCGGGACAGATGAGCAGGCTCTGTGGGACTGGTCAGGGCTCTCCTCCAGCCGGCAGGCAGTCCCATCCTGTGGGCAGAGCCTGGGCTGGGCTGGCATAGTCAGATCCCTAGAACAGTGGCTTCCATGCTCTTCGTTTGGAAACTGGCCTGACTTCAGCTCCACCCTGGGGCCCCCTTGGGTCCTGCAGGCTAGATGGAGGCCTGGGTAGCTCAGGTCATGGGCCAGACAGCTGGGCATCCAGGTATGGACCTGGCAGCAGGCAGGTTGCTTGGCTCCTGGGTTAGGGCTGTGGGAGGGGATGACAAAGGGCTCCCTTTAAAAGGGTGGAAGAGGGACTTGCTCATCCCACAAGTATGTCCTGGGTGTGGCTTCTCTGGGCCACACTCCCTACCCCTGGGACTTACACGCCTACTGAACCACATATGAAGAACCAAAAGAGCTGACAAGTGACCCCCATGCAGGGGAGGGCTGGGTCTGGGGGGCATTGGCTGATCAACCACGCAGAACAGCACCTCCTTCAGAAGCCACGTCTCAGTGACCCCCAGTCCCCGGGCGGGAAGGACTCATCAACCCAAGTCCTGACTGCCTCTAATGATCCACCGAGTTCTGCCAGCTCCAGCCCTGCATGCGCTCTCCATCCCAGCCCCTCCCTTCCCTGCCCTGCTCTCTGCCATCCAGGCCACCTCCCCACCCTCGCCTCGCTCCCCTCACCCGTTCTCCATGCTAACCCAGAGTGAACTTTCTGGAACTTGAAAGTGATTGTGTCCTTCCAGCCCCAAATCCTTCAAAGGTCCCTTAGCCCCCTGCTGGACCCACAAGGCTCTTCCACAGTGGTGATATTTTCACTTCCCAAGTTATATTGCTAGGTAACACCCAGCTGTTTACATAAAGAAGGTGACAGGGCCCTGGCACCCATAACGTGGTCACTACTGCCCTCGTCTAACTAATGGGGAAGCTGAGACATGGAGAGGTCGCACGGTGCTGAGGGAGGGTGGTTATGGCTGCCACCGCCCTACCCCCCATCAGGCGCCAGGGACTCTGGTTTTCCAGAAGGATGCGCCCAGACCACTCAGGCCATCTGCCCCCTCCTTCCGGACCCTGGCTCCACCAGCAGCCCTCAGTGGTTCCTCCATTGGTTCCTCCCTATGACCTCCCCCAGGGACTGCTGAAAACCACAGCACCTCCCTCCTCCTGGGGGACAGAGCGGCAAAGTCTCAGAGGGATTATGATCATTTTGGAAAGACAAGCGGATGTTGAGGGGGCAGATGGGACATTTATGAGAGAGAGAAAGCCATCTTGAGGAACCAGGGTCGGTGCAGCGGGACCCCTGGAGCGTGAGATGCCAACCTGAGCACAGGGCCAAGCTCTTTAGTCCTGAGTGCCAGCCATGGGCGGAGCCATTCGGAGGATGGAGCTTTTTGTAGGGGGTTTGGAGTAAAGGGGGCGCTGCAGTCAGTCTGAGCAGGTAGGAGGTGAGGAAGAGGCAGAAGGGAGACAAGAGACATCTGAGCAATTCCAGCAGAAGGGAGGTGTGCCCAGACCCCTCCCGTCAGGGCCGGGACAGTTCTAGGACTTCCTCAGTAAAGATGTCCAGAGACTTCCCTGGTGGGGTGGTCCAGTGGTTAAGACTCTGTGCTGCCAATGCAGGGGGCGTGGGTTCTATTCCTGGTCAGGGAACTAAGATCCCAGATGCTGAGCAGCTTGACCAGAAGATTAAAAAAAATAATAATAAAGATTAAAGAAAAAAGAAAAAAAAAGAAAAGAAAAAAAGGTCCAAGGGGTAGGCATGCTCCATTAAAGGCAGAAATTTAAACCCACAGGAATCTGGGGATGTGTGTTTTGTTTTTGGTTTTAACCACAAAAGTAACTCAGCTGGCTATTTTAAGAAGGCGGAATAAAAACACTGACAATGGTTACTAGTTCCAAAAGAATGACAGCTGACTTCCCAAGCTCTCTGCTGTTGGCCGTGACCTTTGGAGGCCCTGGGGTGATCCTACCCTTGTCCCCCAGCTCCTGAGGAAGCAGGGCCCTATGAATCACCTGCTGCTGTCTGGGCGGGCAGGTGGAGGTTGGGGATCTTGGGGCATCCGTCTGTCTGCTCAGCAGTCTGTCCTCTCTGTGAGGGGCTGGTGCCGGCACAGTCAGAGTGGTGGCACAGCTTTGGAGTGGGACAAGCCTGGCCTCACCTCGGAACTCGGAGACTCCGGGCAAGGATCTGAGCCTCAGAGTCTTGGTTTCCTCATCTGTGAAGCTGGAAGAAGACGGCCTCCCACACAGGAGATGGGACTTTTCGGCCTGACAATGTGCAGTGCGTCAGCTGAAGAGCAGCGGCAGGTCACTGCTGAGTCCCATGACCATGACCCGGGTTGAGAGCAGCAGACAGTGGCCACCACAGTCTCCAGCTGCAGGCCCCTGGAGCCAGCCTGCTCGACCCTGGGGCACCCTGGGTTTCTGGATAGCCCACGCTCTCAGCCATGGGGGAAGCCCTGCTTCGCAGGAGGCCACTTCTGTGGGGCTCAGGGGACCTGTGGTCACCACTGTGGGTGCCCATCCCCCTGACCGCCTCCTGCCAGGTCAGCCTGAGGGCAGCAGCCTAGAGCTGCCTCCCCACCATCCTGCACGTTCCGTCGCTGGGTCCTCACGGGCCCGGCTGCTCAATGTGTCTCAGAGGTGCCCAGCTCCGTCATCACGGTCGCAGCTCTGGTTCCTGGCCTGTCTCCCACCCAGCCCTGTACCATCACCTCCACACTCTCCTCTCCCAACATAAATCCAACCAGCGCTCCTCTGTCTAAATATTGTCCATGACATCCCACTGCCCGAGGGTTGAAAACCGGATCTCTTCAGGGGCTGAGAGGGACATCTGAGGCCGAGCTTGGCCACAATCTGCTGTGGTCTCCTCCCTCCCTCGGCTGGCCTGGTTCTTTCATGCATCAGGGTTTCTGCTTGGGGCGCCCGGCTCCCCTCCAGGTAGGCACCAGGTCACAGGTGATGGTGAGACCTCAGCCCTCACCACCACCACTTGCCGGCTTCTCAGCACAACCAAGCACAGCGCTCCGCACTGCCCTCAGCACAGACCCCGGCAGAGGGTGGGAGCACCGAGGGGCACAGAGAGGCCAGTGGCTCGCCCATGGTCGTGCGGCGTGCGTGCTGCAGGGCGGAGGTTTGAACCCCAAGAGTCTCTCAGCTACTAGGTTGCGTGCCTCTCAGACACACTGAACACGTGTCATCCGGGCCCCGGGAGACACAGGTGAGCAGAGCCGGCCAGGTCCTGCCTTCGGGGAGTCTGCAGCCTAGGAGGCAGCCACAGTGGCATCACAGAAGGGCAAAACGCCTGGACAGAAAAGCGTGGGTGCTGAGACAAGCACGGGGGGTGCGGTTCAGACGTGCCAACGGGACGGCCTGTGAGGCCCGAGCCCAGGGCTGGCCCCGCAGCGAGCCTCCAGACAGGCGAGCCGTGCCCGGCTCATCCTGCCCCTCGGCATGGCGCTGTGGACGACAGTGACCAGACCTTTCCTGCCCGTCAGCCGGGGACAAGGAGGTAAATACTGCAGAGTTACTGTAACGCACACTCCACAGCCCACAGCACGTGCGGGGACAGCTCACACCCACACCCGGAAGTGGAGGGTGGGGGTGCGGAGCCGGTCCGGGAGCTCCAGACCTGTGCGCCCCCCCCTGCTCTGCTCCCACTTGCCCCACTGCATGCCGAGCTCTGGGGACATCTCTGTCTCTCCGGGCCCGCCCTCTGGCGGGACGGAGAGCAGAGGCCCAGCCAACGTTTGGGGAAGGACCAGCCGAGGCTCCAGGCCGCCTCGCCGCCCCAGGTCGTGCTGAGCACCCGCCCCACTGTGTCCTGGGGAAGATTCCTCGTGCGTCACTGACCTAAGCTCCCCTGTCCACCCTTGAGCCCCTCTGCTGCTGGGATGTGGCTTACAAATAATGACCTGTCAGAACTCAGTGGGTAGACTTTTCTTTCTAGATTCAAATGAAATATGGTTTGCAAACAGTAATGAAGTGTTTTAAAGGGTGAGGTCAACAGCTAAAGTCCCACCTTGACCATGACCAGGCCTGGGGCAGGGCTCACCGACCTGGGGTAGAAGGAGAGGTAGCTGACCGTGATCAAGCAAGCAGTGACATGAGGCATCGGATCTACCCAGAGCTCCCACGGGTCCTCTTTCCAGATCTTCCTCCTATGACCAGCTCCCCTGCGAGGGTGCCCACAGATCACCTTCAGGAACTATCACCTTTCCAGTGTAATCGGCCACCTACTCATATCGCTCAAAGGAACCATGGTGAACCCTTGAGGAGATTTCCCTTCTGGTCCTTACTGTTTTCAGGCTTTAAAAAACACATTTTTTTTAAAGCGTGTAATGGTACTGTGATTATGGCTCATTTGTTTCTACGTACGATTCCTGTTCCATACCCTTAAGAGACACACAGAAATAGTTGTGAGTGAAATGAAAGGCTGTCTGGAATCCGCAGTAAGTAGTACCCACCCCTCAGTTCCCTGCTGCCTCCCACCCACGTCTGCCTCCATCCCTGGCCCAGGGCCCCTTTGCCCCTCTGTCCACCTCCCCACTGCCTCCCAGGTGCCCTCTTCCTGCCCTTCTCTTCTCCCTCCCACGACACACTCTGAGCGGCTCCCATTCGTCCAGCCCTGCGCCAGGTGCCAGAGGGGCAAAGATGAAGAACAGAATCCCTGCCCTTGGGGCGGCCGACAGCAGTCAGTGAAGACAGCTGGAGGCATGTGTTTAGTGCAAAAGGACAAGTGATGTGACTGAGGCCAGTGCAGGGCACTGGGGAGCCGGGGTAGGGGTCAGCACCTGCAGGAGGAACCAGGAAGGTTCCAGTGAGGGGGTACTGTCTGGGCTGAGCACAGAGCATGAGCTGCTGGGCTGGAAAAGATGAAGAGGGACATTCCTGGGAGAGGAAGGGCATGAGCTGAATGAAAGATTCCGAGATGAAACCTCAGGGGTGAAGAGAAGAGGAGACACAAGGGGCTTGAGGGTCAGTCTGAAGGGCCCGAGGGAGGGAGACAAGGCTGTTCTGAGACCAGGAAAGATCCCGGAGCCGGAGGTGGGCTAAGGGTCCCGGAGGGAGTGAGGCAGCCAGAGGAGAAGGGCAGTGATGAAAACTGCCCGGAAGACCAGTCCTCGGAGCAGGACAGAAGGGATCGGGCATGGGCACCCCTGGCCTGCCCCCTAGCAACTCCTCCCTCATCCCCACCCAAAACAACAACCCCGCTACCCATTGGCAGTGCCCAGTCCAGGAGTGGTCAAGCCACCCAGTCCTGACCCCTGGGGAGCATGGGGTGTCTGCGGGGCTCGGCTGTGTGTCTGTCTGTCACATGCAGGCAGGGTACCCCAAAGCTTGGTGGTGGGATGTGGTGTGGAGACTGGTCTTCTCCCCACTTCCTCCTCCGCTGCCCAGGCCTTCTACCTGGGCCCTGCTTCCTATGGGGCCTTGCCTCCGTGCTGGGCCAGCAGGACTCTGCGCAGACAAAACCACCAGCTCTGTTCAGTGTTACAGTGACTGCAATATTTACTGCTTTGTTTCCGTCTCCTCCATTAGGCTGTGAGCTCCAGGGTGGAGACTGTGAGTCATGGAATTCTCTACACCAGGCTGGATGACGGGGCCTGTGAAAAACCTGCAGGACATGTTTGATGAATGACTGAATGAAGGATGAGGCCATATTCGCCAGGACAATAAGCCCTTAGAGCACTTTAACTTAAATGAACTACTCCCACCCTTTGGCCCTCGTAGACCCTTTAGTAGTGGCTGTGTAGAAATCCTAATCTTCCCTCCACTTCGCAGTCCTATGAACTTTTACTTTTTTTTTAAACTTTTTCGGCCGTGCCGCGTGGCATATAGGATCTTACTTCTCTGACCCCTGCATTGGAAGTGTGCAGTCTTAACCACTGGACTGCCAGGAAGTCCCAGTCCTATGAATACTTTTAAAAACTACCTTGCGTGTGTGCTCAGTCACTTCAGTCCTATCAGACTCTGTGATCCCATGCACTGTAGCCTTCCAGACTCCTCTGTCCATGGGATTCTCCAGGCCAGGATACTGGAGTGGGTTGCCACGCCCTCCTCCAGGGGATCGTCCCGACCCAGAGATTGAACCTGTGTCTCTTATGTCTCCTGACTTGCAGGTAGGTTCTTTACCACTAGTGCCACGTGGGAAGCCCTAACAAGTACCACAGCCCTCTTTAACCTGACCTCCGCACCACATCCTCAGTTCCTGTGACCACTCCACTCTGACGTGACCTCCAGAGCCTTCACCATTCCCATCAGCCCCTTGGGACACTGGCCAGCTGAGCTGTCCTGGAAACGCAGTGTGGGAACTCACGCACCTGTCCACATGGGAGGCGGTATCTGGGCTAACTCACCCTGTGACTACATTAGATGTTTATTCACTCCACTGTGTGGACCTGACCCCTACAGAGTCTGTTGCTGTGAAAGACACTCTCCACTGGTGTCCTCTATTGAGGTATTCTAATCTCCCTTGCAGTCAGAAGAGGTCCTGTGACCCAGCACTGGCCTCTGACGTTAGTGGAACTTTCTGGTGGCTCCCAGGGAAGGTTTTCCTCTCCCGATAACAGAGGCAGTGCTGGGAGGTACTAACTGTGCTCTGTTATGTGCAGTCCAGCAGAAGGAGGAAAGCAATATGCTAAAGGTTGGGGGTGGGTGGGTGGAGAAATGCAGAAAGAAGAATTACGAACAAACTCAAACTACATGGATTCTGGACCCACACATTTCCACTGTAAAGGAAACCCGCCAGGTCCCTGTCAATTCTAAGGGGAAGCAATGAGGTGGGAAAATTAGGAGAGTGGGATCTGGACACAGACAAATCCCAGTTCAAGTCCTGACGGGAGCACTCGCTGACTGTGTGACCGGAGTGAATTCCTTAACCTCTCTGTGCCGAGTTCCCCTCCGGCAGAACAGAGGAAAGGATAACTAAAGCACCGACCCTCAGAGGAAATGAGAGAAGGCACTTCATGTGCTCCGCGTCCCACCCAGCACAACAGTCAGCCCCCAAACACACGTTACCAACTGGAAATATCAACCCCCAAATCATTGCTTGGAAATTTCAAGCATCCCCCCAGAAATAGCTTTTCAAATCACACACATGCAGAAGCCATTCTTTCCCGCCCCAGCCAGCAAACCGTCCTGAAGCCCACTTTCCAGTGAATAGCTCTTTCCAGACCCAACATGGAAAGCTCAATCATTCTCCTAAGTTGCTGAGCCAGCCTTCCCCAAACCCTGGCTGCCTCTCCCCTGCCATTTTGTAACCACAGGCCACAAGAGGAACTCGAAAATACCTCGCAGAAGGCATAACTTTGGCAACCCACAATTTTAGAGTTGATACAGCTAACTATAGTACCTAACTGGAGAAAATTCCAATTTGCTGAAGGAGGGCTTTTGAAAAACTATCCAGGTAAGAAGGAGCAAAACTGTGAAAACAGAGGTTTGAAGGGGCTGGCCAAGGCATATATGACATTCTTTTTTTCTTCCCCCAACTCATGAATGCAAAAGATGTTACTGACATATGTAGGCATGTATGTATTTATGTACCTATCTATCTATAGAGAGATTTAAGGGATTGCTTGTGCTATTGTGGAGGCTTGGCAGGTTCAAAATCTGCAGGACAGACTAGCAGGAGACAGATGCAGTTCAAGTCCAGGGTCATCTGCTGGCAGAATCCCATCTTTTGGGGAGGTCAGTCTTTCTTCTATGCAACTGGTCAGATGAGGCCCATCCACATTATAGACGGTAATCTGCTCTTCTCAAAGACAGACTTAAATGTTAATTTCATCTAAAAAAAATACTTTCACAGAAACATCTAGATTAATGTTTGGCTAAATATCTGTGTGGGCTTTCTTAGTGGCTCAGCCAGTGCAGGAGATGCAGGTTTGATCCCTGGGTCGGGAAGATCCCCTGGAGGAGGGCATGGCAACCCACTCCAGTCTTCTTGCTCGCAGAATCACCTAGACAGAGGAGCCTAGTGGGCTACAGTCCATGGGGTTGCAAAAGAGGTGACACAATTTAGTGACTAAACAACAACAACAAATATCTGGGTACTGTGACCTGGCCAAAACGGACACACGAAGGGAACCAACCAGGGTTTATCCTGCATCAGTGTATTCAAGTTCCAGGTGAACAGAGGACATCTCTGCTTGGCCTTCGGTTCTCCTAGTCACAGTCTCTGTGACTGGCTGGCTCCTCCCTCCCGATTCCCTCCTTCCCGTCTCTGCTTTCCCCGCAGGTGTGAAGCCCAATTCCTCCCCATGGCTCCTGCACAGCTGCTTGGCTCTTCATGGCACCCTGGGGTCTCTACCAGTTCTCAAATCTTCCATGTCCATGCAGGCACAATCCCCTTGGAGGTTCTGTCACTTGCCTGGGGACATGGCTGGGGAGGGGAGGAGCTGGTACTTGAACCCAAATCTTCTGATGCAGGGTCTGTGTTCTGAGCCTATTCAGATTGCTTACATCCGAGTGGCTGAAATGCACCACCTGGGATCACGAGCAAACCTGGGATCAGGTGGGCTCATGCGCAAACATAAAGACATTTTTGGAGTTGCCTATTTAATGTCGAGTAGCTTGTCAAAGTCATGATTTCAGGATGTAATTACACAGGATAAGGCCAACTTTAAAAAGGTAACTGAACAAAAGGAAAATACTACGAAAATAAAACTAAAGGTGGGACACAAAGGGCAGAAATCCGGAGAGAGCTAGCTTAGGCAGTGACTTACGTGATAAGGAGGTAAAGAGTTAACTTGTCCTGAATCCTCCTGCTTTTATGGAGTGATGGCCCCAGGCTAATCAGAAGACTGAGGGTTTTTGTTTTTTTCTGTAACCAGAAGGGCGGAAATCCGGGACTTTACTCTTATTTCTTTGAGCTCAGGGAGGGAACAAAACCTATTCACCAGTTCCATCTGTAGGGTCAGGCAAAGGCTTTAATTCCCAAGTGAGAACCGGCTCCACCCCACAGCCTGAAACCTGACCTGTCTGCGACTGTGGCTGCCACCCAGTCTGCGACTGCTCATTCCCAGTAACACCAAGACCAGACAGAGGCTGTGCTGGGGCCAGGGCCCTAAGTGGGCACCCTGGCTCCCCAGCGACCTTAGACTCTGCCCCAGTAATGATGATAAGACCTGGGGAAAATCACAACAGCTGACAATTATGGACAATTACTGTCTGGTGGGCACTGGGCCAAGTGCTTCACGACGTGACCATATGAGAACCTCCCTACATGGCTGAACCTCCCAATCCTGACTGCTCCCTGCTATTATTATCCTTATTTTTTAGGCAGGAAATTGGAGAACAGAGAGGTTAAGTAACTTGCTCCAGGTAACAAAGCAGATGATGGATAAACCAGGATTTGGACCACCTGGTCTGACCCAGGCACACACCCCATGCGGCCATCTGACTCAAAGCCCTTTCTAGATATTAGTCCCTGTTATCCTTAAGACCCAAATTTTGGGTTCTAACCTGGTGCCAGATCAAAGAATCGGAGCTTCAAGCTGCAAGGGCTCCCCATAGCAAAGAGTGGGAAGTGGTAGAGATTCTGACTCAGGAGGTCCAGAGTTGGAGCATTCTCAAGTATCTCTAACAGGGATGCCTTGGGACCCCATTCTGAAGCACACTGTCCTCTATCATTCTGCCTCTGGCCAAGAGGTCAGCAAACTATAAACTCATGTGCCAAAAGGAGTCTGCTTTTGCATGGCCCACAAGCTAAGAATGGTCTCTACAATTTCAAAGGGTTGAAAAAAAATTCCAAAGATCATTTCATAACATGAAAATACATGAAATTCCCACTTCAGTGTCCGTAAGTGAAGTCTGATTGGAACACAGCCACGTCCCTTCACTGACATTGTCTGCTTTCGTGCTCTGAGGCAGAGGCCAACAGATTGCAGCACAGGCCCTACAGCCCACAAAACTGAAAATATTTACTCTCTGGCCCTTTACAGAAAAAGTTTGCAAATCCTGGTCAAGTTTACCCTGCCAGCCACCCAATAGCCTCCTTACAGCCTCCCCCCACTCCATACCTCCAGTGGTGGGGAGCTCACTACCAAACAACGCACCCAGTCCTGCTGTGAACTGTGCTGGCATGGAGCTCCTTGGAGTCATGGAATAGTTCCATCACCCCTCCACAGCGCCCATCCGTTTCTTTCTTCTCTCTAGTATCATCCTCCCCCCGTCCTCACTGTCCCCTCAGCTGTTCAGTCCTCTGTGAATGAGGGAGAATGTGGCCCCTGACAGAAAGCAGTGAGAAGGAAAGACATGCAGTCGGGAGCGAACGTGAGCTGGGCCCAGGTCTCCTGCCACCTAGCCTGGTGACCCCTTGACAGCACCTGAATGTCCAGTTTGGTTTCCACTCTTTGCTCCCCAAAGGGCAGCCCTCAGGGCCTGTGGTCTCCCACCCATGATGCCTTCTGGGAGCCCCCTGGCTTGGCCTTTGTAGGGCTAAGAGCGGCTCTCCCTGACTTTTCACCTCTCCCGTCCGCCCCAGGGCTCAGTCTTAGGCTCTGACCTTTCCTCCTGCTCCACAACAAGGGGGTGGTCCCCAGGCACTGCCTGTGTTTACAGTCTCTGCTGTTTGCAGCTGGCTCTCCTGGGTCAGCTGTGCCTCTAGTCAAAGTGCTGGGGTGAGCTGACGGCTGGAAGTGGAAAACTGGGTTCTTAAAACACGGCCAGCAAGAGCTGTCCTCAGAGAATACCTGGGATGGGTTTTTAAATCCTTGGAAGAAGAGGGCTGTGTCAACAGCAGCTAGTACTCACTATCTGGGGTCCTTTCAGCCACAGGCTGCTGCCCACTGGAAGCTTTCCTGATAGATAAAGCATCACCCACCATTTCAGTAAACAAAAGCACTTGTGGCCATCAAGCCTTTGGTTACAGAGGCACCCGCCCGCCACCAAAGTGCACCTTGAGCAGAATTCAGGATGGAGAAAAAGAGTATACTGGGCCTAGATAGTGAAGATGCATACCAAAGGGATGCCTTCAAAAAGCCCAAACTCTTTCATCTTCCCACACAGAGAAAAGCACTAAAATCATTAATTTGTGATATCTGCTTTTTGTGATTAGCAGTCATCTTTTGATGTCTGACTGTGTCGTCCCCCCCCCCAGCAAAAACTGTATCTCCTGGCTCCCCACCCCCACCAAACCTGGAACAGTCCCTCGGAGCTATCTGAGAGACTGCCTCCCGGGCTGTAGTTCTCAGTGAGGGCTCCAGACAAAACACGATTCTCAACTTGTAGGCTGCGCATATTCTTTAGTTGACAGGTGAGTGATTTGGAGGAGGAAATGGCACCCCACTCCAGTATTCTTGCCTGGGAAGTCTCAGGGACAGAGCAATCTGGAGGGCTACAGTCCATGACATCGCAGAGAGTCGGACACGACTGACCGACTGAGCACGAGAGACCTGGAAACACTCAGGGGC
Source organism: Cervus elaphus (assembly GCF_910594005.1). Taxonomy (NCBI): domain Eukaryota; kingdom Metazoa; phylum Chordata; class Mammalia; order Artiodactyla; family Cervidae; genus Cervus; species Cervus elaphus. The sequence continues at coordinate 45,945,400 of NC_057836.1, forward strand.
CCAGCGTGTGCCACAAGCAGAAAAGCAGGTCTGCGGGCCAAACAACAGCTGTGGATGCTGGAGGGCTGGGCTGCTCCAAATCCCAAACCGGCGCTGACCAGCCAGAGGCAGAGTGGTGAGGGTGCAAGAAAGGACCTCAGCTCTGCAAGCAGAGACATGGGTCTGGGTCCCGACTCTAGAAAGCTGGGAAACCTTGGGAAGTGACACCTTCTTTCAGACTTACTTTTGGTGATTGGAAAAAACAGCAAAACCTTGTAGGCTTGAAACCGACTCCCCCTAAAACTGAGTTCCTCTGTCAAGTTCATATTAATTTCTTTATCCAAAACTTTATTCCCTTTCTTGTCCCACACCTGTTCCCCCCAAGACTGAAGAGTATCAAAGAAAAGGGGGCTTTGAAACCCGCTGGTATTCTGCAGGGCCCATCTGGGCATGAAAGCTTTTCAGTGTTCCCCGTTTCTTGTTTATGCGGAAAAGGCTGCTGTCTCCTAAATCTTCCCTGAGTTCCAAAGGGCAGATTCAGTTACTCATTAGGGGAGGGAGGGAACCCAGAAACAAAAGAAAAGCAGTCAAGAAACAATAGTGCAGCAATAAAAAAGAGTCCTAGTTCCTTCTCAAGGGATTTACTTGACAATCTGATACACATCTCTGAGTTCTACTATCGGAGCTGGGGCCCCACCCAGGTGGATGAGGGTGACTTCAAGCCTGCACAAGTTCGGACCCCAGACTGGATGGAACCAGAAGGCTGATGCCGAAGATTCCAGGAGCCCCTCCCACCAACCAATCAGAAGCAAGTTACAAACCCTGGAGTTCCACCCTCCTAATTTTGCCTTTAGAAACTCCTCCCGGAAAACCAATGGGATTTTGGGTCTTTTGAGTATGCATAGCCCAATCTCCTTCCTTGGCCCCTGTAACAAACTTTTCTCTGCTCCAAACCCCTGCTTTGGTTTGTTTGGCCTCACTGCACATCCAGCACACAAACCTGGGTTTGACAATAGGACTGTGATAACAAGTATGGCACCTGGTGTTTGCTCACAAACTGTTACCTTCCTTTTTTCCTTTCTTCCCTCCAGTAATGTGTCAGCATGATGCTAGTACCTAGGGTCTGGATCAGTAAGATTCGGAATCTGCTCTCACAAAGCCTAGTCCAGCAGGGGAATCACATGCACAACTACTAACAGAATGCCACGGTGCTTTATTAGTGTGACATTGGTGAAAATAATAAAAATGATGACAATGTTTCCTGCAAACTGACAATGGGCCAGGCCCTCTCCGAGAGCATCTCACTTCACTCTCACAACCACTCTGAGAAATGGATGCTGCTATAACCACCATTCCACCCAGGAAGCAGAGGCTCAGAGCCCAAAAGCAGACAGGGAGTGAGCCTGAGGAGCTAGAGTGATAGGAGGGCACAAAAGCAATGGCTGGATCTGAAGGGGTCAACGAAGGCCTCATGGAATAGGTGATGATGCCTGGAGCTTTGAAGGAGGCACTGGCAGCAGGCATTCCAGGCAGAGCAAGCAGCAAGCAGAAAGGGGTGTGAATGGGTGACTGAAAACTTTCTGAGCCGAGAGACACTGAGCTCTGATTTACACCATCAGGACCTACAGTCAGTGCTGCCGACTGGACAGGGCTCTACGCTCAACAGGGGGATGAAGCTGGCAGGCGGGAGAAGAGATTATTTCAATCCTGCAGTTTATAGAAATGCAAGCAGCTCATACTAGGTCATTAGTAATTACAGCTGATCAGGGCTGTTGCTCCCCCACACCCCCGGGGGTGGAGGCCGGGGGTGGGGGCGGTGGGGAGAAAAGGAATACTGAGGGTATTAACTCAAACAGCAGACATTATTCATTTAGTCGTACTTTTAGAGCCTCTTCAGCTTTGGTTCAGATTTCAGGGACTCAGAGGGGTTCATCTCAGCTTTCTGACCATGTAACTGGGGTCTTGGGTGAGTCCTATTTTCCACCTTCCCTCTCTTGGCCTCAGTCTCCAGTGTAGAGTGAAGGGGATGGGCTAGGATGGAGGTTTTCAATCTGGTGGCCACCTCAGATCTATAGCCTTTGATGCTATAACAAGTCTTCCAGGGGATTCTGATGATAGCTCTGGATTAGAAGAGCCCCAGGATAAGGACTGTTCCTGCAGTAAAACATGGTCTGTGCTCTAAACGAATAAGAGTTAGTAGCATGCTCTTTGGATTGATTATTTCTTGCCCAAGACAGGTAACCCTTTAGGGTAAGAAGAGAAGACTCAAGCCTGGAGTCCCAACAAGCTTTTCTAGAAAGCCTCTGGCATATTTGGCTGACTGTGAACCAGAATTTTTTTCTTTTTTGGGGGTGGGTGGGCAGGAAGTCTCAAGCTTGACATGTGATAAAAGCAGAGGTTTCTACAGTTGGAGAAATACAGACAAGAGATGAGCTGCCTTCTCTTTTCAGCTCCCAAACAATGACTCATCAGAGTGTGTGTGCCTGTGTGTGTCATCAGAGAGTGTGTGAGTGTGTGTGTGTGTAGCAGGTGGATGAGGGTCCTGAGAAAGCAGTTGCCCCTCTTAGGTCCAGGAACTTCCTGGTGTGTAAATTCTCTACTGACAGCATCCTCTTGAATACATTTGATTACAAAACCTCAAAAGAGCCACAAACAGCCGGCGGGGGGCAATTTCAACACAGAGCTGGGTTAACAGACTTAAGTGAGGTTTAACTTCTAAGACAGCAAGAATGAAAAGAATGTCTTGTCTAAAAGATCCAGTTTTCCCAGTCTGGACTTAAGGCTAAAAATCATCAAAAAGATAGAGAGAGGCTTTCAGAGTACTTCCCTCGGTTTATTCAGGCGAGGAGGCACACCCAGACTGTTCTGGAGAAGTGTCCGGGCCATGGCCTGTGGCTTCTCTGAGTTGGTGGGCAGGAATGAGTGTCTGTGAGACCAACTCTTCAGCCATTCTCAGGATTTTGGAACCCTCATTTGGTGGTGTCTCAGTAACAATAATAAATATTACCACTTTCTTTAAGAGAGCATCTGCCACGTGGAAGGCACTAAATCCTTCACACTTATGAACGAGTTTAACCTACACAACAACCCCAAGGAGGCAGGGATCATTATTATCCCCTAATCACAGGGGAGGGATCCTCTACAGACAGCCAACGCCGCACCATTAGTAAGTCTCCAGTCAACAGGTGCCAAGGGAGTCAGGAGACCTGGGCTCTGAGTGAGCCTGTGTCTCGCCCAGAGGGCTTGGCCCTCCCATCTGCTGAGAAATGAGGGAGGCCGAATCAGGTGGTTTTGAAGATCCCTTCCAGCTCCGAACCTGCGACTCCACGCGGTCCATTAAGGGCCGGTTGGTGAGGTGGCTACGGCCGGCAGTTCCTGAGCCTTTGGCCTGGCCTTCTTGTGGGGTGGACTCCCCAGCGTCTAGCCCCGGCTGGGCGGAGGAAAGGCTCCCAGCCGCCTGCCCGCAACATGCCCGCCCGGCCGCCAAGCTCCAGCCTCCTGGTCCTTGAGAATGGACTTCCAGCCCTTCTCAGGTATCCGCGTTCGCAGCTCCAGACGAGCCAGGAAAGAAATGGCAAGAGCCCAGGTGGTGCAACCCGTGCGGGGTAGGCGACGACAGAAACCATCGAGGGACCCAAGGACTGCAAAAACCACGCAGTCCCTTTAACCCCCAAAACTTTCTGCCTGGATTCGCGACCCCAGCAGCTGCACATTGGCTGAGCCGCGGCAGCCCGGGCCCGCCTCCTCTCTTTATTTATTGGCTGCCGTGGGCATCCATCACAAGCCGAGGCTTCCTAGTGGACAGCGGCTTTTGTCAATCAAAGCAGGCGGGAGGCAGGGCGGGGCCGGGTCTGGGAGAGACACGCCAGCCTCACTCCCCTCCCAGTCTCCCTCTGGCGTGTGACTCGGGACCTGGAGGTGCCCCGGGGGGCCGGGGTCGAGCGCGGAGTGCTGCGCTGGGGCTGCGCGGGGCCCCGCGGACTCACCGATGCGCTGTCCCACCGGAGAGCTGAACGGGTTCCCCAGGAGAAAGTCCATCGCCACTGCTGCTGCTGCCACCAAGCCGGGGAATCAGCTGACAGCAACCGCCAGCGCCGCGGACCCGTCACGTGACGCGCTGGACCGTCCTCGAGGAGGCGCGGCTGGGGCGGGGCAGAGGGAGACTGGAGCCCGGAGCCCAGCCGCAGGCCCCGCCCCGGACGTGGAGTGTCGGCGCCCTGAGGCGGAGGGCGATGACCTCACTGCGGTTAACTCGGCGTCGGCGGACGTCACGCACTACATAGGGCGACTGCGGACCAGAGGGCGTGGGTTTCGTTATGCCACGCCCTCCATGCTTCCTTAAGGATTTAGGGGCGCGGTCTTTGAACTCTTCACATCTGGAAAACCCAATCTCAAACCAGGGAAATGGCTTGGGTAAGGTTACCCAACAAGCCGAGACCAAAGCTCTAGTTCTTAGTCTAAGCTCCTGGGACCTCAGTATGACTACACACCCGCTGCTGGGGTTGACAGCCTCTCTGTCCTGTTGCCTCCCTACCCAGAGAGGACGCTTCCTGTTTGAGGCTGAGGTCTCCTGGCTGCAAAATGCGTCATGTTTGCAGCCCAGATTCCCTTACCTCAAATAGGAGGCAAGGGCCAAGGTTTTTCGAGACCTTGACACCGAGACACACCTCAGTGAATTGCAGCTGGTTATTGGCTAGAGCTCAGGGTGGCAGAAAGCATACAAATGTTATGAGTGGGTCCTAGGACACATCTCTGCCACTCATTTACTGTGTGATTCAAACAGCAGGCTTCCATTTTCTCTGAATTCTGGAATTAGATCAAGGACTTATAACCTTTATTTTTTTAGGTCACAGGTTCCTTTGAGAAATTGTACAAAGCATTGGAGCGTTTCTGAAGAAAAAGGGCGAGATAGAATTGTACCTCAGGGGGGTTCTGGGGTCCCTGAGGTACACCAGTGGACCCCAAGCTAAGAATCTCAAAGGCTTTCTCCAGCTTTGTAATTCAAATATCTTCTTCCATGTTCCCGTGTGCCATGTTTCAGCTGTGTCACTTACTCATTAGATATCTTACCGGTTATATTTTTTTGCTTCTAATGACATGTACTCCAAAAGATACAATAACCGGTGCTTTGGTAGTCTGAGCTACTGTGAGGTGCTTTAGTATTTATCGAACATATTTGTGAATTTTTAATTTGAAAGGCTAGTAAATTTCACAAATTTAGGATGATAGAAAACTTGAATTACAATTTTATCACTTCTGTATGTTAACTGTTTGAGCAATCAATAGGGTCTGACATCTTTACTGTATGATATAAAAACTTTATTGAAATCATGTACTCCTGTGCTTTGAAGTGTTTTAATAATGCTCATGAGACATGTTAATACATGCCCAGTCCCCCAGTAGTCTATATGCTCCTTGAGGCTGGGATACTATGTCTGTTTCTCTCACTGTTGTCCAGCATGATGACTAATGCTTGAAAATTTAAATTAGTAATGGTATTAAGCCTATAAAGGGGGGATGTGCACTTATGATGATTTTCATGTCAGGTAGGTACCTTCTATGTTTTTTTTTTTCATTTAAGTATATTGCTTGTTAGTATGGAAAGTATTTAGCATGATTTTCCTTTGGATTCTTCCATTAATCTTTAATATCTCTATGTTAGATGACTGGAAGTTCTTGCCTTCTTGCATCATTCTGGTTTGAAGTGATTATAGGCAGATCGTGGCTTTACAACAGAGAATAGAACAGTCAGTTTTATCCTTCATGGTAAGAAAGCAGAAACCACCCACATACCCCCAACCAGGGAGTGAAATTATATTAACTCCATGCAGACAGAAAGTTGTACAGCTATTAAATTAGAAATGGAAGTGTGTAGATTTTGTCAATACAATAAATAGTAACGTAAACGGCAAACATTAAGTGCAGTATAAAACTATGTCTTCAAACTATTTCCTAACAGGGAACAAACTTGTTCAGTAAATAGTCTGTTTTAATTTTTTCTTTTAAGTATTTTAGCAATATCAATATCAAATGCCTTACTATGGATAAAAATGTTGAAGTCCCTTAAGATTGACAGTGCATAAATGTAATATAATTGATTATAACCTTTAAGTACTTTTAAACAAAAAAATTAAGATACTCTGCTTTCAAAATGTAAAGACCATAGTATGACAAGAAAAGTGAGGTCCCTATAGTAAAGTCCAGCTAGGACAAAAGAACACTTGGACAATGAAAAGGTCTGATAGTTTTCCTGCAATCACATTTGCTCAGGACTGCAGATAATGGAGAAGGATTCTGATGAATTACATACACAATTTAAATTTGAAAGTGGCTTGGGGTAGAGGAGAGCCTTGGCTTTGGTTTCGGCCTTTGCTGTTCCAGTGTGCTTATTCTGGCTTTGCCATTTACTTAGCTGTTTAAACTCAGGGAAAGTGCTTTCCTGTACCTGTCTCCTCATTTGTAAAAGGGGATAATGTTTATAAAGCTTTGGGGGAGGATTAAGTGTAATAAAATATGCAAAACACTCTCTTCATTCAGCAATATGGTGATCTCTTTCTTGCTGCCTCTCTGTAAGAAGTGAGCCATACAGCCAATCATAATATTTTGCTATTTATGACTATTAACACCTTGTGTTTGCATTGAAAATTTTACCTTGAAAGGTCTAATCTCATATATTAGATGTTCACAGTATTACTAAACATACATGTCAGGCTGGCTGGCTGCAAGGCTTGGGAGACAGAGAAGTGACATTAACACTTTTATAGATAGGGCTGCAGATACCTATAAAAATTAAGTGATTTATCCAATCCAGTGTAACTCAGCAAATCAGGACAGTACTGAAACACATGATTTAGCACACAAGTTGGATGCGACTCTTACACAAGACTGATAGATATCTGACTTAGGCCAACAATATAATGTGCATACAATTTCATTTGCCAGTGAATACAGCTACACTTAACAGAGCCACTGGCTTCGCAGTTAGCAAAAGAGAAGATGAAAGTCCTCAATGTAAAAGTTAATAGAAACAGAGCAAGATATGTTAGGAAGATAGCTTTGATCAGACACTTGACCTCTATTCCAGATGGGCTTTTTTTGTTTAAATGTGAAAGACAGGTTTAAAATTTCATAGGAACTTTGGTTAGCCACAGGAAAAAGATAGCTGACACTGGACTACAAATATTAAAAATGTGATTTTTAATAATATAAGTACAAAATTTTATTTCTTTATACAACTGTAATGGGATTTGGATCAAACTGCTAGAATTTATTTAAAAAACAAAATAAAACAATGATATAAAAACTGCAAGAAGGTCTGAATCCAAAGTTTTTCCTCTAATAGTACCAAATACCACAAGGAACAGATTATCATACAAATGTGTACAAATTTTAAATACAAATACAACAGGGTTGGACTTTAAAGGAAAACAAACAAACACAAAGCAGGCTCTCATCAGGACTTCATTAATGTGTACAAATGACGATGGCAGGACTGACTTCTTTCTGTCCTAATCCGTGTCTCCGAGGCCCCTTCCTCGATACCCTGTGTCCAACAGGAAAATGACGTGGGTAGAGAGGAGGTGTGTGACAAGTGCTGACACACGAAATCAAACCAGGATTTCTTGTTTCCCCAGTTCAATCTCAAAACTGCTCTGAGGTGAGAAAGGCATTCGGCAGCCAGAATACCTTTAACGAACACAGCCCTGTGACCACATGGATGGGAGGGAAGGAAGGAAGGATGGAAGGAGTTACACAGGATGCCGGCTGGGGGCACTATCCTCAAAGATCGACACTGATGCCTCAGTGCTCCATCCAGGCCAAGGGAAGCAAGCAGTCACCTCAGAGCTTGGTTTTGATGTGGACTCTTGCACCAAATTTAAAAACAACCCTGAAGGGCTCAACTGTTTTCTTTGAAACTGGGAAGCAAAATCTGGTTCTTTGGAAATTAGGGCAGCTGGGAATGGTAACATTCCTTTTTATTTCACTTTCTTGACATTATTTAATTGTAAAGAACTAGAATCCCAACATAATGATTCCGTCTTGAGGCACGATACCTTAAAGTGTGGGTGATCTGGAATTTGCAGAGGAGGCCAGAGGAAGGAGGGGAGGAAGAAATGACAAATCTAGTCTCTTCCACATGCTGTTGCTGGTGGAGGCTCTTGTTTTTTAAATTATATATACAGAAATTTACAGGATAAATTAAAATCTAAGGGAGTTTAAAGAGTTAAATACACATAATTAAAACACATTCATACTCGCACATAAATAAACCTACATGAGAACACAGTACTTTTTTTTTTTTTTTTGCAATTCGCTTATGTGTGGAATGCGAAACGCCATGTTTCTGGCCAGCAGGGGAGCCAATGAGAAGATCCCAGGAATCAGGCTGGGCAAAGCTCACCTTCCGTATCCGCCCAACAACCAGGCGGCACAACTGTGAGCTGAGCTGATGCTGCCCGTGGAAGATACCAGCTCTCAGCGCTGCAGACCAAATGCTCCGGGTCAGCTCACAGCACAGACTGTGCAACTGCTGACTGATGGCTTGACCCACTCCAGGGCTCACAAAACTCCTTGGCCCAGACAGAGGCTGCCAGTGGTACCAATGATTACAATAAGTTTTGAGACGTGGACACCAATAGAGCAGGAATTGGAATGAACCCTCTACTAAGTTCACTTAGGCCATCACAATAACTTTCAGATGGGAACGATGTTATCGCCTCCCACCTAGGTCACTTCAAGTTGAAAAGCTTTGTATTTTCAGTTAACTGACGTCTTCCCATAATCTTTCCCATTACATTTCAGACTGTAAGACAGGTAAGGCAAATGGTCAGTGATGGGTCTGGAGGTACAACTGAGTTTGGAAAAGAATCACATTTTAGCCAACCTTACCACGATGCACTTGGCATCCAAAACTAGCCCCCAGCCCCCAAGTTACATTGATTTTTAAGGCAGATTTATCCACCACAGGAGAAGAAAGAATTCCAAGCCCATATTCATGCCAAGGTTTCCTCTTGGCTAAACCTTTGCCATTTCATAAAATTATTAAAAGCAAAGTACTTACAGTCCTATGTATATATTTTACATTTTACATATATATATATGTGCATATATATAAAAATTTAAAACCTACACCCAGAGGCCAGTGAAGGGATCTGGAACAGTCACATACACACAAGCCAGCAACAGGGCAGGATAAGGTTTCTGTCCCAAGAGTCTGCTCACAGTCCAGGCATGATGTAAGCAATGTTGTCGAGTGTGTTCGACTGCAAAACAAGGGGAAAAGTTTCAGTTGAAGAGTACTTTACCTTAGTTCCCCAAGACATATTTCTTTGTTTAGGGGAGAGAGATCAGAAAAGAAGTCTGGAGTTAGAATGGGGAGAGAAGATGGTATTCTGTTGTCTGTTATGCTGGGAGCTTTTCTGCTGACGTCTCCCATTAATCCTAGTAAAACAGTGGCAGCAGACTCCTGTACTCTCTTCGTCTCTGGAAGAGCAAATAGGAAACACAGGAGGTGCAGTACCTTAGGGGTTACACTGCTTCTCTCCAAAGGAGAGAAATCTTAGGAAATGGCGTGTTTGCGATTTCACTGAGGGTCCAGTGCACATTCAAGTCAGTGTCACGTTCCGTTGGCTGACAGCAGTGTGGTATCCAGGAAGCTTTAAGAGCTTGTGCCTGACAGGGCTTCCGAGGCTCTGGCCCCTCCTAGATCCCAAGAAACAAGGAAACTTACCAAGACTTGTTTGGGACAGCCGTTCAACTCAGGTAGTTGTGTGGTCAGACACGCCAAGGGGCCAAGCGCACAGATGATGGAGTCCAGAAGCACGGACAGACTGCCGGACACAGCCACCATGCCCTGAAAGCGAGAGCATGCAAGGAGGAGGGTGTGCCTGCATCACACTCGCGGGGTTCCCTCCAGGCCCTGGGCACTGCCTCGCATGGCTCTCTGAGTCTTGGGCAGTTCCAGGAAACTTGTGGCAGAAATGGAAGGTTTCCGCTTTGGAAACTCAATACATTCCAGGCTTCTTGTCTATATTCCTAACCCACTGTATCCTCTGGGAGACCCTGGGTTGGTCACTTAGGAAGAGTAGGGGGGGAAAAGAAAAACAACCCTACACTTAAAAATATTAAAAAAAGCCTCACCTATTGTGGAGAACTGCTGGCAAGATTTGTAGAGGTCATGAGTGCAAAAGATATTTTCTCACGAACTCCACAAATACAGTTCAAATGGGATAACCATGAGAATTCTACAAGTTAATGTTTAATATAAGCATACAAATTCTCCACATATGTAGCTTTTTGACAGGTGACGATACCACTTTTCTGTTCTTTTTAAAATTTAATCTCTCCTAGAATTCATATCGTTTGTTATCTCTGTGATTCAAAGAGATAAGAAATAAGATTGCTTGCTGCAAATACTGCTGCCGAGCTCTTGTGTAATCTGCTTCAACTAGGAGTACTGTGAGACTGTGTGACCTAGAAGGCAGTGTTGCAGAGTCCATCAGAGAAGGAGCTCTGGGCTTCAGACAGCTGGGTTCAGAACCTGGCTATCCCACTCACTGAAAGGCGCAAGTTGCTTTCTATGCTGTGCCTGTAAGACAGTACTAAGAGCATCTGCAGCACGGAGGGGATTAAGTGAGATAACAGATGTACAGTACTTGAGGGTGGTTCTTGCTACCTGGTAACTGCTCAGGAAAGTATCCATAATGCTTACTACTATTACCAACATCTTCATCTCCAAAACTGCATTTCAGGCTTCCTGCTAGATCTTCCATTTTGGGCATTTCTCAATCTCAACACACTGTAAAGAGAAATAACCTACTGTTCCTCCTAGCATTCCTTCCTCTGCTAAAGTCATCATCACTCACACACCTGCCCAGTCTCAAGGCCTTGCCACCACTAACTTTTCTTTCTCTTCATTCTCCTCGTCCAATGTCTCCCCCTACTTCCAAGTCAGAAAATAAAGCAAAGGGTTATAAGAATGGACCCTGAGGTCATGCCACCAAACTCAAGGCTCCATTTCAGCACTTAAGGGCTAAACTCCACAGAGAGTTCCTTAATCTGAAAGTCTGTTCTTTCTTCTATAAAATAAGGGAACACAAATTCTGCTTTATAAAATATGCAATGTGAATTAAATGAGAGACTCCATGTATAGCACTCCCAAAGCTACCTGGGTGAGCGTTCAATGAAAGAGAGCAATTAATAGTATTGCTCCATACTTTTACAGTTAATTATAGGTAATATTTTCTGTTTCACTCTCCCAATAAGCATCCTGAGGGCAGGAACCAAGTCCTATTCTTTTTTATATCCTCCCAATAACTACTGGGGTTCTGTATAGTGTAAGCCCCCAATAAATATTTGAATTAAATTCAAATCTTTGTCATGTCTAGACTATTGCTATAACTTTCCCCTAATTCTGGTGTCTTCACTCTCAATCCAAAGTAGAAGATATTCTCAAAGAAAATCAAATGAGTGCTCTGATCACTCCTTCTACTCAAAACATCCCCGAAGCTCCTGAGTTGTCATTTTCTCCTGTGACTTGTACTGTGCCCTTCATATTTCAGCCTTCCCCCACCTTGTGCACTGGATGTTCCAGTTTTTCGTCATTTAAGCAATAAAACCCTTTGAAAATAAAACCTCAAGTGGAACCCTAATACATAAAACAGTTAAAAGACCTGGTGAAGGTAGGAATGGGGGTCGAGAGCCCCACTGGGTCTCTTCAGACCCATCTCTACAGAAGACGCCAGGGCTGAGAAGCACATGTGCACTGTTGTCTTGGTTTATGATGTCATCTCCATGATACAAGTCCTGCTTGTCCTTCCGGGTCCTAGTGGAACCCCACTTCCCTTTCAGAGCCTCTCCTGACCCCCTCACTGTGCTCTCGACTGCCGCTCTAACTGCTTCAGGTGGCAGAGCTCTAGAATGACAGCAGGCTGCACAGTGGGGCAAGCTGACCTTGTTCACTGTGAGTTCTGTAGACTTATAATAATGGTTATACTTTTATTAGGCTTCAGGTATTCAATTTTAAATAAGCAACTACATAAATCAATGCTCCTTGAAGTGTAGTAGTTTACTAATTTCAGATGGCATACAGGTGAACATTAATCAGTTGATAATGCACATCCATTTTTCCAATGTACATTAGTAAAAAGATTAGAATACCACACTTGTGATATCCAGGATATCATTGTGAAAGCATGGATAAATTTATTTAAATAAAAACACAGTAGATAACAGTATAAGTGGTCTGAGGAAATTGCAAAATTGTGAAGATATATGCAAATGATTAAAGTCTGGGGAAAAGTGGATTAGAAGGGGAATTACTGCTTACTGCTGACATGTTGTTTAGTCACTAAATTGTGTCCAATTCTTTGCAACCTCATGGACTGTAGCCTGCCAACCTCCTTTGTCCATAGAATTTCCCAGGCAAGAATACTGCAGTGGGTGGCCATTCCCTTCTTCAGGGGATCTTCCTGACCCAGGGACTGAGCCCTCGTCTCCTACAATGGCACGCAGCTTCTTTACCATTGAATCACCAGGGAAGTCCACTGCAGATACATATGGGGTTTCTCTTGGGGGTAGTGAAAACGATCTGGTATTAAACAGTAGTAATGGAGCCAGAAATCCGTGCATACACTAAAAGCCACTGAATTCTACATTTTAAAAGGGTAAACTTTATGGTTGTTGCTGTGTTAGTCACTCAGTTATGTTCAACTCTTTGCGACCCCATGGACTGTAGCCTGCCAGGCTCCTCTGTCCATGGAATGCTCCAGGCAGGAACACTGGAGTGGGTTGCCATTCCCTTCTCCAGGGATCTTCCCAACCCAGGGATGGAACCTGGGTCTCCTGCACTGCAGGAAGATTCTTCATAGTCTGAGCCATGAGAGTTATATCTCAATAAGACTGTTCCTTATGTTTTTAAAAAAAAGTGGAATAGAGGTGCAACATTCTTTTCCCTTTTTCTGTCAATATGGAGATGTAACCCTCCCTGGCAACTGCTCACAGAAGCTGGCTTGTTTTATTTGCTAATTTTGTATCTATTTTATCTTTCCAGTTACATTGCAAGTTTCTTGATGATATGAAATCATGAGGAAGCTATTAGGAATTCTCCTCCCCCCAGTTTTTGGAATTATGCCTAAATACTCAATACGTATTTGCTAAACTAAAAGGAAACGGCAGGGAAAATGTGGAATATGGGAGGTGAATTTTATTTTTGTTCAGTCGCTCAGTCGTGTCCAACTCTGCAACCCCATGGACTGCAGGATGCCAGGCTTCCCTGTCCTTCATCATCTCCCAGAGTTTGCTCAAACTCATGTCCATTGAGTTGGTGATGCCATCCAACCATCTCTTCCTCTGTCATCCCCTTCTCTTGCCTTCAATCTTTCCCAGTATCAGGGTCTTCTTTTCCAGTGAGTTTGGGCTCTTCGCTTCAGGTGGCCAAAGAATTGGAGCTTCAGCTTCAGCATCAGTCCTTCCAATGAATATTCAGGATTGATTTCCTTTAGGATTCACTAGTTTGATCTCCTTGCAGTCCAAGGGACTCTCAAGAGTCTTCTCTAGCACCACAGTTTGAGGGCATCAATTCTTCAGTGCTCAGCCTTTTTTACTATTCAGCTCTCACAACCATAACATGACTACTGGAAAAACCATAGTACTGACTATACAGACCTTTGCTGGCAAAGTAATGTCTCTGCTTTTTAATACACTGTCTAGGTTTGACATTGCTTTTCTTCCAAGGAGCAAGTAACTTTTAATTTCATGGCTATAGTCACTGTAACTTTTTAGGAAACATAAGAACATCTCAATATGAAAAATAAGTAAGGATCCCAGAATATTTTCTTCTAGAAATATCTATATCCATTCAAATATCTGAGCCTACCAGGAAGCGTCTGTTTTTGACACTAACTAACTTTTGAGAAATTAGTCAAAGAACTTAGACAAAGCTTCATCTCTTGTGGCCTCTGATGTTTCATTTGTTAAATAATAATTCACCTTCCACATAAAAGCAAGTGGGTAGTTTTATATTTCTACACCGACTTCTCAGCTTAAAAATGGCTTTAGGAATGGAGACTGATTTCTTTGCTGAAATGTCCTACTAGGACCCAGCGGAAACCTGAAATCTTATACCACTGAGTTAGCCAGAGGGTAGTATGATTAGAAGTGGAACATGGTAACAGAAATGGAACATGACAGTTTTGCAGGTTAAGTGATCTTGAAACTGAAGCTTAAAAGGACGAAGATCTCCTTAGGGTACACAACATTGTATAATTCAAGTGCAGAGTAATGAAGAGCTTGGACACCTCAATCTCCCCGTTTGCTACCTATTTTCAAAGCTGTAGAGGAACTCTTACTCCCCTGGATAATCTAACCTGTCTATTCAAAACCTTGCTGGAAATGCACAGAAAAATCCTAACTCTCTTGTAAGTAAAAAAGATGAACGTTTCCATGGGATTTGGACTCATTTTTCAAAAATAAAAGTGAGTTGTAGGGTTATATGTCAGTTATCTCTCCATAAAACAGGGGGAGGGAAAGGAAGTATCAGGGTAATTTCCTTTTGTGTCATTGTTTCAATAGAAAACTATCAGTGTAAGCTTTGAGAGCCAGATTCCAAATCTCTAGGTGTTTCTATTACCATCCCTCTTCTTTAAAAAAATTTATTTATTTTTAATTGGAGGATAATGGCTTTACAGTGTTGTGATGGCTTCTTCTATACAGCAATGTGAATCAGCCACAGGTATACATATCTCCCCTCCCTTTTGAACCTCCCCTCCACCCCGTACCTCATCCCACTCCTCTAGGCTGTTACAGAGCACCAGGCTGAGCTCCCTGTGTTACGCAGCAGCCTCCCACTAGAGCTATTTTATGTGTGGTAAGGTATGTATTTCAATTCTGCTTTCTCAGTTTGTCCCACCCTGTTGTTTCCCTGCTCTGTTCACAGGTTTGCTCTCTATTCTCGCCTGCAAACAGGTTCATCAGTAACATTTTTCTAGATTCCATATATATGCATTAATAAATGGTGTTTGTTTTTCTGATGTACTTCACTCTGTATAACAGGCTTTAGGTTCATCATCTCAGTACAACTGACTCAAATTCGTTCCTTTTTATGGCTGAGTAATCTTTCACTGCATATATGTACCACAACTTCTTTATCCATCCATCTGTCAATGGGCATCGAGGTTGCGTCCATTTCCTGGCTATTGTAAATAGTGCTGCAATCAATGAACATGACCACCCCTGTTTATCACTGGATCCCGAGCACCGGGCATAGCACAGCACACAGCAATCGCTCACTGCATGTCTGTGGAATGAGCACACGGATCCAGACTTCACCAGCAGCTGGAGGCTTGCTGCTGATGGTGCCCTTACCTCAGTTTCCTGCAGGCGGTGTCCGATGAGGCTGAGGGACTCTCCCAACAGCTGGAGGTGGGCAGCCACATCAATGGGCTCTGTCTCAGGAGCTTTGGCCGGGGAGGCAGGTAACAGCATGGCGGCGGGTGGGGATTTCTTCTGGGGTGACAGCACTCCCATAGAAGCAGCTGAGAACGGAGAAGAAAGAGAGAGATAAGCTTGCCCACGGCCTTGAACCACCAAACTGTTCTTCCCGGTTTTCCCTTTTTATGAGCTCCACCAGGCATATGCTGAAACTGTAGACTGTGGGTCGGATCTGGCTAATAACTTACTTTGTATGGCCTGTGAGCTAAGAATGATTTTAGATTTTTAAATGGTCATTGTAGAAGAAATAAAGAAAAATATGTGACAGAGAACGCATATGGATCTCAGACCTAAAATATGTTTTCTCTGGTCCTTTACAGAAAAGTTTGCTGACTTCTGACTTAACATTTTCTAAATGTTGGGGGCAACCTTTAATACCTGGAGTCTGGATATCAAGATCTGCTTCTGATATAGGCCACTCTCCCCATTTCTTAGTAAAGAAGCAAAGTCTCACAGAGCTGTGGGGAAGAGACTGAAAAGAGGAGAAGGATATGGTCATTACCTTTCACTTTCACGGAACCTTCAGAGCTGGATGCTTTTCTTTTCACAGTTGTAGCTTCTGCTTTGTTCTGTTTGTGTTGTAGATACTGAGCTTTCTGCTTCCAAACCTGCAATCAGATCAGGGCAAAAATAAATTGCAAAGGGCAAAAAACTGAAAGAGAAAGCAGTGGAAGAACAGAATGAAGAAAAGAAAGGGAGCAGAGGAGGGGAGCAGACAGAGGGTTAGTGTTTATTTTTAAGCTGGAGGGTCAGCGCACAGGCTTTGGGCAGTAGTTACAGCAGCATCTCAGGAGGACGAGGCATGTCCTTCAGTGCTAATGGTAGGATGGCAGCACTCACTCTGCGATCACTCTGACTAAGGCTGGAATGTAGAATCACAGAGGAAACCTCTGGCTCACCCTTATGTCCATCTGGTTTAAATATTTCTTCTAACCTGTCGGCTGGTGACACCAATAGTAGGATAACAATGACACAAAAAACAGAAACTAAATATAATCTACCTGGGTGAAAACTACATGTCATGTCACCTAGATGACCAGTACCTTAAATAAAGCAAAATGGAAATTCTAATTCCTAGACCACCTTCATATCATCTAACTGGAGAGTGACTGTGAGTGATTCAGGTATGACTATCACCGTCTTATTAGTGTTTTGATAGGGCAGTATATTATTTGGTAATGGTTGATGGAGATGATGACCCAGAACCTATCTTCCTAGTAAACACTGTCCCCATGTTTTTATTATTTGCTGTGACTATGGACATCTTTCCTCAGTTCTCAGACCACAGCTGTAGTCAGGGGCTCTGGCTTTAGATTCTCTTTTAACGAGTATCATTGCCCAAGGTAGGTCATCTTTTGACTCAAATGTAAGGTTGCTGAGAAAAAAAAATTAGATGAGGTTAGAAGACAGTCTCCCTGCAGCTAAATCCTCACCTAGAGTGAACTGGCACCAACTTGTTCACTGCTCTCTAAGCCATTTTCCACCAATCTGTAATTTTTCTTTTTTTTCTATTTTCAGTGTTTGGAATTTCGGGCTTCCCCAGTGGCTCAGAGGTAAAAGAATCTGCCTGCCAATGCTGGAGACATGGGTTTGATTCTTGGGTCAGGAAGATCTCCTGGAGAAGGATATGGCAACCCACTCCAGTATTCCTGCCTGGGAAATCCCATGGACAGAAGAGCCTGGTGGGCTACATACAGTCCCTGGGGTTGCAAGAGTCGGACATGACTGAACAACTAAACAACAACAAAGGAGGATTACACACTTTGGAAGGCACAGAACAGTGAAAAATGTGTCTGTAATAAAGTCTGCTTACCAGTTTGTCCTTCTCTGGCAACTGCTTCCACACCTCAGCCAGTTTTTTACTCAGTTCCCCAAAATCTGGCACAAAAGAGTAAAAAATCCAGGAAAACTCAATACAGTAAAGTTTTAACCATAAACAAAACAGAAGGCCAATAAGAACAAAAACTAGGAAGAGGGTTTTGAAGATCAGATTTAAATAGCCCAAGATTCTTTCAGAAAACCAAACCAAACCCCACCACTTCCCTTGGGTCTTTTATAGAAGGAAGGAGCTGTTTGGGTCGCTATGAGACAGGCTCAAAATCTCACACATCTACTCTTTAAGGATTTATGCCTGAAGCATCGTGTTGGTATCTTTTAACATGATCCCATGAAACATGGCTTATCTACTTAGGTTAAAGAAAAAATGTTACGTAGAATTTGATTAGAAATGTTAAGGTTTTTATCAAATTTCTGAGAGCTCAGAAACAAAGGAGAATTTCCCTAGAGCAGCTCAGAAGCAATCTTTCAGATGTGTGATACCGTGCTCCCCACACTGTAGAGCAAGCTCACACTTTATAAAGCACATTCGAGTCTTTTCTGATGCTTCATGTGTGCCTCACAACAGCCCTGGTGAGAGGGTTGAGAAGCTAGTCCACATGCTAGGCAGATGAGATTTGTAGATGTTATCTGACTTGTTCAAGGGCTGGGGTGTAGTGTTCTCACCTTACCAACTTCTGATATAGAGACAAATAATGAACAATGTAATATGTCATCTCACTCCAACTCCATACCCAAGAGGCAGTTTAAGGAAAAAGTCAACTGTAGAATCTTGGAAAGAAACAACTGTATGTTTACATACTGTGCTTTTGGACGGGGTGTACTAAGACAAAATCTAAAGTGACTTGTACAGTTGAGAGAAATGAGATTTGTGTCCTTTCCAGACCATGGGAAGAACTTTGCCTGCTGACTGGATTAACTGCCTTGCTTCAAAGATACAAATGGAAAGTAAGAACACTAAAAACGAGAAATGTTCTCACCTATGCCTGGATGGTCAGCCACAATGGTAACACGGTACTCCTTGCAGAACACTTGGTAGGCCGACATGTTCTTCTTTTTTGGCTAGTGCCACATAAAAATAGAGCAGGGTAAGACTTAATTAGAAGCCAAGTTGAACAACTTTGCGTCTATGAGAACAAAACAGAAAAGTGACCTGCACTTTTTCCTCAAAGGTCCTAAATTGCCAACCAGCTTTCCTTAAACAGGATAATTAATTTTTAAACCATGTTACTTATGACTCAGAGATGAGTATCAGTTTTACTTTTAGAAGGTAAAAACCAGATGCTGAATTATTTTTAGATTTTTCAGGTTGTTGCAGCTACTTGGTAATTGTTTGTAAAGCTCTTCATTCGTCCTACCAATGTTACCTAATTCGTTTAGAATTAAGTGCTAAGCAAATCTTTACCTCTCCTGGGGTATCTATTTTTCATCTTTGAAAATAAGAACCACATAACTTTCCTTTACTTTGGGGCTAGAAAAATCAAAAGCCAAATTTATGTTCATATTGTGCCTTTGGTTTTAACTTCTTTCTTTTGGTTCTGTGGCATGTGGGATCCTAGTTCTCCAACCAGGGATCAAACCTGCACCCCCTGCATTGGATGTGCAAAGTCTTAACCACTGGATCACCAGGGAAGTCCCTGGCTTTGATTTCTAATCTTAAAATTTTCTTGATCCTGCTTTGACTGTCACTGTAGTTTATTGTTATTTTATTATTCACATTCTTGTTATCCGAGGTGAAAAGTAAATAAATAACTGAGGACAATTCTTTGGTACTCAATGTAAGATGAACCTCTTTCATGTCAACAAAGTGCTTTGTACTACTTGAAGCATGTTTATGCTTCATTGAAATATGACAATTCCAAAAGCAACACAGGATTTTTGAGAAACAAGCTTTTAAAACCAACAAAGTATATATAAAACAGAAGTTACTATACATTACTATGCATTCCATTTTACAATTATCTATTAAACTTGAAAGAAAAAAGTTTTCCTACCTGAAAAGGCACATTAGATAGGACCTGTCCAAACCCCTCACTTTGAGGATGAAGAAAAGGAAACTCAGAAAAATAGTGACTTGTCTGGGTCCCACAGCTATGCCGGTTGTAACACCAGAATGGCTACAACCCAGGTACCTGACCTTTAGGTGTACTCACTGTGGGTCAAGGAAAAAAATACATTGCTTCCTTATAGAAAAAGTTACTATTTCAGAATAAAAGATTATCCCTTTATAACTTTTATCTAATACACTGAGATGTTTTCAGTGTGGCTTTCCTTACAACCTCATTTGTAAGTATCAAAGTGCAATGATTGGTCCTCCACCTCCTTCCAAGATAGTCCTTTCTGGTCCTGCAAGTTATTATAATGACATGAATGTTTGGTGCTTTAAAAGCTACTGGGAAAAAAAAAATAGAAAAAAAAAAAAAAGCTGCTGGCAACTTTTGTTTGCCTCAAGAGTCAGATTTTACAACCAAAACTAAACAATAAACAACACAGTCCCTGTCTCATGACTTCAGAGCTGCACCTTGTTTAAAATGAAGTCTAATCATGCACTTTGTTCACCTGACTTAATTCTTAATGTTGTTTTCATAAAACCACTATCCTCAAAGGCCAAAGGCTAGCCAATACTTTTGCTGTTGTTCACTTGCTCAGTTGTGTCCAACTCTTTGTGACCCTATGGACTGCAGCATGTCAGGCTTCCTTGTCCTTCATTATCTCCTGGAGTGTGCTCAAACTCAAGTCCATTGAGTCGATGATGCCATCCAACTATCTCATCCTCTGTCACCCCCTTCTCTTCCTGCCCTCAATCTTTCCCAGCATCAGGGTCTTTTTCAATGAGTCAGCTCTTTGCATCAAGTGGCCAAACCACTGAAGCTTCAGCTTCAGCATTAATCCTTTCAATGAATATTTAGGGTTGATTTCCTTTAGGATTGATTGGTTTGATCTCCTCACTGTCCTAGGGACTCTCAAGAGTCTTCTCCGGCATCATGGTTCGAAAGCATCAATTCTTCAGAGGTCACCCTTCTTTATGGTCCAATTCTCACATAAATATATGATTACTAGAAAAACCATAGCTTCAACTATATGGGCCTATGTTGGCAAAGTGATGTCTCTGCTTTTTAATATGCTGTCTAGGTTTGTCATAGCCAACACTTAAGACAATAAAAAAAGCTGTGTGACAGCTCTGACTTGAATTCCCAAAGGAATTCTGAAACCATTTTTGAAGAATGGAAACAACCTTGAGACATCTCCCAAAGTACCTGCTTTGAATGAGATAGCACTTCTTTGGCTATAAAAATTATGGCATGTTTGTTATAAATTTACCTTCCAAAATTTCAGACCAGCCTTTTAAAAATAGCTTATTCATAGGACTGACATTTGGCCATATTATAAAACTTGTAAGGAGATTTAACAATGTTTCCTTAGACAAGTTATAAGACTGTGAAAGGTCTTATTGCCCTCTATTTCACAAGGCTATCTACAGCTATAACATAAAACTAAAATTACTTTTATAGAGTGAATCACAACTCTTACTCAATACATTAGATCCCAATCCTGAAGAAAGGAGTTCCTCTCATAGCTCTCATAAGGACTTTATTCAATTGTGTAGAAAATAAACCTGCATTTTTTGAGTACCTGTACTGGGTATGCTGCTGCTGCTGCTGCTAAGTTGCTTCAGTCGTGTCCGACTCTGTGCGACCCCATAGACGGCAGCCCACCAGGCTCCCCCGTCCCTGGGATTCTCCAGGCAAGAATACTGAAGTGGGTTGCCATTTCCTTCTCCAATGCATGAAAGTGAAAAGTGAAAGTGAAGTCACTCAGTCGTGCCTGACTCTTTGCAACCCCACTGACTGCAGCCTACCAGGCTCCTCCGTCCATGGGCGTTTCCAGGCAAGAGTACTGGAGTGGGGTGCCACTGCCTTCTCCGGTACTGGGTATAGTGAGTAGTTAAAAAGGATGAGCTTTTCGGGACTGGTGCACTGGGAAGACCCAGAGGGATCAGGTGGAGAGGGAGGTGGGTGGGGGGATCGGGATGGGGAATACATGTAAACCCATGGTTGATTCATGTCAATGTATGGCAAAAACCACTACAATATTGTAAAGTAATTAGCCTCCAACTAATAAAAATAAATGGAAAAAAAAATCCCAGAAATCCATTTGGATAAAAAACCAAGGGAAAGATTATAAATAAATTCAGAGGTGCTGAATTAAAAAAAAAAAAAGAAAAAAAAAAAGATGAGCTTTTGAAGCCCAGATCTTATTCTCAGGCAGTCAAGTAGCATAAAATGGTGGAAAATTTTTGAAACATAAGAGTTCGAAGGCCCACCATCTTTTCTCAGCTTCAGCTTATACTAATGATTTGATCCCCAATAAAACACAGAAGTGGATAGCTCTTCTGACATGTGATATTATAAGTATTTCAGTGGCAAAGAAGGAAAAGCAGAGACTAACAAGGAGGAGACTGCAAAGGGAACAAAGTAACCCATCAAAGTACTGTGTCATTCATTTCTTAATATTTACTGAGCATCCACTATACGCCAGACATTGGGAATACAGCCAAGAACCAGACACAGAATCTAACAGAGGAGACAGATAAATGTGTCATCATAATACAATGTGACATTATAGGGGAAGTACTGGCTGCTACAAGAATATGCAATAGGACCACCTCACTAATCAGGGAGTTGAAGAAGGTCCTCCTTTCTGGAGGAAAGGACATTTAACCTCGACCCTAAAGCTGGGTAGAATTAGCTAGGTGAAGAGTGGTACAAGTGTTCTAGGTTCTCAGCGTGGTGACACTCATCAGAGAGGGAGGTAGGAGATGACGTCAGAGAAGCAGGGAGTGCTCAGAGATGGATGACATGTAAACTGTATTTGAAGAGTAAAGGTTCTATCTGAAAGAGGCAATTATTTTAAGCAGGAAGTCACAAGGTCAGATTGCACTTTATGACCATGGAGAATGGACTGGAGAAGAGCAAGAGGGGAGGCAGGGAGTCCTGTGGAGGTGAGATGGCTGCTGCAAGAGCACCCAGGAGGGATGGATGAAGGCCCATGGCCAGGACAGTGGGGTTGGAGAGAAGCAGGTCAATAGAAAGGGAGGGAAAAGTTAACAGGATTTAACAGGAGTTAACTCAGACACAATGTGGCCAAACAGAAAGACCCTAGGCTTGGGGGCTGACAGAGCTGGGATGGAATCCTGACAGTACTAGTTGTACAAACTGCTTCATTTCCCTGAACTTTAGTTTCCCTGTAAGTAAAGCCTGGATGATACCACTGAGCTTGGATAATACTGTTTCCAGAGGTGGGAATTCATCAGCGTTTGGCACTTCAGGAGGTACTCAGTCATGTTATCTCTGTGGTAGGCAGGATCATAAGATGGCACCCAAGATTTCTGCCCCTCTCGTGGACACGCCTTGTAAAACACCCTCCCCTGACTGTGGGCAGGACTGGTGAATACCAGAGGGTGTCACTCCCATGGATCGTATTATGTTATACGGCAAAAGGGGATTTTTTTTGCTATTAATTAAGGTTCCTAAGAACCCGTTCAGATGTAATTAAGGTTCCTAAGCAAACTGAATCTGAGTGAATCAAAGAGAGATTATCCTGAGGGGGTCTGATGTTATCCAGTTCAGTTCAGTTCAGTTGCTCAGTCGTGTCCGACTCTTTGCGACCCCAAGGCGTTATCTGGTGAGACCTTAAAAGAGGTGAGACCCAACAGGAGACACTCCCCTGCTGGCCCTGAGCTCGGAGACAAGTTGCCATGAGTTCTACCATTGAGAGGAACTGAACGCGGCCAACAGCCTGGAAGAGGACCTCTAGCCTCAGCTGAGAGCCCAGTTCTAGCCAACACGTGGATTTAGTCTTGTGAGGAATGAAGCAGATGGCCAAGAGGAGCCCTGGCTGGACTTCTGATCTGTAGCATGGTGAGGTGATATTAACGAATGGATACTGTAGTAATTTGCTATGCCATAATACAAAAGTTAATTTCTATTCCCTTTATTTTTTTTTTTTAACAATAGAAGTTATAGTATCCAAAAAGCCAGTTTGAGTTTTCTTAAAAATAGAAATTCTGGTGAAGGGGGATAGGGTGAATCCATCTGACTTAAATCAGACAAAGAAAACAGCGGCAAGGCCTTTAAACATTTCATTTAAATAGTAAAGGTCTTAGTTTTAGTATTCTTCTGATGAAGCCAGTCCTGTTCAGAGATGCTACGGGAGTGAGTTCTGGGTGCTGTATCTCCTTTATTAATTGAGTGGCAGCCTCATATCCCCAGACGCGCTAAGTGTTCTAGTCCTTTCAAATCTCCCTTTATTGGGCTTAAGGTAAAATGAAGTGGCATTACAGAGAAGATGTGAGTTCACAGTTCTATATTTGGCCATGAGAGAGAGAGGGAGCAATGGACTGATTAGTCTGGGTGATTCTGTTCTGAGAACCCAGTCCTTGGAGCGAGTTGACAGAAAGCATAAACCTGCTCTCCTCAGACAGCTCCTGTATGTCTCCCTCAGTGTGTGCGCCTCGATACCCAAGGGTGAGTCTGATGTTGGAGCTGACATAATTTAAAAAATAAAATTATGGCTTCTCAATATACATCAATGACTTCATCTGGTGAAGAATGGGCTGACATTCTGTTGGACTGAGCGTCTACTGGCCTTCAGCTTTCCTGGATTTTCAAGGGAAACTCTTAACAATTTTCACCTTATATGCTGACCTTAGAACCTAACCTTTGTGTTATAAGATGCAACTCCGGCCTAAGGATCCAAAGTTTGGAATTCAAACTTGAGGGTCAAATTTTTTTCCAGGGCATAGCCATTTTTTTCTAAATTAACCGTTAGAAATAACACAAATAATGGGTGGTCTCTAGACAGACAAAACATTCCCATATGATTCTAAACACAGGCCAGTAATTTCACCCAAGAAATGTTTTCTGCTGCGCAGCACAGTGTGTTAGAATCCTAGTTCCCCATCAGAGATGGAACCTGAGCCCCCTGCACCGAAGCTCAGTCTTAACCCCTGGATCCCCAGGTAAACCCACACCCTGGACTTCTTATTTTTATAGTAGAAATAGGATTTTAATATATTCAAGTCTAGCATTTGCTATTTACAATAAATCACCACCCCTCCCCCACCCCCAAACTGGTAATGGAGAAGGAAATGGCAATCGATTCCAGAGTTCTTACCTGGGAAATCTCATGGATAGAGGAGCCTGGTGGGCTACAGTCCATGGGGTCTCAAAGAGTCAGAAATGACTTAGCAACTAAGTAACAAACCGGTAAACCTTTTTTTCCCCACTTATTATACAAATATTCAATCCGTCTTCCTACCCCCAAACTCTTGTGACTCATAGTGGTTACATCTGGAATAACTGTGGGCTCTCCTTTAACAAAATGTTAATACTTCGAAAACTTGGATACTTTATTACTAGGAGCAAATAACTACAACAAATCCACTTAAGCATGACTCAGGAGGTTGTAATTTTACAGCCAGACCTCCTTTTAAATGTCTGAAGACATGTGTGACAATATCAAGACCTTCCAAGAGCAACTTCTTCATGTGTTGTATAAAGCATTCATGCTGAACTCCTTTAGAGCACAGAACTCTTTGTGAAAGTCTGATAAAAACCGCTCTTTGAGCCCATCTAGGACTCTAGTTTAAGAACCTGTTTTTAAAGGGTAAAATATCTGGGGGTTAAGGCAAAACAGGCTCCGTCCGTAAAGAATCCATCTGCAATTCGGGAGACTGGGTTCGATCCCTGGGTTGGAAAGATCCCCTGGAGGAGGCATGGCAACCCACTCCAGTATTCTTGCCTGGAGAATCCCCATGGACAGAGGAACACGGCAAAACATAATTTTTGAGTCTTCTAAATAAACTGGGCTTTCTTCTGCTGATGATGGAAACCAATCTCTTCACTGATGTTAGTACTGTGCAGGAGAGGAGACACAGTTACCAAGGCTTTACCGGGGGAACTCTTCTACCACTCACAACAAGCCTACAAGGTAGGCGTCATCATTCCTGCCATTTTAAGATGAGAACCTGAGGCATTTACCCAGGAACTGGCAGGGCCACCATCTGATGCTCCTCTGGACTAACCTCACTGAGATCTCTAAACCTGTACTGGTCAAGGGAAAGGGTGCTGGAGCAGCCAAGTTCTCACACCAAAGCTTCTGTTCTAACCCTCTGAACGGGAATCCAATTCTGCTCTCTCTCGTATTACATCACTGAGTAGAATTTAAACATTCTTTCTGTGTCCTGTCATCAGAAAAACTTGGGGTCAAACCCTTGTACTGCCACTAAATAGGTATGCATCCGGGGGCAGGTTATTTCACTTTTTTGAGCTCCTTTCTGTGAAATGGACATGAAAATACCTACACCTCATTGGGCTCTTATGGAAATTCATCAGTACACCATAGGTAAGAAAACTCAGTGCAGTTCTTAGAACATAAGAGCAACTCCATAGCAAAGTTCTTATTACCACTGTAATTTACTAATGCCTGCTTCCTGCCTTCCACCTCGTTTCTTTTACCTTTCGGCTGGCTGGACTTCCTGTGGTTCTCTGAACACCCTACCACCTGTTGTGCCTTCACACGCATTCTGCACTCCTTGACTGGAATGCCCACTCCTCCTTTCCATCCGACAATTCCTATTTGGCCTGAAGATTTGGTTTGGGTGCTGCCTCCCTCTGAAAGCTTCCTGGTCACCCCCAGGCTCTCCTCGGCACTCGGCACCCATCTCTGCTGAGGTTCAACCCACTGGGTACTTTCCAAGCCCTTTTACTACATCGAGAGCTCTTTGAGAGCTGACACTGTATCTGATCAGGGCCTGGCACAATGTAAGTGCAGAATAAATATGTACTTTATGCATAAACAAGTGCCAGAATTGTGTGTGAAAAGCACATTCATTTGTATTCCCTCATCTGCTTCTACATGAAGCAGGCTGGGTGCTTGTTCATTAAGACTGTGAAGGAAAGGATAGGGCCAGAGTGGCCTCGACGAATCTCTAGCTGATGTTCCCCCTTCCCCAGCGCCCATGAAGTGTTCCAAGGATCTGTTGTAAACTCGTTCTGTAACATTTGCTTTTGCTCCTTAGGGACCCTGTTTTCTTTCTGCTTCTTAACTGCTTTCTAAATAGATGCTAGTTGCAGAGGTAGCTTCCTAAAAGGTGGGTGTTAATATGAAAAAACAAAACAGAAACAAAACCATAAAAGCAGCACCCCCTTGCTTAGTCTAATTTGTGAAATGAGTGGATGAAAAAAAAGTTTTGAAAACATGTTTTCAAGTATATTTTATGCTTCCAAGGAACCTGGGATGAAAACAACAGTTGCTGTAACAGCAGCTCTTGATTGAGTGACACCCTGTGCCAAGCATGTTACTCGTTCACCTGATTTACTCTAAGTAGCCCCATTTCACAAGTGAGTAGGGAAGTGAGGAAGCCATCTCCAGAGAACAAGTTGAGTAAGTAGCCACTAGAACAAGAACTCCCTGGAGTAGGAAATGGCAACCCGATCTGGTATGCTTGCCTGGGAAATGCCATGGACAGAGGAGCCTGGCAGGCCACAGTCCATGGAGCTGCAAAGACTTGGACGTGACTGAATGACTGAGTACAAGCAAGAACATGAACCGAAGTTGACTGAACTCGAGTCCAAGCTTTCAGCCACTTTATTACAACATCTGTCTGTCTCCATAGGGCCGATCTCAGACACCAGCGCACTGTATCAGTCCCAGTTACCCTAGGACCTACAATTTAGCTTTGTTGAAGGCTTACTGTGGCACTGGGTAATCATCTTAAGTATCAGAAAGGCATGCACTATAGTGGAAAGAGTACAACATTAAGGTTAAAGAAACCTCTATTAAAACTCTGGCTCCATGCCTTGTCTTCTCAGCTTCCTCCTCTGTGAAAGGGAGCTAACCATACCTATCAGTCAAGACTCTTCTGTGTGCAAAAGGGCCTCAGAGAGCCTGGCACATGGCAGGCCCTCAGAGATGGTGCCTCCTCACTGGTACCACTTCTGGCTATTGTGACTCCTTTATGTAATACCACGACAAGACAAGTCTAGTTATCTCTCAGAATTTAGTTTATTCGTAGATCAATAGCAATGTCTGAGTGTGCCAGGCACTAGGCCAGCCTTCGTTTGCTTAGAGGACATGAGAACACTCTGGAAACATAGAGATGAGTGAAGACATGCCTCTGAAGTGGCGATGTCACAGATCTTATTTCAAGTGGTAGTGAATGGGGTTTTCCTGATTTAGTAAAACCAAAAGTAAGGTATCTTTGGACTTCCCTGGTGGTCCTGTGGTTCAGAATCCTCCTTCCCGTGCAGGTGCCATGGGTTTGACCCCTGGTCGGGGAAGATTCCACATTCTTCAGCGCAACTAAGCCCAGGTACCTCAACTACTGAACCCACAAGCTGCCACTGCTGAAGCCTGAGTGCCCAGAGCCCGTGCTTGGAAACAAGACAAGCCACCGCAATGAGAAGCCCGAGCACCACAACTAGAGAGCCCCTACTCGCCACAACTAGAGGAAACCTGCACAAAACAATGAAGACCCAGCACAGCCACACACACAGCAAAGTGTCTTGGAAATGTTCCCATATCCTGCTCTTCCAATATAAACCCAAAGACCCCCACTCCAACAGCATGATCTTAAAGGGGAAATGATGCTTCAAGGTACCACCTCACGATTTCTCTATTCCTCCTGGAAAGCAGGATTCAGTCACAAAGAAACAAGAGGCGAATAAAAAAGCGAAAAACCTCCTCCAAGATAAAACTCCACTCTGAAAGTGTCTCCATGAGGAAGACAGTCCACTCTCCCTTCTTCGTCCTGACAGTCATGGTTCTTTAGGAAGAGCTCCCCCCACGTCACTTCTCCTTCCCGTGTGAACTCTGCCAACCTGGCTTCAGCTCTCCCCATCACACCTGAACTTCTGTCTCCACGAGGCCCTCTCTGGTCTCTCCTCCAGCACCCACGGCCTCTCCCCTCCAGGGCCTTGGTGTCTGTTGCATGATTCTGCTTTGGGCTCAATGACCTCTCATCCACTCACACGTCTCATTTACTGCCCACGAACACCCAATCCCTAACCTCAGTCTCAGGTGGTCCATCAAACTCAAAGGCCTCACTTTTCTAGTGCTCCCTGGAAAACCTACTGAGATGACGACTTGTCACTGATGACTTGTCAGTGACAACGGACAAGTATCGAATGCTCTTTGGCTAATGTGCCAAACACTGTGCAGTCAAGGGTTTCCAAATCTTGTTGGGTCACGGTGCCTGTGCAGGTCTTCAGGTAGTATATATATATATATATATATATATTTTTTTTTTATATTTCCTTGTTTAAAAAACATATTTACTTTCTTAGCTTTATGGCATGTGGGATCTTAGTTCCCCAACCTGCCTCTGACAGTACAAACCAGTGTCTTAAACACTGGACCACCAGCGAGCATATGGTTTTTATCACAGCAATCACTGAAAACCTAGCTTTGAAAAGATATGGCATTACGGAAAGGAACGGAGTATAAAAAGATGTTGAAATTGAGAATTACTTCACTCCAGTAGCTCAGAAGGTACTTGACAGATGGCAAGTATGGCTGTTTCTCCTGAAATTTTAATGTTGAAAAAAATCCCGTGATACCCCTGTGAGTTTGCTGTTGGTACCCCAGAGGGCCTTGGCATACAGAGGCCCTGAACACCTTTCCATGTATCGCCTCACTGAACCCTTTAACGACCCTACCACGTCGGCCTATCCTCACCCCCAGCTTGTGGGTGGAGGGGTCATGCAGCGGGTCCTGCACTGCACAGCTTCTAAGCGGCAGAGCCAGGAGCGGAGCCCGGGGCTGGCACCACTGAGCTCTGCTGCA
This sequence comes from Cervus elaphus, assembly GCF_910594005.1. Taxonomy (NCBI): domain Eukaryota; kingdom Metazoa; phylum Chordata; class Mammalia; order Artiodactyla; family Cervidae; genus Cervus; species Cervus elaphus. The sequence continues at coordinate 45,974,551 of NC_057836.1, forward strand.
CCTCTAGATTCTTATGTCTTGGAATCTACATCTGACTTTTCTTCTTCCAAATCAGACACTCTCTTGCCTCTCTATGTTTACTGCTGTCCTGGTCACAGAACCTAGGGTAGAAAGGGCACACAAGAGGCCTACCACACTTCCACAGTGAGCTCCTCATGTGTGTTTTCTGCAGGCCAAGGGAAAGCTGTTCCTGAAGCCTTCCTTTCTATCTTGAGGTGAATTTTCAGATAGTTCTATTTTATTTTTGGCTACACTGAGTAGCATGCAGGATCTCAGTTCTTCAACCAGGGATCAAACCTATGGACCCTGCGGTGGAGGTGCTGAGTCCTAACCACTGTACCACTGGGAAAGTCCCTCAGAGAGGCTTTCATTACTGACCTCTGACTACAGTAACTTCCTGGGTGATCTGCCTCAAGTCTCTCCTCAGTCTAAGCCACCAGGTATAGCTTCATCATTTTATTATTAAATTATCACTTACCGCATATTTAAACCTTGCTCAGAATCCAAAGTGCCATGGCCAAATCCCTCACTTTGGCATTGGAGATTCTTTACCATTTCTTTACAACCTACATTTTTGATGCTGTTTTCACCCACATATTCATTCATTTGACATGCGTCACAAAATGCCTACCAATGACATCAACGGGTTGAAAGCAATCACAATAGGTGGCTAAAAGAGTCCCTGAGGAGCTAAGACATCCTCAAGGAGCTTACCATCTTCAATAGGGGGAATGGATCCACACAAAGACAAATCCAATATAGAGAAGAAAGTAAGTGCAGTAACTGCCCCTGGCAAGAGTGCTCTGGGGCTTCATCAGTTACTCATAACTGGAGCGTCAGGATATCTCAGAGGAGGTGGCATCTGATTGGGTCTTGAAGGGGAAGCAGAGCTTCATTATGTGAAGGAGAAAAAACAAGGGGAAGAAGGTCACTGCAAAATACAATCCAAGGAGTAGAGGTCAGACTAGGAGGAGCAAGTCTGGTTTCTGCACAGTTGCATGCAAATCAGACTACTAGCAGGTAAAGCTGAAAAGGGAGGTTTCAGGCTAAATCACCATTACGAATGCTTGGGCAAGGGTTTGGACTTTGATATTTATTCATTCAACAAGCATTCACTGATTTTTGACAATGGGCCAGACTGCAGAGTATGTATTAGGGACAGAGTGGACAGCAAGACAGACATGATCTCGGTCCCCTTGGAGCTTATGGTTTAACATGAAGACAGTAAAAATTCACTGAGGATGTTGAGCGGACAACTGTCATCATCAAGTGATACTTAAGTTCATTCTGACATCAGTGTAAGACTAATTAACTGCATGGGGAAAGACATGGAAAGAGGGCTATTTATTACATTAAGTACTGAGAGAGATGAGGCAGTGGTGATAGAGGGCATAAAAGTGTGGAAGTTATTAAAGAAGAAGAATATCAGGCTCAATCCTTAAGTGGAGGGAAATGTAAAAGTGAACTATAAGGTTGGAAAAAAACATCAGAAAAAGGGGGACTGACTGAGAAGGGGTACGAGAAATACCTCTGAGTATCTGTGATGAGGGTAGTACCTGTATCATGATAGAGGTTTGGTCACATAGGTGTGTGAACATATCAACACTCATCAGATGGTATACTTAACATTTGTGCATTTTTACCATATGTGAATTTTACCTAATAAAAGCCCAGAAAACAAATATTGAGTTTAAGTTAATGATACGCAAACTCAAGTGTCTAGGGGTGAAGTGTATGATACCTACAACTTGTTTTAAGATACATTAACAAAGATAGATAAACAGATGGATGATGAAGCAAATGGGAAAATACTAACTACAGAATCTCAATGGGTGGCATATGGTGTTCACTGTACAATTCTTTAATACTTTTAGCTTGAAAAATTTCATAATAGAGTACTGAGAAAATAATAAGCATATAGATTTGAGTCTGGGTTGACTGGTAGGACATGAGGATTATAGGAGGAGATGGAGAGGGAGAGGCAGGTTTAGGGGTCTGGTGATGAGCTCCATGAGTGACACATGGTCTGAGGCAGCCAACGCGTTCAGGTAGAAATATTATCAGACAATTGGAAAGACAGGACCAGAGTTCATTCAGCTCTTTTGCTGTCCTGCTTCCTAAACATCTCTCTGCCTCCATGTGTTCCCTTCCACTGATAACCTTTTTCTCCTTTAAGCTTTCTGTGACCATCTTGCCTTCCTCACATTTACTAGGAGATTAATTAATGGCATTACTATGTATCACTAGAGTGGAAATTCTTGGAATAAACAGTATCTTACAGAGGAAATGTATTACTTCATGAAATAATTTTGGAATAAACAATGAATAAAACCTGCCCTGGAATTTGACTGTCCAGTTCTTGATGATCCTTAAATCAGAAGGTACAGTTTTTTCCTTTCTGATCTGTACATTTTCTTAAACGGCAATCTTACTAGTGGGGAAAATAACTTGTGCCTCAATTATAGGCCGAAATGAAACCACCAATCCCATATTCTTAATATAGTTGATTTTCTCTTTCTTAGTTGCTTTTCTTTTCTGATTTTACCTGATATTTAACTTTGCAGGGGAAAGGAAGAAAATGGTTGCCCTTGGGTGGTAAAAACTGTGATTGATTTTTTTCTACTATTCTGAATTTCTAAGTTTCTAGACAAATAACATGCTACTTTGATAACTGGGGGGGGGGGGCGGGGGGGAGTTTATCTTTTAAAGGACACAGCCATCAGCCCCCACAGTACAACTGCTAGAAAATTTCTTGAGTTGTGAGACAGAAATCAAACCAGGGAGGCTGATTTCTATTCCTCTCTTCTCAGCAAATGGTGAGCTTCCTGAGATCAAGAGCTATAGGCCCCCTGCTCCTCTTCCCACCTCTTAATTCGTATGGCAGCACTGGTCTTGGCACACAGAAAGCACTCACATGGTGAGAGCACGCATCTTTGACACTAAAAGGAACACCACACCACAGCCAGTATCAGTCAGGGGAAGCCATTACCTCATTTTGTCATTCTAATTTTAAAAATCTGTTTTTCAAGATGAATTCACAGAATGAATACCTTTTCATCTCTCTCAACTGCCTTAGGCAGACTGCTGCTGCTGCTGCTGCTAAGTCGCTTCAGTCGTGTCTGACTCTGTGTGACCCCACAGACGGCAGCCCACCAGGCTCCCCCGTCCCTGGGATTCTCCAGGCAAGAACACTGGAGTAGGTTGCCATTTCCTTCTCCAATGCAGAAAAGTGAAAAGTGAAAGTGAAGTCGCTCAGTCCTGTCCGACTCTTCGCGATCCCATGGACTGCAGCCTACCAGGCTCCTCTGTCCATGGGATTTTCCAGGCAAGAGTACTGGAGTGGGTTGCCATTGCCTTCTCCCTAGGCAGACTGCACTGCTGAGTAAAAGAAATTGGGTTTGGCTCCTTCTATGAATTCCAAGGGCCAGTCAGAAAAAACCTCGGTATTTCTAAACCCATGCTTGGCACAGTGGGAGAACAACTCTTTCAAGAAAACCCATGAATAATTAAGATGGCTCCTATTTTTGTACCACTGGTACTATTTTATGAGTGAACGTGTTAGTTGCTCAGTCGTGTCCGACTCTTTGCAAACCAGGGAATGTAGCCTGTCAGGCTTCTCTGTCCGTGGGATTTCCAGGCCAAGAATACTGGAGTGGGTAGCCATTCTCTTATCCGGGGGATATTCCCAACTCAGGGACTGAACCTGGGTCTCCTGCACTGCAGGCAGATTCTTTACTGTCTGAGCCATCAGAATTATATTTCAATAAGACTGTTGTTTCTGTTAAAAAAAAAAAAGTGGACTAGAGATTCTGCAATGTTCTTTCCTGAGCCATCAGGGAAGCCTGGCACTATTTTATACTTTGCATCATCCCAGTGGATTTATCTTGCTACATTCCCAATGGTTCACCTGGTTAATTCCAAGTCCACTTACTACAGTCAAGGAAAAAGCCTGCTTCACCTCTTGTCCTTCATCATACTTTACAAACATGCCTTACCTTTTCCCCTCGGTCTCGCTCTCTGTCCTTCTCCTCTCTCTTCTTTTTCTTCTCGCTGTGCCCGTCTGTGTGGAGGCTGGGAAGCGGCGGGGGTGGGGCGGCGGCTCCGGTGTACGGGAGGCTGGGCGGGGGGACAGGCGGCGCGGGGCCCTCTCCTGCCACCGCCGCAGGGGGAAGCCCCAAACTCCTCTTGGACTTGGAGTGTCGCTTCTCTTTATGCTTCTCCTTGTCCTTCTTCTTTTTGCTCTTCTTTGACTTCTTTTTCTTCTTGATTTCCCGGTAAGAATCATCGATCACTAACTCCCCAGCCTCTAGCTCCCCGCCAGAGGAGGAGTCTGATTCTACCAGGATAGGTTCGAGCCCTGAAAGGTCAAGGTTAGCACTGTGGGATTCTGGGAACTGGGAGGCCTCAGAGCCACAGCCTTCGGGGCCAGGAGATGAACGCGGGTCTGAGGATGACTTGTGCTTCTTCCGGGCTGTTTTTAGAAAGCTCTGTAACTCGTGTCCTAGGAGTAAAGCACCCTGCTCATCCCGAGCTGACTTCTTAGAGGATTTTTTCACAGTCGCTTGTTGAGAGGGGTATTGAAAAGACTCCTCATCAACGGAGCCACTCCCCTTCTCCTTGGGCGAGAGGATAAGTTTCATCTTTAAGCCGTCAGGCTCACGAAGGGTCAGTGTCTCTGTGTTCACGTAAAGCGGTTTCATTTTTTTGGATTTGTGGGAACTACCATCCTCCAGGGACAGCTCCCCACTGCTTCCACTGACTTTCTTCCTGTGGTGTTCCTTCTTACTCTCCGAATGGCTTGAGGAACTGGACGACTTTTCTCCTGTCTTTTTGGAGGGTTTGGCGCCTGTGGCCAGAGGGGAAGTGATTGCTTTCAACAGGTCCATAGCTGTATCAGCAGACTGTGGGCTGGACTTTTTCTTTTTCTTCTGTGACGGCTCCAAAGACGAAATATCTAGAAGTAATCAAGAGAAGTAATTGTCCCTATGGCAGAGTAACTTCCAACAAGTTTCCTCTCTCACCAAAAACCCCCAACTAAGATGAGGAAGAGGCTAACAGGAATGACTGGAGGGGAGGCCCTTCAACTGATTGTAAACATTCAGAGATGATGCCCACGTGCTTCTTGGCTTGGTAGATCCTGCCTCTGACCCTGGAGACAGTTTTTGCCACTCAAGATGTTTTTCTTCACTGAGTCTTCACAAGCCACCAAAGACAGCATGCTCAGAAGGATGGACCGTGGCTGCGGGGTTACGAGCAGTTACAACTTCAGATTACGCTGAAGACAAAGCATCATTTGTTTCTGGGTTCAGGACAAATCCATTCTAGCAAACAGTCGGTCTTGTCAGCTAAATACATAATATAGCTAAGAAAAGCTGGTCTTGTGAGTGGATACACGCTGGAGTGAGAAGGAACCCATAGGCGCAGGCTGGAGGGCCCAGGACTACAAATGGCAAGAGGGATGCTAATAACAATGGGCATAAGATAAGTGGATGATTGGGGGGAGAAGGAACCTGGTACCTGGTGTATCACAAATGAAGACTGTTCTTCTATGCTGAATCCTCCAAAATACCAGCCCTCCACCTCTCTCCTCCTTCACACTGGTTTATCGGCACTCAGAACAAGAACCACTGTCCTGTTAAATAGGCCACTGAGTCAGCAACATCTGGATCTCTCTCCCCTACCCCGACTCCAAGAACCAGTGAAGTGTCTGTCCCGCCTGCTGCTGCTCCCCAGCCTCACCTCCATAGTAGTAGTCATCGGAGGAGTGCTTCCTCTTTTTCCTGTGTGTGTCCGTCCCCAAGAAGTAAAGTTCACTGTCCTGGAATTCAAGAGGAAGGAGAACTGAGCAACAAATAAGACGATGAGGCACAGGCACTTTGGAACCAATGTTGTTTTCTGACGATTTCTGACTTTGGAAAATAAAGTATCACACAGGAAATAGTAAAAAAAAAAAAAAGATGTGAATGATGCTTATCTTTCTTTTTAAACGTTTTTCAAAGAAACATCTTTCTTCGAATACTAGGAAACACACTATGAACTAGTTTAAACATTCCTAATTCAAATGTTTAGAATTTACCTTTAATTTCTTCTTGGAAGAATTCCTGACCTGAGCAGCGATTTCTTCCTCTTCCCTTAAAAAATCTTTGTAAGAACGTTTCTTTTCTCGTTGGCTTCGGCCAGCAGCTAGCCCTATGTCCTCAAAGCTGTGATCACCATCAAAGCAATCTGAGAAGCACAGGTTTGTTTGGGAAAGGAAACGAGAAAGTCAAGTAAGTCACGACTGCATCACCACCCATGAAATGCAACAGTCCCTCCATTTCCGAATTAGAATCATGTCATTTGGTAAGTCCACTGGAACACAGGGCTAGATCCGAGGGGATGAGCATTATGTCCTGACGAGCTGGCTGCAAATACAAGAATCAGACCTGAAGAAACAACGCTTCCATGCTACGCAAAGGCCCAAGGTGCATCCTGAGACCATGGTTTCTTAGTTGTGATTTGGCAGGTGGACACGAACTTGCAGAAGTAAGGCTGAAAAGAATAAGGATTCATGTGCTGTGCTGCTCTGTGGGCGTCCACTGTGTGATTCCTATCCCCAGGCTCCTGCACACTGGAGCTGGCAAGGACCACGAGTGCTGCTGGGGATCACCCCATAGACTACAGAGACTTATGGCTCAGACTCTTGTGTTAGAACCCTGTCCCGGTTTGCGTTTCCATGGGCCCAGTCTGGGGATGATGTGAAGTTTTACTAGTGCTCTGGGTCATCACTTGGGAGTCCAGGCTGTGATGGCCAGTCCTGGTCTCTATGTCCATGGGCTGCAAGGATTGAAGAGGACACCCCCTTTGGAATGCTTCTCAGGTTAAGGGGTCATACCTTCTTTCTTCACGGAGTCATCATAAGCCATGGCGGTCCTGCAGGGCCTTTGAGAATGGGTCCCTGTGTCCAGGCTCCTTCCCGTCTACAGGACCAGGTCTGAGAAACAAAGAAGGAAAACCCTCCTGTAATGCGAAATCACTGTGGAGAAGCAACCTTCCAGGTGGAAATGCGAAGTGATCCAAGGGCGGACTGGAAGGACAGCAAGGAATAAAGGAGGGTCTTGTCACCACCTCCTCTTTCTGTTTGTAAATATACTAGGGATGAAGCTGTAGCAAGTGCATTAGGCTTAATTCGATTTGATTCATGAATTAAAGCTGTCAGTTGGGGAAGTATATAAAATACCTCCCATTTTAAAAAAAAAAAACTTCAAAAATTCATAAGAACTTGTGAAATGCCAACAGGTCTAGTAACACTGAGACAGGGAGAAAGCCGACATGAAGTCAGAGGGTTAGGTTCAGTTATGGTCACAAAATGCACAGACAAAGCAGGATGCAGAGGAAGACAGATCATGCCACGCATTTGAGACCACAAGATCCTACTGGTTGAATTGGTGACAGGCTAAAATCTGTTGTATTGCAGTTTAAGCAGAAATGATGACAACATGACAGGGATAGTAAAAATCTTGAGAGCATAATTTTTTGGTGTTTATTTTGTTGGGCTCTTTGAATTTGCTCAAAATTACAGAAGTGTAAAAGTAGGCACACTTCTTACATTAGTTGCCCATAAAACAGCTTTAATGCTATCAAGCCTTTCTTAAAGGCTACAGGTGAAAATGGGCTTCCCTTGTGGCTCAGCTGGTAAAGAATCTTACTGCAACGCAGGAGACCTGGGTTCGACCCCTGGGTTAAGAAGATCCCCAGGAGAAGGGAAAGGCTACCCACTCCAGTATTCTAGCTTGGAAAATTCCACGGACTGTATAGTCCATGGGATCGCAAAGAGTCAGACACAACTGAGCAATTTTCACTTTCACAGGTGAAAATAAGTAGGAATTGCCACCTGTCCACTGGTGATGAAATTTTTATCACTATTAAGATTTTCACTAATTTGAAGAACTATTAAAATTTAAGTGTTCTAAATACTGCTGTAAATTTGTTAAAATTACTTTTTTGGCATTCAACTTTATATGCCCGTTTTGACTTTGAAGATGATGAGCCATAAACCGCACTCAAAGGTAAGGTTCTTCAAATATTTTTAGGACAGGAAATGTCACAATTCCTGCAGGAAAAGTTTTTGCAGGAAGTTTAAATTTTATATACTAAATATATTGAAAATGACCTCATTCTGTTAGTGAAATGCTTAAAAGTTGATCTGATTATTTACTTCTTTTTTATTTTACCTTCATAACTATAGCGGGGTTTAGAAATGCTGAAGGACACTTCAACGAGATATTGACAATCCCTTTGAGGAAGGTACAGGTAATTGTGAAGTATGTAACTTTTGGGAAAGAAAAGATGAATGAACAAAGGAAACTTTCCTAAGAGTTACATTTAAAATAAACCAAAAGAAAAAAGACCTACTTGCACAAGTCAGATAAGATACAACGCACAGATAAGCTTATGTTGAAAATAGAAAAAGAAGTATTACCAGGAACTATTTACAAGTAACATTCAGAAATGTAAAAAAGCATTTCTCCAGTTCCCTAAGGAGTGGAAAGAAGAATAGACTTGGTCAAGGTAAGAGAAACTTGAGTGAAGTGAAGAAATGAAATGAACTGGGTTCTTTTACAAATAATTGGATAACTGCTTACTCAAAGGGCTTTTCACAGGAAATTATGGGGATATGAGATCAGGTCTCATGTAGAAATTCATAATATAGCCAGTTTTTCATGTTCCAGTACTAAGAGTTAAACTTTCTCAAATAGAAATTACTGTTGCCCCCTGTCCACCCACACAGTGCAACTCCAGGAGGGATCAGAGGAGGAGCATCATCATAGGGAATTACATCCATTCATTTAAAAACAGCATATCTGCTCACTGGCACTAAAGCATAGTAAGTTTATTAGAAGAGAATATGGACCCCATTCATTTTCATAGGCCGATAATGCCAAGAAATAGCACAACTTGTGACCTCAAGTTAAATGTTTTCCATGCCAAATGGATTCTGGCTAAGAACCTTTGAGAAATAATGGGCAAAAAAATCTGAAATATTCAACGCCAATGCGGCCACCAATCTGTGGTCAAGAACAAAATGCTCTTCTGTATGAAGTGAAGGCAGGTCCTGAGACTTATAACCAGGCCTTCCCTTTGAAAATATCAAAACTAACATAAAACAGAGCTGAACAACTAACAGTCAGAATAGGAGTTAAGTAGCTCTGAAGACAGCTCCAGAAAGAAAACAATGATGTCACTTACTGGACTATGAAAAGGCACTCATAGTCTCTTAACTGACTGCTTTGAAAAACAACCAGTGGATGAAAAAACTGTACAAGGGAACAGAAAATTAGGAGCTGACCCTCAGAAGCACAGAAGAGCACAGAAAACACGTGCTGGTGTTGGCATTTTGTATTACAATTAGGTCTGCTACTATTTAATTTTTCTAAAGACACAGGAGGAGCATTTTATAAATTACAAGATTAAATAACCTATAGTAAAAAATGAACGGGGCCTGAAGGCAAGTCCAACTCAGTAAAGAACTGGGACAGTCAAGAGCTTAAAAAACTAAAATTAGATACAATGGTCTCACTCACTCACAGCTTGGGCAGACTGATGGACCCTGAACTTCTAGGTTCTTTCAAGTGAGGATATTATTGCAGCCCAGGGGTTAGTTTTGGATGCTGACTCATAGAAGGAAGATGAAACCAGATAAAGAAGTCTCAAGCAACAGTGTGGAGGAAAGGCAGAGTTAGGGCAACATTTATATAAGATAACTCTCCTGATGTTCTTTCCAGGTCTTGAACATTATCCATGATAAATTCAGAGTCCAGGCTTAGGCAGCAGATTGTGAGGATTAATGAAATTGAAAAATATTAGGCTGGATATTCACATTAGAAAACAGAAGCCATAATTACATTAAATGTTGGCAAATGTAAAAACTCATTTAGATGTTAAAGCTCATTCTCTGGAACTCCATAAATTTTGGTGTGTATAGAATTCAAAATTGTCAACTTCAAGAGGCAGGATAATTTTACAATTATGTTCTCTCAGTGGGTTAAGAAATGACAACAGAAGTAAAAGTTCATTATTTATGTTGCTTGTGGAAGTAAGAAATATGTCATCATGAAAAATGTGTACTTTTGGAAGGTGAAAATTATCAAACTTGTGGACTTCTCTTCAAGAGATGAAAAAGGAGACAGAGCTACTCTTCCACTTGTAGATAAGTATACCGTGATGTTTAGGCTTTGCTTTCGGAGTTATCAATCAGGAAAAAAGGGGAAATCATCAGGCATAGTATTTTGTTACTTTGAAAGCCCAAATTAAAAGTACTTTGGGAAGAAAAGTTTCAGAAGATGGTGTTTTGAGGTCATCTCAGCCCCAGCAATCACTAGCAAGCTTCTTCATCCCAAAATTTAAGTGTGTTTTGAAAAAAGACAAAGTAAGCCTCGGAAACCCGGGCAGTAAGCGAAATCCTGAGGCGCGGGTCCAGTTCAGGAGGCAAGGCTTGTTCAAGATTTTCAAGATTCCACGGTCTCTTCTTCCAGCCTTTCTTTCAGGAACTCAAGCTGCCAGTCGGTGCAGGAAGAGGAAGATATACATACAGCTGTTGCCAGTTTCTGAATTGCTGCTGTTGTTACTTTGAGGATAAGAGCAGGGGATGCCTTCTCATTTTCGCCCAGATTTCCTCCAATCTCAGAACCCAGAGACTCGGAATTCTTGCCACTCCCTTCTCCACGAACCTACCTATGCAGCACTCACAGCCCCTGCCAGCTCTGGAAACTGCAGAGATCCCGACAGCCAGGGTTGGGGATTGAATCCTCTCATTGGGGTGCAATTGAGCGGAACCACGACCACCACACAGATCTGCTGACAACACACATTTCCAAAAAAAAAAAAAAAACCCAGCGGTACAAATTTTGACAAGCCTTATCCAATCAACAGGCTCTACTCTAGATTCAGTGGTTTCTTTCTTTTTTTTTTTTTTAATTCTGCTATGGGGTAATATAATCAGCCACCAACTTAGCCATCAGGTAGCAGAGGGATAAGATGGTTCTCCTCTTCTGCCCGATAGAAAAATTAAGCGAAATCTACAAGCAACAGCTTTGGGGGAAAATGGGTCTGGATGGAGCAGATCCCACTAAGGAAGGCACGTTCAAACTGGGTCGCACGCAAAGATTACATACCACACAGGTTATTGCTACAAAGAGCCCCCAAGACCACCATTTTTGTGGTCCCCGCGGCAAACCAACGGGATTCTCCTGGCAGTTTTGCAGCAACAGCTAGTTCAACAAAGCTGGGCGAAGAGGGGAAAAAAAAGAAAGCTCGTCGCATCCACTCCTGCAGCCGCGCCCCGGCCCTCCAGTCGCCCCGGCTCCCTTGCCCCTTGACAGCCCGGGGATCCCGTGTCCCAGGTCCTGAGCCGCAAGGCGGCCGCGACCCGGGTTCCCGCGTCCCGGCGGCTCCAGGCGCCCCCGAGGGCGGAGACGGCCGGGCAGGGGGAGGGGCGGCCTCGGCCCGCGGGCCCCCGGGGCGGCCGCACGCCCCCTCCCGGCCCGCACTTTCCCGCCTTCCCCATTTGAACAGCTCCCGCCCGCCTTCCTCCTCCGGCCCGCTCCAGCCCCTTCCCGGGGGCGGACTGCGGCCGCTACTCCAGTCCCCGGCTCGGCCCCTGGGCTAGGCCGCGAAGGGCCCGGGGCGCTCTCGGGGCGGTGTCGCGGCCCGAGGCGGCGGGTGGCGGCGGGGCGGGGCCGCTGCCGCCTGGGGGTGGGGGCCTAGCTCGGCCTCGTGGGGGCTCCGCTCGCCGCTACCTTCACTAGGCTCGCCCGGATCCCGCCTCAGCGCCGCCGACCGCCGCCATCTTGGAGAAGGAGAGAAAAGCGCGAGCGACCAGGGAGCCTCAGTCGAGCGCAGAGCGCAGACTCTGCTTGGGAAGGGGAATCCCGCTGGTGCAAGAGCGCCGAGCGCATCGAATGAGACGCTGGGCTTGCTGAGCCCCGGAGCTAGTCTGTAGTAAGAATTTGTTCTGTGTCAGGCTTGGGCTAGAAGCTTTACGAATAGGACAGCATTTGATCCTCGCTGCATCGCTGTGAGGTAGGCTCTGTCACATTTTATAGATGAGAAATGGGGTTCAGAGGGAGGGGTTAAGTGACTTGCCCAAGGATACACAGGTAATTGGACTGCAAGACAGTCTACCAACCACTTCTAAGACTTCTGATTCTTACTGAAGTGCTCTTTCCAAAAGACTCTGCTGTTTCCTTCGAGATATTTTTATACAATAACTCCTGTCTTTGCAAAACCGTGCAGATTAATATCAGTGCTGCTTGTCTGGAGTTTAGCATCTGCATTTAGATGATTGGCGTATTTGGGATGAGGGAGGCAGAGTATATCTTTGTAACAATGCACTGTAAAATAATTTGCATGGCAAGTCATCTGCATTTCTCCCCATAAATCGTTTGTATTTCAAAGTTAGAAACAGTTTTCAGAGAAATGAAGAGTAAAGTGTTCTGTTTTGTTTTTCCCCCCATTTTGCTCTGGAGAATTTAGACCAATGGGTAGAAGTTACAGTGTACAGCTCTTAGTTCAATATGAAGACGAATTAATTTTTCCAGCGCAGTTCAGTTATGTTTGACCACTTTGGAAGGTAGTGAGCTCCCTGTCACCAGAAGGAGTCCAAGCAGAAGCTAGTGTCATAGTTTCTGTGGAGCAGGGAGTTTAGAGATATAGAATGGCTTCTAGAGTTGTGAAACCCATGAGACTCTATGCAAAATTATGTGTTTGCCCATATGTGTGTTTTTCTGGGGTTTAGATCCTATCAAAGATTAGGAACCTCTATCCTAGCAGGCTGTTCATTCCAGAATTGGACAGGTGCTTGAAGATATAGTCATTCTTATCACTTTACAGACTTACAAATTGAGGTCAAGAGGGGCAAGGGATTTGTCTCAACCCATACTGTCAATTAGTGATCAGATTAGGATTAGATACCAGGTTATTGGACTCTTGGTTCACTGCTGTTTTCGCCATATCATGCTCTTTCTTCCTCTATGCTATGTAGAAGATCAGATTCTGTTTAATTACTATTCTTACAAGTGTGAGATGCTGAGATATGAAAATACTTGAGACAGAGTTGTTGAATATATCCCTCAAATGTAAACACACACGCGCACACAAAATAACTCTAGCATAATGACCTTCTGCACAGCCCTTATCCTGCTCACCTAAAAGACTGGCAATGAGTTTCACCAAACTTCTGGGACACCTTACCTGACATTAGCATCCTTGCTAAGTATTTAAGAGTCTCAAGAATGTATTTTTCTCTTCTTCAATATTGGTCAGGATGTTTTTAGTTGTAAGTGACAGAAACCCAATTCAAAATAGCTCAGCAGAAAATGAGAATTTATTGGCTAACATTATTGAGGTGTCCAGTGCATTCAGCTGTGGCTGGATCCAGGGAGGAGCTCCAGCTGGTCTCTTGACATCTCACTTTGGTGCTTTCTTCTGAACTGGCTTTATTCTCAGGCTCCAGGTGGTGACTCCAATAGTTCCAGGCTTTATTATCTTTATTGCTAGCAACATCCCTGGAGAGAAAGTTTCTTTTTCCTGTTTGTTTTGGTAGATATCAAGGGATTGACTCTTCTTTCCTGAATTGATGCATATGTCCAAACAGAAAGCAATCAGTATGAGCAAAGGCATGGGGTATGCTGATTGGTTAAATTAGGTCACATCCTCACTCAAGAGTAGGTCAGGCAGAACATTAAGGAAAATTAGAGATTGTTGTCAGAAGAACTGTAGGGAGAAACAGACAAACACAATTATATCAGATATTTCAACAACTCTCTCTCAATAAACACAAAATCAGAAATGCCACTAAAACCTTGAGCAGCATGTTAATTGGCTTCCGTTCAGTTCAGTCGCTCAGGCATGTCCGACTCTTTGCGACCCCATGGACTGTAGCACGCCAGGCCTCCCTGTCCATCACCAACTCCCGGAGTCCACTCAGACTCATTTCCATTGAGTCGGTGATGCCATCCAACCATCTCATCCTCTGTTGTCCCCTTCTCCTCCCGTCTTCAATCTTTTCCAGCATCAGGGTCTTTTGAAATGAGTCAGCTCTTTGCATAAGGTGACCAAAGTATTGGAGTTTCAGCTTCAACATCAGTCCTTCCAATGAATATTTAGGACTGATTTCCTTAGGATTGACTGGTTTGATCTCCTTGCAGTCCAAGGGACTCTCAAGAGTCTTCTCCAACACCACAGTTCAAAAGCATCAATTTTTCAGCGCTCAGCTTTCTTTATAGTCCAACTCTCACATCTGTACATGACCACTGGAAAAACCATAGCCTTGACTAGAAGGACCTTTATTGGCAAAGTAACATCTCTGCTTCTTAATATGCTGTCTAGGTTGGTCATAACTTTTCTCCCAAGGAGTAAGCATCTTTTAATTTCATGGCTGCAGTCACCATCTGCAGTGATTTTGGAGCCCCCAGAAAATAAAGTCTGCCACTGTTTCCACTGTTTCTCCATCTAATTGCCATGAAGTGATGGGACCAGATGCCATGATCTTTTTTTCTGAATGTTGAGCTTTAAGCCAGCTTTTTCACTCTCTGCTTTCACTTTCATCAAGAGGCTCTTTAGTTCTTCACGTTCAGCCATAAGGGTGGTTTCATCTGTATATCTGAGGTTATTGATATTTTTCCCAGCAATCTTGATTCCAGCTTGTGCTTCATCCAGCCCAGTGTTTCTCATGATGTACTCTGCATGTAAGTTAAATAAGTAGGGTGACAATATACAGCCTTGACATACTCCTTTTCCTATTTGGAACCAGTCTGTTGTTCCATGTCCAGTTCAAACTGTTGCTTCCTGACCTGCATACAGATTTCTAAAGAGGCAGGTTAGGTGGTCTGGTATTCCCATGTCTTTCAGAATTTTCCACAGTTTATTGTGATCCACACAGTCAAAGGCTTTGGTGTAGTCAATAAAGCAGAAATAGATATTTTTCTGGAACTCTCTTGCTTTTTTGATGATCCAGCTATGTTGGCAATTTGATCTCTGGTTCCTCTGCCTTTTCCAAATTCAGCTTGAACATCTGAAAGTTCATGGTTCACGTATTGTTGAAACCTGGCTTGGAGAATTTTAAGCATTACTTTACTAGCATGTGCCACCCAACAACATACATGCTTTGTAAGAGCACATGGAGCATTTACTGAGATAGAGCCATAAAAAATGTCTTAATAAATTTAGAAAGGATTCAAGTCATGTAAAATATGCTCTCACTATAATGGAACTAAGCTAGAAATCAGTGACCTAGAGATAATTTCTCTATGGAAAATTCCCAACTATCTGGAGATTAAATAATGTACCTTCAAATCATACAGACATCCAAAAATGAGTCAAAAGGGAAATTAGGAAGTATATTGAACTGAATGAAAACAAAAAACACAAAACATATCAAAATGTGTGGGATGCAGTTAAAGTAGGGCTCCGAGGAAGATTTATAGTACTAAAATGTATGGTACTGAAAAGGTCAGCAAAAGACAGGTCTCAGAGTTTCAAGTCAATAACATCAACTTTCACTTTAAGAAATTATCAGTGGGTTGGTGGCTTCCCTAGTGGTCCAGTGGTTGGGACTCTGTGCTTATACTGCAGGGGTATGGGTTCAATCCCTGGGTGGGGAACTAAGATCTTGGATGCTGCACAGTGCAGCCAAAAAAAAAAATTAGAGAAATTAATTAAAGTGAAAATAAGCAGAAGCGAGGAAATAATAGAGGAAGGGCAGAAATCATTAAAATGGAAAGCAGATGAACGATAGAGAAAAGAAATGAAGCTGAAAAACTGATTCCAGAGCTGGGGAAGAGAAAGTACAAATGAGCCTGAAGCATTCTGCAGTACCAGAAAGTAAGAGTTCTTCACAAAGAGAAATGGAGGGTGTGTGTGTTGGGGGGATGGTGGGGCGGGGCGAGAGTATGTCAAAGGGACAGATGAATTGACCTGAAAGAGCTCCCAATGGTCAGAGCTGGAGCAATTCAAGAAACTAACTAAATGGTATCTATTGGATCATAACCAAGGTTATAAAATAAATATACAGGAGTTCGTAATGATATCAATGATTGAATAGAGAAATAAATGGGGGAAAGAGAAAATTATGCATTGTAGAAAAACCCCAAGTAATATATGCAGGCACTCCTGGCCCCCACCAGGAGGTCGAGCTTAATTCCCGCCTTTCCATTTGAGAGTTGGCTAGACTTAGTGACTCAATTCTGAAGACTACAGTCATGGAGAGAGAAGGTAGTAATTGTAGATGTCGAATTCAGACAAGCAGTACCTTAACCAAGTGATACTAGTTACCTTTGATATGACAGGATGAGAAAGACACTTTACCTTGAGGTATTCTTCCCCTGGCTTCTCAGGTGGCTCAGTGGTAGAGAATCTGCCTGTCACTGCAGGAGACGCAGATTTGATCCCTGGGTCAGGAAGATCTCCTGGAGTAGGAAATGGCAACCTGCTCTAGTATTCTTGCCTGGAAAATTCCATAGACAGAGGAACCTGATGGACTGCAGTCCATGGGGTCGCAAAGAGTCAGACACAACCAAGCGACTGAGCACACATTCTTCCCTTAAATCCATCACTGCAGCCAAATCACGATAAAATACATCAGATACACCCAAATTGAGGGACCATCTCCAAAACACCTGACCAGTACTCCTCAAGGCTGTCAAGGTCGTGAAAAATGAGGGAAGGCTGAAAAACAGTCACAGACCAGAAGACACGAACACAACAAAATGCAAAGTGGTAATCTTTACAGTGTATTGGATCCTGGAACAGAACGAGGACATTAATAGAAAACCTGGAACATCCAAAGTCTAGACTTTCATTAATAATAATGTATCATTGTTGGTTTCTTATATTTTGACAAATATACAACAGTAATGTGACATAGTAACACAAGGGGAACCTGAAACTGCAGAGTGAGGGGTGTATGAGAACTTCCTCAACTATCTTTGCAAGTTTTCTGTAAGCCTAAAATTATTCCAAATAAAGGTTTATTTTCAAAAGGTTGTCCTTTGAGAAGATCTATAAAATGGGTAAATTTCTAGCTGGACTGATCAGAGAAAAAAAAGAAAGAAGGCATGAAATACCAAACTCAGAAACCCAGCTGCAAAGTGCGCACACACAAATTTTGCCTTCACTGTCCATCTGTGTTGATACACGTACATGAAGTGATTTATTTTCATAGCTGCTTAGTATTCTATGGTGGCAGTGTACCAGATTTTATTTTTTCATTTTCATCACTTTGGGCATTTACATTGTATCCGTTTAAAAAATTATTAGAGACTTCCCTAGTGGCCCAATGGCTAAGATTCAGAGCTCCTGATTCAGGGGGCTGATTCAATTCCTGATCGGGGAACTATATCCCACATGCTGCAACTAAGAGTTTGAGTGTTGCAACTAAAGATCCTGAATTCTGAATCTCTCACATACCACAACTAAGACCCAGCACAGCCAAATAAATAAATACTGAAAAACAGTTATAAGCAGTAGTGCGGCAATCTTGTTTGAGTGCCCTGTGCAATTGTGAGAGCTTCCTCGAGAAGTCTGCTAGGAGTGAAAATGCTATGCGTGTGTGCTAAGTCGCTTCAGTTGTGTGTGAATTTTTGCGACCTTATGGACTGTAGCCCACCAGGCTCTCTGTCCATGGGATTCTCCAGGCAAGAAACTGGAGTGGATTGCCATGCCCTCCTCCAGGGGATCTTCCTGACCCAGGGATTGAACCCTCATTATGTCTCCTGCATTGGCAGGTGAGTTCTTTACCACTAGCAAAGTTCTTTACCACCTGGGAAGCCTGGAAATACTATAACCTAGTGCATATCATTACCTTTACCAATATCACCAGGTTACTTTCAAAGAGGTTGAATGAACTTCTGTGTTTTTCCTATACTTGGCTTCCCGAGTTCTGTTCTGTCTCTGCTTGGGGGCTTCCATCTCTTTGCCTCCTCTCCATGCCTTCCCACTATGAGATGACTAATTAAGGTTAATTTGGTCATGTATGGATGTGAGAGTTGGACTGTGAAGAAAGCTGAGCACCAAAGAATTAATGCTTTTGAACTGTGGTGTTGGAGAAGGTTCTTGAGAGTCCCTTGGACTGTAAGGAGATCCAACCAGTCCATCCTAAAGGAGATCAGTCCTGGGGATTCATTGGAAGGACTGATGCTGAAGCTGAAACTCCAGTACTTTGATCACCTCATGCGAAGAGTTGACTCGTTGGAAAAAACCCTGATGCTGGGAGGGATTGGGGGCAGGAGGAGAAGGAGACGACAGAGGATAAGATGGCTGGATGGCATCACTGACTCGATGGGCATGAGTTTGAGTAAGCTCCGGGAGTTGGTGATGGACAGGGAGGCCTGGTGTGCTGCGATTCATGAGGTCTCAAAGAGTCGGACACGACTGAGTGACTGAACTGAACTGAGATGATGGAAACACCCAGACCTCCTGAAATACATTAATAACCTCTTGAATTTTGCTCTTTCAAAATATGAGCAAAGCTTCAACCTCTTGGTGAAGTCCAGTGTAAGAAAAATCAACATGGTGCACATATCTGGCAATTTTATATACGACCCAATAAACTGAAGGACACTTTCACAGATACCAAATTATTTGCTTGGTCATATGAGACATACATTGTATTCTCATTGAGTACTCCTTTTATACTGGCTGGCCTCATCCTACTGGTTTTTTAGATACGAGGAGTGACTTATCCAAGGTCCCACAGTAAATTGATGGCAGTACTGAGATGAGAGGGCTTCCCAGGTGGCTCAGTGGTAAAGAACCCGCCTGCTGATGTAGGAGATGCGGGTTTGATCTCTGGGTTGGGAAGATCCCCTGGAGAAGGAAATGGCAACCCACTCTGGTATACTTGCCTGGAAAATCCCATGGACAGAGAAGCCTGGTGGGCTTCAGTCCGTGGGGTCACAGAAGAAGCAGATACAACTGAGCGACTGAGTACCACCACCACCATCACCAAGATGAGAACTCACTTTCTCTCGACCCCACCAGAACTCAAGTCATTCCCCACCCCATCTTTGTGTCTGAAGTTTGATAACTCTGGTTCAGTGCCCAAGGATGCAGAGAGTATGTCCTGACGTTCTTCATTGCATGGAGCCAAACACAGCTGCATATATAAACCTGCTCAAATGGCAACTGCTCTGAGCCCTCAGTTTATTTAGAGGAGGGGTCCAGTTTTCCCTCAGGTCTCCTAAATGCTCAGAGGTCCTGTCACATACCCGTGATTTGGCTTTCATTCTGCCACTCCTGGTCCCCAACAGCACTCCCTGTTCTCCCGCCATCCTGCCCCTTCCTTGTGACCCTTGCTTGGCCTTCCTCCTTCTCTCTGTGTTACGCTCAGCCGGGGAGTCACATGGGTCCCCAAGGGTCCCAGCTCCTTAGTGATGAGTTCCCAGAGGATGATGGCAGTCTTGTCTTGTCCCCCTGGCACGCCCACAGTGCCAGATGGCTGGACCATCACCTCTCCTCGAGGACAGAATCTCAGTGCGGAGTCTAGGTCATTGGTTCATCATCGTGCTCCTCAGTTCCCAACCCCCCACTGGAAGGTGAACTTCCTCCCAGCAGCTTCCTTTCCCGCAACCAAGCTCCAGTTGGGGCTACCCAGTCTGTAAGACATGTTTTAATGACTTTTAAACTACAGAGGGAAAGAATCAGAGTTCTCTTCCTTATTCCTGGGGCTCTTCTTGTATGTAAAACTGTGGCAACAGATAAATAAAATGCAAATGGGAGGGATGACATCCTGTTACTTTCCAGTCTGGCTCTAAATCCCAGGTGCTTGCTGAGCACTGTCTTCCTGTGACTTTAAAAATATACTTTATTCTCACTAGCCCCCAAACCCACTCATCTCCCAGTCTTTCTTACTGGCCAAATTGGTTGCACCGTTTGAGGATGAAAATAAACAATGGTAGTAGCAGATTCCCTGGAGGAGGGCATGGCAACCCACTCCAGTAGTCTTGTCTGGAGAATCCCCATGGACAGGGGAGCCTGATGGGCTGCAGTCCGTGGGGTCACAAAGAGTTGGACCCAACTGAGCGACTAAGCACAGTATGGCCCAGCATAGTAGCAAATTACAGCCCCGTAATAAAGGAAGAATCACTGAGTCCACTGATAAAGGTAAATAAGTAAATTAAAAAATGGGCTAGAAGAGAAAGCTCTGCCTTATGAGAAAAACCAAATAAACAGAAAAAAGATGGCATTAGACAATCATTATTTGGCAACTATTATAGTTACAACTGAGATGAGAGTGGGCAAAGGATGCTGATATAGTGGGTAAAGTTGAGGGGTCAAAGATGTTACAAAATCTCAAATTAGCTTTCCACAAGGTACTTACTATTTACAAAGGAAAACCCAGAAACATTACTGGGGCAACCTGGCAAAGGCCACTCTAGCCAGGCATCAACGTTAACATCACCAGCAAACAGACAACTTGACATCATGTGCTTCCCAATACAAGGCACTGGGACGAAAACATCCCTCTCATGTTATTTTTACCAAAGATGCACAACCCAAACCTAATTACGAGGAAACATCAGACAAATCCAAAATGAAAAATGTTCTACAATATTAGCCTGTCCTCTTAAAAATGTCAATGCCAGGGAAATCTCTGTGCCTCCCTCTCAATTTTGTTGTAAGCATAAAACAGCTCTAAAAAAGTCTTTAAAAATGCCAGTGTTGTAAAGTATGCACGTGCATGTATGCACGTGAGATTGAGAAGCTGGCTCAAATTCATGGGGACAAAAAGACATAATGATTGAATGTCATGCATGATCCTGGGTTTTCTTTTGTATTGCTGTTCAGTTGCTAAGTTGTGTCTGACTCTTTGCAACTCCATGGACTGCAGCAGCCAGGCTTCCCTGTCCATCACCAACTCCCGGAGCTTCCTCAAACTCATGTCCACCAAGTCGGTGATGCCATCCAACCATCTCATCCTCTGTCATCCCCTTCTCCTCCTGCCTTCAATCTTTCCCAGCATCAGGGTCTTTTCCAGTGACTCAGTTCTTTGCATCAGGTGGCCAAAGTATTGGAGCTTCAGCATCACTCCTTCCAATGAATATTCAGGACTGATTTCTTTTACGATTGACTGGTTGGATCTCCTTGCAGTCCAGGGGACTCTCAAAAGTCTTCTCCAGCACCACAATTTGAAAGCATCAATTCTTTGATACACAGCCTTCTTAATGGCCCAATTTTCACATCCCTACATGACCACTGGGAAAACCATAGCTTTGACTTACATGCACCTTTGTCTCTGCTTTTTAATATGCTATCTAGATTTGTCATAGTTTTTTTCCAAGGAGTCTTAATTTCATGGCTGCAGTCACCATCTGTGGTGACTTTTGGAGCCCAAGAAAGTAAAATTTGTCATAGTTTCCACTTTTCCCCCATCTATTTGACATGAAGTATTGAAACTGGATGCGTGATTGGGAGAGTTGGTAAAACTGAAATAGGGTTTGCGGAGTAGATAATAATATTTATTGCATTTATGTTAATTGTCTGTTTTTGATCACTGAACTGTGATTATAGAAGAGCTTGTCCTTGTTCGTTTTTTTTTTTTTTTTTGGTTGTGCTGAGTCTTCATTGCTACGTGCACGGTTTCTCTAGCTGCAGCGAGTGGGGATTACTCTCTGGTTGTGATGCTGGGACTTATTGCGGTGGCTTCTCTTGTTGTGGAGCACAGGCTCTAGGCCTGCCGGCTCATGTTATTTAATCTTAGAACGAAAGGAGATTGAAACTTGGAAGTGTAAAGTTACCTGCCTCAGACTCAACGACAGGAAACTACATCTAGGTGCTGATCTCTGAGCCTCTAGTAATAATTACACAATTCTGGGATCAGACGGTGGAGGTGATTAGAAGCTTATGGGAAGCCATTGGCGAAACTGGCCTGGCTTTGTTGGTAGCGGAGTCAGAGCTTCGGGGCTCTCTGAGGCGTTTCTCCGCATGTCCACTAGAGGACACTGCTGGCCCAATTTAGAAGTACTGGTACCCACTTTCCAGCTTAGGTGTGGTCACAGTAGAATTGCTATTAAAGCGCAAAACGCTTAAGCTTCTGGGTCTCTCACTTGCACAAACCTCTTCTACTTTTGTATGCAGTTTTACATTCATAATTTTATTTTATTTTTCCATGATAGGATTCTCTCAATAATCATCAGACCACTCCAAATGTGAATTTACTCCAACTCTTGCAAATACTTTAATAATCAAGGGCTGGGAGCTTTGGGACACTGATGCTTATGAGCAGCACAGAGTCTCTCCATGGGACGAGGCTGTCCCCTCGGGGACTCTGCCCTATTTGACCCTGATTCCTGGTCTGTAGCACATGGTAAGCTGTCTATACATGTTTGTTGAGTGAATAAACGAGGGGCGGACATCTACCAGTGCCACTGATTTTATCTTTTCCTCTTTCTCCTCTTTGGGTCTCAGTTTCTCAACTTCAGAAGCGGGAGGATGAGATCTAGAATTCATATGAGGCTCCTTCCTTCCAGGCAGAGATTTATTCTCGATTCTCTCCCTCTTCTTTCTCCTTTTTTTCTCCTCTGCTGCCTCCCATCTGACTTTTTATTTCTCTATTTCTGCCCCCTTCCACCTCTGCCCTCAGCCTATGCCTCCTGGTGAGAGATCTCTTCCTGGTTTGCAGACAGTTGTCTTCTCTTTGTGTCCTCACATGGCAGGAAGGGAGCACTGGTGTGCCTTCCTCTTCTTATAAGGTCACTAGTCGAATCACGAGGGCTCTACCCTCATGACCTCATGTAAACTTAACTATCTCCTAAAGAGATAACTTAGGAGAAAATTAAAGGTGTCAGCTTCAAGCATCATCACATTGGTTCAACAGAGGAATTTTAGGGGGACACAATTCAGTTCTTAGCAGCTTGTTAAATGGTGATGATTTATCTCTGTCCACTAAAATCTGTTTCTACTTCTCTATTCCTTATCTAGGGAAAAACAGTCACTCTTTTCATCCCTAATTCCCTCCTCCTCTCATGTCCAGTCAGGTGTCAAGTCTTATTAATTACATCTCCTAAGCGTCTCCCACATTTTCCCTTTCTGTCTCTGTACAGCTTCTCTATGTCAAACCCTCATCATTCATATCAGCTAGGATTGAGTACCAGGAAACTCTGCTGCAGTGGCTTTAAAAAGTAAAGGGTATGTTTCTCATGTGCAAAAGGAAGTTTGGGACAGGCAGTTCAGGATTGGAACAGAAGCCCAAGGATGTCACCTGGGACCCTGGCTCCTCCTGCTTTTTCTCTTCTGCCCTCTTCAGTGTTGGTATTGGTTCTCATGATCACAACATAGTTGCTGCTTCTCCAAGCATCACATCCACATTCTGGGCTATCACTTCTAATTGAAAGCCTTTGTCTTTTTATTTAGGAAGGGAATCCCTCTCTTCCATCTATGTCTCATTGGCCAGAACTGTGTCAAGTGACACCCCCTGGCTGCAGGGGGAATCTGAGGAAGTGAGTGTTTCACTTTCCAGGCTCTATAGGAGAGGGAAGCAGGGGGAAGGGGGATGCAAATGGCTTCAGGTAGCCAATCTTGGCATCTGCTATGTCATCCCTCAGCCCAGCAGCCTCTAAATTGATCTTTCTGTCTCCATTCTCACAGAGTGTTCCCATTGACGGTATGTCTGTCTTAAGGGCATAAGAAACCATTATATCCAGCAAATCAATTACAGTACAAATGCAACAGTAATACTTATGGCAAATGTCTATTAGATGTGTCCTGGTGTGTCAAATGGGCTTCCCTGATAGCTCAGTTGGTAAAGAATCCACCTGCAATGCAGGAGATCCCGGTTCAATTCAGGACCCCAGCTCAAACATTCAGGACTTGTGAGGTGTAATCCTAAAAGTCATTTTATTATTGTCTCTCCCCATCCCTCTAAATTTGACTTTGTCCCTTCCCTGCCCTGGAGGAAAACTCTGGCGGTCCCTTATGGCTCTGCGGGTCAGCTGAGGCAAGGGAGACCCTATGGTCACTTTAAGGTACAAAATACGAGCCTTGGTTCAGAAATAGGAACGTGCAGTCTGGGCTTCCCAGGTGGCTGAGTGGTTAAGAATCTGCCTGCCAGTGCAGGAGCTACAGGAGACCTGGGCTTGACCCCTGGGTTGAGAAGATCCCCTGAAGTGGGAAATGGCAACCCACTCCAGTATTCTGGAGAATCCCACGGACAGAGGAGCCTGGCGGGCTAAAGTCCATGGGGTTGCAAAGAGCTGGGCACAACTGAGCATGCATTCACTTACATACATCCAATCTAGATCTATTCAATATTAGCACTTCAGTGGGTTTCCAAGGTAAGTCACCTCCCTCTGCCTCTCCCATCCAGCTGGATTGACTGCAGACAGGGCTCTGGCTTTGGGAAGGGAATGGTCCTTCTCTTTTCTTCTTATGGATAACTGCTATTTCTGGCTCCTCTGGGGCTGTAGAGCATTGGGTAGGGGAACGTGGAGGGAAGAAGGAAGGGGGAGTCGGGAAAGGTCTATTTGCCTGGTAGTGTCATCACATGCCTTCCTGACCTTTGGACTGGCTGATGGAGCTGACCCTCTGCCAGACACTGGATAGATTTTCCGGGGATCCCCCTGCTGCCCTCCACTCGTATTCTGTTCCCCTGGACATTGCTGCCCCGTCAGCTCCTGGCTTTCCCACGATCCACTGCCACAGACCCTCGTGGTTGGTAGAAGGCTCCTGACTGCAAACCCTGGGTCCTTTCCCAGAGGCAGACACTGAGACCAGCCTTTGTATCCATGTGGTTTATTAAGGAGATGAAACCTGTAAGCTCATAGGGGAAAAGTGGACAGGGAAGGGGAAGAAGCCAGGGTGCAGGCGAGAGACATCGGGAGAAACCCCAGCGTCAGTCTGGTTCCGTGGGAAGCTCTGGAGTCGATATGAAACCTGAGAGCACTTCCCCACTCAGAGCAAGATGCTGGTCTTTCATAGTGTCACACCAGAGAGCAGCCCCTGGTCCCGGGTGGGAGGCTGCAGAGCGGCAAAGCTACTCCAGTAGCCCAAGGGTGGGCTTCCAAAGAGAGTTTGCACGTGTCACCTTTGTAATCAAGGCATCTCGCAATGGAGGGATGGGCACACGGGATAGGTAGGAGCTATCTCTGTGTTCGTGTTAGTTTCTTCAGTCATGCCCGACTCTTTGCGACCCTGTGGACTGCAGCCTGCCAGGCTCCTCTTGTCTATGGTTATTTCCCAGGCAGGAATCCTGGAGTGGGTAACCATTCCCTCTTCCAGGGGATCTTTCTGACCCAGAGTAGGGCACCAACAGTGTCCCCAGTACCATCCCTACTTGGATGGTTTTATTTTATTTCCCAAGTTGGTTTGTCCACTGATCAGCCCCCTTGTTTATCTTCATACCTCAGCCCTTCCTGGCAGTTTACCTCCAAAACCCCTCGCTAGAGGCTGAACCCAGTTGCACTGGAGGAAAAGCCTGTCATGAGCCTGAGGCCACCCCCCACCCCCACCCTTCTTCCAACATCCGTCACAACTCATCACCTTCCCCGTAAACTCAGGCGTACACTTTGTGTATTTCCATAATGTTGTCAGCTGCCCATATAGCATCGAGAATATATTTCCCCATTTTAGAGTGCTGGTAACTCAATTTATAGCGATTTATTCCACAAAAGCAGACAGTAACTCAACTGATGATGGGGGAGGGGGAAACCCTACCTACCTACCACCGTCTCTCTGTGCTGGAAATCAAAATGGTAATTCATGGAATAGATTATGGCAAGTAATAGGCTTGGTCTGTAGACGTGTGAGCTGAGTTAAATGCCTTTTAAGTAAATCTCAGCGTGAGTTATCTGTTCACTCAGACGTGCCTGCATGGAGACAGAGGGAGGCTGTGTGGACAGACGGGCACACGCTGTAACTTTCATTATCACACACTGAGGTTCTTTGTTAATAACCACAGTCAGAGGGACTGCACATTTTCTGATCACTGTGACAGGTGGCTACCAGTGTGAGGTTGAGGCATTCATTCGTTCATTCGATCATTCATTCCCCAAGCCTCTGTGAGGCCCAATATGCACCAGGCATTGTGCTGGGCCTTGGAGGCACAGAGATGCAGAGATGGATCGACAAGGTCCAGCCCCTGCAGAGCTTACAGTCCGGTGGGAGGAGATGAAATAATAAACAGGTCAGGTGACCATATATTCATGTGCTATGAGATTTGGCAAGGTCACAGGCTCTGGCGTCAGACCGCTAGGATTCGAATCTGGGTCCTGCCATTTACTTGGGGAAGATACTTACCTTCAGTTTCCTCATCTGTAAAGTGGATAGAAATAGTGCCTATTTGATAAAGTGGATAGAAATACAGGATGGGAGGTTTAAAGGACACATGCATGGCAGAATGCCTGGTGACACTTAATTTTCTGTTGCTGTCATGATTGCTGACATCTGTGTAGGGCCAGCATCAGAAGGGTTAAGAATGGTTTGATGGAGTGGGTGATGCTTGTTCGGAGATTTGAGTGGTTCTCGTGCATCTAAGCCGGGAAAGGGAGCTAAGAGCAGGGAAGCAGGATGAACAAAGTTCCGAGTGAAGGGTAGGTGGTGGGGTGCTCTAGGAAGGTGCTGGTGTCTGTCTGGGTCTGCTCGGGATGTCAGAACAATGGACCACAGACTGGTTACTTTAACAACAATTATTTTCTCACAGGTCTGGAAGCTAGAAGTCAAAGACCAAGGTTCTGGCTGATTTTGTTTCTTTTTTTTTTTTATTTTGTTTCTTAATGAGCACTCTCTTCCTGGCTTGCAGATGGCTGCCTTCTTGTTGTATCCTCGTATGGCCTTTTCTCTGAGCAGGTGGGGAGACAGAGAGAGACATCAGCGAGGTCTTTCTCGCTGATGTCTCTTCCTCTCCTTGTAAAGGATACCATGCCTGTAGGATTAGGGCTTCACCCTTACAACCTAATTTAACCTTAATTACTTCCCTCAAGGCCCCACCTCTGAATACGGTCACACTGGGGATTAGGGCTTCCACATACAAGTTTTGGAGAACACAAACATTCAGTCCATAACAGAGCCGTTGGAAAACTGGGCCTAAGAACCATGTTTCTCCATTTATTACAGGTGTGGGCTTAGGTCAATTATGGCTAACTCTTGGGGCTTTTGCATGAATTAATTCAGGTAATATTTTGTGTTGAAGTGGCAGAAAATGTTGAAGGCTGTGGTTTCTTAGTTGGAATGGTGGAGATACGGCTCTCAGCAGCAGGAGAACCATGCAAGGGCAAGAGTGTTTTCCACGCCCACTGGTGGTGAGGTCACCCAACCCAGTGGCCCACTGACCCAGTGTGGAGTCTGAGCCCAGGTGTCTACAGCAAACCTAACTTCTGTTGCAGGATTTCCCAGGTGGTCCAGTGGCTAAAATTCTGTGTTCCCAATGCAGGGGGTCTGAGTTTGATCCCTGGTCAGGAAACTAGATCCCACATGCTGCAACTAAGGCGCAGAACAGTCAAATAAATAAATAAAATATTTTAAAAAATCTAACTTCTGCTGTAAATCCATCCAAGACTTTGTCTCCTGATGCTTTGGATAATGTGTGCTGCATGAACTCTTGGAGCCTTCTGTATCACAAGATACTGTAGAATGTCACTACTGATCAAAACCACACACAACAAATCTCGTTGGTGCTCTCTCCACTCTGTACATCCCGTCTTACCGCCTGTCAGTAAGTATGTCCTTCCTTAGCTAGGTCATGAATAAAACACAAAAAGGAATTTTGGACAATCTAACAAGACCAGACAACAAGCTGCCTGGGAATCAATGAATCTCGGGGAAGACTTTTAAGTTTGCAGTGTGTCGAGCTAATTCTGTGCATTTTCATTTTGCATAAGACTGGCGTCTCAAAAATATCATTGGCGATTGACTAACGCTTTGGCCTCCGATGAGGTTAAAAACATCATCACTCATATAAATTGTAGGCCACTTTTTCTCTGTTCTCAACGGGAATCCCATGCAAAGAATGATCAGCCCAGAATCCAAAAGTAATTGAACAAGCAATTTAATTTTTTATTGCAATCCTCTTGAGAAAATGACAAAAAAAAAAAAAAAAAACTGGCATCGAAAGGCATAGCAAAACTTCTTAAAGCTCCTTTCTCCTTATTTCTTATACTCTTCCTGTCTTTCATATACATAACGCTCCCCTCACCCCAATCCTCCCTGCTGTAATGACCCTGTCACTTTTGTCCCCTGCCATCCACTTCCATTACTACTTATTTATTCAGTTTTGCATTGAGTCTCTCTTATGTGCCAATTTCTAAGTATAATGGCAGAACAAAGGCACATGGCTCTTGCCTTCTCAAGTTTGCATTGCTTTCCCCAGCTTTTTCCAGGTCTACATCCACCACTCACTGTCGTCTCTCACTTGACTGACACCAGTGACCTTAATTTCTGGCCTCTTCCATCCTTGCCCTGTGGATCTGCTGTTCAGACTGCCTGTCTGAGTTCTTGTTCCCAAAGTTCTCCCTTCTTTCCTTCTCTCACTTTGTTGCACTTCCCTCCCTCCATCTCCCTTTGTTGAGATATGATAAAGTTTGCATTCTTTTTTTAAAAATTTTAATTAAAAAAATTGTTTTGGCTGTGCCACATGTGGAATCTTAGTTCCCTGACTAGGGATCAAACCTGCACCCCTTGCATTGGAAGCACAGAGTCTTAACCACTGGACAAACAGGGAAGTCTCAAGTTTGCATTCTTTGATAGAAGACATGTAGTTCCTTTTCCAGTCTCCTTAGATGATCCCTGGAAACCTCTAGTCCTACATGAAATTTGTAACTGGGAAAGGAGCATCAGGACAAGAAAAACAGATCTGCTATTTGGAAGGAACTTTGGAGATTATCTGGTCCAATTGGAAGGGGTCCTTTCAATCTAGACCCTTTCTGCAGTATTCTTGGAATCACCCAGACTTTGCCTTGGCTTATCCAGCATATATTTCCAAGGGTAGTTAACTTTCTATAGTGTTCCTTAGAGTAATGCAACACCTGGAGCTGTAGGTGCCTGGTAAATAATCACTGACTTTTGGATAAATGGGGAACTTCTTTAGAAAATGGAGAACTTCCCTCAAGAAAGTTCTTCCTAATTGTTGTTGTTCAGTTGCTAAGTCATGTTGGACTCTTCGTGACCCCATGGACTGCAGCACACCAGGCTACCCTGTCCTTCACTATCTCCCAGAGTTGCTCAAACTCATGTCCATTGAGTGGGTGATGTCATCTAACCATCTCATCTTCTGTCTTTCCCTTCTCCTCCTGCCTTCAATCTTTCCAAGCATCAGGGTCTTTTCCAATGAGTCAGGTTTTTTTTTCCAGTGAGTTGGCTGTTTGCATCAGGTGGTCAAAGTATTGGCGCTTCTGCTTCAGCATCAGTCTTCTAATGAATATTCAGGGTTGATTTCCTATAGGTTTGACTGGTTTGATTTCCTTGCAGTCCAAGGGACTCTCAACAGTCTTCTCCAGCACCACAGTTCAAAAGCATCAATTCTTTGGTGCTCAGCCTTCTTTATGATATTGAGCCTAAATCCTCCTTCCTATCCCATAGCTCTATTATTCTGAGCCCTTTCCTGCACAGAATGGTAGCTGCCAATGAAGCTGTGCATTCCAAGATCAATTCTAAGACAATTTCTGCAGTTCCTCTTGAAAAATGGTTTTTGGTGCTTATTTCTGAGTCATATGAAGGAATGACACTTGGTGCTTTATCTTAATATCAGCGTCTTGGAGTCTTTCCTTTATTGGGATTTGCAATGATCCTGTATTTAGACCAAGGGAGACTCAGATGGTGGGAGGAGGGCAAGGCTGGGTTGCAGAAATCACTTAGTGAGCTGACTTTTCCAGGGCTCATCTCTTTCTGATCAACAGATTGAAATTGGATGTATAGATTTTTTTCACTCATTTATTTATTCAATAAACATTTATTTAACCCTGACTGTGTGCCAGATCCTGTGTTAATCACTGGATACAGAGATGAATGAGAAATCTTATTTTCTCCAGAAGCTGTTAGCCTGGTGGGGAAATCAGATAGGGAGACAATTCTGATACATTGTGATACATACTAGAATAGTCAGTATGGTGCAGAAGACTTAGTGGGAGCTCTAGAGAGGAAGGGTACTTCTACAAAGCAAATGGGGTCAGGGAAATCCTCACTGAAGACCTGGCACTTGAGCTAAAGTTTGGAGGTAGACCAGATAGATTGCTTCGAGGATGGTGTTGGATGAAACTACCAGGTAAATGTGCAGGAAATGCAAAAGCTTGTTGAGGCGGGGCATGAAGGAGTGTGGTCTGTTTGGGGAACTAGGTATGCTTGAGGATGGCAGACTCAGAGCACATGTGTAGGAAAGGATGGAGAGGGAAGCTGGGACAAACCTTCGGGGAAACCCCCCTCAGCTCAGAGCTGCTTGTATTTTCAACACAGTCTTGCTCAATCTTGTATGTTTAATGTGGAGTTCTTGGCTTTATGGAGGTCATAAAAGGGTAGCCAGGTTTAAGAAAATAATTATAAAAAGTTTGAACAGGAACTTCCTCGGTGGTCCAGTGGTTAAGAGTCTATGCTTCTGCTGCAAGGGGCGATGGTTTGATTACTGTTTGGAGAACTGGGATGCCATATGCCACAAGGCAAAAAAAAAAAAAAAGAAAGAAATATCAAACTTGAACATACTAAAAAGTTGAGATACAGTACAATGACTTCTCATATATTCATCATAATTACTTTGTTTTTGCTGCATTTGCTTTATCCGTGTTTTTTCCTTTTGCCCTGCTGAAATACCTGAAAGCAAACCTCAGATGCTATGGCATTTCATCCCAACATACTTTATTATGTATTACTAAAAACTGGTCATTTTCAGGAATTCTCTGACAGTCTAGTCATTAGGACTCCACAATTTCATTCCCAGGCCCTGGTTGGGGAACTAAGATCCTGCAAGCCATGTGTTGAGGCCAAAGGAAAAAAAAAGAAGTCATTTTTGTATCAGTTCAGTTCAGTTCAGTTCCTCAGTCATGTCCAACTCTGCGACCCCGTGAACTGCAATACACCAGGCCTCCCTGTCCATCACCAACTCCCGGAGTTTACTCAAACTCATGTCCATAGAGTTGGTGATGCCATCCAACCATCTCACCTTCTGTCGTCCCCTTCTCCTCCTGCCTTCAATCTTTCCCAGAATCAGGATCTTTTCCAATGAATTAGTTCTTTGCATCAGGTGGTCAAAGTATTGGAGTTTCAGCTTCAGCATCAGTACTTCCAGTGAATATTCAGTACTGATTTCCTTTAGGATGGATTGGTTTGATTTCCTTGCTGTCCAAGGGACTCTTAAGAGTCTTCTCCAACACCACAGTTTGAAAGCATCAAGTCTTCAGTGCTCAACTTTCTTTATAGTCCAACTCTCACATCCATATATGACTACTGGAAAAACCATAGCTTTGACTAGACAGACCTTTGCTGACAAAGTAATGTCTCTGCTTCTTAATATGCTATCTAAGTTGGTCATAACTTTTCTTCCAAGGAGCAAGCATCTTTTAATTTCATGCTTGCAGTCACTATCTGCAATGATTTTGGAGCCCCCCCAAAATAAAATCTCTCACTGTTTCCACTGTTTCCCCATCTTCTTGCCATGAAGTGATGGGATCAGATGCCACGATCTTAGTTTTTTGAATGTTGAGTTTTAAAGCCAGTTTTTTCACTCTCCTCTTTCACTTTCATCAAGAGGCTCTATAGTTCTTCTTTGCTTTCTGCCATAAGGATGGTGTCATCTGCCTACCTGAGGTTACTGATATTTCTCCCGGCAATCTTGATTCCAGCCTGTGCTTCATCCAGCCCAGCATTTCTCATGATGTACTCTGCATATAAATTAAATAAGCATGATGACAATATACAACCTTGATGTACTCCTTTCCAGATTTGAAACCAGCATGTTGTTCCATGTCCAGTTCTAACTGTTGCTTCTTGACCTGCATTCAGATTTCTCAGGAGGCAGGTCAGGTGGTCTGGTATTCCCATCTCTTTCAGAATTTTCCACAGTTTTTTGTGATCCACACAGTCAAAGGCTTTCGCATAGTCAGTAAAGCAGAAATAGGTGTTTTTCTTGAACTCTCTTGTTTTTCCGATGATCCGATGGATGTTGGCAATTTGATCTCTGGTTCCTCTTCCTTTTCTAAATCCAACTTGAACATCTGCAAGTTTGCGGTTCATGTTCTGTTGAAGCCTGGCTTGGAGAATTTTGAGTATTACTTTGCTAGCATGTGAGATGAGTGCAATTGTGTGGCAGTTTGAGCATTCTTTGACATTGCCTTTCTTTGGGATTGGAATGAAAACTGACCTTTTCTAGTTTTTTATTTAGAATCACAATTCCGTTAGCACACCTAATAAAGTTAACACTTCCTATCATCCAGTTTATAGTTTATATTCAGAATTTCCCAAGTACCTTAAACATCTTTTGTAGGAGTTGGGTTGTTTGACTCAGGAGCGAGGTGGGTGGAGAGGATTTTCATCAGAATTCTATCAATAGATGTATCAATAAGGATGTAGTGTGGGCGAGTTGAGGGGTGGCTCCAGTAACGCCCACCCCCTGGGAGTCGTGCCTGCATCTAAATCCTTCTATGTAAGTGGGCAGGACCTGTGACTTGGTTCTGCTGACGGAATATGGTAAAGGAGCAGACTTTTGTGACTGGGTTGTGAAGGATGCTGTCTTCTGTTGTATGCAAGGAATCTCTCTTTTGCTATTATTATTATTTTTGATATTTACTTATTTATTTGGCCCTGCTGGGTCTTAGTTGAGACATGCAGGATTTTCTGTCTTCTTTGTGGCATTCAGAGTCTTTAGCTGCAACATAAGAATTCTTAGTTGTGGCATGTGGGATCTAGTTCCCTGATCAGGGATGGAACCCTGGCCCCCCTGCATTGGGAGCATGGAGTCTTAGCCACTGGACCATCAGGGAAGTCAGGAGAGAAATGGCTTTCTATTTCTCTCCAGAAAGCAGAAGCACTTGGTTGTCTTCTCTGAGCACCCTTTTTTTTTTTTTTCTTTCATTTCCAGAACTGGATCGAATGCCCATTTTTGGACTTAGTACCTGGCAAAGAAATTGAAGATTGCACAATAGTTTGGATCAATCAATCATGGTTTATCTCCTGGACTGGGCACTTTGTCACCTGAATGAAACTGACGTTTTATTAACAAGGGAGAAGGGAGGAGTGACCCCTAGGGAGGCTGTGGTCGGTGTCTGTTAGAGCAATACTGCACGCCAGCAGGGATGCATGTGACCTTTCCACACTGAACCTGCTCATCAGGCCTCTTCCCTCGGCCTCGTAGGAGCCAGAAGGAGCCTTCTCTCCCTCTGGCTGACGGCTGTAGATAGCAGCGTATTGTCCCATAATGGGTCTGAAGATGCAGGCATCTGGTGATCAGAGCTGGGACCTTTGGGAACATGGCCACAGCTAACTCAAAGGAAACAAAAAGGTGCACTTGCGTTAGAAGACTGTGCATTACAATGTGGCAAGTCAGTAGGTGTCAAAATCTGGTTCTGTCATTATCTGTGATATAAAATTTGACGATAACCTCTGTGAGTTTCAGAGCCCATTTGATTTTTTTTTCCTAACATTTCTCCTTCTGAAGTTCTCTAAAGGACTATGCAAGTGTTTTAAACAGGGGACTCCTAGGGACTTTAATTGGAGCCCAGTGTCAAGGGCCTCTATACATGCATTTGGACAGTGAGGCCTGAAAATTCACTTCCTTTTACCAGTAATTCTCTTTTCTTTATTTCTAGGAAGGGCAATTCACATGTTTTCAGGAACACATTTTGTTGTGTGGCTTCATGCCATGGCAATCTAGACAGCAGTTCCTCTCTCAGTGGGGTGGGGGCAGGGTGCACATTTTTGCAAATTGAATGAAGTTTAGCTGGGAAGGGGTGGTGGAGGTTTAGTCGCTAAGTTGTGTCCGACTCTTTGTGACCCCATGGACTGTAGCCTGCCAGACTCCTCTGTCCATGGGATTCTCTAGGCAAGAAAACTGAAGTGGGTTGCCATTTCCTTCTTCAGGGGATCTTCCCCACCGAGGGATCAAACTCTGCATTGCAGTGTCTCCTGCATTGCAGGCAGATTCTTTACCAACTGAGCTACGAGGTGGGAATGTCCATATTATTGCAAATGAGCATGTGAAGCCGGACATATCGAAAGGATCAGAAACTCCTCCAAAATCCTGCCCTGGGAGAGGGCACATTTCAGGACCTAGCTGGCTGTCTTGTTTAAAGCAACTGATAAAAAACTGAAGCCTAGTTCTTCTGGAAGCAGAGTCCAGCTAAAGTGAAGGATGTCACAATGTGAGGAGTGGCCCAGCTGCAGGGCTGGGTGGGGAGAGTTGTCCAGGAGACTACATTTCTCAGTTCCCTATGATTCTGCACAGTAGAATCATCTGGGAAGTGTGTAAAAAGACTGGAGGCCTAGGCTGAACCCCGTAACAGTTGCATTAGAATTTCTAGGAGTAGGATCAGTTCTTATTTATTTTTTAACATATTTTTTAAAAATTGTGGACTGTTTTATGCCTTGCAAATTAGTAATCACTGCTTCTTGTCTCTTTTTACATACACTGGCATTCCCTCGTTCCTTTTTTTTTAAAAAATTTTTTTATTTATTTATAGCTGCCCTGGGTCTTCATGCAAAGGCGGGCACAATAAAGGACAGAAATGGTATCAACCTAACAGAAGCAGAAGATATTAAGAAGAGGTGGCAAGAATACACAGAAGAACTATACAAAAGAGATCTTCATGACCCAGATAACCACGATGGTGTGATCACTCACCTAAAGCCAGACATCCTGGAATGTGAAGTCAAGTGGGCCTTAGGAAGCATCACTATGAACAAAGCTAGTGGAGGTGATGGAATTCCAGTTGAGCTATTTCAAATCCTAAAAGATGATGCTATGAAAGTGCTGCACTCAATATGCCAGCAAATTTGGAAAACACAGCAGTGGCCACAGGACTGGAAAAGGTCAGCTTTCATTCTAATCCCAAAGAAAGACAATGCCAAAGAGTGTTTAAACTACTGCACAACTGCACTCATCTCACAGGCTAGCAAAGTAATGCTCAAAATTTTCCAAACCAGGGTTCAACAGTACATGAACGGTGAACTTCCGGTTGTTCAAGGTGTATTTAGGAAAGACAGAGGAACCAGAGATCAAATTGCCAACAACCGTTGGCATCAAAAAAGCAAGAAATCATTGAAAAAGCAAGAGAGTTCCAGAAAAACATCTATTTCTGCTTTACTGATTACACCAAAGCCTCTGACTATGTGGATCACAACAAACTGTGGAAAATTCTGAAAGAGATGGGAATACCAGACCACCTGACCTGCCTCCTGAGAAATCTGAATGCAGGTCAAGAAGCAACAGTTAGAACTGGACATGGAACAACAGACTGGTTTCAAATCCGGAAAGGAGTACATCAAGGCTGTATATTGTCATCATGCTTATTTAACTTATATGCAGAACACATCATGCAAAATGCTGGGTTAGGTGAAGCACAAGCTGGAATCAAGATTGCTGGGAGAAATATCAATAAACTCAGGTAGGCAGATGACACCACCCTTATGGCAGAAAGCAAAGAAGAACTATAGAGCCTCTTGATGAAAGTGAAAAAGGAGAGTGAAAAAATTGGCTGTAAAACTCAACATTCAGAAAACTAAGATCATGGCATCTGATTCCATCATTTCATGGCAAATAGATGGGGAAACAATGGAAATAGTGAGAGACTTTATTTTTGGGGGCTCCAAAATCACTGCAGATGTGACTGCAGCCATAAAATTAAAAGATGCTTGCTCCTTGGAAGAAAAGCTATGACAAACCTAGATAGCATATTGAGAAGCAGAGACATTATTTTGCCAACAAAGGTCTGTCTAGTCATGGCTATGTTTTTTCCAGTAGTCATGTATGGATGTGAGAGTTGGACTATAAAGAAAGCTGAACCCTGAAGAATTGATGCTTTCGAACTGTGGTGTTGGAGAAGACTCTTGAAAGTCTCTTGGACTGCGAGGAGATAAAACCAGTCCATCCTAAAGGAGATCAGTCCTGGGTGTTCATTGGAAGGACTGATGTTGAAGCTGAAACTCCAATACTTTGGCCACCTGATGCAAAGAACTAACTCATTAGAAAAGACCCAGATACTGGGAAAGGTTGAAGGTGGGAGGAGAAGGGGACGACAGAAGGTGAGATGGTTGGATGGCATCACCAACTTGATGGACATGAGTTTGAACAAGTTCTGGGAGTTGGTGATGGACAAGGAGGCCTGGTGTGCTTCAGTCCATGGCATCGCAAAGAGTTGGACAGGACTGAGTTGAACTGGGTCTTCATTGCTATGTGCGGGCTTTCTCTAGTAGTGGCAAGTGGGGGCTATTCTCTGGTTGTAGTACGCAGGCTGCTCATTGCAGTGGCTTACCTTGTTGCAGAGCACAGGCTTCAGGGTGTGCAGGCTTCAGTAGCAGTGGTGTATCGGCTTCCTTGCCCCATGGCATGTGGAATCTTCCCAGGCCAGGATCGAACCCATACCCCTGGATTGGCAGGCAGATTCTTAATCACTGGACCACCAGGGAAGTCTAGGATCAGTAACTCTTAAAACTTCAAAACTGATTCCAATATACAGCTAAGTTTGAGAACCAGTGATCATTCTAGCCCAGGGGTCTGCAAGCTTTTCTGTTCAAGGACCAGATAGTGAAAATTTTTGGCTTTGCTGGCCATGTGGTCTCTATTGCAACCACTCATCTCTGCCACTGTTGCAAGATAGCCATAGCCAAGGTGTAAATAAATGAGTGAGATGGGGTTCTAATAAAACTTTATTTAACCAAAAGAGGGAGTGGGCTGTGTTTGGCCCATGCGCCCTAGTTTGTGGATCCCTGTTCTAGGCCCTATAATGCAGTTCAGGCTGTAAGCATCACGTGGGATCTTGTTGCAAATACAGGCTCCTGGGCCTCATTCTAGACCTACCGGATCTGCATCTACATTTAAACAAGATTCTCTAAGTGATTCACATGCACATTGAAATTTAAAAAGCCCTAGAGATCTGGGTTGGTAAGCAGGGTTCCCCCCACAAAGCATTCATTTGTGGGGGACAATGAAGGAGTATAGTTATCATAAGTGGAATGTCGGTAGGAGTGTCTTGGAAACGAGGCAAAACTCTAGTTGGAGAATTGAGGCACAAGGTGGGAGGGTCAGGCCAAAAGCGTGGTTAGTCGCTCAGTCGTGCCTGACTCTTTGTGACCCCATGGACTGTAGCCTGCCAGGCTCCTCTGTCCATGGAATTCTCCAGGCAAGAATACTGGAGTGGGTTACCTTGCCCTTCCTCCAGGGGATCTTCCCAACCCAGGGATCGAACTCACTTCTCTTATGTCTCCTGCATTGGCAAGAGGGTTCTTAAACCACAAGTGCCACCTGAGAAGCCCGACTTAGCACACACACATGCACAAATAGATTCCTCTTTTTAAAAAATTTCATGAGACACTTCAAGTAAGGATTTAAGTTGCTATTTATTTTTAAAAAATTGGTGAGTAAAGTTTTTAAATTGATTCACTGATTGATTTTTGGCTGTCCTGGGTCTTCACGGCCGCTCGGGCTTTTCTCTAGTTGTGGCAAGTGGGGGGCTCCTCTCCAATTGTGGTGCGTGCTCTTCATATTGCAGTGGCTTCTCCTTTTGTGAAGCATGGGCTCTTGAGTGCATGGGCTTCACTAGCTGTTGCACACGGACTTAGTTGCCCTGTGGCTGTCATGAGGTGGTGAGTACTGGGCGAGGGAGAGGGAGGCAGGGGTCTCACTGGGAGCCTTCCTTGTTTGGGGGCCCCTTTTAACTTGTTGTAGTGAAGGGGATTTGAGGACTTAAGGAAGAGGGAGTATTGACGTGATGCAATCTTCTGAGCTTCCTTTTAATTCCTGATGGCAGCCCGATGATACTGCATCCTTGCAAGAAGTGGCACTCTCCTCCGCACCTTGGAACTGAGTATGGCCAGGATATGGTCTGCTGTGGGATTTAAGGGGAGGCTGGTGGGGCCCCATATTCATGGGGGGATCTGCACACTTGTTTAGTTGCTCAGTCATGTCCGACTCTTTGTGACCCCATGGACTGCAGCATACCAGGCTTCCCTGTCCTTCACTGTCTCCTGGAGGTTGCTCAAACTCATGTCCATTGAGTCAGTGATGCCGTCCAACCATCTCATCCTCTATCACCCCCTTCTCCTCCTGCCTTCAATCTTTCCCAGTGTCAGGGTCTTTTCCAATGAGTTGGCTCTTTGCATCAGGTGGTCAAAGTATTGAAGCTTCAGCTTCAGCATCAGTCCTTCCAATGGATATTCAGGGTTGATTTCCTTTCAGATTGACTGGTTTGATTATCAGCATTCTGCACAGCTGTAAATGGTGGCCCGGAGGGTCAGGCTTCCAGAACCCCTCAGAGCAGCATGCTGGGTTTATCTTCCCAGAAGGCACAGCTGTTATCTGATTGTGGGGCTTGACATCACCCCTTCTGTACCCCATCACCAGCCACCGTAAGTCCCAGGATGACCAGCTGAGGAGGAGGTTGAGCTGTGGTGTTTGTCAACCTCTGGGTCATGACACAGCTCTTCCAACATCCCTGGCTGTCACAGGGACCCCCAAAAGAGCAAGGCCACTAAGGATACCAGTCCTTGGGCTATTACTGGCAATGCAAATTCCAGAATTAGCAGGAATTAGCAAATTCCAGCGAGTCAGCTAAGTAGGGTCAGCAATGATTGGCTTTCTGGCAGAAGAGCCTTGCAGGGCCTCCTTCCTACATGCATGCCCACATAGCATGGCATAGTGGCAAGAATAAGACTCAGGGCGAGTGCTCTGTTCCCATTTGTCCTCTAGCACTTACCAGCTGGTCATTTTGGGTCACTCAAGTAATGTCTTGGAGACTCACTTTTCTTATCTGTAGAAGACAGAACAAAGCATCCCCATAGGGTTGCCATGGGAATGGTGATAAATAGGATAAAGGATGGGCAGAGGATAAAAGTTAGGTTGTGTTAAGAACCTGGGTGGTAGATACGAGTCCCTGGGTCTGAATTCCAGCTCCTCCACTTTGTAGCTGTGTGGAGTTGGACAAAGGCATGACTTGGAGCTTGCTTACTCATCTATTGAATGGGTGTGTTAATAACACCTACATTATGGGATGGCTAGGATTTGATGAGACAATGCATGGGAAACTCTTAGCACAGTGTCTGATACACAGTAAAGTTTCAATGTCCGATATTATTATAGGTTATCTGCTATTATTTCAGGTTATCTGACTTTCAATTGGAAGGTTCTGTACTGCACTGGGCGGAGAAGGCAATGGCACCCCACTCCAGTACTCTTGCCTGGAAAATCCCATGGACAGAGGAGCCTGGTGGGCTGCAGTCCATGAGGTCGCCAAGAGTCGGACATGACTGAGAGACTTCACTTTCACTTTTCACTTTCATGCTTTAGAGAAGGAAATGGCAACCACTCCAGCATTCTTGCCTGGAGAATCCCAGGGACCGGGGAGCCTGGTGGGCTGCCGTGTGGGGTCTCACAGAGTCAGACACGACTGAAGGGACTTAGCAGCAGCAGCATACTGTACTGGGCACACCCAAATCCTTGGGAAGTTAGTATGAACAAGGAAAGGGAACACAGGAGTCTTTGTTTTATTTTGCTTATTTTTGCCTACCTTGGGTCTTTGTTGCTTTTAGGGCTTTCTCTAGTTGCGGCAAGGGTGGCTACTCTTCATTACAGTGCGCAGACTTCTCACTGCAGTGGCTTTTCTTGATGCGGAGCACAGGTTCTGGGCATGCAGGCTTCAGTAGTTGCAGCACTCGGGCTCAGTAGTTGCAGCTTCCAGGCTCTAGAGCCTGGGGTCAGTACTTGTGGTGCATGGGCTTAGCTGCCCGAAGGCATGTGGAATCTTCTGGAATCAGGAATCGAACCTGTGTCCCCTGTGTTGGCAGGTGGATTCTTATCCACTACACAACCAGGGAAGTCCAACACAGGAGTCCTGAGCCTCCAGTCCCTCTGATTTCCCCCTGGCTGTAATTCCTTTACTCCTAGAGTAGGCTCCAGTGCCCAAGGCTACAATTGCAGGGTAGAGTAAGGAGCAGGGGATTACAGTCTGTTGCCTCTTTCTATGTCAGCTCCAGTGTTCCTGTAGAAGTCATAAACTGACTCAGTGTCAGAGGTATGGATCTTCTGGTTCAATACTTCCCATTTTACAGGTGAGGAAACTGCCATCTAGATGGCAGAAGAGACTGATCATCTGACTACTGGGTCTGAGCTCTTTCCACTACCCTGCACTGCTAGCTGATTAATTCTGCACTCACTCCCAACATTTTCTTCCTTGACTAGTCAATCTAGAGTACAGCTAGGTGTTTTAATGTGATCCTATTTTAGCCAATGAAGTGTAAGTGGAAATTTGCTGGGGGTGAGGTGAGGCTTCAAGAAAGCTTTTGCTTTACTGGTAAAAAGGGCTAGATAGACTTGTCTTTGTGCTTCTCTTTCATCCTGCCTCGAGTGTGGGCATGATGCCTGGAGCTGTAGCAACCATTTTATAACCATGAGGGAACAGACAGTAGAATTGCAGAGACACAGCCCTGACATCGAGCTAATGAATAGATTCTGACAGCCCCTTGTTTGTTTGTGTTAGTCAGATGTCCTGTTACGAGGAGCAGAAAGCGTTCTTAACCACCTTTTCTCTTGTTGAGCCCATCATAGAGGTGGAGGCACTGAGATCTTCAGCTAGGAGGAAGGGTCTGTGTGGATGGTGGGGGACAAGGAAATGCTGGCTGCTCTTATGAGCACTAACCCTTGGATCTAGCCATTTTTAGACATAGCTTTCAGTTCTCACTGGCCTCTGGGGCTTCATTCCAGCCTATGACTAAGGGCTCAGAGTCCAGTTACTGGTTAATAATACTGCAGGATGATGTTTACAGGCACTCCCTGATGCATAGCAGTCTATGGATAGTTCAGTTCAGTTCAGTTCAGTTCAGTCACTCAGTCGTGTCCGACTCTTTGTGACCCCATGAATCGCAGCATGCCAGGCCTCCTTGTCCATCATAAACTCCTGGAGTTTACTCAAACTCATGCCCATCGAGTTGGTGATGCCATCCAGCCATCTCATCCTCTGTTGTCCCCTTCTCGTCCTGCCCACAATCCCT
The DNA here is from genome assembly GCF_910594005.1 of Cervus elaphus. Taxonomy (NCBI): domain Eukaryota; kingdom Metazoa; phylum Chordata; class Mammalia; order Artiodactyla; family Cervidae; genus Cervus; species Cervus elaphus. The sequence goes on from NC_057836.1 coordinate 46,015,696, forward strand.
CCAAGCACAGGGTCTTTTCCAATGAGTCAACTCTTCGCATCAGGTGGCCAAAGTATTGAAGTTTCAGCTTCAGCATCAGTCCTTCCAATGAACACCCAGGACTTGTCTCCTTCAGGATGAACTGGTTGGATCTCCTTGCAGTCCAAGGGACTCTCAAGAACCTTCTCCAACACCACAGTTCAAAAGCATCAATTTTTCGGCGCTCAGCTTTCTTCACAGTCCAACTCTCCCATCCATACATGACCACTGGAAAAACCATAGCCTTGACCAGATGGACCTTTGTTGGCAAAGTAATGTCTCTGCTTTTTAATATGCTATCTATGTTGGTCATAACTTTCCTTCCAAGGAGTAAGTGTCTTTTAATTTCATGGCTGCAATCACCATCTGCAGTGATTCTGGAGCCCCCCAAAATAATAAATAAATATAGTATTATTATTATTCTTAACCGTCCCCTGGCCCCCCAGAGCCTCCAGGAGCCAATGAAAGTGAACCGTTCCATCTGTCTGAGAGACAGAGCGAGAAAGGTAATTTTGATTTAATTCTTGGCTTCTCTGAAATGTGCCTGTATATTGCTAAGGGGTGGGAGGGGGAGGGACCACAGAGCTAGAAGATTCTCATGGATGGAGGGGAGAAAAATGGCAGCATGAAGGCGCATCACTCTCCATTTAAAGGGCCATTTTCTATGTGACACCTTAGAAATTATTTCAAATATAATCTTTTAAAATTGATTGTATTATTTATTTGGCCACACTGCAGCATGTGAGATCCTAGTTCCCCAACCAGGGATAGAACCTGGGCCCTCTGCATTGGAAGTGTGGAGTCTTAACCACTGGACTGCCAGGGAAGTTGTTCAGATATAATCTTGAATATAATCAACAGCCACTCTTTTGCCTACCTCCCTGTGCTCCATCTCCTCCCTCACTGGTCTTCGAAGGAAAAGATCTCAGGTAAATCTACCCTTCCATCAATTCCTCTAGAATGGATAAAATCTGGAATTATGGCTTAAATGATCGCTCAGCTTTAACAAAGGTAAATCTGTGCTGACCATCGAAAAGAGACAGAGTAACTTTGGCTTCCATGACTCAGAATATCTCCTCTACCCACAAATGCAATGTCAGTCAGTTCAGTTGCTCAGTCTTGTCTGACTCTGCAATCCCATGAACTGCAGCATGCCAGACCTCCCTGTCCATCACCAACTCCTGGAGTTCACCCAAACCCATGTCCATTGAGTCGGTGATGCCATCCAACCATCTCATCTTCTGTCATCCCCTTCTCCTCCTGCCCTCAATCTTTCCCAGCATCAGGGTCTTTTCAAATGAGTCAGCTCTTCGTATCAGGTGGCCAAAGTATTGGAGTTTCAGCTTCAGCATCAGTCCTTCCAATGAACACCCAGGACTGATCTCCTTTAGGATGGACTGGTTGGATCTCCATGCAGTCCAAGGGACTCTGAAGAGTCTTCTCCAACACCACAGTTCAAAAGCATCAATTCTTCAGTGCTCAGCTTTCTTTATAGTCCAACTCTCACATCCATACATGACCACTGGAAAAACCATAGCCTTGACTAGATGGACCTTTGTTAACAAAGTGATGTCTCTGCTTTTTAATATGCTGTCGAGGTTGGCCATACTTTCCTTCCAAGGAGCAAGCATCTTTTAATTTCATGGCTGCAATCACCATCTGCAGTGATTTTGGAGCCCAGAAAAATAAAGTCAGCCACTGTTTCCACTGTTTCCCCATCTATTTGCCATGAAGTGATGGGACCAGATGCCGTGATCTTAGTTTTCAGAATGTTGAGCTTTAAGCCAATTTTTCCACTCTCCTCTTTCACTTTCATCAAGAGGCCCTTTAGTTCTTCTTCACTTTCTGCCATAAGGGTGGTGTCGTCTGCATGTCTGAGGTTATTGATATTTCTCCCAGCAATCTTGATTCTAGCTGTGCTTCATCCAGCCCAGCATTTCTCATGATGTACTCTGCATATAAGTTAAATAAGCAGGGTGACAATATACAGCCTTGACTTACTCCTTTTCCTATCTGGAACCAGTCTGTTGTTCCATGTCCTGTTCTAACTGTTGCTTCCTGACCTGCGTATAGGTTTCTCAAGAGGCAGGTCAGGTGGTCTGGTATTCCCGTCTCTTTAAGAATTTTCCAGTTTATAGTGATCCACACAGTGAAAGGCTTTGGTGTAGTCAATAAAGCAGAAATAGATGTTTTTCTGGCACTCTCTTGCTTTTTCAATGATCCAGCGGATGTTGGCAATTTGATCTCTGGTTCCTCTACATTTTCTAAAACCAGCTTGAACATCTGGAAGTTCACGGTTCATGTATTATTGAAGCCTGGCTTGGAGAATTTTGAGCATTACTTTACTAGTATGTGAGATGAGTGCAATTGTGCGGTAGTTTGAGCATTCTTTGACATTGCCTTTCTTTGGGATTGGGATGAAAACTGACCTTTTCCAGTCCTGTGGCCACTGCTGAGTTTTCCGAATTTGCTGACATATTGAGTGCAGCACTTTCACAGCATCATCTTTCAGGAATTGAAATAGCTCAACTGAAATTCCATCACCTCCACTAGCTTTGTTCATAGTGATGTTTCCTAAGGCCCACTTGACTTCACATTCTAGGATGTCTGGCTCTAGGTGAGTGATCACACCATCGTGGTTATCTGGGTCATGAAGATATTTTTTGTACAGTTCTTCTGTGTATTCTTGCCACTTCTTAATATTTTCTGCTTCTGTTAGGTTGATACCATTTCTGTCCTTTACTGAGCCCAAAACCGTTCAATATCATGGTAATCCAAGTCTATGCCCCGACCAGTAATGCTGAAGAAGCTGAAGTTGAACAATTCTATGAAGACCTACAAGACCTTCTAGAACTAACACCCCCAAAAGGTGTCCTTTTCATTATAGGGGACTGGAATGCAAAAGTATGAAGTCAGGAAACACCTGGAGTAACAGGGAAATTTGGCCTTGGAGTACAGAATGAAACAGGGCAAAGGCTAATAGAGTTCTGCCAAGAGAACACACTGGTCATAGCAAACAGCCTCTTCCAACAACACAAGAGAAGACTACACATGGACATCACCAGATGGTTAACACCGAAATCAGATTGATTATATTCTTTGCAGCCAAAGATGGAGAAGCTCTATACAGTCAGCAAAAACAAGACCGGGAGCTGACTGTGGCTCAGATCATGAACTCCTTATTGCCAAATTCAGACTGAAATTGAAGAAAGTGGGGAAAACCACTAGACCATTCAGGTATGACCTAGATCAAATCCCTTATGACTATACAGTGGAAGTGAGAAATAGATTTAAGGGACTAAATCTGATAGAGTGCCTGATGAACTATGGATGGAAGTTCATGACATTGTACAAGAGACAGGAATCAAGACCATCCCCAAGAAAAAGAAACGCAAAAAAGCAAAATGGCTGTCTGAGGAGGCCTTACAAATAGCTGTGAAAGGAAGAGAAGCAAAAAGCAAGGGAGAAAAGGAAAGATATACCCATTTGAATGCAGAGTTCCAAAGAATAGCAAGGAGAGATAAGAAAGTGATCAATGCAAAGAAATAGAGGAAAACAATAGAATGGGAAAGACTAGAGATCTCTTCAAGAAAATTAGAGATACCAAGGGAATATTTCATGCAAAGATGGGCTCAATAAAGGATAAATGCAATGAATTAGTAATAAATAAACCAGTTGTGTGTGTGGGTAGCACTGACTTTTTTTCATGTATCTGGCCATTATCTGGGAGCAGAGACTCTGTCTTACTTATTTCCACAAGATAAGAGCTGTCTAATTGTGATGACATGACGGATGCTGATATCACATTTCCTGGGTTCCAACCCTGATTCCACCAATGCTGCATAGCTGTGTGACCTTTTGCATGTTAATTTACCTCTCTGTGCCTCAGCTTCTTATCTGTAAACTGGGGGTGATAGTAATACCTACCTCCTGGGGTGGTTGTGAAGCTAAGGGAAAAGAGTGGGTGTAAAGCTCTCAGCTATCGCTCTGAATGTGTTAACAGTCTCACAGTGCCTGGCACAAGGCCAGGCGTGGTTAGCACAGAGGAAGAATCAACGCAGTGTAAGTGGTGGTCACACACTCACTTTCTGACTATGGTTATCAGATGCTGCACTTTCCAGGCACTGGGTATGTGGTGGAAAACCCAAGACACAAGATCCCTGCTTCATGCAAGTTATATGCATTTACATTCTCATGGGGAGACAAGACAGGAAGCTAACAAAAACATCATCTACAGTAAAATGTTATGAAGGGATGAGAGAGATGCTCTGAGGAGAAGCCACGTGACCTGGGAAGTAGGGCATTATGGGAAGAACTGTTTTAGGCAGAGTGGTCAAAGATCTCTTCATGGAGATTGCCTTTGTGGAGACCCCAGAGATGGAAGGGAATGGGCTATACTCCTCACTGGATTGGAGGCTTTAGGCAGGCATCCAGCTCTCATGGGACTTCTGTTTTGGTGGGAGAGTCAGATGTGACATCTAGACCCACAAGCAAGCATGATAAGAGTTATCACAGGAAAAATGTGGGGCACTCTGAGGACACCACCTATCCAGTGTCTCTCCTCTGGAAGTGACAGAAATCCCTCTTAACTGGATTACTGAAAAGAGGGACCTAACTCAGGCAAGTTGAAGGTTGGGGTATGTTGGCTTCAGGCATGGCTGAATCCAGGTGTTCTAGTGGTGGCTTTAGGACAGAGTGATTTGGTTGTACATATCTTTGTGTGTGTATCTATATTCTTTTTTGATTCTTTTTTCCATTATAGTTTGATACAAGATATTGAATATAGTTCCCTGTGCTGTACAATAAATCCTTTTTGTGTACCTATTTTATATTTAGTAGTGTGTATCTGTTAATTTCATTTTGTCTCTCCCCCTACCTCCCCTTGGATAACTATAAGTTTGATTTCTGTTTCTATAAATCTGTTTTTGTTTGCTAAATAAGTGATATCATATAAATTTGTCTTTCTCTGTCTGACTTCACTTAGTATGATAATCTTTAGGTCTGTCCATGTTGCTGCAAATGACATTATTTCATTTTTTATGACTGAATAATATTCCATTATGTATATTGGGTTGACCAAAAAGTTCGTTTTTTCCCCCATAATATGGCTCTAGTAGCACTTTAACCTCATTTGAAACTAGTCCTGAACCTTAACCATTTGAAACAATTTTGTTAGATTGTATTTTCACAGTTGTTATATCAGTGTTCATTTAAAAACTTATAAAAATTGGTGAATTTTTAATTTTAATATTGAAGATGGAAAGAAAAGAGCAACTTTTCAGCATATTATGCTTTATGATTTCAAGAAAGGTAAAAAATTGCACCCCTTGTGGCTCAGCTGGTAAAGAATCCACCTGCAACGCGGGAGACACCTGGGTTTGATTCCTGGGTTGGGAAGATACCTTGGAGAAGGGAACAGCTACCCACTCCAGTGTTCTGGCCTGGAGAATTCCATGGACTGTATAGTCCATGAGGTCGCAAAGAGTCGGACATGACTGAGCAACTCTCACTTTCACTTTCAAAATGCAACTGAAATGCAAAAAAAGATTGTGCAGTGTATGGAGAAGGTGCCGTGACTAGCAGAACTTGTCAAGAGTGGTTTGCAAAGTTTCAGGCTGAAGATTTCTCACTGGACGACACTCCAAGGTCACGTAGACGAGATGAAGTTGATAGCAATCAAATTGAGACAGTAATTGAGAACAATCAATGTTAGACCACGTGGGAGATATCTCACATACTCAAAATACCCAAATCAAGCATTGACAATTATTTGCACCAGCTTGGTTATGTTAATCACTTTGATGTTTGGGTTTCACATAAGTTAAGGGAAAAAACCTTGACCGTATTTCCACATGCAATTCTCTACTTAAACGGAACAAAAATGTTCCATTTTTAAAACAAATTGTGACAGGTGATGAGAAATGGATACTGTACAGTGATGTGGAATGGAAGAGATCTTGGGGCAAGTGAAATGAACCACCACCAACCATACCAAAGAAAGTCTTCATCCACAGAAGGTGGTGGTGTATATATGGTGGGACTGAAAGGGAGTCCTCCATTATGAGCAAGTCCTCTGTTGTAACCAAGACCGCATGCTTTTTTGATGACCAGCAAAAACTGTTACAGCTTGACTGGGAAGTCCTGACTCACCTGCTGTATTCACTAGATACTGCACCTTCGGATTTCCCTTTATTTTGGTCTTTACAAAATTCTCTTAATGGAAAAATTTCAATTCCCTGGAAGAGTGTAAAAGACATCTGGGACAATTCTTTGCTCAAAAAGATAAAAATTTTGGGAAGTTGGCATTATGAAGTTGCCCCAAGATGGCAGAAGGCAGTAGAACAAAACAGTGAGTATTTTGTTCAATGAAGGTTTTGGTGAAAGTGAAAAATGAGTCTTTTATTTTTATTTGAAAATGGAAAGAACTTTTGGGTCAACCCTCCACACCCACACACATATATGTTACTGTTGTTTAGTTGCCAAGTCATGTCTGACTCTTTGCAACCCCATGAACTGCAGCACACCAGGTCTCCCTGTCCCTCACTATCTCCTGGAGTTTGCCCAAGTTCATGTCCATTGAATTGGTGATGCCATCCAACTATCTCATCCTCTGTCGCCCCTTTCTCCTTCTGCTTTCAATCTTTCCCAGCATCAGGGTCTTTTCCAATGAGTTGGCAGTTCCCATCAGGTGGTCAAAGTATCCATTCATCTGTTGATGGACACCTAGCTTGTTTCCTTGTCTTGGTTATTGTAAATAGTGCTGCTATGAACATTGGGGCCCATGCGTCTTTTCAAATTTTAGTTTTCGCCAAAAGACAGAATAACTACTGAGCAACACAGCCAGTGTTTGAACTTGCTGCCTCATTCTGGTATGCAGCACAGCCTCCAAGGCTTTTAATTAGAAAAATGTGTATTTGCATCCCAGCTTTGCACATGCTCACTGTGCACTTGGACACATTGTTTCGTATCTCCGAGCCTTAGTCCTCTCACCTATAAAATGGATTAACAGCTACAACCTCCAGGAGGACTGCTGTGAGTATCATGGCTGAAGAGGCTGTTTGCAGAGTTCCATAAAATTCTTCAGCTTCCACCACTGCCTTTTTGATAGGCCTCGAAGAGCTGAGGCAGTTGAGAAATTGGCCCCGGTGCCAAGCCTTAATGTCTTTACATTGACCATTGTGCATAACAGATTGATTTGTTCCTGTTGCTCTGAAGAGAAAAACCAGCTCTGGAGGGGATTGGCCTTGGGGAGGATGGGAGCTGGGTTCTGAGTGTGTGTCTAAGCCTCGAGGGAAGTATTTTCCAGAAGTTTTCTCTGAAGAACCTGCACACAGACTAGCCATTTCCCTTGCCATAAATAAGGGTGGCCCCACCGGCTCTGCGGTTGGAAGGAAATATCAATAACATGACTAATTATGGAAATTGCATAATGCATCATTAGTTAGTGATTATGACTTTGTCAAGCGCCTGTTAATTTTTATGTAAGAATCACTCAGTGTATGACATGGACATATGAGCTTGTCATCCGACTTTCCTTTCTGGTGGGGGAGAGAGATCGTGAATGTTTAGGTTAATAATGTGTCGGGTTGAAGGATGAGGAGGCAGGGTAGGGGGGTGCAGCAGGAGGAAAGGAAGGGTGGGGAGAGGACTTGAAGGAGGAAGACAGCAGAGGAGCCTGTGGCAGGACAAGTAATGTCATACTTGGGGAGACGCCCAAGTGAGGAGCCAGGAGCCGGCCTCGGAAGGTGACTGGTGTCAGATGGGACTCCCCCTTCTATCCCAGAACCCGAGTTTGCATGGGGTGTTGACACATTTTCCTAATAAGATGGCTTTATCATTTTACAGCCTCTCCGGAGATTCCTGGCATGTCTCATCTTGCTTGAATAAATTATTAATTTGGTCTAATTAGGTTCATCGAGCAGCTGGGAGGCAGGTTGAGCTAATTCGGGCTTCCTGTGTGGGTCTGTATGGATGCTTGGCTCCGTGGAGATGGTGGATGGAGTGGAAGGCTCTTGGAGGGTTTGAGGAAGGGGGAGATAAGGTTTCGTGTCATTTCATCCGCTTCTGTGACTATTTCTTCTCAGGCACCTGACAACTGAGAAACAAGTGCTAAAAACCTCAGTCTTTCCTGGGACACCTGGATCCTTAATTTTGTCAGCAGAGTTGCTTAGGTCAGAAGAGGACATGGTTTGAAAAAGTGGATTCTGTCAAGGTGTCTTCCAGCCTGGAGTTCAAGGAGCTCCACAGTCAGGCACGTATCTACCAAGTTCATTGCCTCGGAGTTCCAGACTGTCAAAGACAGCTTCAGCTGATGGTCTTTAAAGCAAGACAGGTCTGGCCTCAGAATATGGCTCCACCCCATGTAGCCCTTTGAATTCAGGAAGTTATGTCAACTCTCTCTGTGGCCTTTATTACACTGAGATAATAATGGCCGGCCCTTGCACTCACTGTCAAGATGAATGGAGTTGATCAATGCCTGATCCTAGGATGGTGTCTGGCATTGTGTTCAGTAAACGGTACCCATGAAGTTCATGGGAGAAGCAGGGCAGAAACAGTTACAGCTGCTTTATGTACGGGGAAATGAAAATCCACGGATTTACTCGGGACAGATGAAACAAAATCTCTATCCATTGTTCCTCCAGCCCCATTAGGTCACCTCTCAAGTTTGACATGGGCATTTAACTATTTATCTTTTTGGATAAAAGTTTATGTTTTCATAGGTGATGTAAACAATGAGCTTCAGAGCCCTGATTGTGTTTTAATGGTACTCAAATCCCCCTAACACTTCTCCCCAAGTAATAAGGTTTCAAGCTTTAACTTGCTGTGGGGAAAGCAAAGCCCTCTTTACGGTGCTTCAAGTGCTGCTGCTATTTCTAAGCAGCAGCACCGGAATCCATCACACATTCCCCTGAGCCCTGGAGCCTGGGTGGGAACTCAGGCAGCACTCCTAGGCTGGGTCTTCGGTGATTCTCTCTGGGTTTGTCTCCTAGGCTGGGCTTCAACCACATGGAAGAGATGCTTCCTCCCCCGGGTTAGGAGCTGCAGACTGCATGCTCTTCTAGACTAGGAGCTCTATGTGTCATATCAGGGCCCCAGCTCAGTGTACGGCATCTCACGGCATTTCTAAAAAGTCTTGGTGGGTAAAGAAAAGACTGCTTAATGACAGAGCTGCAGCGGCTGTCATTTAATCGTTCCTCAGGGTTCAGAAGGCCCCAGAGCACCTCAAGGTCATCCGTTTAAATCAATCAGCACGCATAATAAATTTCACTCACTATTGCACTGCTTCTGTGCCCACGTGCCCGCTCACATAATCAGGGGATCAGAGACTCCCTTGTTGACAGACAGGAGACCAAGGGCAGAAGAAGAAAACTTGTGCAAGGTCACCTGTATTTAACTCTTCCCTCTCTACAGCCTTTTTCATCACAACATTATTGACTCTTCTGATTATACATATGTGTGTATGCTCAGTCACTTCAGTCGTGTCCGACTCTTTGCAGCGCTGTGGACTGTAGCCCGCCAGGCTGCCCTGTGCATGGGATTTCCAGGCAAGAATACTGGAGTGGGTTACCATTTTCCTCTCTGACTAGATATAGATATAACAGATGATCTACGTATGTATGTATATATATGTGTGGGTATTTTTTCTCTACCACTTTACGCCAAGATTGCTGCAACCCCTCCTCACTGATCTTCCTGCCTTTGTCTCTTCCATCTCAGTCTATTTAGCTTCACAGAAAGAAAGATTCTCCTAAAAGAGGGTTTGTCTTATTCCATTTCATTTTTTTTTCTCTTTAAGAAAATTTTTATTGAATCAATATACCTGAGATACAACCTTGTGTAAATTTGAGGCATACAGAATGTCAATTTGATATATTTTATACTATAGTATGGCTGTAGTGATAATTAGCCCCTCTATCTTGTTTCATAACGATCATTTCTTTTTAGTGGTTGGTTATTCCATTTCTTAAAAGAAGCTACTGTGACGTTTTCCTACTGCTTGTCCAAGGAAAGAAAATCTATACAAACTTGCTCAAGAAGAGTGTATGTGCATGTGGGTAGGGAGGTGCTTAGAAAAGTGCTTAATACATGGTATTATAACCATTTGTGCTGTTGTTGATATTATTGCTTATATTTTTTTAATTAATATTAATCTCTAATAGAATTCTAGGGTAACAAACAAATCAGTGCAGCAGTACCTCAAGGGAATTGGAACTGAGACTCAACAAAAGTATTACTTCTTCTAGGAAATGTTCCTGACACCCCAGTGCTTTAAATGGATTCCCCAAGTGGCCCACAAATCCAAAACAGTCAAGAACCATTATCCCAATTCTTATTAATTTTGTCCTTGGATCAAGTCAGACATCAAGGAGCTATGGATTTGGACTTTATTGTCTTGGCCCTTGTAGAGTTGGTTTCATATAGACCTTCATTGAAGGACATTATAAAAAAGCAGGGCAAAAACAGGTTCTTGGGTTTGTTACAGGAATATCCAGAAACTGGTGTCCATTACCTCTATAAATTCCCCTTTACTGGGGACAAACTCTCTCAGGTCTCTGCACCAGGGAAAGTTGTCATTGTTCTGCTGGTTTGTATTTGATGCTTTGGACATTGGGAATTTGCAATAATGTCCATGTTTCCCTCTTCACTTTTGCTGCTAGAAATCCTCAGAGTTACCTCGCCAGCTCACCTCTGGCAAGGATTTATGGATGCATTTTGTGTGTTAATATCACTTCATCTTATGTTATTCTCTACCTATTTTCTTTTACTTTGATTTCATGATAAAGATTCTGTTTTACTATATGCATCCCTGTAACCCACATTGATTCTTTTGGATATCAAGTAGTGTATCAGTGAACAAGTGTTCCTCCCTATCCTTGTCCTCCTCATCCTGACCCCAAAGGCTGCGTGAGAACAGAAAACCCCTAGAGGCTGCCAGGCAGAACCCATTCCCTGATAGCTGAGTTTTTAACCCACTGTTAAAATCTCAGCCTTTTAACTGGAGAATTTAGTCTGTTCATATAAATTATAATTTATATATTTAGACTCATTTCTGACATCCAATTTTGATTTTTTATGCATTGCACTTTTTCTAGCCTTTTCCCCTTTCCTTTCATACTTTCTTTTGCCTTGACTGAGACATTTTTAGCCTTATTTCATTTTTACCTCTATGTTGAGAAGTTGTGCTAAACCCATGTTTCTATTTTTTGTGGTTTTCCGAAAAATATATATGATAATAATATTAATATTATATGTTACAATAAAGCAACATATATAATCAGGGCTTCCCTGGTGGCTCAGATGGTACAGAATCTGCCTGCAATGCAGGAGACCTGGGTTCGATCCTTGGGTCGGGAAGATCCCCTGGAGAAGGGAATGGCTACCCCCTCCAGTATTCTTGCCTGGAGAATTCCATGGACAGAGGAACCTGGTGGACATGGGGTTGCAAAGAGTTGGACACAACTGAGAGACTAACACACACGTTATAATTATATAAAACATACTAAAAAAACACTGAAATAACATATAGTATAAGAATATAACACATACAAATAGAAAATATATGTCACATATACACACGTATGGCAATGTCCTAAAATTAGTATCTTTACCTTCCTCCTGAGCAAAGCCAGGGTCTGAGAATGCTTTATTATTATCTGACTCCAGGCTTATTTCTCATTGATCAGTATTTGAATTCTTTTTTTTTTTAACCTCATATACTGGTCATTATTGTGAGTGTTTCATTAAATCAATTTTTATTTAAATTTGTCCATATAGTTACCACTTATTTATTCCTGTTTCTTCTTTCTTGTGAAACATTCTCTGGGACCATTTTCCTTCCCTGTGAAGCATATCCTTTAAGAGTTCCCTTTGTGAAAGTCTGTTGGTTAATAATCACTTCTTTCTCTCCTCTCCTACTGTCCTCCTTCCACAAATGCCTTTATGTCATCTTGGTGTGGAATTCTAGGTTGATGATTATTTTTAGCACTCTGAAGATGTTATGCACTTTCTGTTGGTATGAAGTCAGTTGTCTTCCATTGTTGCTATGAAGTCAGTTGTCAATCTTATTATTTCTTTGTATGTAGCAGATACCTTTCTCTGATTTCTTTTAAGATTTCCTATTTAATTCTTTCACTGCACAAGTATTTAATATTGATGGTTATTAGGTACTTGGTGCTCCTTCCGGTCATGGAGCCTTGAATCTTTGGCATTCTGAAATTTGCCTTTAATGTATCAAGATAGGAATTTCTTTTCAATTTATCTTGCTTGGAACTTTCTTGGGTTTCTTGACTTTTTCGTTTCATGTCTTTCCTCAGTTCTGGTAAAATCTTAGTCTTTTTCTTTTAATCTCTGTAAATACAGTGTATTCATTATTTTCTCTCTTATTTTGAATTCTAATTAGACATTGTTGGATATTTCATTCTGTTCTCTATTTCTCTTCACTTTTCTTACCTTTATTTTTATCTCATGGACATTTTAAATACTTTTTAAAAAGTTATTTTCTGTTTTGATAATTTTCACCTTAGCTGGTTCTAATTTAATCTATCCACTGAATTTTATATTTTAATTATATTTTTAGTTCTGTAATTCTATTTTAAACATATGCCTGGTAATCTTGATTGTTTCTTATTTTTCTGTAATACTTTAAGTTCCCTCTAATCCTTGCCTGGCACTGATGCCACACTGTCTTACTTACTGTAGCTTTACGGTAAACCTTGGAATCACATAGTGAAAGTTCTTTAACTGTCTTTCTCAAGGCTTTTCTGGCCATCTTAGGTCTTTTATATGTTCCCCTGTTTTAGAGTCAGCTTATCAGTTTCTTCAGAAAGTCTTGTGGGGGCTTCCCTGGTGGCTCAGTAGTAAAGAATCCACCTGCCAATGTAGGTTAGATTGTAGGATCTAACAGGTTAGATCCCTGGCCCAGGAAAATCCTACATGCCACAGAGCAACTAAGCTCATGTGCCACACTACTGAGCCCATGGTCTACAACCTGTGCTCCACAACAGGAGAAGTCCTGCAATAGAAGCCCATACACCACAACTAGAGAGCAGCCCCTGCTCGCCACATCTATAGAAAAGCCCACACAGCATTGAAGACCCAGTACAGCCAAGAATAAATAAATAAAATTAATTTTGGCATTTTAACCAAGATTGCATGGAATGATACATAAATTTGAAGAGAATGGACAGAGTATCTCCCCATTTATTTAGATCTTTAATTTTAAACAGAGTGGTCTTGCATGTTTTTTTGTTAGAGTCATTATTTTGTAATTAATTTTTAATGCTATTTTCAATTAGGTTGTTTTAAAAAATTTAATCTTTCAACTGTTCCTTTCTGGTATACAGAAATACAATTAATTTTTATGTGTTGTTTAGTTGCTAAGTTGTCTTTTGCAACCCCATGGACTGTGGCCTGCCAGGCTCCTCTGTCCATGGGATTTCCCAGGCAAGAATATTGAAGTGCGTTGCCATTTCCTTCTCCAGGGAATCTTCCCAACTCAGGGATCCAACCCGAGTCTTCTGCACTGAAGGTAGATTCTTTATCACTGAGTCACCTGGGACCCAGTTTTTATGTGCCAGCCTTATAGTCTCTGAACTTGCTAAATTCACCTATTAGTCTTGTTGGTGTTTTTGTAGATTCCTTAGAGTTTTCTATGTAAACAATTTTTTCACTAGGGAATAAAAATATCTGTATTTTTCCTTGATAATATTTATGCTGTTGTTTCAATTTTATCACTTTATTGCACTGGATAGGACTTCCTATATCATGCTAAATAGAAGTAGTAAGAAAATACATCTTTGACTTCTTCCAGATTTTAGACAGATTCAGTGTTTCACTATTAAGAAGGATGTTGTGCGTGTGTTCATGCTAAGTCACTTCAGTCATGTTCAACTCTTTGTGACCCTATGGACTGTAGCCCTCCAGGCTCCTTTGTCTGTGGGATTCTCCAGACAAGAACACTGGAGTGGGTTGCTGTGCTATCCTGCAGGGGATGTCCCCAATTCGGGGATCCATCCCCCATCTGCCTGCATCTCCTGCATTGCAGGTGGAATCCTTACCCACTGACCCCCCTGGGAAGCCCAAATAGGATGTTAGCTGTAGATACTTCACGTGCTGTGCTGTGCTTAGTCGCTCAGTCGTGTCTGACTCTTTGTGACCCCGTGGACTGTAGCCTGCCAGGATCGTCTGTCCATAGGGATTCTCCAGGCAAGAATATCGGAGTGGGTTGCTATGTCCTTCTCCAGGAGATCTTCCCAACTCAGGGATCAAACCCAGGTCTCCCGCGTTGAAGGCAGATTCTTTACTGTCTGAGCTACCAGGCAAGATATCTCGAAGATGTTCTTTATCAGATTGAGGAAGCTGCTTCCTAGTTCTAGTTTTCTGAGAATTTAAAAAACGAATTGGAACCGAGTTTTGTCAAAAGCCCTGTTTTTTTTTTTCTTTTGCATCTTTTGACATGAGTGTGTGACTTTTATGCTTTATCCTGTTTATTTACTTATTTATTTTTGACTGTGCTGGGTCTTCATTGTTGTGAGTGGGCTTTCTCTAGGTGCCGTGAGCAGGGGCTACTCTCTAGTTGCTGTGTAGGGGCTTCTCATTGCATCGCTTCTCTTATTGCAGAGCACGGGCTCTAGAGCGTGCAGGCTTCAGTAACTGTGATGCACCAGCTTAGCTGCCCCATGGTATGTGGAATCTTCCTGGACCAGGGATTGAAACCATGTCCCCTGCATTGGCAGGTGGATTCTTAACCAGTGGATCACCAGGGAAGTCCTATTCTTTATTATTTTAGTGTGATGAATTACATTGCTTTCTTTTTTTATATTAAACCAAGACTCAAATTCACAGAATAAATACCATTTGGCCATGATGTATTATATTTTCACTGTATCACCAATTCAATTTGCTAATATTTAATTAAGGGATTTTTGCATCTATGTTCAAAAGGAGTACTAGTCTGTAATTGTCTTCCCTTATGATATCTTTTTCAGTTTTTGTTATTGAATTTTGACTGGCCTCATAAAATGAGTTGCAAAGTGTTTCCTCAGCCTATAGTGCCCCTATCCACTCCAGATACCCCTCTCAGAAATGAAGGGGTCATTTTTCCAGCTTCTGGGAATAGTGCCTGTTGATGACTCAGCCTCAGGAATTGCCCTGGGATAAGTGCATCTGTCTTACTTACTCTGTACCCAATGACTAAGTTGATGTAGGACCACAAGGATCTGGATCCCGCTTCAGTTTGGAACAGCTTTAAAGAGGCTGAAACCTGTCACAACTCCATCATTGTTCAACTCCTTCTATTTAGTCTTTCTTCTTTTGCTCCATCATAGATGTTATTCCTAAGAGCATCTTCTCACAAACCACTTCACTAGAATTCTATCCCAAAGTCTATTTCTTGGGCACCTCAATCTACGGCAGAGTTTATGTAAAGCTGGTTTTACTTATTTCTTAGATGTTATAATTCATTAAGCCATCTCGACCTGGAATTTTCCTTGTGAAACAGTTTTGATTAAGAATTCATTTTCTTCCATAGATATGGGGCTGTTCAAACTTCCTAGTTTTCTTGTGTTGTTTTCAGTGAGTTGTATTTTTCAAGGGATTTGTTCACTTTGCCTAATATTAATATAGGTAAATTAGCTTTCTCATGTTTTATAGTTTATTTTACATGGTATTTTTTAAAGAAATACTTTAATCTGTCAGTTTTCATATTTAAAGTGCTTTATCTACAAATAGCGTGTTGTTAGGTTTTGTTTTTTTTTAATTTACACTCATAATTTCTGGTTTTATTTTTTATTGTTTTATTTTTTTCTTTTTTGGCTGCATCATATGGTTTGTGGGATCTTAGTTCCCTGACTAGGGATTGAACCCAGGCCCTTGGCAGTGAGAGCATGGAGTCCTAACCACTGGACCACCAGGGAATTCCCTATATTTTATTTATTTACTAAAAAATTTTTATTAGTGTATAGTTAATTTACAATCTCTGATTTTGAATTGAAATCCTTAGTCCTCTTACATAAGTGGAAGTATTGATCTTCCTTCTGGGTATATATTTTTATTCTGTCTTTATTTTTTTGTCTCATCTATTTTTGTTCCTCTTGACGTTTTTAGGGGTGAGTTGAGTAATTTTTACTATTCAGCTTGAACTCCTTTATTGTTTTTAGCTGTGCTTCATTATGTGTGCTTTTAAAAAGTGATTGGTCTAGAAATTACAATATGTATCTTTAACTCATCACTTTACTTTCAAATAATATACTAATTCACAATGTAAGAACCTTAAAACAATGATTTTCCTTTTATTGTCTTCTTGCTTTTTATACTCTGTGGTTGTGTAATTTCCTTCTATGCATGCTCTAAACCTCACAATAAATTGTTATTACTTTTGCTTTGAACAGTCTTTTAAACTATATAATATATAGTAAAACAGTAATTAAAATGAATTATATAAATATTTACCCTCATATTGATCATTCTTTTTTCTCTATTTCTTCCTGCAGATGCAGACTTCTATCTGATTTAATTCCCCTTAAGCCTGAAGAACTTGTTTTTGTGTTTTTATAGTGCTAGTCTGATGGAGAAAAGTTATCTTTGAATTTTTGTGTATTTGAAAATATATTTCTTTCACTTTCAGTTTTGAAGGATATTTTCATTGGACATAGACATCTTGGCTGACAGTATTTTTTTTTTCTTTCACCACTTTAAAGATGCTGTTTCACCATTTTCCAGCCACTTTTGTTTTCACTGAGACATCAGTTGTCATTCTTATTATTGGCCCTTCCATATGTGATATGGCATTTTTCTCTTAATACTTCTAAGGTTTTTAAAGCTCTTTAACTGTGCCCTCCTTAGATGTTGATTTGTTTGTATTTATCCTGTTTAAGGTCCACTGTTCTTATTAGATCTGTGGGTCCAAATTAAATTTTTGAATTTCATGTAGAGATGAAATTTAAAACAACATTAACAGAGAGTAAGTTTTGATGAACCCATCACATAAATTCTCTGCTCTTTCATATATAGTGTCAAGAACACATTATGAATTAAAAGTTTCACACCACAGAAGAGATACAAAACTTCTGGATTGAGAGAGGAAATAGTTAGGGAAGATTGAAGCTTCATTATTTAGTCACTAGAAAGAGCTCTGCCTGTTCTTTCTTTCTGTGAAAAAATAAAGAGAAGGGCAAATGACAGAATTTCCCAATTAATTTTGGTACCTGAGAGCAGAGGGAGTATGTACCCCTTTTCCTGCATCAGCCCTGGGAAAATGGCAAGACCCCATGATTCTCCTGTGTCCCATTTGGCCAGAGGAATTGAGTGAAAATAGTTGCAGGTGTCTGTCAGGTGTCTGTCTGTCAGGGGTCTGTCAGGGGTCTGTCTGTCAGGTGTCTGTCAGGTGTCTGTCAGGGGTCTGTCTGTCAGGGGTCTATCAGGTGTCTGTCTGTCAGCTGTCTGTCAGGGGTCTGTCTGTCAGGGGTTCTGTCTGTCAGGGGTCTGTCAGGTGTCTGTCAGGTGTCTGTCTGTCACGTGTCTGTCAGGGGTCTGTCTGTCAGGGGTCTATCAGGTGTCTGTCTGTCAGCTGTCTGTCAGGGGTCTGTTAGGGGTCTGTCTGTCAGGTGTCTGTCAGGTGTCTGTGTCTGTCAAGTGTCTGTCAGGGGTCTGTCAGGGGTCTGTCTGTCAGGGGTCTGTCAGGTGTCTGTCAGGGGTCTGTCTGTCAGGGGTCTATCAGGTGTCTGTCTGTCAGCTGTCTGTCAGGGGTCTGTCTGTCAGGGGTTCTGTCTGTCAGGGGTCTATCAGGTGTCTGTCTGTCAGCTGTCTGTCAGGGGTCTGTCAGGGGTCTGTCTGTCACGTGTCTGTCAGGGGTCTGTCTGTCAGGGGTCTATCAGGTGTCTGTCTGTCAGCTGTCTGTTAGGGGTCTGTCTGTCAGGGGTCTATCAGGTGTCTGTCAGGGGTCTATCTGTCAGGTGTCTGTCAGGGGTCTGTCTGTCAGGGGTCTATTAGGTGTCTGTCTGTCAGCTGTCTGTCAGGGGTCTGTCTGTCAGGGGTTCTGTCTGTCAGGGGTCTATCAGGTGTCTGTCTGTCAGCTGTCTGTCAGGGGTCTGTCAGGGGTCTGTCAGGGGTCTGTCTGTCAGCTGTCAGGGGTCTGTCTGTCAGCTGTCTGTCAGGGGTCTGTTAGGGGTCTGTCTGTCAGGTGTCTGTCAGGTGTCTGTGTCTGTCAAGTGTCTGTCAGGTATCTGTCAGGTGTCTGTCAGGGGTCTATCTGTCAGGTGTCTGTCAGGGGTCTGTCTGTCAGGGGTCTATCAGGTGTCTGTCTGTCAGCTGTCTGTCAGGGGTCTGTCAGGGGTCTGTCAAGGGTCTGTCTGTCACGTGTCTGTCAGGGGTCTATCAGGTGTCTGTCTGTCAGCTGTCTGTCAGGGGTCTGTTAGGGGTCTGTCTGTCAGGTGTCTGTCAGGTGTCTGTGTCTGTCAAGTGTCTGTCAGGTATCTTGTCAGGGGTCTGTCAGGGGTCTGTCAGGTGTCTGTCTGTCAGGTGTCTGTCAGGGGTCTGTCTGTCAGGTGTCTGTCAGGGGTCTGTCAGGCAGAAATTACTGGCTGAGTCTTGTAAGTTTCCTGGAGAGCAAAAAATGACTTTTCTGGATCCCACCTGTATCACAGAGATCAAGAAAAGTTTCAGTCTCCCCCCAGAAAGTTGTCTGGAGGCTCTGAGTGGAATCTAGCCATGAGAGAACCTGGAGGTTTGGCTGCTAGGACAAAGACACACAACATTGCCTTGTCTGAAGATGCCACATGGTTAGATAATAATGTCTTATTACCAAAAGTATGTGTGGGGTCTGGCTGCTCGCTGCTCAAAAGCCAAAAAACAGGCCAAGTTGGTGAAAA
Organism: Cervus elaphus; assembly: GCF_910594005.1. Taxonomy (NCBI): domain Eukaryota; kingdom Metazoa; phylum Chordata; class Mammalia; order Artiodactyla; family Cervidae; genus Cervus; species Cervus elaphus. The sequence goes on from NC_057836.1 coordinate 46,034,580, forward strand.
GGAAAGGTTGCTTTATTTCAGATACTGGCAACTGGGTGGCTAGGAGAGGGTGGCAGACATCTGTCCAAAGGCCAATGACTCCCTTTTTCCATCACCACCCCCCGCCCCCCATTGGTAGCCAGTGGGCCAAGAGCTTTTATAGACAGAAATGAGGGGGGGATACATGCAGAAAAACAGCAGTCAGCTCTGACGGTCATCTTCAAATTGGTCATTAGCGGTCTGATCAGCGTCATCTTGGTCATTTCAGGTACAGTTAATCTTCAGTTCCAGGGTTAGTTTGTTTCCATTTCTTTGAGACCAGTTCTTGGAATTGTGGAGGCTTATGTCATGGGTACAGAAGTTGACATCATGTAGTTAACGTCTTCCACCTGGGGTTTCAGTATCTATAAGACAGCTCACAGGATATGGCTCAGGATATTATTTGTAGTTCTTGAGAAGGAACTAAAGGCCCTTGACTATGTTTGATGACTATATTATTAATATTTAGTCTCCTCTGACTGTTTTCCTTTGTTTCCGCATTTCTCATTTTTCTGATTAAACTTATTCTTTGACTAAAGTTTTCCACAGACAAAAGGCAGGCAGAGGTCATGCAGGGCAGGCAATAGGATCCTGCTCCGTTTCAGTCTGAGGATCAGATTGAAGCTCCTTATACTTGTGCTTTGACTGTTTTAGCTCTTGAGAATATTAGAACTACCCAGCAGAACAGTAGACTAGAAACTGAGTGACGTTTAGTTTCTGCCATCAAACGAAATGAAGCTTAAGAGAGAAATTAAATTCACTGATGGTAATATGTTTTATTTCTTGCATCTGTGAGCTTTTGGACTGTGATTCCATCTGCAGTGCTGGACTATTATTGTCACTGGGTTATCAAATAGGAAAAGGAGTACACCCAGGCTGTATATTGTCACCCTGCTTATTTAACTTATATGCAGAGTACATCATGATAAACACTGGGCTGGAAGAAGCACAAGCTGGAATCAAGATTGCCGGGAGAAATATCAATAACCTCAGATATGCAGATGATACCACCCTTATGGCAGAAAGTGAAGAGGAACTAAAAAACCTCTTGATGAAAGTGAAAGAGGAGAATGAAAAAGTTGGCTTAAAGCTCAACGTTCAGAAAACTGAGATCATGGCGTCTGGTCCCATCACTTCATGGGAAATAGCTGGGGAAATAGTGGAAACAGTGTCAGACTTTATTTTTGGGGGGCTCCAAAATCACTGCAGATGGTGATTGCAGCCATGAAATTAAAAGACGCTTACTCCTTGGAAGGAAAGCTATGACCAACCTAGACAGCATATTGAAAAGCAGAGACATTACTTTACCAACAAAGGTCCATCTAGTCAAGGCTATGGTTTTTCCAGTGGTCATGTATGGATGAGAGAGTTGGACTGTGAAGAAAGCTGAGTGCCAAAAAATGGATGCTTTTGAACTGTGTTGTTGGAGAAGACTCTTGAGAGTCCCTTGGACTGCAAGGAGATCCAACCAGTCCATCCTAAAGGAGATCAGTCCTGGGTGTTCATTGGAAGGACTGATGCTTAAGCTGAAACTTCAATACTTTGGCCACCTGATGCGAAGAGCTGACTCATTGGAAAAGACCCTGATGCTGGGAGGCATTGGGGGAAGGAGGAGAAGGGGACGACAGAGGATGAGATGGCTGGATGGCATCACCGACTTGATGAACATGAGTTTGAGTAAACTCTGGGAGTTGGTGATGGACAGGGAGGCCTGGCGTGCTGCGATTCATGGGGTCACAAAGAGTCGGACACGACTGAGTGTCGGACAAGACTGAGCGACTGAACTGAACTGAACTGATCAAGTATTCCCCCTAGGATGTCCACATTGTATCTGATCGCTAAGTCTCACAAATGGTTTACTGTATTATGTCACATTGTGCTCAATACTTACTAGACATCTCATAATGATTGAATCACATGGTTGAATTATTTGTTGTATTGGACCAACTAAAGTGTGCTAATTTGCTTCCTGGATGCGAAGTCCACCTGTTTCAGTGTTTGTTTCTTTTTTTTTTTCCTGCTTATAGTCCACTATTTAGGCAGAAGATGGGACAATTCAGGGGGAAAGGGAAAGTTTGGTGGGGAGTGTGTATGTGTGTGTGCTCAGTCGCTCAGTCAGGTCCATCTCTTTGTGACCCCATGGATTGTAGCCCTCCAGGTCCCCTCTGGACTTTTCAGGCAAGAAAACTGGAGTGGGTTGTCATTTCTTCCTCCAGGGGCTCTTTCTGACCCAGGGATTAAACCTGTGTCTCATGTGTCACCTGCACTGCAGGTAGATTCTTAATTGCTGAGCCATCAGGGAAGCACAGTGGGCAATATCCTAGGTCTTTATGGTGTGCTCAATTACCTGAAGCACTTGTTTATTTCTTCCTTAATGGAATCTCAGAGAATTCTGTGTTCTTTTTCAGCACATGGCTCACTCTCATAGATACCTATAGTGAATGCATATGCTGTTATGTTAGAGTTAAAACCAGAAGTGTAATTTGGAAACACATCATGGAAGATCTTAACGCCAGGCTGATGTGTTTGAACAGAATCTTGCAGGCTTGTGGAGTACAGAGGCGTTGAATTTTAAACCTAGAAGAGACTTGATAAGAACGGTGTTTTAAGATTAGCCTGTTTTTCTGGCATTGAGATGTCTAGGAAGCTTTAAAAAAACACAGAAAACCTAGATTATTTTTTCTTCTCTTTTTAGGAAAAAGAGACCAGTTATCTTACATAAAGTGATAGGTGTCAGGTGGGCATGAGGGGTTAACAGTAGTAAAAAGCCATCTTCTAGACATGACACAGAGTATGTCCAGTCTCTGCAACTTTCTACATCCTCATAGATGCAGAGTTTTCAAAGATGATGCTGAGACTCTACAAAAAAGGAAACATTGAAATCTAGTGCATCTTAGGACCCTAACTCTAGCACTTCCTCTCCAATAAAGCCTTCTAGGATCTTTCTAGCCCCCAAGTTCCCACTGTAATACTTAATCTGTTTCAGTTTTAAGGCTCCTATCACTTTTTCGCCTTGACAGAGAGTTGGTGGCCCTGACTTACATGCTCTTTCAGATTGGGAGCTCTTTGAGGGCTGGGAAACATCATCTCTAACATGTAATGGGCACTCAAAATATGGAGATTAACTGCATGTGAACATCTAATAATATATGTGAACCACTGGTACTTACAAATCCTCAAAGGGAAAAAAAGATTAGCATCTGTTCATGGAAATTTTAGATGGAAGTATACTTAATTGCATACTTGCATGCATTCTTTGAGGAGAGGAATTCTGGTAAGCTAAGGAGTAGGGAATTTTTAATTCTAATCATAGTCTGGGATCCACAGAAAATAGTTGATCAAGTTCAGTTCAATTCAGTCGTTCAGTCATGTCCGACTCTTTGCGACCCCGTGGACTGCAGCACACCAGGCCTCCCTGTCCATCACCAACTCCCAGAGCTTGCTCAAACTCATGTCCATCAAGTCAGTGATGCCATCCAACCATCTCATCCCCTGTCATCCCCTTCTCCTTCTGCCTTCAATCTTTCCCAGCATCAGGGTCTTTTCCAGTGACTCAGTTCTTTGCATCAGGTGGCCAAAGTATTGGAGCTCCAGTTTCAGCATCAGTCCTTCCAATGAATATTCAGGACTGATTTCCTTTAGAATTGATTGGTTTGATCTCCTTGCAGTCCAAGGACTCTCAAGAATCTTTTCCAGCACCGCAGTTCAAAGCATCAATTCTTCGGCGCTTGGCTTTCTTTATGGTCCTATAAAAGTTGATCAAGGGTCACCTATAAAAGAAAAAGAAAATTTGACAAGAAATTTCGCGAAGTGTAGAATGTCCTTCTCTTGTGCATGCCAAATTAGGAGCAGGGATCACATATATTGCTCTTTGATGGGGAGCAGGAATTGGGCTTTGGGATCAGATGTTCCTGAGCTTGCATCCCAACCATACTAATTCTCAGCTGTGTGACTTTAGCCAAGTCACTCAACCTCTTTGAGTCTCAATGGCACAGGATTTGAATCCAGACTACTTGAATTTGAAGTTTGACCCTGTAATGAACAAAATTGTGTGCCTCAATTTTTTTCATTCTTAAAATAGTGGAAATCATAGCCCTTGACCTTAGAGTTATTATGAGGATTAAATGTGTTTTAATACTTGTGAAAGTATTTTGAAAAGCACTTGACACACAGTAGGCACACAGAGTATCTTTTTTATTACTATTATTTTGTTACCTTTCTGAGTTGTTGTGTGGATTTTGTATAAATGTATCTATAGTATTATCTAGTGATTTTAGTTCCAGGCTTGACACAAATAGGTATGGACTAGAGACTGATTAGCAAATAGGCATACATTCCTCTTCTGATCATTTTAGAAGGAGCGGGGAGGGAAGGAGAAAAGGACCATGGCAGTGGAGAAAGAGAAACAGTAAAAGTAAGTGGTATTGGTGAGGCAAGACTCAGGAGGAGAGAGAAAGTAGGAAAATGTAAGGGAGAGAGCAGAAGAGGAGAAAGAGACACGGGAGACAGATTCATTCAGGTATTTTTCTATTATTACTTTTTAACATTTAAGTATAGTGGATCTACAACATTTCAGGTATGCAGCACAGTGATTCACTTATACATCAGATACATATATATTTTTCAGATTCTTTCCTATGATATCTTGTTGCAAGGTATTGAATGTAAGTCCCTGTGCTATACAGTAGGTCCTTGTTATTTATTTCACATACAGTGGGTGTGTATCTGTTAATCCCCAATTCCTACTTTATACCTCCTCTCCCCTCTCCCCCTTTGGCAACCCTACATTTGTTCTCTATGTTTGTGAATCTCTATTTTGTAAGTTCATTTGTATAATTTTGAAGATTCCACATGTAAGTGATATCACATGATTTGTCTTTCTCTGTCTGACTTCACTTAGTATGATAATTTCTAGGTCCATACATGCTGCTGCAAATGGCATTCTTTCCTTCTTTTTTATGGCTGAGTAATATTCCACTGTGTATATATACCAAATCTTTATCCATTTATCTCTTGATGGACATTTGGTTTCTTCCATGTCTTGGCTATTGTAAACAATGCTGCTATGAACGACGTTGGGTGCATGCATCTTTTCAAGTCATTGAGGTTTTGTTAAGTCAGGGCTCACACTCTTCCTGACTCATTAAAGGTAGGGGCTTCACTCTGTTTTCTGTCATTTTGAAATACTTACCAATAGTTAACCATGGCTTTCTGGTTAACTGTCAGCCTCTGGCTGGGAGACGGTCCTTTAGACGGCAGCAGCATCAGGACGGCACCTGCAGAGCCGAGGCTGGCTCTCCTTTGGCCCCAGCTCCCCAGGCAGCTGAGCTTCGTTTGTGGCAACTGCCTGTTAAGAAGATCAGGAAGTTTACTCCCCAAATTTGGGGCCAATGGGAGTGTTCCCTACTGTGCCTAACCCCTCTGCCAGCCATTGTGCATTTGGACTCACTTGGATGAATGCCCCAGCTGAGAGAATCCGCAGAGACCACTGGCTGCATCTCCCTGGCTGGCATTCCTCGGATGCCTCTGTGATGTTAGGTGCTCTCCCATTTCCCTTTTCAGTCACAGCTGCCCCTGACTCCGGCGGACATACCCAGTTGGTCTTGCGCCTCTAATTTCAGGGATACAGGGCAGTGGAAGGGGCATGGTTCAGGGAAGACAGGCAGAAGAGAATGGGGACAGTAGCATTTAAATTTTCTATTCAGATACTTCGTTAACATTTGACAAGAAGTCCCTGATTTTGTGTAGACATTCCTGGGGCTGCCAGCTTCCCAAAGCTTCCTGGTGTCCACCAAGGACATGGCCATGTCCTCCTGTCCATCGGTGCCAGCCCGGTGCTCTGCTTGTTGGCACATCACAGGGATGGGAGCTCTGAGAATGGAGGCTAGTTGTTGAAAGGCTGGGTGTGCAGAGGAATCATGCTAGGGACCCCCAGGTCTTCCGGGAATAAACAGAGAGCATGGTCAGGGCAGGCACTAGTTCTGGGCCAGGAAGACAGGTGAGAAGCAGCTGAGTCAGTCTGGGATCAGGTGGGCAGTAAGGTATAATTTCCACGTAGGCTGAGCATCTCATAGAGGCGAGGCTCATATCTCTGTCCACATCTGTTTCCTTCCTGGTATGATTGATGAGCTGTCCTATCCAAGGTCGCCCCTCTGTCTTCTTGAGGACAGCACTGCAGCTGCTTGTTCCTCTCCTGCAGCATCAGGCTTTCCTTCTAAACTCTGAATCCTTTCCATCATCGTACAAATATGCTGTAATAGCTTTCATCTTAAACAAAACCCTTCTTTGAATCCAAATTTCCCTCCTGTGGCTCTTTCTCCCTTTTCTTTTTTAAAAATATTTATTTTAAAATTTTATTTATTTATTTGACTGCGTCAGGTCTTAGTTGTGGCCCATGGGATCTTTAGTTAAGGCACGTGTGTGTGTGTGTTAGTTGCTCAGTTGTGTCTGACTCTTTGTGACCCCATGGACTGTAGCCCTGTGACCCCATGGACTGTAGCCCACCGGGCTCCTCTGACCATGGGATTCTCTAGGCAAGAATACTGAAGTGGGTAGCCATTCCCTTCTCCAGGGGACCTTCCTGACCCAGGGATCGAACCTGGGTCTCCTCCATTGTAGGCAGATTCTTTACTGTCTGAGCCACCAAGGAAGCCCAGTTAAGGCATGTGGGATCTTTTTTCCTTCTTTAGTTGCAACATGCAAACTCTTAGTCCCCTGAACAGGGATTGAACTCGTGTCCCCTGCATTGGGAGTGTGGAGTCTCAGCCACTGGACCACCAGGGAAGTGTCATCTTCTCTCTTTCTTTACTCTCCTTTACTGTGAAACTCTGAAGAATTTATACCTTCAGTCCATGCATATTTGAACCTAGGACATGTATATCCAGTTATTTGCCTGACAGTTGCCTATTTCTACTTGTATATTTCACAAATATTTCAAACTTACAACTCCAAATCTTAATTCAAGATTCTACTTCCTTTCACCCCTGGCCCTAGTCTGCTTTTCTCTCTGTCTTCCCCATCTCAGTAAGTGATTTTACCATCCACCCAGGGCTTCCATAGTGGCTCTGTGGTAAAGAATCGCTGGCAGGAGATGCAATAGACACAGGTTTGATCCCTGGGTTGGGAAGATCCCCTGGAGAAGGGCATGGCAATCCATTCTAGTATTCTTGTCTGGAGAAGGCCATGGACAGAGGAGTCTGATGGGCTACAGTCCATGGGGTCACAAAGAGTTCGACAAAACTGAGCAACTGAGCAACTGAGCACGCATGCTTATTCAAGTCAGAGCCTCAGAAAGGATCCATAAGTCCTCCTCCTCCCTTACCAGTCCACATCCGGTCCATTAGTGTGTATGTGTGCTAAGTTGCTTCAGTCGTGTCCGACTCTGTGAGACCCATGGACGGTAGCCCGCCAGGCTTCTCTGTCCACGGGATTCTCCAGGCAAGAATACTGGAGTGGGTTGCCATGCACTCCTCCAGGGGATATTCCTGACCCTGAGATTGAACTCACGTCTCCTAGGTCTCCTGCGTTGGCCGGCGGGTTCTTTACCACTAGCACCACCTGGCAGCAGGTGGATCTTAATGATGTCCTGACTGTGTTCACTGATCTCACTGTCATCTCTCACCTGGATGACACCCGTGGCCTTAATTTCGGTCCCTCTTCCACCCTTCTCCTGGGGATCTGCTGCTCTGACTGCTTGCCTGGGTTCTTGTCCCCAAGGTTTTGCTTTCCTCCCTCCCTCTCCCCGCCACACTGCCCCTCCCTCAGCCTTCCTCCCCACGCATTGGTGTTGCTTCATGCCTGTTCTGTGCCAGCCATCAGGTGACTGCTGGGGATCCAGAGGTGACGGCGGTGTGGTCCCGGCCTTAAGGGGCTCCCAGCCAGTGTTCCCTTTTGCTTTCTCTGTGTGCTGACTTCTCATCGCCGATGAATGTTCCACTTTGGTCTCTGTGTGCTCTTGTTTGGGGGCTGACACTTGCTCCCAGAAACACCAGCCAGGAGCTCAAACCAATGTCTGCTTTCCAGAATCAAGAGCCGAACCTGTGGGGTAGGGTGTCATCTCAGTAGCCAAGAGTGGGAGGGGACAAATGATGCAACTGAACTTAGGCCCTAGGAAGCACAGGAGTTCAAAATCAGGAAGTCTGGTTGGCTCAGCAAGTCCGGAAATGGGACCCTCGTATACTGTGTTTGGTTGCACAGGTTGTTAACTGCACAAGAGGCTGCCTGTCACAGGGCGCAAGTAGGGACTGAAATCCAGCCTTCATTCCTGACTATACTTTTGCCTTGAGCTTGAACACCAGTTCCTTGGAGAAGTTCCCCTAACACCGGGTCTGGAATGGGTCTCCCTTGGTGTTTTGGTCCTCATTTCCCTGTTTGGTCTTCCTAGGTCTTGTCAGACTTGGACTTGTGCACCTATGCACTGACTTATGTATTACTGGAAGTCCCACCAGCTGCTGCTCACAAAGGCAGGAGCCCTCTCTGTGTGTATCTAGCACCTGGCACATTGTGGGTGTTGGTTCATATCTGTGGGATGAAGGACCAAGGGCAGAAGTGGAACAGGGGCTGGAGGTCAAGAGAGAGGATGAGATCAAAGTGGAGGTGGTAGGCGACAGCAGGTGAGTAGGCGAGACCCACGCCAGGCCTTCCTACCTGGCTGGGCCCTGTCTGGTTCCCAGGGTCTCCCCAGCTATTCCCCGGTTCCTGCTCAGCTTGCCCTCGGCCCTTCCAGGACCTCACATCGTGCACCTGCTGTGTGCCGACCCTGCACTAGGTGTGGGTGATAGAGGGAAATGATAAGTTCATTTCCCGCCCTAAATGAACTTCCCCACCCCGGTGAGACAAGGCTCGTGAGCAGAGAAGCAGGCACGGGTGCAATGGGACGAGTGCAGAGAAGTGGCAGAGGAATCATGCCTTCTTGAAGGATCAGAGAAGTTTTAGAGAAGAGGGGGCATCCAGGCTGGGACTCAAAGGAGGCACGTGATTTCCCTGGAGAAAAAAAGACGTGGGGGGAAGGGCAGCCTGGCCCAAGGGAGCAGCAGCTAGACGGCCCGACGGAGTCGTGTTCTTCGTGGCTGCAGCCAGGGTGTCTCTCAGCTCCTGGGCCAAGGCAGTTTAACACTTTCAACCGCTCTTCAGGTAATTGATATTCATCCCATTCTACAGATGAGGAAACTGAGGCTCAAGCAGGCTAACTGGGATGCCCAAGGCCACACAGCGAGAAGGTAATGAAGACAGTGGAGGTTTTAGGAAAGGGTGTGAATGTGAAAGGGCGTCCTTGTATTATTCTGCTCACGCTGCCACAACCAAGCACCCAGACTTAGGGGGCTTAGGCAGTGGAATGTCTGTCCTCACAGTTCTGGCGGCTAGAAGTCCAAGATCAAGGTGTTGGCAGGGCTGATTTCTCCTGAGGCCGCTCTCCTTGGTTTGCAGATGCCCGTCTTCTCCCGGTGTCTTCCCATGGTTGTCCCTCTGTGGGTGTCTGTGTCCTAATCTCTCTCCTTATAAGGACATCAGTCACAAGGGATTAGGGCCCACCCTGAGGACCTCATTGTAACTTAATTGCCTCTTTAAAGAACCACAGAACAGCACATGGAACTCTGCTCAGTGTTATGGGACGGAAGTTTGGGGGAGAACAGATACCTGTATAAGTATGCTGAGTTCCTTCGCTGTTCACCTAAAACTATCACAACATCGTTAATTGGCCATACCCCAATACAAAATAAAGTTTTTTTAAAAAAAGGTCTATGTCCAGGGCAGTCACATTCTGAGATCCTGAGGGTTAAGGCTGTAACAGATTACTTTGGTGGGGGGTGGGGGCGGCGGGCAAGGACAATTCATAAGAGTTCCTCTGGAGGCTGCGTGTGGAAGCCGAATCAGAGAGGGTGGGGAGGATGTAAAGAGACCCAAGGAGCCACAGGGCAGCCTGGTGAGGGGTGAGAGGAGGCTCTGGGGTAGATGGTCCAGCTCCTGCCCTCCTGTCTCCAAAGGCCTGTGGCCTCTCGTCTTAGAGATGAACTGGGACGCGGTTCTCAGGGAGAAAGGCTGTGATCTCCAGATGGCAAGGCCACAGATGCTCTCAAGGGGCGTCCCCGTCTCCCCATCCTGTCCTCATACTGAATCTGGGACCGACTTCTCTCAAAGGAGACTAATTGATAATCCAGGGTGATAAAATGTTATCACTGTCATGCCATTGAAATGCAACAGCAATGCTGGGTCCTATACATCACCCGGGGCTTAAAGAGGAGAGTGAAATGAGCATTGCATTATAAACCACAAAGCCCATTAATCACGTGGCTACAAACCATAAATATGACAAGTACATCCATCAATCCGGCACCTTTCTTTCTGGTCTGCGAACGTACGCATTAGCAACTTAATGGATTTAGAAGGCATTTTCTCCTATGGACTGGGAAGCAGAGAGTATTTTATGATTAGCCTCATGGGCCCAGAAGGAAGGAAGAAGGAGTCACCTTTTGCCAAAGTGCTGAGGGGCGTTCTAGGGGGTGTCCAGGCAGTGGTGGAAACTACTGATTCTGCCTGCACTCCGAAGATGCAGGAAACCAGAGCCTGGCCTCTGGTGGGAAGGAGCCTTCAGTGGCCACGGCCTGTCTTCTCCCCACCCTCTGCCTTCATCCCACACAGCTGCAGCTCCTTGACCAGAAGGCTCAGGCCTGCTCTGGGCTTCTGGGCTGATCTTTCTCCAGGATTGGAGGGCTTTAGGTAACTGGAGTTTAATTCTGGAACCAGGTCCATTCCTGCTATTTGAGCTACTTTGGTTTCGTCTCAATGACGGAGAGAGATGACCCTGCCAGTGGAAAACATGGAGACAGAGGGCCATAGGTGGCAAGAGTCCTTGTCCTCCACCTGGTCACGGGAACCCCTACTTGTCACCCCCATCCTGACCTCAGGACATGGTCTACCTGGATTTATGGATTTTCATGCCCCAAAGATGCTGAGATATTTTCATTGTTTTAGTTCATGTTGTTCCTCAGCCTGGAAGGCCCTTCTCCTAGGCCAGTAGCTTCTTACTCTACCAGACCCAACCAACCCAATGGTCCCCCTCCCAATGGAGCCGTGACCCAGGCCCACAGGCACCCTGGTCTTGCCCTCCCTTGAGCCCTTTGTCACTTTTCTTTCACCAGTCTGTGTCTTCTCCTGGTCTCTGAGCCCCCAAATGGGGGGCACTGGATCTTGTGCAGAGCAGAAAAGAGGAACTGATCCTTGGCAGGTAGTCAATAAATATTACAGAGCACACCCCTGATCTCACTGTGCATGCCTTGGTGCTTAGTCGCTCAGTCGTGTCCGACTCTCTGTGACCCTGTGGACTGTAGCCCACCAGGCTCCTCTGTCCATGGGGTTCTCCGGGCAAGAATCCTGGAGTAGGTTGCCACGCCCTCCTCCAAGAGGATCTTCCCAGCCCAGAGAGCGAACCCACATCTCTTACGTCTCCTGCATTGGCAGGTGGGTTCTTTACCGCTAGTGCCTCTTGGGAAGGCTGTTCTCACTGTAGTTCCTCCCATATGCATTTGTGTGTGTGTCTTTTTCCTTTGGCTCTGCCAGGTTTTAGTTGTGGCATGCAGGATCTTTAGTTGTGGCATGAGAACTCTTAATTGCGGCATGTGGGATCTAGTTCTCTAACCAGGGACTGTAACTGGGCCCCCTGCATTGGGACCGGGGCATCTCAGTCACTGGGCCACCGGGGATCTCCCTGAATTTCTGTCTTATATACTTTTGCACCGTGTATTCGTTTCTTATTGTTGCTGTAACAAATTACCCCAAATTTGGTGGCTTGAAACAGCTTGAATTTCTTATGTGACATTCCTCACTGAGCTGGAAGTCTGAAACACGTCTCCCTGAGCTCAAACCATGTGCTGGCCGGGCTTCTCTCCTTTCGTTCTAGGGAGAATCTCTTTCCTTATCTGTCCAGCTTCTGGGGCCTGTCACATCACTTGGCCCTTCTCCTCTATCTTTAGAGCTGGCAATGTTGCATCTCTTTGGTCATCTTGTGTATCACATGACCCTCTGATCACAGCCAGGAAAGAATCTCTGATTTTAAGGACCCATGTGATTAGATGGGGCTCATGTGGATAATTTCTGGGCTTCCTTGGTGGCTCAAATGGTAAAGAATCTGCCAGCGATGCAGGGGATCCAGGTTTGATCCTCCAGGGGAAGATGCCCTGGAGAAAGGAATGGCTACCCACTCCAGTATTCTTGCCTGGAGAATTCCATGGACAGAAGAGCCTGGCAGGCTACACTCCATGGGGTCGCAAACAGTTGGACATGCCTGAAGGACTAACGCTTTCACTTTCACTGGGGTAACCTAGGCTAATCTCTCCATCCCAAGGTCCTTAACCTTGATCACTTCTGCAAAGTCCCTTTTGTCATGTCAGACAACAAATTCACAGATCCTGGGGATTAGGATGTAGGCATCTTTGGGGGCAGTGATTTTGTCAACCACATATATACAATTTCCCCTACCTGGAATTTTCTGCCTTCTCTGTGTCTACCTAGCTAACTTCTACAGAACCCTTCAAGACTCATTCAAATATCTTTCTCCCTGGCCTTCCAAGAAACTTCCCTGCACTCCTCGGATGCTGGGAGTCAGTCACTCCCTGTTGAAGTTTCAAGGAAGCCAACTGTGTTTTACTGTAATTGTTAGTGTATATCTCCTCCTCATTTGACAACAAACAAGATCCTTGGGATTGAGGTCCTTGACTTAGTTGTCTCCATATCCTTAAAATCTATTATAATGCTGAACATAAAGTGCTCTGTGTTTGTTAAATGAATGACTATGTTTTTTCTTTTTATGCAGTTTTATTCAGAGAGAGTGAAATTCATTTTTTTTTCCTTTTATAAACTGTCAGTTCTTTGCTCATTTTTCCACTAGGAGTTAATGGTTTTTTTCTTATCTATTTCTTATCTATTTATATGATATTTTTGAATATAATGATATTAATCCCTGTTCTGTAATGTTTCTGGTAAACATTTGCTCTCATTTTGTTGTTTAAAAGTCTCTTTTCAAATAGGGGCTGGGGGCTGGGATCATTCAGCATGGCCCTGCCCATTTCCTTAGGGAATGGTATTGACCTACGTCCTTCCATCCTTCTCCAGTGAAGCCAGCCATCCTCTACCCGCTCCCCCTACCCTGCAGCTCCCAGCCCTTGGCTTCAAAATCTTTCATTTTGTCTTCAAAGGGAGTTGAACTTGAAGCGTCTTTCTTGGGTCCTCTGGGAGCAAAACCACTTTGCAGGCTTGAAATTGTTCATTTCCTCCATTTCTTTTCTCTCTGCTAGTCCTCACAAATAATCTCTGGCAATTATTAAGCATTTTTGTGTGGCTTTACACTTTTGAGTGCTTCATGATCCTTTCCTGGCTTATCAGAGAAAGCAGAATCTTTTCCTTCTTCTCTCGCCTCCTTAGGAAATTCTGGGCTGTGGGCATCTTTCTAACAGAATGAAAGGGAGAAGATCCCAGAGAGTGGCCAATCCCCAGTCTGGATCCAGGATTTCAATAAAGGAAACAAAGGCCCAGAGGGTATGGATGTCGCTTGGGGCCTCAGGGATGCTTGATGATGAAGACACACTGCGGTGAGTGCTGAAGGAAATGACAGTCCCTCCTCCATAGACTGAATGTTTGTGCCATCCTTAGGATTCACATGTTGAAATGCTAGCACTCCTCCTCAAGGGATGGTATTAGGGGGCGCGGCCTTTGGGAGGTGCTTAGGTCCTGAGGGCAAAGCCTCATGAATGGGATTCCTGCCCTTATTACAGAGACTCCAGAGAGCTCCCTAGTCTCTTCTATACCATGAGGTTACACTGAGAAAGAGGCCATCTCTGAGCCAGGAACTGGGCCCTCACTAACACCAAATCTACGGGCACCTTGATCTTGGATTTACCAGTCTCAAGAATGGTGAAGCACACATTTCTGTTGTTTGTAAGCTACTCTGTCTGTGATATATTTGTAATAGCCGCCTGAACGGACTGAGACAGCCTCGTCACGAGAGGCAGTAGGCTAAGGGGATGATGCATCCCGAAACTGCCTTGAGAGGTCATGTTCTCCCTGGCTGGTGTGTTGTAGTCAAGGCTCTACCGAAGCAGGACCTCTGTCCTCTGTGAATAATCCTCCACTATGAACAGAGGGGACCTAAAGATTTCAGGAGTTCTTCTGGGTTTGCTACTCTGTGGTCGGCCATCCAGAACAGAAGTGTGTGTCCTGGGATCACCATGGTTGACTTTGGGTTTAAATCCTATCTCTGTCAATTACCAGGCTCTGTGACCTCAGCCTGATAGAATTAAGGGTAGGTGGGAGGAACAGACCCACCAGCAAGTCACAAGCCCAGGATCTGGAGCATGTGAGCTGGGTCATGGGAGTCTTCACAGCAGCTGTTTTGCAAACTTCCTCCTCCCTTCTGCCAAGACTGCTCCGGCCTTGACTTGTGCCTGATTTCTACATGCATTGCAGCTGCCTACAGGGTCTGGCTTCATTCTTGACCACCCCCACCCACCCTGCACCAGTCCATAGTGCAGGGGTCCCAAGACCCTACTCAACCACAGCAAACTCCATCCCCAGAGTTCAGACTTTCTCCCGATTCCTTATTCACTGGCTGGTGCCTTTCTCCTTGGCACAGTAAGGCCCCACCTGTGGACCACACCTTCTGACGTCTCCTGAGGCACCTTCACTCCTGTGTCCAGGACTCCTTCCTTGGATGGCCCACCTGCGGCTAACGCCCTTTAGACAAGACAAGTGGCTCCAGCCTACCCACTGACTGCCCCTCTTGCTGATACCACCCCAGGGACAAGCCCTCCACCCTGCCAACCATCTTAGCCTCAAGCCTGGGCTAGTCCTTCTGTGAGACGCTTATCCATCCTGGGAGGAAACCCTTCTGAAGAAAAGTACTATTGATTCGGCCAAAGAGTTTGTTCGGGTTTTTCCATAAGAAACGGGCCCTTTAGCGACTGGCAGAAAGGCCAGACCCACACAACCCTGCCCGAGGAAACTCCAGGCTTGGCCCACCCTCTTTCCTCTGGCCTGAGAGTTGTGTGGCTAGCTGTGCCAAAGACCACAGGGACCTCAGGGGCATGAGGAGTGACAGCCCAGGCCAGGGCACCTGTTCTACCTGCCCACCTGGCCTAGCCCCGGAGGACCTCAGTGAAAGCCAGTCCTCCAGGCAGGAGAGGAGGGCGTTTAATCTGGGGGCTGCATACAAGGTGGAGTGGAGCCAGGAAACCTTCAGGGCTGGTAAAGCTTCCTGAGCCTGGAAGCTTCTGGAAAGCACCATCAGCCCTCAGCTTGACCAGACAAAGGAAGGAGCTGTTTGGGAATCTCAGAGAGTTGTAGCTATAAGTGAGGCTACCAGGACTGGGGGCTTTGGGTTGAGGAAGGAGGGAGCGGGGGAATAAATATTCCAGGTTCTCTCTCCTCTTGCCCTCCAGTCCCCTTCTGCTGCCTCCCACTGGCTGCTCCCTACAGGAAGCAGAGGACCAGCCAGCCTCTTTAGAGCTGAGACTCGCCTCTGAGATGCAGAGCAGAGTGGAGAGGGAGGAGAAGAGGCTCATGGAAGCTTCGAGCATCCGACTCACCTCTGGGTCAAGGTCGCCCTGTTCTGTTACCTGCCTGTAAGCACAGAGGGCTACCCACCCTCAAGGGCGAGTGTGGGGGCAGCTCTAACTGGTTTCTCTGAAGCTGAGCTGGTTTGACTCAGAAATCAGTGCGGTACAGAGGCCTCAGACCCCTGAGTTTAATTCCTGGCTCTACTGCTTGCTGGCTATGTGACTTCTACCAGATACTGTAGGTGAGTTTCAGGGTCCTCTCTTAGTAGGGACAGCAACACTCCAACCTAGGTTCCTGTGAAGATTACACACGGGGAGTTCCCTGGTGGTCCCGTGGTTAAGACTTCACCTTCCACTGCATGGGGTGCAGGTTTGATCCCCAGTTGGGGGCCTAAGATCCCACATGCCTCATAGCCAAAAAACCAAAACATAAAACAGAAGCAATATCATAACAGATTCAGTAGACTTAAAAAAAAATTGGTCCACATTAAAAAAAAACCTTAAAAAAGATTAAATGTGATGTTGGTTCACCCCCTTCCAAGCCCTGTGCCTAATGGGTTTCTAAATATATTCTTATGTTACCCCCCTCCTCCGTTCCTGTGTGGTATCCTTATTAGCATCCTTATTTCACAGAGGAGGATGCTCAGCAAGGGTAGATGACTCGCCTGACGTCTCATTCCAGCTAATAAGTGGTGTTGCCAAAGCCTTAACCACTGCACAGGCTACTCCCTGTGACAAGTGATGCCGACCTCATGGAGAGCCTGAGATGTGTGAGCTCAGTGTGAAGTGAAAGTGAAAATTGCTCAGTCGTGTCTGATTCTTTCTGACCCCATGGACTATACAGTCTGTGGAATTCTCCAGGCCAGAATACTGGAGTGGGTAGCCGTTCCCTTTTCCAGGGGATCTTCCCAACCCAGGGATCGAACCCGTCTCCTGCATTGCAGGCGGACTCTTTACCAGCTAAGCCACAAGATAAGCTCAGTAAATGGCACTTAATACTCTTACAATAATACATTGTAGATGGAAAAGAATTAATAACTGCTAGGTACCTCCAGATATTGTAAGAAGCACTTTCCTTGAAATGACCTTAGCAGTTGGGATTATCAACCTTGTGGATGGGAAAACAGGTCGAGGAGGTTAAATGTTTTGTCTCAGTCTTACTCTTGCAGTCATGAGAAGCTGCTTCAGTCATGTCCGACTCTTTGTAACCTGCCAGGCTCCTCTGTCCGTGGGATTCTCCAGGCAAGAAAACTGGAGTGGGTTGCTGTGCCCTGCTGCAGGGGATCTTCTACACCAGGAATGGAACCCGTGTCTCTTGTATCTCCTGCATTGGCAGGCAGTTCTCTACCACTAGCGCCACCTGGGAAGCCCTACTCTGCAATCAGCTTGCAGTCAGTTTATTTTAACTTCCCCAGTGGCTCAGACTGTAAAGAATCTGCCTGCGATGCAGGAGACCCAGGTTTGCGTCCCAGGGGTGGCAAAGAGTCAGACACGACTGAGCGACTTTCACTTTCACTTATATTTTTTAAAAAATTATGTATTCATTTATTTGTCTACCTGGGGTCTTAGTTGTAGCACGTGGGATCTTCATTGTGTTGTGTGAAATCTTTTGCTGGGTCATGCAGGCATAGTTGCTCCTTGGCAGGTGGGGTCTTAGCTCCCCACCCAGGAATGGAACCTGCGTCCCTGCAGCTCAAGGTGGATCTTAATGACTGGGCCACCCAGTGGGGTCCCTTGCAGTCTGTTTAATTTTAGCACATGGCTTTGCAAATTCGGGGAAAAATAAACCCAGTATTGTCACTATCTGCTCATGGGACTATTAGGTATGGTACATTTAGAGAAGTGTAAAATGGAAACGTTTTCAGGAAAAAAAAAAAAAAAGCAATGCTCTTCATCCAAGGGGGGAACAATACTTGGAATAAAATAAAATACCTACCTCTCTATATTTCAACTATTTTTTTCTTCTAAAATGTTATCTCTGATGAGGAGTGAAAGCTTTAGGGCCTGCTGGTGACAGAGGGCGGCCGGTGGAGCCAGACACGGGCCAGATGGAATGGGCCAAGTGTCCAATCCGTTCCTTTAATGACTCCTGGGCCGGGGCGACCTGTCACCGTGAGCAAGGGGGAGGGAGAAAAATGAGCCAATTCGTTTCTAAACGGCTCTGTAACTCCAGGGTGTTATCGAGCAGAGACAAAGGACACCCCATAATTCTTGGGAAGGGAATCAGGATCTCCAGGAAGCAGGCACAGAGGCTGTCCCGTCCTCCGCCACCCCCACACCTCCCTGGGATCTGAGCTCCATAAATACACAGCAAGATCGATCTCCGGGCGCCACCGATTTTCCCTGGCCATTATTGATCGCATTCTTAGATGAGTGGAGGCTTTTCGACCAGCACTAAGCTCTGTGTATCTTTCTTGGAAGTCTCTGCAGTGCCGAGAGCCTGGCCAAGGGTGGAAGCGATATCTCCCGTTTCCTTCTCAGAATGCTGCCCAGCGGCTGTGTCCTGGGCGAGAAGAAATTGGAGGCTTGTCTGTCCGTGGGTCACTCTGTCTTCCAGAAGGTATCAAGTTTGGAAGTTTCCCTAGGAGAGAAGAAAATGATTTCAGCTGATGGCATCTATAGATGTGTTCTATACCATAAAACCAATCCCAGTGATGATTCCTTGAACATGAACACAAATGGAGTGAGATAGCCTCTTACAGGTTTTTTTTTTTTTTTCCCCCAGACTTTCAATGTGCACCTGGGCATCTTGTTAAAATGCAGATTCTGACTCTGCAGGTCCGGAGGGTCCTGAAGTTGCACATTGCTTACAAGCTCCCAGGGGATGCTGGTGTTGACGCTGCCAGCTCTGGGACCCCGCTTGGAACGGCAAAGTGTGGTCCCTCTCAGGCTGTGCTTGTGAGCCTTTCCTGTCCTTCAGGGCTGCCTTTAATTCCCGTCTTAACACAGTCATCAAACATATATTAACCTCTGCTGTGTGCCAGACCCTGTGCTGGGTGCTTGGGGCAGCCAAGGAACAGAACATAGTGCCTGCCCTCAAATTTCCCACAGTTAAGTGGGAGAGACCAGTTTCACAAGCACTGCTAATATAATACAATGTGATTAGGTCTTGAGTCCCGCTGGGTGAGGAGTCTAATTAAATTCTGCTGGGAGGCCTCAAGGAGGTGACATTGAAGCTGGATTTTGTTTAAAGTTTATTATTATTTTATGTATCTATTTTATTGGAATATAATTGCTTTACAATGTTGTGTTGGTTTCTGCTCTACAAGGGGAATCAGCCATATGTATACATCTATCCCCTCCCTCTTTAGCTCCCCCTCCACCCCATTCCTCTCCTCTAGGTCATCACAGAGCACCAGGCTGAGATCCCTGGATATTGAAGCGAGGTTAGGAGCCTTTGAGATGCAGAGGGTGTCTCCCTGGAGTGTTTCAAAGTGTTGGCCACCACCAAGGAAACAAAAATGATGCTTGCAAATTCCCCCGACTCTGAGCTGTTGGTTCAGCGGGTGTGGAGTGCTGACTTGGCTGTTACCACCAATCTGGGAGTGTGAAGTCAACGCCTTCATCTGGCCCATCTCTGCATCCCCACCCTGGCAAACGGCTCAGCAAACACCTAATTAAGCTAAAATGAAGCTGATGTGTTCACTTTTGGCAGAAGTCCTCATGCTTCACCCTACATCACAATCTCCCTGAGGACTTGCTCAAACAGACTCATAATCCCCACCCTCAGAGTTTCTGAAGCAGTAGGTCTGGGTTGTGTTGTTTAGTCGCTCTGTTGTGTCCGACTCTGTTGCGACCCCATGGACTGTAGCCTGCCAGCCTCTTCTGTCCATGGGATTTCCCAGGCAAGAGTACTGGAGTGAGTTGCTGTTTCCTTCTCCAGGGGACCCTCCCGGCCCAGGGATCAAACCTGCGTCTCCTGCATTGCAGGTGGGTTCTTTATTGCTGAGCCACCAGGAAAGCCCAGGTCTGGGTTGGGGCCCAGAATTTGCATTCCTAACACATTCCCTGTCAATGCTGTGGCTGCTAATCTAGGAACCTCCCTTTGAGAATGGACGGTCAACAAGCAACATCACTGTCTTCAGTTCAGTTCAGTTCTGTCGCTCAGTTGGGTCCAACTCTTTGTGACCCCATGCACGCAGCATGCCAGGCCTCCCTGTCCATCACCAACTCCCAGAGTTTACTCAAACTCATGTCCATTGAGTTGGTGATGCCATCCAACCATCTCATCCTCTGTCGTCCCCTTCTCCTCCCGCCTTCAATCTTTCCCCACATCAGGGTCTTTTCAAATGAGTCAGCTTTTTGCATCAGGTGGCCAAAGTATTGGAGTTTCAGCTTCAACATCAGTCCTTCCAATGAACACCCAGGACTGATCTCCTTTAGGATGGACTGGTTGGATCTCCTTGCAGTCCAAGTGACTCTCAAGAGTCTTCTCCAACACCACAGTTCAAAAGCATCAATTCTTCTGCGCTCAGCTTTCTTTATAGTCCAACTCTCTCATCCATACATGACTACTGGAAAAACCATAGCCTTGACTAGACAGACCTTTGTTGACATAGTAATGTCTCTGCTTTTTAATATGCTGTCTAGTTTGGTCATAACTTTCCTTCCAAGGAGTAAGCGTCTTTTAATTTCACGGCTGCAATACTATCTACAGTGATTTTGGAGCCCAGAAAAATAAAGTCAGCCACTGTTTCCACTGTTTCCCCATCTATTTGTCATGAAGTGATGGGATTAGGTGCCATGATCTTAGTTCTCTGAACGTTGAAACCTAAGGGGCCGGCACAGGAGCGGCGGCAAGGAGATATCCCAAGTCCAAGGTCGGGAGCGGCAGCCGTGAGGAGCCACCCTACGTCCAAGGTAAGAGAAACCCAAATAAGACGGTAGGCCCTGAGAGAGGGCATCAGAGGGCAGACAGACTTAAACCATAATCACAGACAACTAGCCAGTCTGATCACATGGAACACAGTCGTGTCTAACTCAATGAAACTAAGCCATGCTGTGTGGGGCCACCCAAGATGGCCAGGTCATGGTGGAGAGGTCTGACAGAATGTGGTCCACTGGAGAAGGGAATGGCAAACCACATCAGTATTCTTGCCTTGAGAACCCCATGAACAGTTTGAAAAGGCAAAAAGATAGGACACTGAAAGATGAACTCCCCAGGTCGGTAGGTGCCCAATATGCTACTGGAGATCAGTGGAGAAATAACTCCAGAAAGCATGAAGGGATGAAGCTGAAGCAAAAACAACACCCAGTTGTGGATGTGACTGTCTTCAGAGAAGTGATAAATTCCCCTAGGGGGAAGGGAGAGGGTTCAGAGAAGATGATGTGGACTAATGTGGAAAGCATGGCGTTTAGAGCTGGATAGACAAGGTTTCATCCTTGTTTCTGCCACCTGTGTGACCTGTATGTGATGCTGCTTCCACTTACCCCATCTGTAGAATGGGCACACTCACACCCATCATGCATTGTGGTAATACGTGTGTCTTCTCCTCACCAAGAAAGGGACGTCAGGTCTGGGCATCATAGGATAGAAGATAAGAATTCTGTAAGACCCATCATAGAACTCCTTTGTAAACTCTCAGGTGAAACCCAACTCCATCCAATTTAAGAAATTAAAAAAAAATTACTGGCATATATAATGTGCCACAGAAGTGTGGGTGTCTGGAGTTGGGAATGCCTGGATCAGGAATTCAAATGATGCTCTCAGAACTCTCTTTCCATCTTTCAGCTCAGATTTCTGTCTTGGCACCTTTCTCAGGTAGGTGTTCTCCCTATAACAGTTTTGATGACCAAGTAGCTGCAGGATTTTACTGATCCCAAAGTGAAGAGTGGCTCTCCCAGTGCCTCTGGCTGGCAAAAGCCCCAGACAGTCCTGTGATTGGCCTGGCCTGGGTCATGTGCTCATTACTGAACCAATCACTGAACCTGGGAACATAGTTCTCTGATTGGCCAAACTTGGGTCATAGGGAGACTTTTAAAAAGGTGAGTGTAGGGACAATCCTTGAGAATTTCCCCCTGCAAAGCTGCTCGGTGGCCAGAAAAAAAGGGAGCAGGAAAATCATACCTGACATTTAAAAACTCCCTTGCTTTCAAAGTATTTCTAATTTGGAAATCTTCACCATTTTAGAATTCCTCCCAGGCTGTCTGGCTTAATGAGATTTTTAAAGGGCTGATAAGAACTTCAGAGCACCTCACATTATAATAGGACTGAGCATTCACTTGGCACTTACAAAGGGCCAGGTGGTGTTTTACATACCAATTTCCTTATTCTTTTCAATAAGTACACACTATACTTATGTCTTTTCTTACAGAGGAGGAAACTGAGGCACAGAGAAGTTAAATAACTTGCTCAGTGTCACAGGGCTAGTGATTGGCAGAGATAAGACTGCAAACCCAGGCCGTCTAGTGGTCTGCGTGCCTAACTGCTATGTACACCATCTTGCAAATCTTGAAATCTTATTACCGGAGAATTTCTTACAGATGATCTCAACTAGTGGCACTCCCCCTTCCCCCCTCTGTACCTTTTTTTTGGCATAAGTTGCGGCCTAAGAAAAAGATTTGTTTGTGGTCATGCAACCTGGTGTCACACAACCAGGAGCAGCACACTGGCCTTTTTTTTTTAATAACAAATATTTCTATTTTATTTTTTATTAAAAATTTTAAGAATATTCATTTATTTTTAATTAATTGATGATTGGCTTACAATACTGGCTTGATTTCTGTACTACATCAACATGCATTAACCATAGGTGTACATATGTCCCCTCGGTCTTGAATCTCCATCCCACCTCCGGCCCATTCCCACCTCTCTAGGTAATTGCAGAGCCCCAGTGTGAGTGACCTAAGCCACACAGCTAACTCTCATTGGCTATCTGTTTACATATAGTAGTGTATGTGCATCCATGCTACTTTCTCCATTTATCTCACGTTGGCCTTTGAACACGGAATCTAGTGCCCTTTCTGCGATATTGTCCTTCTCCTGCCCCCTGCTGGACTTTCTGGAAATAGTCCCTGTTCTAAGAGTGTGAAGAAATAAGCTTTCCCACGCCCGCGACGGTGCAGACTAAGCTCTTGCATCCCCAGCACCTGTCCCTGTCTCTGGCGCTTGTGGGCGCTCTCTCCCTGTGGGCACTGTGGGGGTAATACTCAGTCCAAGTCCATTTCTTCTGTTTAGATCACCCATAGGCTGTGCCCTCTGGGGCCGCTGACAACCTCCGAGCCTCCTGGATGGGCTCTCGCCAGTTTTCCTGCTGCTCGGCACCGCTCAGGAATGCCATTTCCCCTGCCACTCAGAGTGGGGTCCGAGGACCACCAGTAGGAGCCTCTCCTGGGAGTGCCTTAGAAATGCAGAGTCTCAGGCCCCAGCCCCGACCTGCTGAGTCCGAATCTGCCCAGTTCAGTTCAGTCGCTCAGTAGCGTTCAACTCTTTGCGACCCCGTGGACTGCAGCAGGCCAGGCTTCCGTGTCCATCACCAACTCCCGGAGCTTGCTCAGACTCCTGTCCATGGAATCGGCCCAGGCGATTCCCCAAAACGAAGCTGCATCCTGGAGAGGCGAGAGTCACCACTAGGTGGCGGTGTTGCCCGGGCCGAGGCCAGGCTAAAACTGAGGGATCCGCAGGCCGGCGAGAGCAGAGAGGCAGCCGCGCTCTGGGCTGCAGAGGAGCAGAGGTTTCAGGCTTCCTAGTGTCCCCACCGTCCGTACCCACGTGTCCCGCCACCCCCAGGAACCTTGAGATGTTTCAGAATACTAGCCCCGAGGAGAAAGATTCCCGCGTCAGAGTCAGAGAAAGCGCCCCAGGCCCTGCAGCCACGCTAAAGCTGGGTTAATCCCACGTGTGGCTGAGGAGACAGAGGGTCTGAGTGGCCCACTCCGGAAGCCGCTGGGTTGGAATCCCATTTGAGGATCTGTGGCTCCAAAGCCGGTGCCCATCTGCCCCTCCACCCCGGCCCTGGAAATGCCCTGAATACCAAGGACCTTGTTGGACTGAGTGGTTAGTCACGCTGGGGACTTCTTTGAAGGATGTGGGCAGGAAGGACATTAGGCTGTAAAAATCCTGGACTTTTGTCCAAAAAACTTGCCACTGGGCATTGTGGGTTTTGACGTCACACTCTCAAGGCCGTGTGTGTGTGTGTGTGTGTGTGTGTGTGTGTATTTGCCATTTTTTTCATCAGGGAGTGATATTCTTCCATTCCCTGGCTCTGCCACTAACTAGCTGTGTGAGCTTAGACATGTCACTCAACCTCTCTGAGCCCCAGTTTCCTCCTCCGAAAAATGAGGATGACAGTACTCTCTCGTGCATTTGTTATGAGGGTCACAATCTAATGTTGTTATCAAGTGGAAGGACCTTCTTAGCTGCAGAGTGCTGTACAAAATGAGATGTGATTGGGGGGCATCAAGAGACAAGGAGGAATTTTGGGGGGCAGGATGGACACTGTTGTATCCATGGCATCTTGGCTACAGAGGACCCCTCACTGTTCCCCAGGTTCCAACAGTCCCACAATCCTGTCTCTACACAGTAACCAGAGTGATATTTTATAATAAAAAATGAGATTGTTGTGGTTTAGTCGCCAAGTCATCTGACTGTTTTCAGTTTCATAGACTGTAGCCCGCCAGGCTTCTCTGTCCATGGGATTTCCCAAGCAAGAATACTGGAGTCTGTTGCCATTTCCTTCTCCAGGGGATCTTCCCAACCCAGGGATGGAAACTGTGTCTCCTGCATTGGTAGGCAGATTCTTTACTGCTGAGCTATCAGGGAAGCAAAATAATATGCAAACTATTATTAATATATATGGAATAAGCAACAAGGTCCTACTGTATCACACAGGGAACTACATTCAATATCCTGTGATAAACCATAATAGAAAAGAGTATGAAAAAGAATGTATATATATGTATATATGTGTGTATAACTGAGTCACTCTGCTGTAGAGAAGAAATTAACACAACACTGTAAATCAAGTATACTTCAATAAAATAGATTTTAAAAATATCAAAAATAGTTTTCTGTTGCCCTTAAAATGAAATCCAGTTCCTTACTCTGATCTACAAGACTTCTCTGCTGCACATATATATACAATGGAAAGTTACTCAGCCATAAAAAGGAACATAAGTGTGCTATTTGCAGAGATGTGGATGGATCTAGAGTCTGTCACACAGAATGAAGTAAGCCAGAAAGAGAAAAACAAATACCGTATATTAATGCATGGATGTGGAATCTTGAAAGAGGATACAAATGAAACTATTTGCAAAGCAGAAATAGAGACACAAATGTAGAGAACGAATGTATGGATACTAAGGGGGAGAGGGGGGTGGGGGATGAACTGGGAGGTTGGGATTGACATTTGTACACTTCTATGTGTAAAATAGATAACTAATGAGGCCCTACTGTACAGAACAGGGGATTCTACCCAGTGTGGTGACTGACGTGGGAAGGAAATCCAAAACAGAGTGGGCATGTGCATACGTCCGGCCGGTTCACTTTGCTGTACAGTTGAAATGAACACAACATTGTAAATCAACCATGTGCTGTGCTAAGTCGCTCAGTCGCGTCCAACTCTTTGCGACCCCGTGGACTGTAGCCCGCCAGGCTCCTCTGTCCATGGGGATTCTCCAGGCAAGAACACTGGAGTGGGTTGCCATGCCCTCCTCCAGGGGATCTTCTCAACCCAGGGGTCGAACCCAGGTCTCCAATAAAATACATTTTAAAGAATCAAAAATAGTTTATGACCCTGCCCACCCCTTAAAACCCTCCAATAGTTTCCCTTTGTCCTTAAAAATGAAATCCAATTCCTGACTCTGATCTATAAGACTCCTTTGCAGCGTGTTCCCACCTCAGCACATCCACGTCATCCTCACTCCTTCCACCCCGTCTTGCTGTCTGTCCCTCCCTCTCTGGGATCTCTGCATTTGCTCTTCCCTGAACCTGCTTTGGTGTGAAACTTGACCTCGAGACCTAGGATGCTCGATGCCTGGCACACAGTAGGCACTCCACAAATCTCTGCTGAATGAATAAACCCACAGTCCTGACTGCTGGGAATGCTCCCACCTCCGGGGGAACAGCCAGACCGCTTTCATGGACTTGTGACCTTGTGCAGCTGTGTCCCTGCAAGCACACATGCATATGGGGGAGAAGCCGCCATCTCCACCCCTTTTGCACCCTGCCTCCGAGGGATGGGAGGAATTGGGAGGGAGAGACCTGATTGCCCAAATGGCTACGTGAAAGCATGTGTTTTCTCTGAGCCCATTCATTCTCATGAGTTGGGAAAATAATTAAATCTCATTTTATAATGATGCAGCGTTTTCTCACACTTTGGGTTCTATTGTAATTATTAAGCAGGACGGAAAATAAAACATCTAAATACCATAATTAACTTTCAGATCAGAACAGATGTTAGCTAGGGGAGGGCTAGCAGCTCTGGGGCAGGTGTCTTGCCTTTGCCTTCTTTCTGCCACTTGCCTCTGTCCTCCCTTCCCTCCATCCATCTAGACTTGTGTGCTTTTAATTTCTTTGCCCATGCAGCCAACAAATATCTGCTGAGCACTGCTGGAGGATGACACTTGTCTGGAGAGTAAGAAGGAGAGAGAATCCCTCCCCATCCTTCAAGGTTCAGCATGAGCATCATCTCTCACTCATGACTCTCGGGCCCTTTCCTTTCCACTCTCCTGGGAGTTTGTTATTGCCTCCTCTGAGCAGCTGGCTCCCAGTCAAACTCCGTATAGTACTTGCGCCCAGAACTTGGTGGAAGATGTGTTAGATGTTTGCTTGACAGTTTCCCCGACCAGACTGCCTATATATTGAATGCGGGATCGTTTCTTTCTTGTGTATAATCATATTCAAATGCCCTGGAACAGAACCTGTAAGGTACTTAAGAGGTGCTCAGCTAATATTTATTGAATGAATTAAAGTTCTTATTCATTTCTCTCTTTCCCGGAACTAGTTCATTGTCATGCTCTGGAAACATTTGTAGAACGAATAGCCAAGGGTTTATCTTCAGAGATGAAGAAAGAGAGAGACTTGGGTAGGGGGATTTTTCAGGGGCCAGAGGAGAAAGAAGGATGGGAGTATGGTTTTGTTTCCTAGCACTGATGTCACAAGGGACCTCAGGCTGGGAGGCCTAAACAGTGGAAATGAATTATCTCACAGTTCTGGAGGCTGAGAGTCTGATATTAAGGTGTCAGCAAGCTTGATTTTGGGCTTCCCAGTTGGTGCTAGTGGTAAAGAATCTGCCTCCATTGCAGGAGACCTGGGTTTGATCTCTGGGTTGGGAAGATCCCCTGGAGGAGGGCATGGCAACCCACTCCAGTATTCTTGCCTGGAGAATTCCATGGACAGAGGAGCCTGGCGGGCTGCAGTCCATAGGGTTGCAGAGAGTCAGACACGACTGAGCGACTTAGCACACACAAATCTTATTTCTCCCCAGGCCTCTTTGGCTTGCAGGTGGCTGTCTTCCCCCTGTGTCTGTATGTCTCTGCCCTAATCCTCTTCTTATAAGGACACTAGTCAGATTGGATTAGGGCCCATCCTAATGACCTCATTTAGCTTAGTCACCTCTGTACAGATACTATCTCCAGATGCAGTCACTTTCTGAATTACTAGGGGCTAGGGCTTCACGATGTGAGTTTTTCTTGTGGGGCAGTGGCAAAGAATCTGCCAGCCAGTGCAGGAGACGCAAGAGATACAGCTTGGGAACACCCCCTGGAGTAGGAAATGGCACCCCCTCCTGTATTCTTGCCTGGAGAATTCCATGGACAGAGGAACCTGAAGGGCTACAGTCCACGGGACTGCCAAAGAGTCAGACACGACTAAGCACGTGCGCGCGCGCGCACACACACACACACACACACACACACGCACACACGCGCGCACACACACGCACACGTGAATTTTTGCTGGGACACAATTCAGCCCATAATGGTGTTTGAGGTCCGTTCTGTTACTATTAAGGGGGTGAAAACTGGACCAAGAGACTCTCATGAGGAAACTGACGGTGACTCGTGTTGCAGGGTTGGGTGGTCAGCGTGTCCTTCCAGTTCCTGGCTGCCCACCTCCAGCAGACGATGGACAGCATTATTCTGGGCATATCACTGGTCTGACCACAAGGGGGAGACAGAGCTCCTAGCGCCAGCCCCGGGGAGCCCTAGAGCCGGACCCGCAGGGGCAAACCGGCTGGTGTCATCTCTTGGTCACCGGTGCGGCTGCGGCTGACCAGGTTGGGAGGCGGCAGAATGTGGTAACAAAAGCCCTGGCCCGCATGTCACAAGTCCCGGACCTGGGGACATGGGGTTGGGGGCTCGGTGGGTGTCCCTGGGTTTGTCACTCCTGGCTCTGGGATGCCGCATTTGTAGCATGGGGGTGGGGGTGGGGGGTACGGGGTCGGGGGACTCCCCCTGCCCAACCGCCTC
The DNA here is from genome assembly GCF_910594005.1 of Cervus elaphus. NCBI lineage: Eukaryota > Metazoa > Chordata > Mammalia > Artiodactyla > Cervidae > Cervus > Cervus elaphus. The sequence goes on from NC_057836.1 coordinate 46,062,551, forward strand.
CCGGCGCTGGCTTTCTGTCAGGGGAACGCTCGGCCCCACATCTGGCTGCCATCTCCAGCTGTCACGGAGGATTAAAAATCGCAGCATAATAATGACGACTTCTTTGGGGGTTCTCTCCCTCCCGTTTCTGAGCATGTCAATTTTTCTTTTCTCCCAAGTTAGGGGAAGAGTCTTCGATACAACCAGGATTATCCCATAAAGCCTAATGGAGGCCTCCTGGCGCCGGCCTGCAGATTACTCTAAGCCCTTGCTAACCTGCTGAGAGGATGATAGAAATCAGCACCGGGGCAAGCTCGCCCCCTCCGTTCCGAGGGGCTGTCAGAGCAGGGGCTGTGAGACCTTGACCCTGAGGCTGTGGCTTGGCTCCGGGAGACAGGGATTGAACCGGGAGAGAGAGCTGGGTGCCTACTGTGCGCTAGGGTGGCTGATGCCCTGTGAGACGGGCACCGTTGGACGGACCCCTTGTGGGGAGGCACCTCGCTGGCTCCCACCTAGCTCTGCCTCTGGTGTACTGGGGACTGGAGACTAACCCACTCCTCTGCGCGGCACCTCCTCTGGACAATGCGGGGAGTAGGTGGTGTCTTGTAGGTCAGCATCCTTTGATTGGTCCTGGCTGCCTGAAGGTCTTGCAGAGAAGCCCTGTGGAGGCCCCAGCCCCCGGGCTCTTCAAAGAGAGAAGGCTGTGATCGATTAGTGATGTCTGCCGTGGCCCAGACTGGAAGAGTACGAAGACTACTCCTCACCTTCTCACCTTAGCTGGAGGCTAAGTCTCATTCCAGCTCTGGTATCTTATTAAATCGCAAGAATATCCAACCTGTGATCAAAGCACCCATGATATTCTTACTGCGCCTTCTGACTAAGTCCTCAGACCTCATTTTCTATCAGATATTGGTATTGAGGAATGTTTGCAGGGGTCCTATGCTGTGCTACTCAGCTCTCCCATTCAGGCTGAAGCTCCCATTGCTTTTCTGCAAGGATCGGAAGTTGCTGATGGTTCACAGCTGAGTCCCATTCTTGGCATGGCCCTTTGGGGAAGAGAGTGACTTTGTCTTAGATAATCTCCCCACCCCCGGCCAGGAGCCATCTGTCTGCAGTGGCTGGTCCCTCGAGGAATGTAATTCGGAACAACTTTGAAAGGTCATCCAAGCTCTGGGGCAGTTCCTAGGAGCAGCTGGGCTTCTGTGATCACTGTGTCCAAGTCCAGCTTTCCCCTCTGCCCAGTCCTGCAACCTGCACTTTCTCAGAGGTGCTGTTCCTGGAAAGGTTTCCCTCAAGAAACAGCCTACAGATACATCTCCATCTCAGAGTCAGTTTTTAGTGAATCCAACCTAAGGAGGGTGTGAGTTCAGAGCAGACCCATGCATGTCAATGACCTGAACCATCTCAGTTCCCATGGTGTCTTGCTCCCCTGCCTTTGAGTGAAGCGGATCCCCTGGATGCACAGCCTGTCAAGAGGATGGGAAGGGGCCAGCTACTCAGCTGATGCCACTGTCCCTTGTCACCTAGTCACAGCCTTCCCGCCGTCTAACCAGATGACTAACCTCCTGCAGCGCCTCCCAGCTCTAGGCCCTTGGTGCTGTGAGGCTGGCAGTCTGCCTCTCTCTAATAAGGACAATTGTCATTGGATTCAGGACCCAAGAATAATCCAGGATAACTCTTCTTTTCATTATCCTTAGTAACATCAGAAAGACCCTTTTCCCAGATAAAGTAACACTCCCAGGTTTCAGGGACTTGACATGGATGTTTTAGGCAGGGGCCTTTTTTGACCTGCCATGCCTACTAGGGGTGGAATGAATAGTCCTTAGGGGACCAGGCTGTTTGTAGGAGGCACAGCCTGTTGTAAGGGTCTCCTGGGCCAGATTAGTGTAGAAGGTCTAACTAGGTGGAGGTCAGCCGTCTGGTCATGGCAGGTCTTCCTTCTTCCTCTTCCTCCAACCCTCCCGCCTGTCTCCTGACTCCTCGGAAGAGGAGCTATGTTGTGTTTCTCTCCTCTCCTCACAAGCAGGATTCTAAAGATAAAATGGTCTGGAGATGGTCCTGGTCAGGAGAAGCACAGTCATGGGCCACCGCCGGGCCACCTGTCAGGGCCTCTTGTGAGTCTGTCCCCAAAGCTCAGCTTCTTCTTTGACAGGAGTTTCAGATTCAGCCCATTTTTGGATCATGGCCTTTCTGGGAAATTAATGAACAAAAAGAAATCCCTTTCTAAAATTTCAACACTTTTCAAAAATCAATAGTCCAGTCAAAAGTCAGTGTTCTTTCATGGCATTGACTTTTATATTGGTGTGAGTTTTCTCAGGAAAATAGAAGCCTCTCTGTGTGTTCCAGGCAGGGAGGTTTACTACAGAAGCAGGAGTCTATGTAACAGTTGAAAGAACTGTGGGGGGGGGGGGTGCGAATCAGAGGTCAAAGGAGCTGCTCCCCAAATCCAGGGATGTTGACCTGACCTGAAGCACTGAAGCTGGTGGCATTTGTAGAGATGTGGATGGACCTTGAGACATGGATGGACCTAAAGACTGTTATACAGAGTGAAGTAAGTCAGAAAGAGAAAAACAAGTATTAATGTATATATGTGGAATCTGAAAAAAATTGGTACACATGATCTTATTTACAAAGCAGAAATAGAGACACAGATGTAGAGACCAAACATACAGATACCAAGGGGGAAATGGGGATCGGGGATGGATTGGGAGACTGGGATTGAGATGTATACACTACTCTGTATAAAATGTATACTATGTATAGAATGGATAACTAATGAGAACCTACTGTATACCAAGGGGGGAAAGGGGGTGGGGATGAATTGGGAGACTGGGATTGACATATATACACCACTCTGTATAAAATGTATACTCTGCATAAAATAGGTAACTAATGAGAACCTACTGTATAGCACAGGGAATTCTATTTGATGCTCTGCGGTGACCTGAACGAAAAGGAAATCCAAAAAAGAGGGGATATATGTGTACGCATAACTGATTCACCTTGCTGGACAGTTGAAACTAACACAACGTTGTAAAGCAACTATAGTTAAAAAAAAAAAAAAAAAACAAAAAAACCCTGCCAGGAAATGGTCACAATGCCTGGGGATTTCTAAAACTTTCTTCCGACCACCTTGGTTGGTTGCAGCAAATCTACCATTTCCCAAGAGCTACTACTCCCTGAGAATGATGCTTCCTTCTCTCTTCCACCTTCCAAATCTCATGCCAGCTCCTCCCAGTGGCAGACACTACTCTAGAGCCAGATAGGCAAGGAGGTCGTGGAGACTGGGACTCCCAGTGGTTTCCTTCTCAAGCAGAGACCATGAAAGGGAGAGGTTGGCTGGTGAGCTGGAAGCAGACAATCGGCAGGGTTTTCAAATGATTTTGCTTCTTTTGAAACGTGCCTCTTCCCTTTCTTTCTCTAAAAGAAGAGGACCCTAGTTGCCCGGGGTTGGGTAAGAGGCCCACAATTGCTTTGGGATAAGGGTCCATTCATACTTAAATGATACGGAGGAGAACATCCATTAAAGGATGCTTGGGGAGCAGGACCATTAGTGAGGCAGAAGTAACCTCATCTTGAGGACAAAGCCTGGGCTCTGCTGATGACTAACTGGGGCTACCCCATGGCTCAACTCTTTGAGCATGACCTCAGTTCCCCTACTTTTCATTGCAATAAAGATCTGTTTGTTGAGGAAGGAGAATAGAACATATTTACCTAATAATATATAGTTTGAGTGGGGCTTTCCTGGTAGCTCAACTGGTAAAGAATCCGTCTGCAATGCAGAAGACCCTGGTTTAATTCCTGGGTCAGGAAGATCCCCTGGAGAAAGGATAGGCTACCCACTCCAGTATTCTTGGGCTTCCCTGGTGGCTCAGATGGTAAAGAATCCATCTGCATGCACGACACCTGGGTTCGATCCCTGGGTTGGGAAGATCCCCTGGAGGAGGGCATGGCAACCCACTCCACTATTCTTGCCTGGAGAACCCCCATGGACAGAGGAGCCTAACGGGCTACAATCTATGGGGTCGAAAAGAGTCGGACACGACTGAACGACTAAGCACAGCACAGCACAGCATATGAGTTTGAGTGATAATTTAAAAATATTTAGATGTATGGTTACAGTTACTGCTAGGCTGCGTGGTAGCCAGGGAAAATATTTGCAGGTCCCTGTTTACATAAACAACTTGAGTCACTCCAAACCAATATGGCAGCCTCATCCTATGGCCCAATCCCAAATCGTCTCATGAAGGAAATGCCACATCAGCCAGTGGGGACCATCTGCTTGTCTGGCCTCCTTCCTGGAACTGGAGTCGGGGCATGGACCGGACCGAGCAGGAGGTTGGTGCTATGAGGGGGAGGGTCTGAGAGCACTCCAAAGGGGAGAAGAGGGGACTGAGGCCCACGTGGGATCCAGTCTGGGCCAGGAGCATCCCTCCAGGCGGGCATCGATGACTGTGGCTGCTCAGGGCTGTATCGGGCATGTCACGTAGGCGTCTGTCTCATCTCCCCACAAATGTTGGGAGTGCATCTGACCTGCTGAGTACAGTGTGGCCCAATCTGGTCTCAGTCTAGGATCTCCCAGGTGAGGAGCATGGTCCCTCACATGGGGGCGCCCTCTGCCCAGATTCCCTCTCCTTAGCAGCCGAATTCCCATTTCCTGTAAGCCAGCTTGGACCTTGAAACTGTCCTCCTTTCCCAAAGAGTGTCTTTTCTCAAAAGCATCTGACGGTTTTCTTCCTGCCCTTGGGTTAAATTCAAGGTCTCAGCCTGGGATTCCAGGCCCTCCCTGAGCCAGCCCAGTGAGCCTTTCCAGGCCTTCCTCCTGCTACTTTCCATACAATTGCCTCTCCAGCTACCTGGAGGATATTCTAATTCTAACTCAGTTTAAATTGAATGAGCAGCTACCTGTTGCTGAGGCCAGAGCTGCATATTAAAACTCCCAAGCAGTGGTTTCTGATCTGAGGCTCCTAGACGTGATAAGTTGCTTCAGTCGAATCCAGTCGTGTTGACTCTCTGTGACCCCCTGGACTGTAGCCCACCAGGCTCCTCTGTCCATGGGATTCTCCAGGCAAGAATACTGGAGTGGGTTGCCATGCCCTCTTTCAGGGGATTTTCCCAACTCAGGGGTTGAATGTATCTCTTATGTCTCCTGCATTGGCAGGTGGGTTCTTTACCACCAGCGCCACTTGGAAAGCCCCATCAAGCTCCAACAAATCCCTCTTTTTAGAAGGACCTTTCCAGAAACTCTTCTCCTCCACCAGATGTCCTGTAGTTCTGTAGTTTTTTCCTTTTTTCTTTTGGCTGCGCTGGGTCTTTGTTGCTGTGTGACGGCTATCTCTGGTGGCGGTTCAACTAGAAAAAAAGGCTTTGCGCCCGGGAGCCCCGCAGGGTCCAGGGTATCACGCTCACCCTCCCTTCAGTACTTGGCCCAGGTGGCCCCTCATGTCTCTGTGAGTTCTCTAGGTCATGGACTCTGGCATCCCCACTCTCATGACACTTATCGTCGTGGGCTGTGGTTTTTTGTTTATCTGCCCGCCTTCTTCCCCACTAGAGCAGGGGCCATGAGTGCGGGGCCTCTGGGGGCAGGGCTGTGATTCGTTTTTCCTGGAGTCCCGGTGCCTAATAGAGCGACTGTTTGCTGACGGTTGTGTTGATTCCCAGGATTCCTGTGCTGGTGGGGAGGCGTGTTCCCAAGTCCAGATGCGCACACTTCAATTAGCCAGCCCGGCCTGTCTCCTAAACAGTTCTTTTTGGGGTTTTCTGCACATTCTGAACGGGCTGCATCCAGCCTCCCCACCTGTTGGGAGATGGGGAGAAAATGAGGCAAATGGCTTTAAAAGGCCCAATTACCGCAGCCGCAGTAATTCATTGCAGGCAATCCAGTCCTGCTGATCTCAGCTCCTTGGCTGTGAATTGGGGTTCCTGAACAGAGATGTTTGGTGGTAAAAATGAGCCCAATGAGATGCCATCCACCATGTACTGTTTCTTGATGAAAGTGAGAGAGGAGAGTGAGAAAGCTGGCTTAAAACTCAACATTCAAAAAACGAAGATCATGGCATCTGGTCCCATCACTTCATGGCAAATAGATGGTGAAACAATGGAAATAGTGACAGACTTTATTCTCTTCCCTGGTGTCTCAGTCGGTAAAGAGTCTGCCCACAATGCAGGAGACCCAGGTTCAAACCCTGGGTCAGGAAGGTCCCCTGGAGAAAGAAATGACAACCCACTTCAGTATTCTGCCCTGGAGAATTCCATGGTCAGAGGAGCCTGGGGGGCTACAGTCCACAGGGTCACAAAGAGTCAGACACCACTGAGTGACTAATGCTTTCACTTTCTTATTTTCTTGGGCTCCAAAATCACTGCAGATGGTGACTGCAGCCATGAAATTAAAAGACACTTGCTCCTTGGAAGAAAAGCTATGACCAACCTAGGTAGCATATTAAAAAGTAAAGACATTACTTTGCTGACACAGGTCTGTCTAGTCAAAGCTATGATTTTTCCAGTAGTCATGTATGGATGTGATAGTTAGACCATAAAGAAAGCTGAGTGCTGAAGAACTGATGCTTTTGAATTCTGGTGTTGAAGAAGACTTTTGAGAGTCCTTTGGTCAGCAAGGAGATCAAACCAGTCAATCCTCAAGGAAATCAGTCCTGAATATTCATTGGAAGGACTGATGCTGAAGCTGAAGCTCCAGTACTTTGGCCACCTGATGTGAAGAGCTGACTCATTGGAAAAGACCCTGATGCTGGGAAAGATTGAAGACAGGAGGACAAGGGGATCACAGAGGATGAGATGGTGGGATGACATCACCGACTCAATGGACATGACTTTGAGCAAGCTCTGGGAATTGGTGATGGACAGGAAAGCCTGGCGTGCTGCAGTCCATGGGGTTGCAAAGAGTCGGATGCAACTGAGTGGCTGAACTGAAACTGAATGTACTGTTTCAGACTGTGCGTCACCTCTTTGAACACTTCCTGTAAAGTCTGAATCAATACCATCCCATTTTACAGATGAGGAAACAGAGGCTTACTGAGGTGAGGGGACTTTCCCACAGTCATGTGGGTGATAGCAAAAGCAGGGACTGATGGGAATCCATCTCTGATTTTCCTTCTCAGCTGCTGGGAGCCTGTGTTTCCCCCCCCAGAATAAACAGCAAAGGGCCAGTTCAGTGAATTGGAATAATCCTGTCTGCACTAGAAAGTCACTGAAGGTTGGGGAGGAAGGCCTTATGTATACAAGAATCATGTTTCAGGGTTTTCTAGAAGTATTGTGCTCAGCTGCTCAGTCGTATCTGACTCTTTGTGGTCCCATGAACTGTAGCCCACCAGGATCCTCTACCCATAGAATTTTCCAGGCAAGTATACTGGAGTGGGGTGCCATTTCCTACCCCAGGAGATCTTCCCAACCCAGGGGTTGAACCTGCATTTCTGCATCTTCTGCATTGGCAGGTGGATTCTTTACCGCTAGTGCCACCTGGGAAGCCCTCTAGAAGTATAAGTATTAGCATTCTCCAAATTCTAAAAGACAAGAGTCCTGTGATGGGGAAGTTTTGAAGGCGAGACCTGATCATGAATGAATAACTCAGAACACACGGCTAGATTGAAGGCAGGTAGAGTGTCCCTAAGAACATCCCAATTGGCACCTTTCTGAGTCTGTCCAGCTCTAAAATTGGATGATTAAGCCCATTGAGAAAGCTGTTAGCAACTTGTTCTCAGCGCTGTGGGAAACAGACAGCAAGTGACTTCAAGAGAGTATGATAATTGGATAATGCCTGATGATGGAGCCTTGGTGAGGAAATGGAACCAGATGACCTCTCTGGGGCCTCCCAGCTTGAACATATGGGATCCATGTCCACCCTTCAGTCTCTTTTTTTCTCTAGTGAGAGATGGAAGAACCAAGAGGAGAGAAGCAATGCAGAAACCACTGGGGAAAGGATGCTTCTGTTGTAAGTGCTTGGGTTCACATGCAAAAATGAAAACCTATTCCTGCAATTACAGTGTGATGCCTTCCCTGACTTCCATCTGCTTTCCATTGTCCCATTCATATGGAGGCTGCATGTATTACTCCGGATGAATAACCTCAGATGGAAATGGAAAACTAGGACAATATGATCCAGTGGTGGGCTGGGGGTGATGGCAAGGGGAGGCTCCCATGCACACAGATGGTTTCAAAGGGTGGAATTACCAGGTATAGGGCAGTCATTTCTTTCTTCCTTTTTTTTTTTTTTTTTGGTTTTTTTTTAGGTTTACCTGTTTCTTTTTACTATTTTATTTATTTTTTTTAAAATTTTTTATTTTATTTATTTATTTATTTTTATTAGTGGGAGGCTAATTACTTCACAACATTTCAGTGGGTTCTGTCATACATTGATATGAATCAGCCATAGATTTACACGTATTCCCCATCCCGATCCCCCCTCCCACCTCCCTCTCCACCCGATTCCTCTGGGTCTTCCCAGTGCACCCGGCCCGATCTTCCTTTTTTTGAAATTTATTTTTTTAGGCGGCTCCATGCAGCACGTGGGGTCTTAGTTCCCTGACCAGGGATCAAACCTGTGCCCCCAGCACTGGGAGTACAGTCTTAATCACTGAACCACCAGGGAAGTCCTCTCTCTCTTTTTTAAAATTGAAGTATCTCCACCTGGAAAATTCCCTGGAATATCTCCACCTGGACAAAGAAGCCTGGTCGGCTACAGTCCATAGGGTTGCAAAGAGTCGGACATGATTTGGAGTCTGAGCACTACTATAGTTGATTTATACCATTGTGTAGTTTCTGATACACAGAAAAGTCATTCAGTTACACACACACACACACACACACACACATACACATTCATTTGCATATTCTTTTCTATATGCTTTACTATAGGATATTGAATATAGTTCCCTCTGCTATACTGTGGGACCTTGTTGTTTATCCATTCTGTATGTAGTAGTTTGTATCTGCTAATCCCAAACTCCTAATTTATCCTGCCCACACCCCGTTTCCCTTTTTGTAACCCTAAGTTTGTTTTACAACATCAAAACTATTTTCTAAATTTTAGGATATGCAATTTTAAGAGAAGTAACAAATGTGGATACCAAACAAACATCAGGTACAAATTTGGTACAGTTGATGCTCAAACACAGTCCAAGTATACACTGATTGTAACAAACTCAGGTTCAATGAAAATTAGAGCTAAAATCCTAAGGCACACCACAGACTCATGTAATTTTAGGGTTCAGTTACAATACTGATTTGCAGACTCACTAGATTTATAGACGTGTTGAAATGTCTCTAATATATATAACCATGATACATATATGTAGTTATTTATAAAAGAGGATCTCTTGGATTTGCTGCAGAAGTAGTCCAATGTATATAAGTGACAGTATCTTAGTAGGTTTTTTTTTTTTTTTCATTTATTTTTATTAGTTGGAGGCTAACCACTCTACAATACTGCAGTGGCTCTTGCCACACATCAAGATGAATCAGCCATGGATTTACATGTGTTTCCCATCCCAATCCCCCCTCCAACCTCCCTCTCTACCCGATCCCTCTGGGTCTTCCCAGTGCACCAGCCATGAGCACTTGTCTCATGCATCCAACCTGGGCTGGTGATCTGTTTCATCCTTGATAATATACATGTTTCGATGCTGTTCTCTCAAAACATCCCACCCTCACCTTCTCCCACAGAGTCCAAAAGTCTGTTCTGTACATCTGTGTCTCTTTTTCTGTTTTGCATATAGGGTTATCGTTACCATCTTTCTAAATTCCATATATATGCATTAGTATACTGTATTGGTCTTTATCTTTCTGGCTTACTTCACTCTGTATAATGGGCTCCAGTTTCATCGGTAGGTTTTTTTTAATACTAAGAAGACAATGTTATATTGTTTTAGGTTTTGCCAGTTCCTTTATTTTTTATTTTATATTGGGGCACAATTGATTTACAATGTTGTGTTAGTTTCAGGTATACAGCAAAGTGATTCAGTTATACATTTATCTATTCTTATTCACATTCTTTTCCATATAGATTATTACAAAATATAGAGTAGAGTTCCCTGTGTTCTTCAGTAAGTTCTTGTTGATAATCTGTTATGTATATACACATGTAGTGTGTGCATGCTGATCCCAAATCCCTAATTTATCCCTCCCCCTACATGTCTCCTTTGGTAATCATAAGTTGGTTTTCGAAGTCTGTGATGTTTCTGTTTTGTAAATAAGCTCACTTGTATCATCTTTTTAGGTTCCACATAAGTTGTTGCTGTTGCTCAGTCACTAAGCTGCATCCAACTCTGTGTGACACCGTGGACTGCAGCATGCCAGGCTCCCCTGTCCTTCACTGTCTCCAAGAGTTTGCTCAAATTCATATCCACTGAGTTGGTGGTACTATCTCATCATCTCTCCCTCTGCTGACCCCTTTTCCTTTTGCCTTCAGTCTTTCCTGGCATCAGGGTCTTTTCCAATGAGTCGGCTCTTCACATCAGGTGGCCAAAGTATTGGAGCTTCAGCTTCAGCATCAGTCCTTCCAGTGAATATTCAGGGTTGATTTCCTTTAGGATTGACTGGTTTGATCTCCATGCTGTCCAAGGGACTCTTAAGAGTCTTCTCTAGCACCACAATTTGAAAGCATCAATTCTTTGGTGCTTGGCCTTCTTTTACAGTCCAGCTCTCACATCCATACATGACTACTGGAAAAACCATAGCTTTGACTATACCGACCTTTATCAACAAAGTGATATCTCTGTTGTCTAGGTTTGTCATAGCTTTCCTTCCAAGGAACAAGCATCTCTTAATTTCATGACTGCAGTCATCATTCAAGATGATTTTGGAGCCCTAGAAAATCTGTCACTGTTTCCACTTTTCTACCTTCTGTTTGCCGTGAAGTGATGGGACCGGATGCCATGATCTTAGTTTTTCATAAAGTTTTTTTTTTTTTTTAATAAACATTGGGTGCATGTATTTGTTTTTGATTTAGAATTTTCTACAGATACATTCCCAGGAGTGGGATTGCTGGATCATATGACAACTCTAGTTTTAGTATTTTAAGGAATCTCTATTTCTGTGATGACGACATTCAAGTTCAAGTTCTCTGAATGGCCTGAGGTCATAGAGCTAAAAGATATCAAAACTGAGTTTAGAACTCAAGTTCAATTCTGTGACTGGCTCATATGGCAAAGTACACACTAGAAGAAGGTCCATCCTCCAGGAAGATGAAGCCCTGTACCAGGATGCACTGTTTCATGAGCTGAATTCAGTGGTATTCTAGCAACCCCCCTCAGCCTATCAGCTGAGTACGTTTGCACAGTGTGCAACCTGACCAAACATACATGGCAGCCCTGCCTGAGTTGGTCTCCTAATTCTGTGCTCTTCAAGTCCTGTCATGCCACCTCCCAGTTGGGTGGAATTGCCTCCTCCATAGATACTCCTTTCATTTGGTAGTTGGATGAAAATCTTTGAATCACAGAAGGAGTAGAGTTGAGATCATCAATTCCTAGTCCCTCATTTTTCCAATGAGGAAACTGACAACCAAAGAGTATCATGATTGCAGAGGACACATCTTGAATCATGAAGAGAAACTGCTAGCTCACTGACCTCCCCGCCCAGTTCACTTCCTGCCTAGGAAAGGGCTTGGCTTCAGACTGCCTGTCCTCTCTTCCTGGGAATTTTATCCCAAACCACTAGAACATATGGGTCACTGACAGGCTCTGACTCCTGGCACTGATCAATTTCCTTTCCTTCTCAGAATGACCAGTGATTTTGGCTCTTATCCACCGCCCCCAGGAGTTTACTGAAGTGTCTCTCCTGAGGACACACTGGTGGAAATTTAATGAAAGACTTTTTTCCTGTGTGTGTCTCTTAAAGGGCAGAGCCACCTCCCTGTGTTAGAATTAAATGAGAGAAAGCATTTAGTGATAGTCACATCGGTCCCCAAGTGTACTGAAGGACTCTTTGCTCCCCCTGTCCTCTCCCTGGCCCTCCTGCTTTGAAATACAGGAGGGCTCGATCCCTGTCAGGAAGATCCCCTGGAGGAGGAAATGGCAACCCACTCCAGTATTCTTTCTTGGGAAATCCCATGGACAGAGGAGCCTGGTGGGCTACAGTCCATGGGGTTGCAAAGAATGAATGACTAAGCACACACATATTCTTCTGAGATATTCACGGTCAGGAGACTAGGGGTGTTGTCAGGGGAGATATTCAGTGTTTAACCCCTGGCAGGATCTAGGCGCTGTCCAATCAGAACTGATGCAGGCTGCAGCTAGACAGGGTCCTGGGGATCCCCATGGCTGCATGATGAGTGGCTCTGGGGCAGGGGTAAGGGGCAGGGGGCAGGGCTGCAGGTTGAGAACAGAAATGATTGGGTCTTTGACAAATGGCCTGCCCGTACCCATGCCTCGAAGCTTACTGTCACCCCTGGTTGTTGGTGAGACCTGGATAAGCTCTGACTCAATCCCCACCAGCCACTTTCCCCAAGTCTGGGCCAAGTCCAACGGAATCGGAGAAGCTGCCCACGGCCCAGGTCAGAATTCCAGATGGAAACGTTCTCTGGGACAGGGCGGGTGCTGCTCTCTCCTCTTACCTTTTCACCCCGGTGCCCTGTTGGTGACCCAGCTTTATGGGGCTGCCTATCTTCGCCCACAGCTGCAAGGGGAGCCCTTATCGCCGTGCTGATTACACTTGGCAAAGCGCAAACACTCATCTTGCTTGCTCTGGCAGGAGGGCAGCATGGGCTCTAATTGTTTTATGGGCTTTTCACACTCAGAGAAGAGGGGGAGAGATGCCAGCAGCACGGATCTACTTCACGTTTGCCTCTGTGTCAACCCCTCCCGAGTTCCCAGAAGACTTCAGAGCGGTGGAGAGAAAACACCCCGGAACTGGTCTTCCCATTCGGTAGAAAGAAGCAGAGGGCTCCCGTAGAGGCAGACAAAGCACCTGCCCCCCCACCTTACTGGTCCCCCTGCCAGGTCCGATGATGGGCACTGGGACTTGCCAGAGCCCAGTCAAATTGGGGAGCTACACAAGCCTGCCACGTGGAGCAGAAAAAAGAATCACCGCTCTAACAGACCTCAGGGCAGCCCTTGAATCAGCAGTCATCTCTTGGTGCTGGCTGCAGCCCAGGAGGGGATGGGACTGGGGGCGGCAGGGAGAGCAAAGGTTCTTCTTCATACTTCCCAGATGAGGAAACTGAGGCCAGGGATGGCAAGGGACTGCCCTTGATGGTGCAGCCAAGCAGTGGAGCTGAGGTCTGAAGACTCAGCTCCGAACGTCTCCTCTGAGGTCCAGTGTCTGATCTGCATCTCAGCCTCACTCTAACCCCCTCTCCTCTCGTCTCCCCCTCCTCCCCAGTCCGTTTCTCTCTTCGTGTGTCTCTTTCTCTCCTTCTGTCTCTGCCTCTCTCTGTCCCTCTCTCTCTGTCTGTTTGTGACCCCTTTCAAGCCAGTGGCTGGGACGGCGAGCACACCTCAGGTCCAAACCTTTCTCCCATTGGCTCCCCTTTGCTATTTTACTATCAACTTGTATACATCATTAACTTTTATCTTGTTGGATCACTTATATCTCTGTACGCTGCCTTGAATCCTCTGGGGAACAGAACAGGCAGGGCAGAGATAAATCCATTTAATTTAAAAGTGCCGGGTTAGTTGAAATCAAAGTTCACCTTTGCAACTGAGAGAGGATTCCACAGCTGCGTGGGTTTCCTGCTGCTTCCCATCACCTGGCTTCTCACCCCCAAATGGCTGGACTGAAATTTGCAGTGAAAACACAGATGAATAGAGGGACCTTGAACCAGACCAGAGGTGTGCAAGCTGACCTGTAGAGCCTCTGGGCTTCTGTGCCCCCTGGGGCTGCAGCATCCATAGTTTGGTACTCCTGGCTCCCAATTTCCACTGGAGTCTTCTGCTTTTCCTGATTTGTTTATCGTGCTTCTGCGTGAGCCTGGAGGAAGATTTCCCACCTAAGGACAGTCTGAAAAGCCATAGACATAGATAGACTCTAGAGACCTTTCAAGTTCTAAAAATTTGATGATAACTTCCCCTTGGGGGCTTTTCTTTGGGAGAAAGCAGCATTCAGAGTCACCCTGTGCTCCACAACCTGTCAGGACCCCAAGATCTTTGCAAAATTAAGGAGGTGCACACTAAGGTCTGGGCAATGCCCCTGCTCTTTAAGGAATGAGTGTCTCCTTAAGTTTGTGCCCTGCATAAGTTTTTAACCATTTATTTTATTGAAATATAGTTGATTTACAATGTTGTGTTAATTTCTGCTGTACAGCAAAATGATTCCATTATACATATCTATAAATATTCTTTTTCATTATAGTTTATAAAGTATATTGAATACACTTCCCAGTGCTATTCAGTAGGACTTTATTTATCCATTCTCTGTATACTAGTTTGTATCTGCTAACCGCAACTCCCAATTCATCCCTCTCCCACCACCCCTCCCCCTCGGCAACCCCAAGTCCGTTCTCGGAGTATGTGAGTCGGTTTCCATTTCACAGCTAAGTCCATTTTTGCGTCACATTTTAGCTTCCGTGTGTAAGTGATACCTTATGGTGTTTGTCTTTCTCTGTCTGACTTACTTCACTCAGTATGATCATCTCTAGGCCCATTTATGTTGTCACAAAGGCACCCCACATAGTGCTTGCCTTAGCTTCATTCCTACAACCTGCTTGGGTTGCCTTTTTTTTCCTCTCCTGCATTTTGTTCTCCTGGATCTTTTAAATGTGCTCAAAATCCCACCCATGTTTTGAAAAACAAACACCTCCACTTCAACCTTGACCCCACGCTTCCCTCCAGCTGCCACCCTGCCTCTCTCCCCAGCTTGGGGGCCATACACCTCCAAAGAGTGGCCCATATGTCCCATTTCTCCTCCTTCCTCAGCCCTGCTGGTCTGGGTTCCCCCAACTCTCTCCAACAAGCTGATCTCACTGTGGTGGCCAGCGTTCTCTATGCTGCTAAACATGTGGATATATTTCAGATCTATCTCCTTCCTGAAACGCCCATCTCCATTGGCTTGTTCGATGCAGTAGTTTCCTGTCTGTCGTCTCACTTCTCTGGACACTTGCCCTTTGTCCCTTATCTGGCATTAAGTGTCAATGTTCCCCAAAGGTCCTTCCTGCTCTCTTCTTCCTCATCCACCATCTTGCCTTCAGTTACCACCTCTATCCATGTCTTCAAAGTCTCTATCTGTAGCGCAGCCCTCGCTGCTAGATTCCACACCAACATAGAAATTGTCAGAGACATTACTCTGTCAACAAGGTCCATCTGGTCAAGGCTACGGTTTTTCCAGTGGTCATGTATGGATGTGAGAGTTGGACTGTGAAGAAAGCTGAGCGCAGAAGAATTGATGCTTTTGAACCGTGGTGTTGGAGAAGACTCTTGAGAGTCCCTTGGACTGCAAGGAGATCCAACCAGTCCATCCTAAAGGAGATCAGTCCTGGGTGTTCATTGGAAGAACTGATGTTGATGCTGAAACTCCAATACTTTGGCCACCTGATGCGAAGAACTGATTCATTTGAAAAGACCCTGATGCTGGGAAAGATTGAAGGCAGGAGGAGAAGGGGATGACAGAGGATGAGATGGTTGGATGGCATCACCGACTCAATGGACATGGGTTTGGGTGGACTCCAGGAGTTGGTGATGGACAGGGAGGCCTGGCGTGCTGCGGTTCATGGGGTCGCAAAGAGTCGAACGTGACTGAGAGACTGAACTGAACTGAACCGAACCCCTTTTTGGAGGTCTCCAGTGTACCACAAGATCCACATGTTCAAAACTGAACTCAAGATCTCCCTGTCTCCCACTCTCCCCATTACCCCCAAATATCTTGTTGTTGTTCAGTCGCTCAGTTGTGTCCAACATTTTGGGACCCCATGGACTGCAGCATGCCAGGCTTCCCTGTCTTTTACTGTCTCCTGGAGTTTGCTCAAACTCATGTGCATCGAGTCAGTGATACCATCCAACCATCTCATCCTCTGAAGTCCCCTTCTCCTGCCCTCGATCTTTCCCAGCATCAGGAAATTCTGTTTATTCTGTCATCAGTTTATTCTGTCTTTTCAATGTTGTCTTAACTGAGAGCTGGAAGAATGCAAATGTGCCTGGGTGGGACTGTTATGGAGGGCTGTGTAACCTTTAGTCCTAGAAGGGGAAAGAAATTATTTGCCAAAAAGATGACAACACTGTCAAAAATAAATTCAACAAGGTACTTAAGTTGTGAAACATGAGTCAACATTCTAGTCACTCTGAGATGCCACATTCATGAAAAACTTTTCATCAAAACAATTACACGCTATGGTGAAGTCTGTGGATGCCAACACTTGGTGACATGAGCAAACTCCGTCACTGCATTTGAGAAGCCTCTGTGTCATCCCCCCGCTCTGGGCTGCAAGTCTCCTGCAGCTGACTTGCAGAAGACCCCCAGAGGGAGCCAATGAAAGCAAAGTCCTACTTGGTACATGCTGTTCCCTCTGCCTGGAATTCTTTTTCCTAATTTTCTCCCCTCTTTGGTCTCTCACCACTTCCTTCACTTGACCTAGTCTTACTTATCCTCTGGTTCTCAAATTTTATTTCCTACAGGAAGCCTTCTCAGAATCCCTAAAGTCCCCCAGGTCCTCCCTTATACATCCTTCCTGGTCCTCGAGCTTGCCCTTCCAGGCTCTAATGAAGTGATAACTTATGAATTATACCGGGTGGTCCATGGCCAGTTCAGCATCTCTGTCACTTCTTTCACTGTAGAGAGATGGCCAGGGACTGCCATTTCCCAGAATCCCCTCCCCAGGATGGTTCTGGGTTAGGGTTGGCCACTGAGGCATTCGTGGGACATATGATCCATGGAGGAGAAAGAGAGACATTGTGCTCCAGAGGTGCTGCAGCCAGACCAGTGTGCAGACATGAGGCTGGAAGCAATGCCCAGGTGGGCTTCCTGAGGGGTACCTACATCAGGATTGCAGGCTGGGGTGGCTCCTGGGAGCTTCCCCGTGGCCTCTGGGTGAGCTCCTAAAAACCAGCTCAGCAGGGGTGGCTCCCTGCCTTGCAACATCAGGCAGACCTTGGATTTCCTACCGTGAATCCCTTCATACTTGGAATACACAGAGTAACTTGTTTTCTTGACAGATTCCTTACTGATACAAATACTGTGTGTGTGAATAGTGTTACTATCTGTCTTCCTCCCAAAACGTAAGCTCCACATGGTCAGGGGCACCTTGACTTGGGTGGCTGTATCCCCTGACATCAGTCTAAACTGAAATGGAATCCACGTCATCCCATTTAACAGATTGGAAGACTGAGCCCCAGGGTGATCACAAGCTCATGATTACAGGCTCATGGCATAGCCACCATCCACTCTTTCTGAGTTCATTCCTTCTTTGCCAAGAAGGCACTAGAAATGGAAGGAAGCACTTAAATGCAAACAGCTTTTCAGTGACTATTTCAGCTGTTACCGTCCTCCCTGCAATCAAGATGCTAGTCACACTGAAACCAAACCACAGGCCTCTCACTACTGCAACTGAGTTATTATCACCACTTTCCAGTTGACAAAATTATTTCTTATCTTTGTGTTTTACAGGTATAGCAATAAAAATTAGTGTCAAGGGCATTATTACAATTTTTAACTACTAATGGAATTATGATGCCTGATGGAGTAGCGGCAACAAAATGTACTCCCCACAACATGCAGGAACTTTTTGTTTATTATCTCTGGGCTTTATGGTTACCATAGCGATAAAATTCATATTCACTGGAATTATTACCATTTTCAGCAACTAATGGAATTATTGTTTTGTGTCTGGTTTTAAGCCTTCAGATAAAATGTAATCCCATCAACAGTACTGAAATTTTTAATGTCCTTCAACATTGCTGCGAATACTTATATGATAATAACAGAACTCTTCTAAACATGTCATTGTCACTTCTCCTTCAGCCATGGAGTCTTTGTCTTGTTATGAGATTCAAATTTGTCAAGGGAGAATTAAAGCATTCACTCATTATATAGAGTGAGTGAAAGTCACCCAGTTGTGTGCGACTCTTTGCGACCCCATGGACTGTAGAGTCCATGGAATTCTCCAGGCCAGAATACTGGAGTGGGTAGCCTTTCCCTTCTCCAGGGGATCTTCCCGATCCAGGGATTGAACCCAGGTCTCCTGCACTGCAGGTGGATTCTTTACCAGCTGAACCACAAGGGAAGCCCACTTATTATACAAGCATTTAGTAAATAGATCTCATGCTAGAGGTGGAAACTTCCAGAATGAAGACAGCTGAGCCTAGAAGTTAAGGGGTCTGTCTTTGGGGTCATCTGGACATGAGTTTGAATCCCAGTTCCAATGAGTGGCCCTTGGCAAGTTTTCTGACTGCCTGAAGTTTCCATTTCCTTAATCCAATCCCAAGAAACCCCCCAAAACCTCAAAACAAACAAACAAAACCAAAAAGGAAACCATTTCCACCTCTCAGTGTTGGAGTGAGAATCAAAGATGACTATTTTGCACATGCACCCCATGTTCATAGTAGCATTATTTACAATAGTCAAGACATGGAAACAACCTAAATGTCCATCAATAGATGAATGGATAGAGAAGATACGGTACATATACACAGAGGACTCTTCACTTCAGTTCAGCTCAGTCACTCAGTCGTGTCCAACTCTTTGCGACCCCATGAACTGCAACACACTAGGCCTCCCTGTCCATCACCAACTCCCGGAGTTTACCCAAACTCATGTCCATTGAGTTAGTGATGCCATCTAACCATCTCATCCTCTGTCTTCCCCTTCTCCTCCTGCCCTCAATCCCTTCCAGCATCAGGGTCTTTTCCAATGAGTCAGCTCTTCGTATCAGGTGCCCAAAGTACTGGAGTTTCAGCTTCAACATCAGTCCTTCCAATGAACACCCAGGACTAATCTCCCTTAGGATGGACTGGTTGGATCTCCTTGCAGTCCAAGGGACTCTCAAGAGTCTTCTCCAACACCACAGTTCAGCTATAAAAAAGAATAAAGTAATGCTGTTTACAGCAATATGGGTGAGCCTAGAGATGATCATACTAAGCGAAGTAAGTCAGACAGAGAAAGACAAATGCCTTATGATACCACTTATGGGTGGAATCTAAAATATGATATGAACTTATGGTGGCTCAGATGATAAAGAATCTGCCTGCAATGTGGGAGACCCAGGTTCAATCCCTGGGAAGATCCCCTGGAGAAGGGAATAGCAACTCACCCTAGTGTTCTTGCCTGGAGAATCCCATGGACAGAGGAGCCTGGCAGACTATGGTCCATGGGGTCGCAAAAGAGTCAGAGATGGCTGAATGACTAACACGTTCACTTTCACTCATCTATGAAACAGAAACAGACAGAAATAGAGAACAGACTTGAGGTTGCCGAAGGGGAAGGGAGGGAGACGAGCATTGGGCTGGGAGTTTGAGATTAGCAGATGCACACTGTTATACAGAAAATGGATAAGCCGCAAGGTCCTACCGTATAGCACAGGGAAATATATTCAATATCCTGTGATAAACCACAACGGAAAAGAATATGAAAAAGAATATATATGTATAACTGAGTTGCTTTGTTGTACAGCAGAAATGAACACATTGTAAATCAATAATACTTCAATAGAATTTTTTAAAAAGGTGACTATCTTTGCCCTATGCTCTGGAAGATGCTTGGCACAGAGTAGGTGCTCAGTGAAGTATGGTAGTTGCTGTGGTTGTGGTTGTTGCCGTCGCTGTCATAATTCAGAACTTTCTCCCAAAGGATGTGCATTCTGAAGGGGGAGCACTCTGCAGTTGTGACGCGTGCTACCCAGAGAGCCATCTAACCCAGCCAGGAGACATTGGTTTGGAGTGGGGGACGTTTCCTGCTGGACGTGACTCCTAAGCTGAGTCCTGAAGGATGGGTGGCATTGGCATTCAGGGAGAGAAGGAGATAAAGAGCTGTGGGCTTCCCCACAGGCTAAATGACCCCCACCAGGTCACTCTGTGACTTTGAGCAACTCACCAAACTTCTTCCTTCTCAACATGTGACAAGCCATTAATAATAATACACTCAGCTTGGAGAGCCTGCAGGCAGTCTTTGGATGAAAGAAAGCATTATCATATTAACTAATTACATGAATTAAAATAAATTAATTAAATAAATGACTTAATGAGATTAGTGCATTTGTTGTTTAATGATCCGTTACCGCTATTGATAATAATAATGGATTCTGCTCTTATGACAGGTGACAAGTCTGTCAACCAGCAGTGAAATTTGAAAGCACAAAAGAGCCACACAGGCAGGGGATGAGAGAGGATGCTGCAATCCCCCTGGCCTCATCCTGCAAAACCTGGGTGGTGAGAAACTTCGGAAAGGGGTTGGGGGGCTTGTCTTCACCCCTCCCTCAGACATCTTCTCAGAGCTAGGGATTCCTCACCCCTTTAAAGGGGCAGAAGCATCAGTGATATTGAAATTAGGTCATGGTCATGCCTCCATCTGGGATTCCCCCAGAGCAGAGCCTGAGGCAGAGCTTGATGAGGGTGTCACTCACTTGGCACTTGGTATTTAGTACTTTGCGTATTCAGTCTTGTCCAACTTTTTTGCAACCTGATGGACTGTAGCCTGCCAGGCTCGTCTGTCCATGGCATTTCCCAGGCAAGAATACTGGAGTGGGTTGCCATTTCCTCCTCTAGGGGATCTTCCTCACCCAGGGATGGAAATCATGTCTCCTGCATTGGCAGGGGGATTCTTTACCACTGAGCCGTCAGGAAAGCCCACTTGGTACTTCACTGTTTGGATAAACCCGTCCACTTGGCTACTGCAGACAATACACAGCCGTGTGGCCAGAATCCATCTTCTCCATCAATACTGACCATTGTGGCTCTGCGGCAGCATCTCCCGCCCTTATCAGAAGGAGAACAGGTCTCTGTATTGGTTTCCCTCCCATCCTGTGTTTAATTTCCTTTGGTCCTCACTCCTCCTTCCTGGATCCCACTTCTGAATTAAATTGTTCACAGACTTCGGGTACCAGAAATGGCCTCAGTGGGGAGCTCCCTGCACAGGTCCACCCAGGTTGTTGCAAGTGGCAGAATTCCATTCTTTCTATGGTTGAAAAATATTCCATTGTCTATCTATCTATCTATCTCACATTTTCTTTATCCGTTCATCTGCTGATGGATACTTAGGTTGCTTCCATACCTTGGCAGTTGTAAGTAATGCTGCTCTGATCACTGGGGGTACACGTATGAAATATTCTGTGTTCAGACTGTATCAGTGTCATTATTCTGGTCGTGTACATTGTATTTATTGTACTATGGTTTTGCAAGATGTTCCCATTGGGGAAACAGGATAAAGGGCATTTAGGGTCTTTCTGTAATATTTCTTAGGACTGCTTGTGAAACTCTGATTGTCTCAAAATAAAAAGTCAAATTGAAAGTGAGTGACCTTCAGCAAATTACTTCTCTCAGCCTCAGGTTTTCCCACCTGTGAAATGGAGATCACAGGAGGATCCCCATTTGTAAAATAGGATGGTCAGAGTTTGATTGTGGTGAGTTAAATAAAACAAGACAATTCTCCAGAAAAGCATCTGATATGTAGTCATTTCTCGTTACATGTTACTGATAATTACTACTACCAATAAAAAGAACTGGGCTTCCCTGGTGGCTCAGTAGTAAAGAATCCATCTGCCAATGCGGAAGACAGAGTTTCTATCCTTGATCTAGGACGATCCCACATGCCTCGTGGCAACTAAGCTCGTGAACCACAACTACTGAAACCCAAGCAGCCTGGAGCTCTGCAACAAGAGAAGCCACCGCAATGAAAAGCTCATGCACCCCAACTAGAGTAGTCCCTGCTCACTGCAACTAGAGAAGAGCTTAGGCAGCAACAAAGACCCCAAAATAAAATAAATAATAAAATAAACATAGAAAAAGAACTGCTTAGCACTGGGCAGCAGTCAAGCCTTCACGTGGATTCTCTCACTGAACCCTTACAACAGTCTGGGAGACAGACGCCACCAGGATGGCCATCTCCCAGATGGGAAGACTGGAGCTTCAGGAAGTTGCCCGGTGTCACACAGCTAACAGGAGGCACATACAGGCTTTGAACCCAGGCCTCCGTGCTCCTTCTGTCCAGGTTCTGAACCACCTGGCCACAGAAGCCCAGATATTAATTCTTCCTCCAGGGAAGACCCCGGAGACATGGAGAGGCCATGCTTCATGCCCCTGTCTGGCCCCATCAGCCGGCCAGAAACCCAAAGGTTGGAGAAGGTGGGGGCAGTTTGAAAGAGGACAAGACAAGTAGGCAGGCTGGGGTCCCAGAGCCCATAATAAGAGATATAAAATGGTTTGGAGAAGGTGACCAAAGCTAAGAAAGGTCCCCCAGGGGCTTGCCAGTAGTGAGCCGGGAAGACTGGCCTGTACTTAGATCCACATATTCCTATTGCTGATGCTGTGACCTTGAGCAAGTGGCCTAACCTCTCTGAGCCCCAAGTCACTTCACTGGGAAATGGCCTGCGTTGGCATCCGGCCGGGGGGAGCTCTGAAGACCAGATGAGGTCCCAGCAGTAAGCACATGGCACCATTGCTGGTTCACAGTTGGTGCTTCATAAATGTTCCCTCCTGCTCTCCCTGCAGGTGACTGATTTAAGGGCGTGGGGCTCAGAGAACCCTGGGGGAATCCATTGCTTCGAAGCCAGAGACCCAGTGCGGTGGGTGGTTTCCTGGTGCTGAAGGAAGCCTCTTCTGAGACCCTTGTGTTGAGGGTATAAAGCAGTTGGGGAGGGAGGGGCCAGCTGTCCAGAGGGACTACTTTCCTCAGGATTCAGGGCAGGGGGCTCAAGCCCCAGATCTTTTTTTCCCCCTAAAACTGGCTGTGTAGCTCAGGAAATGAGGATTTCATAACCACAACAATATATAATAATAAAAATAGCAACCGTAAGGCAGACACTTAGCATTATTAGCAGGCTAGTTTATCAGCAGAGCACTCAGCAGGCATTAACTAATTAAAACTCCTCCAAGGTAAGCAGTTATTGATTTGTGAGCAAAGATAAAAAGAACTCCACAAGGAGGTACTTATGTCCAACCACGCTGAACAATGAGTCAGTCTTGGGCCCCAGTGGAGTCTTCTGATGGCTCCATTCCCAGGGGGTGGGGGCGCTGCCTGGGCGGGGGAGGTGGTCTGAGACCCTTTGATGGAATTGGATCCTGTGCCCCAGCAGTTACCTTCAACTGCAGAGAGAAAGAAGACAGCCAACCTTGCCCTCCAGAGGAGGAGGGGGGAAGAGGTGGCCTGGGCTAAACAGGTAATCATGATATATGGTCCCAGGGATGCAGGGAACGAGCAGACGGTGGGAACTTGCTGCGGTTACCGCCGTCCTTAGGGAGGGTTTGGGGTTGCTGTTGAGGGCTTTGCAATGACCCGATCAGTGCGTCTGGCCAGCTTGCCCTCCTCGAGGCCTGGAGGGTTTTGGCCTGAGCAAGCCCTCGGATGCTCAGTCCTGGGACCAACGAGACGCACCCCTCCTCCTGGCTGTAATAGCGCCACTTTTTAAAGCCAGTGGGTTCTTTCCACCAGTGCTGTGTCCCAGGCATAGGTTTTTATCCTGCAGCCATAAAGCGGGATCAGGGAAGAATTTACAATCAAGGCTATAAAGTAATAATAGCAAAGGGGCTATTTCATTGGGTTCAAGTGGAGGTGAGCGAGGGGTTCAGAAGTTCAAGACCTCCAGGCATTTCCTGGCTGCTGATAATCATCCCTGGGAGCTGAAACCAGCTGGTGTCCCAGACACAGAAGCTTCCTGAAGACAGAATAAGGGGGGCCATTGTTCACGGTTCTTGGCTTAGACTGATGGACAACTGTTGGCTCGGGTGGTGCCCCAAGACAGGCAGTGGGGGTGGGGTGCCATCTTCCCTGTCTCTCACCTGTGTGCCACCCAGGGAGATGTCTTCTCCGGCTTCCACCCTACCCTGAGAGTGTAAATAGAGGGGTAGAGCACGGCCAGAGACATCAACCATGCCCTGCCATGAGGGGTCTGACAGCCCTGGGTTCCTGTCCCAACTCCCACTTACTGGCTGTGTGACTTTGGGCAGGTCCCCCCAGCCCTCTGAGCCTGGTTACTTGTCTGTGAGGAGGACAGCACCTCCCTTAACTGAGGTCACAGCCTGGCACACAGGCTCTTGGGTCTTCCCCTCGCCATCCTTCTCTTCTCTCTTGCGGGGTCCTCTACTTCCTAGAACTCAGAGAATTGGACCTGAAGGGGCCTGGGAATCATCCATAGGTAGAGGTGAGAGGTGGAGGGCAGGAACCCATTTCCAACTAAATTCTGGTTCCAACCTGGATCCCTCTTAGCTCTGTGACCTCAGGCAAGTTTCCTAACCTCTCTGAGTCCCAGTTTCTACCTTCAGAGGAGACAGATTTCAGCACTGATGTTCTGAGGCTGTTCACCTGGACACCCCACTGGCTGCTGAATCTCTCCTAGAAGAGCCTTCACTACATACATTTAAAGGGGACTCAGGGAGGTAGGGGTACCTCCCAGCATCTGAAGAAGGAAGGTGCTTCTTGCTTGTCCTAACTGGGGTACTCAAGTTTTAAAATACAGAGACACGTGTCAACGGCAAGATGGATTTGCTGAAGTGGTCAATGTGATTAGCCATAGAAACTTTAGTGTTTGAATCTTCTTTATTGCCACAAGAATCCAGCAGCATTTTGGGGAACCATTAGGGTAGGGGTTAGCAAGTGATGACCTGTGAGAAAAATCCGACCCACTACCTGTTTTTGTAAATAAAGTTTTATTGGAACACAGCCATGCCCATTCATTTACATATTATCTCTAGCTACTTATGAGCTACAAGGGCAGAGTTAACTAGGTGCTACAGAGACCATAAAGCCTAAAATGTTTGCTACCTAGCCCTTGATAAAACACATTTGCAACCCCTGGCCTGGTGGCTGGGGGTCTGAGGCTGGGATCTGGGCTTGAATCCAATGCCCAACCTTCATTTTATAAGAGAGGAAGCTGAGAGTCAGTGATTTGTCCACTGCCACATGATGGTGGGCTGGCCTCTGAGGGTCAGAATACAACACGGTCAGCTCAGTCCTGTTCCAATCCAGGGATCACAGTGACGACAGTGGAAATCTTTTGGCAGACCCTCAGCTGTCCCATCAAGTGTGACATGCTTTGCAGTTGGTGAAGCAGATTCTAGTCCCTTGATTTCTCTCCTAGGCAAGATCATTTGGGTTTTTCTGAGATGTCACAAGGAAGCCTAAACAAACTTCTTGGCCAACCCAATATTTGTGTCAATAAAAGTTGAATGAAGGAATGTACAAGGGAATTCATATATGTTTTAGAGCAATCATTGAAATTCCCATGACCAGTATTGGCAGATTTTGAACTCAGAGCCCTATCTGCTCCTCCCTGGCTTCACCATCAAGTTCAGAACCTTCAGCATCCTTTTGCATTCAAGACACAGGCCAGGACCAGCTGAGCACATGGGAGAATGCTCAGGACCCCAGGCTGTAATTTAATCCATCACCCCCAGCTCTCTGCCTGACATTTCCTCTGTTTATGTTGTGGGCCATCAGACCCACATGGGCTTTAGCCACTGGTCAGGCACCAAGACACAGAGTTTTACAGAACACCTCTTTCACAGACACCTCTTTGCGTGAATATTTGAGAGAGTGTTTTCCTGTCATAAAAATAAAGTTGTGTTGGAAAAACCTACTGTAGGGCACATGGGACTCTGCTCAGTGTTATGTGGCTGCCTGGATGGGAGGGGGGTTTGCGGGAGAGGGATACATGTATATGCGTGGCTGAGTCCCTTCACCGTTCACCTGAAACTATCACAGCATTGTTCATTTGGCTATAGCCCAATACAAGATGTTTTTGGTGTTAAAAAATAAATGATTTTTCTTTTTTAAAGGAAGCTGTGCTGGTGGTGTGCCAGCACTGGCCATGGGAATTGGAGCCTCAGCCGATGGCTTCTCTCCCTTCTCCCTCCCACTCCCACCAAATCCAGGAGGCTCCTAGGGCTGGGGGGGAAGCCCTTGAAAATCTCCTGGAGGCTCCACAGCCAGCAAAGGGGTCCAAGACACGCCTGGAATGAGCATCTGTTTCTCCGGACTCCCTCTGTGGAGTGGGGCTGCAGTGTGGTACAGAAAAGAAGGCAGAAGCCACGGAGCCTGATGGACTTGAGTTTGGATTAGAAATTGGTCACGAGCTGTGTGGTTTTGAGCCTGTCATAAGACCTATGTACACCTCTTTCTTCATCTGTGAATAAGGACAATAGGATTCCCTGTTGATTCAGTGGATGGGACCAAGAGTTTTCTTCCAGACGTAGCTGCCACGTGGATTAAACACAATAATCCTCCAAAGGACCTGGACCCAGCAGGCCCTCATGGGATGGCTCTCTGTATTCTTCTTGCTCTTGTCTTCAGTCCTGGCTTCTCTACCTTTCCCTCCTCTGGGGCCATGGAAAGGATCTATTCACACAGAATGTGTGATGGGGCTGTAGGAGAATGGCGAGGAGGGACAGGGGACTAGAGACCTTGTCCTGGGAAGGACCAGAGGTCGATGAGCTGGGGAAGACGGGACTCATGTGGACACAGTCGCTTCAGCCAGTATGCAGGAGGGGTCCGGAAAAAGGCAGAGATGGGGTCAGAGTGGTGGCTCTGGAACCCAGGAGCCAGGATTTTAAGCTCCCATCTGCTGCCTAGGTCTGTACACTCTGTGAGGGTGACTGATCAGGGTCTCTTCAGTGCACCAGAGATAGTCACAGACCCTAGTTCATGGGCTGCTGTCGGGATTCGATGCATTCAGTCATTAGAATGGAGCCTGGCATATGGGAAGGGCCCACAGGTGTGGGTATTATTATTCTAGGGGCTCTAGGGCAGAGCCTTGAGTGGAAGGCAAGGAAGCACAATGGTTAGGTATATCGCCCTTCTTGGCCTTTGGGTTAGACTGTCAGGCTTTGAGTCCTCGATCTGTTCCTCAACAGCTGGATAAGCAAGGAAAAGTAACGTAGCTTCTCTGAAATCAGATTCCTCAGGTGTAGCAGATTCACATGCTGACTTCAGAGTGCTTGAAAAGTTTCTTTGAGATCACATGGAAAATACTCAGCACAGAGCCTGGCACATAGTAAATGTTCAATACACTGTAGCCATAATCATTACTGTTTCCACAGATGAGTAGGTCAGGGAGGTGAATTTCAGTTCAGTTTAACGAAGGGTTCTGGACGGAATTCCACTTGCAACGCTGCGGGTGGGCTGCTTCATACTGAAACTTAAACTATCTCAGAAGCTCTTGGGTCAATGTGCTTTCCTCTCTAACACCCTGTCATTCCAGAGAAGGCTTACATTTGTAACCTATCAAATCAGCCCTGATCTGGCTTCTGTAAGGAAATCAACCCTGAATATTCATTAGAAGGACTGATGTTGAAGCTGAAGCTCTAATAATTTGGTCACCTGATGTGAAGAGCTGACTCGTTGGAAAAGACCGTGATGCCAGGAAAGATTGAAGGCAGGAGGAGAAGGGGGTGACAGAGGATGAGATGGTTGGATGGCATCATCGACTCAATGGGCATGAGTTTGAGCAAATTCCGGGAGATAGTGAAGGACCGGGAAGGCTGGCGTGCTGCAGTCCATGGGGTGGCAAAGTGTTGGAAAGGACTGAATGACTGAACAACAACTGATTCCTTTGAGAGACGGTGACCCTGGGATGCAGGAGGAATGTCCTGCTGGCTTTTCCTGGCCCCTTAAAAAGGCATTCAGTCACTTGGGGTGGAGGTCAGCTCCCCAATGTCACTTCTGCCCTGGTTTTGCCAGAGGCTTCATACCCCATCTGATTGCTCTGAACCCCCAGGCAGATCACTTCCTATCACACGTCCACCTGTATGCACACGCATAGCACAATGACAGTGAAGAAATTACCAGAACTGTGTAGGAAATTGCTTACCATCTGCTCTCCTCCTGGGAAGAAAACTCGAAGAGCCTATCCATCTGTTTTTTTTTTTTTTTTTTTTAGTTTATTTATTTTGATTTATTTATTTGGCTATGCTAGGTCTTAGTTGTGGTGCACAGGATATTTTAGTTGTGAGCATGTGGGATCTAGTTCTCTGACCAGGGATCGAACCCAAGCCCCCTGCATTGGGAGCTCAGAATCTTAGCCACTGGACCACCAGGGAAGAACCAGCATGTCCATCTTGTTTGCTCCTGAATCCCCAGCACCAGTGTGGTTCCCTGGCACACAGTAGGTGCTCAGCAAATGCTGCTGAATGTGTGAACATCTCTTTCCTGATGGTCATCTGAAAGTTGAAACTGGACTTTGCTTTAGGGCCATAAATGCCATTTCAGAGATCACATGCAGGATAAGAAGACAACTTTGTCCTGGGCTTGACTGCATCAAGGATTGTTCAAGACACGTCCAAGGAAGGACCTGCACCTGGGAAACAGAGTTCCTGGGATTTCTGCCCCAAGTCCTTCTCGAGTCTCTGTTCTAATCTAGGTCAGCTGCCGCTTTCTCTCCAGCCTTCTTTCCTGCCTCTGGGATTTTGTTCATACTGTTCCCCCTTCTGGAGAACTAGACTTCTATCTCTGTCTCTTTCTTTCAGCAGTTAGGGATCCACCCCACTTTTTGTGAAACCTTTTCAGACCTCTCAAAGCAAAAGCTCATTTCTTATCTGTTACTGAACTCCTTAGGTGGGATTAATTTTACCACACTTCTGACTCTTACTTTGGAATTAAGCCGATTCATTGCCTTTTTCTCCAAGCAGAAGCCACATTTCCTGGAGGATATGTATCTTCCACCAGGCGCGAAGAGTTGGACATGACTGAGCGTCTTCACTTTCACTTTTCACTTTCATGCATTGGAGAAGGAAATGGCAACCCACTCCAGTGTTCTTGCCTGGAGAATCCCAGGGATGGGGGAGCTTGGTGGGCTGCTGTCTATGGGGTCGCACAGAGTCAGACACGGCTGAAGCGACTTAGCAGCAGCATCATGTGTCTTCTAGACTCAGAGGACTACAGCGCAGGACAGGGCCAAATAGGGCTAAGCAGGTTGATGGTCGGTACTGTTGAGGGACTGCTTGCTGTGCCCCAGGGATATGTCAGGTG
The DNA here is from genome assembly GCF_910594005.1 of Cervus elaphus. NCBI lineage: Eukaryota > Metazoa > Chordata > Mammalia > Artiodactyla > Cervidae > Cervus > Cervus elaphus. The sequence continues at coordinate 46,091,573 of NC_057836.1, forward strand.
GCCTTACATGTTGCCTTCTTGAACCAACAGTTCTCTTTAAAAAAAAAAAGTCTTTTGGCCATGCCATGCGGCGTATGGGACCTTAGTTCCCCAACCAGGGATAGAACCTGTGCCCCTTGAGCTGGCAGTGCAGAGCCTTAACCACCAGACCAGCAGGGACGTCCTGAGCCAACAGTTCTCTCATCATCACATCATAGAGATGGGGACATTGGGGCTCACAGAAGCTTGCTCAGCTGGTTGAGCTGGGACACTAGCCCAGGACTTCCAGAGCCTGGATGCTTAACTCATCACACGTGTAAGGTTTAAGTGCACAGGGGCTGATGGGTGAGGCCTGGCCTCTAATTTCCTCATTTCTTGATCTAAGGGCACTGTCACAATATGGTACGTGTGTCTGTTGGAAGAGGGGATGGAGACAGATGGTCCAGGGTTCTGGGCCTGGCTGCATTCCTTTGTCTTTGGACCTCAGGTTTGCTGCTTCCCCTCTCTAAGAGCACTCTAAGTTCCTCTTCTTGAAAGTGAAGACAGTGAAAGCAGTGCCACCGGGCCATGGAGATGCTCCTGTGGGAGGCAGTTATTTCCCTCCACATCCTCTCCCTTTTAATGCTTTAAAGAAAGTGAAAGTGAAGTCGCTCAGTCGTGTCCAACTCTTTGCGACCCCATGGACTGCAGTCCACCAGGCTCCTCCGTCCATGGGATTTTCCAGGCAAGAGTACTGGAGTGGGTTGCCATTTCCTTGTCCAGGGGATCTTCCCAACCCAGGGATTGAACCTGGGGCTCCCGCATTGTAGGCAAATGCTTTTTTACTGTCTGAGCCACCAGGGCAGTCCTTAAATGCTTTAGGGCCCTCCAAAATTTTACCTGATTTTGATTGTGATCCTTATAAACTTGGGGATTTGAGCAAATCTCCAACTCCTAGCAGATGGCAAGTATCCCACAATGGTTTGTGGATTGACCCAATTTATGTTCAGAAGAAATGTCTTGTGAAATTTCATCTGAACTCGGGGTGATGCAGGCCAAGAGATCCAGGTTTGACTCCTACCCTACATTTTTCTTACACCGACTCTGATTGACTGGTTTGATCTTCTTGCAGTCCAAGAGACTCTCAAGAGTCTTCTCTAACACCACAGTTCAAAAGTATCAATTCTTTGGCGCTCAGCTTTCTTTACGTCCAATTCTCACATCCATACATGACTAATGGAAAAACCAAAGCTTTGACTAGATGGACCTTTGTTGGCAAAGTAATGTCTCTGCTTTTTAATATGCTGTCTAGGTTAGTCATAGCTTTTCTTCCAAGGAGCAAGCATCTTTTAATTTCATGGCTGCAGTCACCATCTGCAGTGATTTTAGAGACTCCGCCAAAATAAAGCCTGTCAGTGTTTCCATTGTTTCCCCATCTATTTGCCATGAAGTGATGGGACCGGATGCCATGATCTTAGTTTTCTGAATGTTGAGTTTTAAGCCAACTTTTTCACTCTCCCCTTTCACTTTCATCAAGAGGTTCTTTAGTTCTTCTTCGCTAGATTCCAGACAGTGTATTAAAAAGCAGAGACATTACTTTGCCTACAAAGGTCCATATAGTCAAACCTATGGTTTTGTACAGATGTAAGAGCTGGACCATAAAGAAGGCTGAGCACCAAAGAATTGATGCCTTCGAACTGTGGTGCTGGAGATGACTCTTGAGAGTCCCTTGGACTGCAAGGAGATCAAATCAGTCAGTCCTAAAGGAAATGAACCCTGAACAGTCATTAGAAGGACTAAAGCTGAAGCTAAAGCTAGTGCTAAAGCTGAAGCTTCAATGCTTTGGCCACTTGATGTGAAGAACTGACTCATTGGAAAAGACCCTGATGCTGGGAAAGGTTGAAAACAAAAGGAGAAGGGGGTAGTAGAGGATGAGATGGTTAGATAGTATCACCAACTCAATGGATATGATCTGAGCAAACTGTGGGAGATAGTGAAGGTCAGGGGAGCATGGCATGCTGCATCCATGAGATCGCAAAGTGAAGCACATGACTCAGACACTGAACAATGACCACTCTTACAGGGACCCTCTTACACCACTGGTAGGGATGCTCTTACACCACTGGGAGGAACCCTCTTACACCACTGAGAGGGACCCCCTTACACCACTGGGAGGGATGCTCTTACACCACTGGGAGGGACGCTCTTACACCACTGGGAGGGACGCTCTTACACCACTGGTAGGGATGTAATTTGACACAGCCACTGTGGAAAACAGTAGGGAGTTTTCTCAAAAAAACGAAAAATAGAGTTGCCATATGATCTAGCAATCCCACTCCTGGACATATATCTGGACAAGACTATAATTCAAAAAGATACATGCACCCCAGTGTTCATAGCAGCACTATTTACAAAAGCCAAGACATGGAAGCAATTGAAATGTCCATTGATGTTACTAGAGGTGGGATTGAGAGGTCTCCTGGGGGCAGATCACAAAAAGTTCTTCTGGACCTTCTGGTCTGGGGGTTCTGGTCCTCCATCTGCATATCCTGGCAATGAGGGGGTCACAGAGAACTGAAAAGTTTTCAGTAGGGATGGTTTTGAAGCTTACTCCAATAGTGCTATAGAGAGGCACTGAGTGGATGATTATGGAAGCTGGGAGACCAGCCATGAGACCAGAGGTCATGAGAGCAGAAGGTGGGTGGGGCAGATGGCCAGGAATGGTGTTCTTCCATGAGACATTTGAGGGGCTTGTATCTAAGGCCCTTTTCCAGAAATCCCCACTGGGATCTGACTTAGGGAAAGAAGACTGACAGCCATTTTCTCTTCCAGGGCAGCGGGGCTGCGAGGAGAAAACATCTGAGAGCAGAGAGGCAGCCCCGACTGGCTGTGGACTGGCAGCTCCTGTCATGCACCCTTTAGAAACCAGCTGGGGAGATGGAGGTGACCTTGGCCTTACACCTGGGGTACCCCTGGGGAGGAGCATGGATTCACCATACTTGGGAGGTGGGGTTGAGGGGCAAGGGAGGGGAGAGGATACTTTGTCTCTTTCACACATCACTTCTGTGTTGTCTGAGTCACAGGGTCCTTTTAAATAAAATCAATAAAATAAATAAAAGACTGGAAAGAAGGACTAGATTCTGGTCCTCTTGACACTGGCATATGATCCTGTGTAAGGCCCTTCTCCTCTGCTTCTTCTCTGCTGTAAACCAAGGCATTTGCATGAGGAAATCTCCAAGGGCAATGATTCCCCAACCTGTTATCCCCAAAGGGCATTCCAAGTCACAGGAGCCTCCGGGGGAGACTGGGCTAGCATGTCACCACCCCCTACATATTATTCTCAGAGGGCTCATCAGTCAGACTTCTTTTCCTTGACCAGCTTGGCCTTGACCCAGAAGGACCCAAAGGAGGTATGTCAGTGAGGAAATTTAATACTAAGCAAGAAGCAACGTCTGTCACTGGACACGGCCACGGGCCCTCTGCACTTCCTGGCCCTCTTGGCTGAGGACCCCTGGACATCCTGCCTTCATGGAGGGACTTCTTTTCATGGCAGGAGGCTGTGAACTCTGGGGCCTGAATGGGGCTACCTGTCTGATCTCATGAAGCCAGAAATGAAGCCAGGAAACACTGGCTGTGGGCAGCACCTCCCAGGGGCATCATTCACTGGATGATGTTGATGTGGTATCCAAGGCCTCCAGAGAGGGAATATCCAGTCATTCATTCTAATTCTCCAATGGGGACGGTGAGACCCAGGGGTGTGGGCCACTGTCCAGACGCATCCAGGAGCTGAGGGAAGCTTTGACATGAATCAGAACTGCCTGCTGCTAGCCCAGGACCCTCTTTCCTCTGCCGTGGGTCGCATCTTCCCAGAGGACATAGGAAACACCCTGGAGAATGAATGGTGGGGTGGTGACACAGAACAAAACTGACTAAGTGATTGCCCCTGAGCCCCTAACCTGAGACTCATGACCTACCAGTCGGAGAAGGCAATGGCGACCCACTCCAGTACTCTTGCCTGGAAAATCCCATGGAGGGAGGAGCCTGGTAGGCTGCGGTCCATGGGGTCGCTAAGAGTCAGACAGGACTGAGCAACTTCACTTTCACTTTTCACTTTCATGCACTGGAGAAGGAAATGGCAACCCATTCCAGTGTTCTTGCCTGGAGAATCCCAGGGATGGGGGAGCCTGGTGGGCTGCCGTCTATGGGGTGGCACAGAGTCGGACACGGCTGAAGTGACTTAGCAGCAGCAGCTGCAGTCACTACAGAGCATCAGGTGGTGAAAGCATCGCGCCACAGCTCCCTGGAGGGCAGTGTGCTCCGAGATCTGGCTCAGGTGATTCAGGAGAAAAGGTTTCCTTGCCTGAGATGGAACGAACTTTAATTCTGCGTTGAAACTCACCGGAAGTGTTCTCCGGTAGCATTTCCCACTGCTCTATGGAAAGAAATGTCAGCCCGTCTACAGAAAGTTTGTGAGCTGAGCTCCTTGCCACCCAGGGACTCTGCAGACGAAATCTGACTTTCGGGCGTAAAAGTCCTGTATCAACTCAAAGCCTGCCTTTAAAAGGCCGAAGAGGCGGCGCTTTCCCTGCTCTTCGAAAACGTGAGTGGGCGGAGCAAGTGGGATCGGAGAAAATCCGTTCCAGAGGTTAAGGAGGTGGGCAGGATCCAAACCCCTTGCGACTGGAATTTCTTTCAGCAGGAATGAGTGGTGCAGGTGGAGAGGGCGCGGGACAGAAGCTGAGAGAGCCTGAGCCTCCGATTAGCCTAGAGTCACAAAAGGCTTCCGGGGGTCTCGCTGTCGGGAGACCCTGGCGGGGAAGGAAGGCATTCTGTAGCGGTGGGGTCCTTGGCTTTTTGGAACCACAGCCTCTTCTTGCTGGCTGGCAAAACTCCTGACCCTTTCTCTGAATAATGAATTGATGACATAAGATACAGATTTTAAAAGACAATTAAATTTACAGAAATCCAGCTATCAAAATAGTAAAACATTTGTGATTCTGTAGTATACACGTGTTTCTTTAGTAATACATTAGATATTTTGAGGTACCTGCAGGTCATAACTACTGTGAATACACTCCTGTGTAATTGTTGTCTGCAGTCCTAATGGAAGAAAATGCTGCATCTTAGTTGGAGGTTTGTGAAAATACAGATGCACATGCCCACGGGATGTGGATGCATAATAAGAAAATAGTCTGAGCCAAAGGCTCATAAAAAGGTTAGTGTTTTGAATAAATTGATTGCCATAAGGTTAAATGGAAAGGTATTAAATAATACCCTTGTCTGTTTTCGGAGATGTTTTTTTCCTCAATCTTTTAAAAACATTTTAACACAGTAAAACGTGTTAAATATGTATTTTGTAATAGAGATACCTTTTTCTTCTCAGCATAGGAGGGAATGTATACTTATTTTTCCCTCTGTTAAGCCACTGTTGAGGGTAAGTGTACTGTTGAATTCTCACGACTTGGAATATTATAACCTAGGTCCGAGAGACCCCTCCCCTCATAAGGAAAAGATCTCTGGAAAGCTAGGTGCCCCTCCCCCCAGCCCTCTGGAGCATCCCTGTGGACTGGGTCAGAGAGAGACTCTTTCAAGTACGAAGCTGTACTACTCAGTATAGATTTTACGTGAGCTGTGCAGTGGGGATTGTAATCCGGGGATGGGATGCAGGGCTCACGTGCCGGTGCTCAGTAGCTCAGTTGTGTCCAGCTCTTTGTGATCCCGTGGACTGTAGCCCGCCCGGCTCCTCTCTCCATAGGATTTCCTAGGCGGGAATACTGGCGTGGGTAGCCAGTCCCTTCTCCAGGGGATTTTCCCCATGCAGGGATTGAACTGGCGTTTCCTGTGTCTCCTGCATGGCGGGTGGATTCTTTACCCGTGGGGACGCCCTGTGGTGCTAAATGAATATGAGTTCTCTCGAGGTCCTATAGTTGTGTACAACCTGTGTAGCTATATGACGTGGCCTTCAGTACCCAATATTTTAACTGCAGGACCTCCCCTGCCCTCCTCAGTTTTACTGAGGTATAATTGGCAAGTAAAAATTGTATGTATTTAAGAAGTATAATGTGATGGTTGATATACATATACATTGTGAAGTGATTAGCATGGTCAAATTAATTAACACATCTATCACCTCACGTAGTTATTTTTTTTCCTGTGAGGTGAGAATACTTAGGATCTATTCTGTTCACAAATTTCTAGACTATAATAGAATGTCATTAACTATTAATAGAATGCACATTACCTCCTCAGAACTTATTCATCTTAGAACTGAAAGCTTGTATACTTTAACCAACCTCTCCTCATTTTTCCCCAACCCCCAGCCCCTGGTAATCATGGTTCTACTCTCTGGTTCTATGAGTTCAAATTTTAATATTTCACATATAAGTGATATCATACAGTGTTTGTCTTTGTCTGACTAATTTCACTTAGCATAATATCCTTCAGGTTCCTCCTTGGTGTTCCAAATGGCAGGTGATTCTTCTTTTTTACAGCTAAACAGTATTCCATGATGTATATGTATACCATATCTTCTTTATCCATTCATCTATGGGGGGATACATAGGCTGTTTTCATATCTTGGCTATTTTGAATAATGCCAAAATGAATACGGAATGCAGATATCTCTTTGAGATACTGATTTAATTTCATTTGGATGTATACCTGGTAGTGGGATTGCTGGATCACATGGTAGTTCTTCTTTTCACTTTTTAAGGAACCCCCATGAAGTTTTCCATAATGGCTATACCAACTTACATTTCCACCAACAGTTCACATGACTTCCCTTTTCTCCACGCCCTTGCCAATACTTAGCTGTTGTCATTTTGATAGTAGCCATCTCAACAGGTGTGAGGTGATATCTCATTGTGATTTTAATTTGCATTTCTCTGATGATTAATGATGCTAAGCACCTTTTCATGTCCTTGTCGGCAATTTGTATATTGTTTTTGGAAAAACGTTTTTTGAGGTCCTTTGCCTGTTTTTAAAATGGGTTATTTTTTGTTTGTTTGTTTTTGTCTTACTATTGAGTTGTAAGCATTCCCTCAGTCATGTCAGACTCTTTGTGATCCCATGGACTGTAGCCCACCAGGCTCCTCTGTCCATGCAATTATCTAGGCAAGAATACTGGAGTGAGTAACCATTCCTTTCTCCAGGGATCTTCCCAACCCAGGGATGGAACCTGGGTCTCCTGCATTGCAGGCAGATTCTTTACCCTCTGAGACACCAAAGCTTATATTTTGGGTTATAAGCTCCTAATTGGATATATAGTTTGCGAGTATCTTCTCCCATCCTTAGGTTGCCTTTTACTTTTGTTGATGGTTTCCTTTGCTGTGCAGAAGCTTTTCCGTTTGATGTAATACCATTTATTTATTTTTATTTCTCTTGCCTGTGCTTTTGGTGTTATATCCTCGAAAAATGACTGCCAAGACCAATGTCAAGGAGCTTTTCCTCTATGTTTTCTCCTAGGGGTTTTATGGTTTCACGTCTTATATTTGTCTTTAATCCACTTTGAGTGGATTTTTATGAGTGGTCTAAGAGTTCAGTTTTATTTTTTTGCATTGGGTGTCTGATTTTCCAAACACCATTTATGTATCTTTTCTCCATTGTGTATTCTTGGCATCTTTGTCATAGATTAGTTGATCATATATGTGCAGGTTTATTTCTGGGCTCTCTATTCTATTCCACTGGTCTGTATGTCTGTTTTGATGCCAGTACTATACTGTTTTGATGACTATAGCTAGGTAATGTAATTTGCAGTCAGGACATGTGATGCCTCCTGCTTTGTCCTTTCTCAATATTTGTTTGCCTATTTGGGTCTTTTGTAGTTTTTTTTTTTTATAAATTTGGTGATTGCTTTCTCTATTTCTGTGAAATATGCCATTGGGATTTTGGTAAGGATGACTGCAAGACTCTTAGTTATCCTCAGGCTCTGGGGATGAGGTGTATTGGTGCCATATGACTTAAATGAATAATTCCTTGTTGAGAATCTATAAGGACATGTACATGCTCCAGACTGGGAGTTCAAAAGTAGGGGTAAGAGAGCACAAAGATTCTAGGGAATATTTTATTTACATCTCCTGGAAAGTTTTAAATCTAAGCATATGGTAACTATGATGTTCTTAGCATCTACTATGGAATAGACATACCAACTACCTCTCTGTGCCTCAGTTCCCCCTTGATAAAATAGGAATACTACCAGTGTCTAGCAACTCATTGGAAAAGACTCTGATTCTGGGAAAGATTGAGGGCAGGAGATGAAGGGAGTGACAGAAGGTGAGATGGTTGGATGGCATCATCAACTCAATGGGCATTAGTTTGAGCAAACTCTGGTGATAGTGAAGGACAGAGGAGCCTGGTGTGCTGCAAGCCACAGGGTTGCAAAGAGTCAGACATGACTTAGTGACTGCGCAGCAATGACAGAACCTCCTAGGTCTCTTAGGAGGGGCCAGTGAGTAACATTATAAAGTGTTTAGAACGGCACATAGTGCTGTATCTGTGCTTGCTAAGTAAGTACATAGACCCTTAGCTGGGTAGAATTTTCACAAAGTTGGTTTATGACTTTCAGTTGTCAGGTGAGGAAACTGAGGAAATTGGAGCCTGAGATTGTTGACATGTGTCAGGGGAGAGGGACTGTGACCTCAGTCTGATCAGTCAGGGGTGTTGACAGAGATTCTCAGAACTGTAAGGATGCATGGGGTTGTCTAGTCCACTGATGCTAGAGTGTGCTGTACCTTTCCACCCTCCCCCACAGGGTTCTCTCAGCCCCACTCACTAAGTTCCACCATGCTGGTCTCCTTTTTGTTCTTCAAATATGCTCAGATTATTTCCACTGCAGTGTTCCTGGATGTGCTGATCTTTGCACTTGGTTCATTGCTCTTCAAACTTAGCTTTCAGCTCAGATGTCTTGGTCCTATGGGGGCTTTGCCTGGTCACCACACTTCATTAACCTCTCTCCCATACTATGACATCACCCTTTTAATATCTTTAGAGTTCTCTGTAACTATCACATTTATTTTTGTTTACTTGGCTCTTATCTGTTTCTCTCCCCTCCCCATCAGAATATAAGCCCCAATACATAAGGGACTTTGCTCATTACTATTTTTCTACCTTCAGCTGGGGCTTTGAACAATATAGATTCTCAAATATTTACTAACTGAGTGAGTCCTGCACTCCTAAGGCGGTTGTTCTGCTTCAGCTCATCTGCACATATTATCAGGGAGCTCGTTCCTTCCTGAGGTCACCTGTTCTGCTGTCTGTGGCTTTGACTGTTAGAAAGTTCCTTCTTTCACTGGATCAATTCTTCTCTTTTAGTATCAATAGACTAAGTCTTTTCCTATCATCTTTGGAAGTCAGATGACTGACTGCCCACTGTTGAGTGCAAGTACTTGAACTTCCCTGGCGGCTCAGAAGTAAACTGCAATGCAGGAGACCCAGGTTCAATCCCTGGGTTGGGAAGAACCCTTGGAGAAGAGAGTGGCAACCCATACCAGTATTCTTGCCTGAAGAAGCCCGTGGACAGAGAAGCCTAGTGGGCTACAGTCCGTGGGGTCATAAGGAGTTGAACATGACTGAGTGACTAACGCTATGCTACTTGTCCTAACCAGGAATGTATTACAGAACAGAAAGCCACTCAGTTTAACTTCAGCCCAAGAATGAGACAGAAACTTGGATAAAGTGATCCATATTTCTAGAACCTTCTTATGCTGTTAATAGATTTCCTGTGGGGTTTGAAAATGTCCAGTAGTCAGAGTCTGAACACACTGGGGATTTCATTGAATTAAACTTTCCTGTAGATCCTGCTTTCTTTCCTATAAATCTTGCCAGAACCTTTGAGATGCAGTGGGGCTTGTGGTTCTCTATGAGGGAGTCACAGTTTATGGATTTCCCAAACCCAGTACACCCAATAGGAATATTTTCATCCAGTAGCCACAAACATCTCATAAACCAAGGATGTCCAGAGTCTCTGATTTGGGAAATATGTTCCTGGGTTTTTTTAAAAAATATTTTCTAGCTAATATTTCATGATTCTGGAAAGAGAACACATTTCTCCTACAAAATCCACAAGGACAGGTCTGCCTTGCCCATATCCGATGACGAGGCGTGCGACTGGAGTTCTAAAATTTCCCTTTTCTCATCCCCATGGGCAGCCATCTTTATTCCATGTCCTCTGTCATCATTTCTCGCCCCCAGCCAGGTTCTTAGTTTATGACCTCTTTCCAATAACATCTCAGGATTCTTGGGGAGATAAGCATCACCAGGTAATTGTTTGAGAGCTGTAAATGCCTTAAATTGGTTAGGATTCTAATTATCACGAAATGACTTTATTGCCCCCTGGTGATAACTGGGCTGTAACCTTCCTCCCCGGGGGAGTGTGGGTCCCCACTCCCAGGGGTCACACAGCGGTCAGGGCCCTGGCAGCTGGGGAAGAGGAGAGAGGCTTTCTTCTTCCATCACCTCCTCCCCCAAACCTGGCAACACTTAGGTGCAGCCTGGGCTGGTGGCTGCCACTGTAATGGGACCTCGTTGGCAACTCCCTTCCCTCCATCACCCCATCAGCTTCCTGGGAACCTTGGCAAGGCCCCTGCCACTCTTTACCACTTGGACTACTTTTCTATCCCATGTAGAATCCTACAGCCTAGTCCCATTTATTTATTCTATTGTCTATAAGTTTACCAGGGTAGGGGGATTGTGGGAAGAAGTGTATGCATAACTAGTCATACTGCAGGATTTATTCATTCATCTATCCATCCATTCTCAAATATTTATTGAGGACTTACTATATTCCAGACAGTATTACTGGAAAGGAAAATAGACTCAATGAATAATGGGATGAGTGTAAACATACACATACACCGTTTATACATTCAGGCCCCCTGCACTGGGTGTACAGAGTCTTAGCCACTGGACCACCAGGGAAGTCCCAGCATATATAAAGAATAACATATAATGCACGCACATATATATACACATTGGAGAAGGAAATGGCAACCTGCTCCAGTCTTGCCTGGGAAATCCCATGGGCAGAGGAACCTGGTGGGCTATAGTTCACGGGGTCACAAGGAGTCAGACATGACTCAGCGACTGAACAACACATATGTTATAACATATATGCTTAAAACCTCGGCATCAGGCAAGTCTGAGTTGAAATTAGCCCTTTGCTGTGTGACGCTGAGCAAGTTGCACCCCGCTCTGACACTTAGGATGCCTACGTCATTGGACTAGGGTGAGAATGAGAGTATTTGGCCCCAGGTAGGGCCCTCCGTATGTAAGAGCCACTCTTATCATAATTAAGGTACACAGTGTTGTGGGAGTAAAAAGGCAGAATCATTACAAAAGGTAATTTATAACTTATCTTTGATATCTATCTATAAAGATATGCACGGAACAGCCACCAGCAGATTCAGAGCAATTATAGGATGATATTATTTCAAAAGAGATCAAGGGCAACCAGGGCAGCGTTTGAGTTGGGCCTTGAAACATGAGCAGAATTCCAATAGCTGGGATGAGGGGAGTGCGCTCCTAGCCAGGAAAATGCAGTGCAAAGGGCATGAGATAGGAATGTCCCCGCTGTGCCCTAGAACCTCAAACGATTTAGTGTGGTTGGAACTCAGGGCTCACAGAGGGCTGCAGAAGAAGAGGAATTAGATGAAGTGGGGGAGAAGGGAATTCTGGAAAACCTAGTTCCAATGTTCTTTGCACTGACTTTAAACCTCCCTTTCTATAATTTCTGTATGGTCCTGATGCTGCCTACTGGGGTACTTAGAGCGAGCCTTTCCTCTTCCTCCAGACAAATCCTTCAGACATTGGATCTCCTGGAACCCCTTACCTGTGTCACAGACATCCCTGGTTCTTTCACGCGACCCCCAGGAGACCTGGTTTCAAGAATTTGTGCTCTTGTGCCGCCCAGATCAATTTTTTTTTTTCTGTTCTGTGCCCCTCTACCTCTGTTAAATGAATGGTTTCTGGATTAAAATTTCTTCATTATGAAAAATCTCCAGCATATACAAAATTAGAGAGGATAGCTTATACCCATCAATAAGTCTCAGAAACTATGAACATTTTGCCAGTCAGATTTCCTAGTAGTTTAGAGCAAATCTCAAACATTGAGTCTTTTAGTCCAAAAGATTTTAGTATGCATCACTAACAAAAAAGGACACTAAAAAACCTGACCATATTACTTTGACAACTAACAGAAAGTTTCGATATCCTCTATTACTAAAGTTCAGAGTTCCTTGATTATACTTGAGATTTTCTTATTTTAAAAAATCGGGATCCAAAAAATGTTTCCTATAGTATATTTGGGGCTTCCCAGATAACTCAGATGGTAAAGAATCCGCCTGCAATGTAGGAGACCTGGGTTTTATCTCTGGGTCAGAAAGATCCCCTGGAGAAGGGAATGACAACCCACTCCAGTATTCTTGCCTGGAAAATCCCATGGACAGAGAAAACTGGTGGGCTAGAGTCACACACGACTGGGCAACTAACCACCACCACCTCTACCATCCCATATTCTGAATATGACTGACTGCTTCTTTCTGGTATTTAATTTACTCTTCTGTTTTCTAGAACATGTTTGGGTCAAGTTCAATATTTTTTTAAAGGAAAATAACAACTCACAGATGGCGTTGTATGCCTTATATCAGGAGTCCCACAGTGGACGGTTGTTCCACTGTTAGTGAGGTGGAAGCTGATAGAGGTTTAGATGATGTCAACCTGATCTTTCTACAGGTCATCTCTTCTGAACAGAGTCCAGTTTATCTACCCTTCTCTCTTAAAAAGAAGCATGGAGAAAGGACTGCATCACTCCTGCTGTTGTTGGATTATAGAGAAGTATCCCCTCCCTCTTTCTGCACTTTGTACTTCATGCAGCCAAAGGCTTCCTTAACTCATTCCGGGGCTTCAACACACTGCTAACTTCCACTAAGCTCACTTTGAATAAATCTTTTTCTCATGGGCTATTGTTAAGCCACTTCTCTTTCTTCATAAACTTTCCTGTTTGTTTTTTTGGTCTCTATATTTATACAGATAAAACGTATAAATCTCATACATATGTAATCTTTATATTTTATATTATTCAAAGTGAAGTTTTCTTTTGTCTCATCCAACTCTTCAAGGTTCATTTCCACTGTGATTTTGTCCTTATAGGAAGGCTGCTGGGAGAAGGGACAGCTGAGAGCCTTGATTTTAGCACTTTATAGATGAAGAAAATGAAGTGCAGAGAAATTCCCTTTCATGAATTAAGTTGCTCACGATCACGCACCATGGAGTACGTTGTTTCACTGGTGACGCCACCTTCTCTTCTCAGATTCCGGGCCTGCCTGCCTGCTCTGTTATTTTTTTTCTGTGACTAGATCTCCATTGCTTTTTGTCCCAGATCTCTCTGTCCACTTCCTCTTGTGCCTGAGCCTGCCCTCTCTGTCCCCAGAGGATGCTTTCCAGCCCTCCATCCCCATCTTATGATTCTCAGCAGTGGCTTGTTGGGTGACCCCCTGTCCCAACAGGGGACCCCTCCAGCACCAGAAGAGGCAGAAAAACATTTTCTTTGATAGCAAGAGGTCAAACTGTAAAGCACAAAAGAAGTGAGAAAAAACATCCATTGTCCTGTTACTTGTTAACATTTAATTTATAAAATTATATACTTAGGGCACAAAAATTTAAACACTACCGGGCAGCAGGAAAACAAACATTCCTCTCTCCATCACATTAGTCCACTCCTTAGAAATAATTGCTGTCAGGGTTTTTTTTGTATTTGTCTAGGAACGTTCTAGACATATAAGGATGTGTGTGTGCACACCCACGTAGCAAATATTGAGTGTCTACTATGTGCCAGGCCTGATTTCGTTCACTGTTTTGGGAATACAGCAGTGTACAAATCACATGAGATCCCTGACCTCATGCCACTTTCATTCTACTGTTGGGAGAGAGACAATAAATAAGTAAATGCATAATATGTCAGGCATTGATATGAAGTATAAAAATTAACAAATGGGGTAAGGGGTGGGGAATGACAAGGAGTGTATGTGCGTGCTGTCTTAGATATAATGGCCTGAGGATAGCTGTCTGAGTACTATTTGAGTGGAGACCTGGTGGGAGTGAGGGAGTCAGCCAGAAAAATAGCTAGAAAAGGATTTTTCAGGCAATGACCAGAAGTGCAAAAGCCCTGGGGCAGGAGTGTATTTGGCATGGTGCAGCAGTAACTGGTATGGGACTGGCAAGACTGGAGCCGGGAGCAATGGGGAAAGTGACGGTTGCCACGGAAAAGCTCCCTGTGGTCACGAGAAGGACTTTGACTTGATTCCACATGAGGCAGAGAAGAGCTTGAGGGTCTGAGTCATGATCTGACTCACATTCTCCAGCATCTCGATGGCTATGGAGTGAAAAATAGAGCCCAGGTGGGGCAAGGTGACCACAGGGAGACACTGGGGAGATGACCAAGATGATCGTGGCTGGTATAGAGGAGGAAGAGTTGAATGCTGGGTTTGCTACTTGATGAGAAAAGAGAGTCATCAGACAAATATACCTGAAACTAACACAGCATTGCAAGTCAACAATACAGTTAATAAAAACTAAATATATAGACATATTTTAAAAAATATATATTTGGTGGTGTCAGATCTTAGTTTCAGCATGTGGGATCTAGTTCCTTGACCAGGGATCAGACTCAGGCCCCCTGCATTGGGAATGTGATGTCTTAGCCATTGAATTACCGAAGTCACCTATACACATATTTTAAAATATGTATTTTATATATATACATATATATATATATATATGATCTCTTGACTATCCAGTAGTTAGGATTCTGAACTTACACTACCAGTTTCAGTTTTGGTCACATAATTAAGATTCTGCAAGCCATGTGGCTACCCTCCCTCATATATATATATGTAGCTATATCTATATCTATTTATAAAGAAAAGATAGTCATCAAAAGTGCTATAAGTATTTGTAAGGATCTGAGTGTGAACAACGAGAAGAAAGGCATTGCCCTGTGGTGAGAGGAAGAAGGCAGAGGAAGAGACAAGTTTGGGCTAGAGAGTGAATAGAGTTTGTTTTTAGACATGTTAAGTTTGAGATGATCATTAGACAGTCAAGTAGAGGTGTCAGGAGAATTTAAGGAAGAAGTTGAGATGAGATATTCATTCGGGTGTTGTGTTGTTGTTCAGTTGCTGAGTCTTGTCTGACTCTTTGTGATCCCATTGAGTGCAGCACACCAGACTTCCCTGTCCTTCACTGTCTCCTGGAGCTTGCTCAAATGCATGTCTATTGAGTTGGTGATGCCATCCAACCATCTCATCTTCTGTTGTCCCCTTCTCCTCTTGCCTTCAATCGTTCCCAGCATCAGGGTTTTTCCAATGAGTCAGCTCTTCACATCAAGTGGCCAAAGTACTGGAGCTTCAGCTTCAGCATCAGTCCTTCCAATGAATATTCAGGGTTGATTTCCTTTAGGATTGAATGGTTTGATCTCCTTGCTGTCCAAGGGACTCTCAAGAGTCTTCACCAACACCACAGTTTGAAAGCATCAATTCTTCAACGCTCAGCCTTCTTTATGGTCCAACTCTCACAGCCATACAAAACTACTGGAAAAATCATAGCTTTGAGTGTACGGATCTTTGTTGGCAAAGTGATATCTCTGCTTTTTGACATGCTGTCTAGGTTTGCTTTCCAGGAGCAAGCATCTTGGATGTTATGGTAGATGGTAAAAGTGGCCACACACTTCACAACTCTTCCCACACCTTGAGTCTGGGTTGGCCTTGACTTGCTTTGACCAATGGATGTAGCAGAAGTAACAAGTGAATTCTCTGGCCAAGCTTCAAGAGCCCTTGCATACTCTGCTTTGGTGCTCTTGGAATCCTGTGGCTACTCCACTAGGAAGCCTACTGTGACCCAGTAACCCTGTGGCCTCAGCTATGCATGCATGCATGATAAGTCGCTTCAGTCATGTCCGACTCTTTGTGACCTTATGGACTATGGGCTACCAGGCTCCTCTGTCGACGGGGATTCTCCAGGCAAGAATATTGGATTGGATGGCCATGCCCTCCTCGTGACCTCAGCTAACAGCCTGCCAAACCCAGGCCAGTCTGTGAGTGAGGCTATCTGAGATCCCTCAGCAGCCACCAACTGACCAGCTGACCACAGACACCTGATGAAGCCCAGTGAGATCAGCCAAGTTAGCCCCAGACAGACCAAGAGCCTGGTCAATCTTGGGTTGTGAGCCAAAGAAGTCATTACTTCAAGCATTGATGTTTTGGTGAGATTTGTTATGGAGCAAAAACTAATGTGTGCAGGAAAAATTTTGATGGTGTTTATTTATCAGGCTATTTTGATATTTTTCTTACTCAAATGAGACCATAATATTGCACTGAAACATGTCTTTTCCATTTAATGATGTGTCTAATGACAGTTTCCCATGAGGTATATTTCAGTCTCTTTCATTATTTTTAACAGTTGGGTGAATATGCTATAATTAATTGGCTCAACCAGTGTCTTATTTTCATGGTTTCCTGGGGTATCTGTCACAAAGCCTTGGTGAACATTCTTGTAGACCATATTTATTTGTTGTTGCTCAGTTGCTAAGTCATGTCAGACTCTTAAGACTCCATGGACTGCAGCATGCCAGGCTCCCCTGTCCTTCGTTATCTCCTGGAGTTTGCTTAAATTCACATCTGTTGAATTGGTGATGCTATCTGACCATCTCATCCTCTGCTGTCTGCTTCTCCTTTTGCCTTTGACCTTTCCCAGCCTCAAAGTCTTTTCAAATGAGTTGGCACTTTGCACCAGGTGACCAAAGTACTACTAGAGCTTCAGTATTTATATCTATGTGTATTTATCAGATGAATTCTTACAAAAAATTTACTGAGTCAAAGAGATGCACATTTAGGATGTTAGTAGTTGTCAAGTTACTGTCCAAAATAATTTACCAATTCCTACTTCATTATATACAAGGGTGACTTTCATCAAGCCTTCACCAACACTTTGAAATATTTGCCAGCCTGAAAGGTAAAAAAAAATGTATTACTGTTTTACTTACATTTTAAAATGATGGATGAGGTTGAGGCTATTTTCATATGTTTAGTATCCATTTGTATGTTTTTTTTTTCTGTGAATCTTTTATTTCTGCTCTTTGCCCATTCTCTATGGCTTGTTTAGGATTTTCAAAAATTGAACCAAAAAAGGTCAATGAACATTAAAGAAATGTTACTGTATTTCTGGGCTTCCTAGGTAGCACTAGTGGTAAATAACCCAACTGCCAGTGCAGGAGACTTAAGAGACAGGGGTTTGATCCCTGGGTTGGGAAGATCCCCTGAAGGAGGACATGGCAACTCACTCCAGTATTCTTGCCTGGAAAATCTCATAGACAGAGGAGCCTGGCGGGTCACCAAGAGTTGGATACGATTGAAGTTAGCATGCACTCTATTTCTAAACACTTTCTAGATGTGGACTTCTAAGCTTGAGTTCTAGAGGAGTTTGTATTTTCTTTGTTTAAAGTTTTTTTTTTTCTTTTTTTTGGATGTCGACTAATTTTAAAGCCTTTGTTGAATTTGTTACAATATTGTTTCTGTTTTATGTTTTGGCTTTTTCGGCCTGGAAGCATGTAGGATCTTAGCTCACCAGTTAGGGATCAAGTCTGCACACCTTGCATTGGAAGGCAAAATCCTAACCTACGGACTGCCAGGGAAGTCCTTAGAGGAGTTTGAAAGGCAATAATCATTTCCTAACGTCACAGTGTTTTACAAGTACAAAAAACTTGCTATATGATCTAATATAATCTCACAGCTAACCTCTGAGGCAGGTCCTGATATACTCGGAGAGATTAAGCAACTTCAGGTCAGGAAAAATGTGAAAGACTTTGAAATGGGCATTAAAAGATTGCTCTGTCTAGCACAATCTTTTAGAATTTCAGCCCATTGCATTGTTTGTGATCTATTTTCCCACTCCTTAAATTGATAAAAAGTTAGTACTAAAGCAAATAGTTCTTGTCCATAGAAATGCAAATGAATTGTGTCTCGTTGAGATGCTATTGATTACTTCCATATGGCCGTTGAACCTTTTCATCTCTATTTGTAATTCATTTCAGCATTCCTGATTGCCTCTGCTTCATGTCTGTTCTTTGAGTTCTCCTTTGAACTATTCTGATGTGTTGCTTGTTCCCCATTAATTAGTGAGTTAGATAAAATTTTAGCACTTGTTCATTTTATATTTATATGGTCTTATTAAAACAGACTGTCCAGTCAAGGCTGTGGTTTTTCCAGTAGTCATGTATGGATGTGAGAGTTGGACATGTGAAGAAAGCTGAGTGCAGAAAAATTGATGCTTTTGAACTGTGGTGTTGGAGAAGACTCTTGAGAGTCCCTTGGACTGCAAGGAGATCCAACCAGTCCATCCTAAAGAAGATCAGTTCTGGGTATTCATTGGAAGGACTGATGTTGAAGCTGAAACTCCAATACTTTGGCCACCCGATGCGAAGAACTGACTCATTTGAAAAGACCCTGATGTGGGGAAAGATTGAAGGCGGGAGGAGAAGGGGACGACAGAGGATGAGATGGTTGGATGGCATCACCAACTCATTGGGTATGAGTTTGAGTAAACTCTGGGAGTTGGTGATG
This sequence comes from Cervus elaphus, assembly GCF_910594005.1. Lineage (NCBI taxonomy): Eukaryota > Metazoa > Chordata > Mammalia > Artiodactyla > Cervidae > Cervus > Cervus elaphus. The sequence goes on from NC_057836.1 coordinate 46,110,136, forward strand.
GACAGGGAGGCCTGGTGTGCTGCAGTCCATGCGTTCGCAAAGAGTCGGACACGACTGAGTGAACTGAACTGAACTGAAACAGGAGGGAAGGGGGGCAGGGCAGAACCTTTAAAAGAATGACATAGCCCTTGAAGATACGAGACAGAACTGGTTAGAACTAACTAGGTCCAAGGTAGTTGAAGATTCGACTTCCAGTAGGACTTGAGACTCATTATATGCAAACTGTGGTGGCTCAGACAGTAAAGAATCTGCCTGCAATGAGGGAGACCAGTGTTCCATCTCTGGGTTGGGAGGATTCCCTGGAGAAGGGAATGGCAACCCACCCCAGTATTCTTGCCTAGAGAATTCCATGGACAGAGGAGCCTGGCGGGCTACAGTCCATGGTGTTGCAAAGTCGGACACGACCGAGCAGCTAACACACACACACACACACACACACAATACATTAACATACGTTGAATGACACACCTAGCAGAGCCGTGACAGTTCCAAGGCCTACCATAAAAGGTCAAAAAGTGGGCAGTGGAATTCCTGGAAGTCCCTTTCACTGCTCCAAAATGTGCGAGACCCGCGTTTGATCCCTGGGTCGGGAAGATCCCCTGGAGAAGGGAATATCAACCTACTCCAATATTCTTGCCTGGAGAATTCCATGGACAGAGGAGCCTGGTGGGACTACAGTTCATGGGATTGTAAAGAGTCGGACACGACTGAGCGACTAACACTTTCACTTTTCTCCAAAATAGTTGGAATAATCCGCCCACTCATTAGCCTGTGAAATGACCCAGCCCATTAAGCTGTGCGGGCTCAGTCGCTTCAGTCACTCTTTGTGACCTTATGGACTGCAGCCCGCCAGGATCCTTTGGTCATGGGGTTCTCCAGGCGAGAATACTCTAGTGGGTTGCTGTCAGGTGAGTGTAATCTCCTCGGTTCTGTCTCGTCTAAACAAAAATTTGAAGCGACGGATATTAAAGCCCTCGGTGCATCACAGCTCTCGGACAGACCGTGTTATAACTCTCGGTTCTCCAACAGACTGTTGGAGAACAGTCTTATAGCTCTTAGACAGATCACTGTTACAGCTCAGTTTTATTTAGAAAATAGCAGGAAAATACATCCTCGAGGCATGAGGGCATGCCGACCCAAAGAAACGAAGAGAGGAAAGAGCTCCGGCCCTTTGGCTCCTCTTTTTATATGTCTTTTCCTCCCCCTGGGCCTGCCCTATGTAAATTGGGCTAGCCAGGAGTGCTGTTTGTTCTACCTGAGGTCCTCACTCCGGTCCTTGGAACTTTCTTTGACCTTCCTTTGTTATGTTTTCGCGGGCTTTTCCCTTCCTTGTCTTTTAGCCACCACCATTCTGGACTCCTGTTTCCTATTCTAACTACCTAACAGTTGCCATGCCACCCTCCAGGAGATCTTCCTGACCCAGGAAACTAATCAGCCTCTCTTTTGTCTCCTGCATTGGCAGGCAGTTTACCACTACCTCCACCTGGGAAGCCCCCCCATTAAGACCAACCACCCCATATTTTGGGGCCTCTTGCCTTCTTAGGTGACCCACACTCTGTCGGTAGAGTGTGTTTCTCCCAGGGCCAGTCTCACCTTTTGAGGACTGCATTCTGTCTGTGGAGTGTGTGTCTGTCTAAATAGATCCACTTCTTACCTATCACTTTGTCTTTCACTGCATTCTTTCTGTGCTGAGACATAAAGAACTTGAGCTTCAGTAAGTCCTGAGATCAGGTATGTGCTTTCAATTAAAAGAAAATGAGTTCAAGTCTCAATCTGAAATATGTGGTTTCAGTACCTTTAAAAAAATGACCCCTTCACTTCTCTCATGCCTCTAGTCCACACAGCTAGAATAGGATCCTACTGGGTCTGACTCAGATATGTGTAACAGGAAACCTTTATTATTATTGTTGTTAGCTGAAACCTCTTTGAAAAGTTGATGAAAACAATGAATGTTTTGCCTGGGAAAAATAAACACACACACACAATTTTGCTTACTCTTTTCAGAGTTCCTTGACTTCCTGAAAGCTGGTTTAAGAGCTCCTGGGAAAGAGTCTGGGATGCCTATAGCTGCTCAAGATCAGAAGTTGAAGGAGGTAGAAGGGAGAGTTGGGAAAATGACTTTTTTCTTAATACCTGTGCTTACCATCTACCACAATGTATTATCTCATTTGGACTTCCCTGGTGACTCAGTGATAAAGAATCCCCTGACACTGCAGGAGACACAAATGACAGGGGTTTGATCCCTGTGTTGGGAAGATTCCCTGGAGTAGGAAATGGCAACCGACTTCAGGATTCTTGCCTGGAGAATGCTATGGACAGAGGAGCCTAGTGGGCTACCATCTGTGGAGTTGCAAAGAGTTGGATACAGAGTATGCATATGCACATGCTTATTAACTCATGCAATAGAGAAACCCTCAGAGACAAGAAACTTGCTCTCCAAGGAACAGATACACAGAGGGAATGTGTTTCTCTCTCTCTCTGTTTATTTTTTTTCATTTGGTTGCACTGGGTCTTAGTTGAGGCGTGCAGGATCTTTGATCTTCACCGGCAGCATGAGGGATCTTTAGTTGTGGCATGTGGAATCTAGTTCCCTGACTAGGGATTGAACCCAGTTCCCCCTGCATTGGGAGCTTAGAGTCTTAGTCACTGGACCACCAGGGAAGTGCTGGTAATGTGTCTCTTGCCCAAGTTTTCACAGCTGGTAAGAGTGCTAAAGTGATTCATTTGCCCCTCAGATATAAGGTGAAGGGAAGAAAATAGTTATTGGGGGAAAAGGAACACCTAGAGTGGAAGAGGTGGCCTCCCAAAACCAGGTTTCACATCTGTACTGAAGCTGAGGCATTCTGGTCACCTGAACCCCTTATGCTTGGAGGGAGGATGTGTGACTAGGAAAGGGGATGGAGCCTGGGATGGTTAATTTTGTGTGTCAACATGACTGGCCCACAAGGTAACTAGATATTCAGCTACACATTATTCTGGGTATGTTTGTGAAGGTGTTTCTGGATGAGACGAACATTGTGATCAGCAGACTGAGTAAAGCAGATGGCCTTCCCCCATGTGGGTGGACCTCATTCAATCCATTGAGGGCTGAATAGAACAAAACTGTGGGAGAAGGAAGAATTTGCTCTCTCTGCCTTATTGTCTTTGAACTGGGACATGGAGCTTCTGCCTTCAGTCTCACACTGGAGCTGATACCCTCTGCTCTCCTGGGTCTCCATTTTCAATTGGCCAACTGCTGCTCATGGGACTTTTTGGCTTCCATAACTGTGAAAGCCAATTCCTTATATTAAAAAAAAAATCAATTTCTCTGTCTCCTTCTCTCCCTCTTTCTTAGACTTTTCAGCATAGAATGAGGCTGGCTTTCTAACTGGGCCCCTTGCAAGGTCCTGGGAAGATGAACTGTGATTACAGCTTATTATCTTTCCCTTCATCCAAACCAGAAATGACAACATCCATCCCCAGCCCGGCAGAATAACCAAAGACACTAAATTCTGTTTAAAGTTTTAAAGAAATGTTTCTATATTTCTCTTCCTCTTTAGAACATTCATATCAATCCCTAACAGAATGCATTAACTGTGGACCTCTTGCAAGGTCATTGAGCGAATGTTCTGCCTGCAGGGGAAGGTCAGCATTACCCTTTTGGTCATCCTGGACTGAGCTCCTGTGGGCAGTGCCTCAGTTGTTCATGCCAATATCCAGTTCCATGTATGAAGCACTCAGTAGGTGTTTAATAAGTGACTTATGAGTGAATGAACAAACAACCTCTCCTTTGCCTTCTCTGTGCTGTTCTCACCATGGTTCATCTCACCAAGGTAAGGGCCAGAAGGGTGCTCAGGAGTCATCTTGTGCAACAGCCTGTGTTACAGATGAAGTCCAGAGGGGTGAGCGACTGGCTGGAGGTCACACAACCACACAAAGGAAACACAGGTGCAAGAGGGCAACCTCCTCCTTCCAGGGCTCATCCTGAGACCTCACATAGTGTCTGTTGTCTGAAGCAGGAGGGCCACACTGGCCAGGAGAGAGCAGAGCTTCCTTTATTGGTCACCTTGCTGCTGAATCCGAAGCAACCTGCCAAAGGACATGCTCAGGGTGGCTTCCTGAACTGTGGGTCATCTCTGAATCATGAGATTGATTCCCCCAGAGACCTGGTTACTTTCCCGCCACCTGTTTTCACCTGGAGAGGAGAGAGGCTCCATGCAGGAGAGGATGTCCAGTCTCTGTTGTGGAGGTGGTACAGATGCTGCCTCTTCTGGGGTGTGGAGGTGGGAACAAAGCAGAGTGTAGGGATGCAGGTCTGCTGGATGATGAGAGGGCCTGGCAGAGGCTGTGTCTCCCATGGGTGGCATGGGAGGAGGGTGATCTGGGCGGGGAGCCAGGCAGAGGTCAGTTGACCTTGAGCTGGTGGACAGCACCTGGTGAGAGGAAGCAGCCTGGGCTGTGCAGGGGGGGGCAGCGTGGGGCCCTGTCAGAAGGAAAGGCCAGGAGAGGGGTCAGCCAGCTTCACTCCATGCTGTCCCTCAACTTCCCAGCCTTTCCCGGTGACTCTCTGGCAGCTCGGGGTGGATAGGGAGACCAACCTGGGGAGAAGCACTTGCCCAGGGGGGCCAGGAAACCTGGTCCTCATTCCAGCATTTACAGCAACCGTTTGTCTCGGAAAAGTCACTTTGCTTCTCAGAGTCCAGTTTCTGCATCAGCAAAAATGGATAAATTAAAAATCCTACCTCATAGAGTCATTGTGGGTTTGAACAAATCGTTAACCACAGGACTGTCTGTTTTCTGCACTGCTGTCTCGCCTCTGTTTGGCATCTGGTTTAGTTCAGTTCAGTCGCTCAGTCGTGTCCGACTCTTTGTGATTCATGGACTGGAGCACGCCAGGCCTCCCTATCCATCACCAACTCCCAGAGTTTACTCAAACTCATGTCCATTGAGTTGGTGATGCCATCCAACCATCTCATCTTCTGTCGTCCCCTTCCCCTCCTGCCTTCAATCTTTCCCCACATCAGGGTCTTTTCAAATGAGTCAGTTCTTCGCATCAGGTGGCCAAAGTATTGGAGTTTCAGCTTCAACATCAGTCCTTCCAATGAATATTCAGGGCTGGATCTGAATCCAGCACTAGCATCTGGTACACACTCCAAATTTGTTGACTTGATGAACGTTTAATTTTTAGCAACCACTTCCTGGGTGGCAGACATTCTTCAAGACTTAGTCATTTCATCCTCATCAAATCTATGACTGTCCTCTGAGGGGCACAACGACTCTTCCAGGTCACATACTGCTTAGGGCAGAGCTGCGATTCAAACCTGGGTCTTGGCAGCCTGACTCCAGAGCCAATGGGCTCCATTCCCACACAATGCCCTTTACTCTGTGACCCTGCTCCATAAACTGGGACGTTTTACACAAGTAGTACAAGTCAGTCCCTGGAAGAGGAAGAGGATTGTGATGGTCATTCAGTGGATGAGGACACGGGGACAGAGGCAGAGACTTTAGCAGGTTTCCTAGGCATCCATGCCCACGCTCTTCCTAAAAGAATTGCCAATGTTTACAGTGGAGTTTGAGTAAGCTCCGGGGGTTCGTGATGGACAGGGAAGACTGGTGTACCGCAGTCCATGGGGTCGCAAAGAGTCGGACTCGACTGTTTTACTGAACTGAACTGAACTAAACTGAACAGTGAACAGAGTCCCCCGAGGTGTTCCAATCTGGATGAGAAGGTCCCAGACAGTGACCCCACCCCCAGCCCCGCCCCAGCCCGCCCCCCGCGTGCGTCAGCCACTCACGGCCACGTCCGGGTTTGTGGGCGGGGCCAAGCCGGCCTCACTCTGCGGTTGCGAAGCCCCAAGGCTGTTTGTCTTCTCCTGCTTCCGCCACTTGGCTCGCTGATTCTGGAACCAGATCTGAGATGAAGGCAAGAGAGGATGGAGATAAGCAAAGGGGCTTTTCTCCATCCAGTTCCTCTCCTCAAAATACATGATGACGGCGCCTTCCAAGGGACCATCCCTTTACAGTTTAGAAAGGTCAACGGCAGCCATGATTTCTTTGGATCTGATCTGCCTTGGGAGAGGGGATCCGAGGTCACACAACCTTCCATGCCTACAGGGGCTGGAGGAGGGAGCGTGAACCAGCAGGATGCCCTGTAACTGGGAGTGGTGGGGTCCGGGGTGAACAGAGGCTGAAGGGGGCAGCGTCTCAGCCTCAGCCAATAGCCACCATGTGGAAATGTGAGGCCAGCGCTGCAGCTTCATCCAACTTCTAAGGCAGAAATCTCGATTTTTCTGTGAAAGCTCTGAGATTTAAAAAACCATGCAGATCAGAGAAAACCCATCCGTGGGCTCTTACCTGCTGGTGGGCCACCCGTTTGAAACCCCAGTGAGGCGTCTGGTATCTATAGGTTGGCTGTTGAGGGTTGCCTGTATTCATGGGCACCCTGACTGTCTGTGACACATGGCCATTTGCACTTGGTCATTCTGCTGAGGCAGTGCTGAATTCTGGGCTTTACACTAGATGTAGATGCTACCCACCTAGTTGGTGACTGATTTTCAAATGGGAAGTAAAAGGGGTGAAGTCCAGACAGGGGTGGGCCTTGACCAGAAGAAAAGTAGGCTTGGATGAAATGAAAGGTGGAATATTGATGTGGACCTTGGTGCAGGTTTTGAATTTAATAAGTCCATTGTATATTTTGAGAAAGTATTGAAATATAATTGATTTACAATGTTGTGTTAGTTTCAGATGTACAGCAAAGTGATTCAGTTATATGTGTACATACAAATATATGTATTCCTTTTTAACATTCTCTTCCATTATAGGTTATTACAAGATATTGAAAGGTGGAGAGGAGAAGGGATAAATTAGGACATTGGGATTAACATATACACACTACTTTATATAAACTAGATAGCAAAGACCTACTGTATATCACAGGGAGCTCTGCTCAGTACTCTGTAATAACCTTATATGGGATAAGAATCTGAAAAAGAATAGATCTATGTAATGTGTAACTAAATCACTTTGTTGTACACCTGAAACTAACACAACATTGTAAATCAAATATACTCCAATATAAAATAAGAATTGTATTTTTCTGTTTTTCAAAGATTGTTTTGTTTATTCATTAAAAATTAAGTTATAAAAAAAGATGTTGAGTACAGTCCCCCCATCATATTTGTTAAAAAAAATGAAGAGTGATTTAGAAAACTGTTTTAGAGAGAGTGCAAATATGTAACAATTGGTTTTAGATTTGTTAGAGCAATACTTGCAGAACTGGGGATGTGCAAAGAGAGTGGGGCATACCATTGATGAGGGGCTGCTGTATGTCTAACCACAGAGGAAGCCTAGACACTTGAGGGGTGTGGGGGGAGGAGAAATGACAGATTACAGATTAGGTCTCTGACCACGGGGCGTCCTTGCCACTTCTCTGTGATGCTGCCAGAGTGATACCCATGTGTTCCAAGTCAGAGGTTGGCAGAGTTAACCTTAACTCTGGCTTCCCACCTGTTTTTGTACATCCCTTGTGCTAAGTATGGTTTACACATTTTTAAGTGGTTGGGGAAAAGAATCTAAATTTGGTGACATGCAAATGACACAAAATTCAAATTTTAGTACTCATCAGTAAAGTTTATTGGAACATGCTCATTTGTTTATATGTTGTAAACTATAGCTGTTTTTGTGCTACAAGGGCAGAATTGAATAGTTATGACAGTGACCATATGGCCTCACAAAGCCTAACATAATTAGCACCTTGTCCCTTATAGAAGTCTGTTGAGCCCTCGTCTAGATTGTCAAGACCTATTTTGTGAATGAGGTTGTGTGGTGAATGATGCTTTGGAAGGACAGTAAAGTGGAGAAGAAGGGAGTGGAAGCAGATGCTAATGGCCATCATCATAAAAACCCCTCCATGTCTATCCTCCAAGGAGAGGAAGCGTCTTATAACTATGGTGACCTCATTTCCTGGAAAGTGATGTTTGGACAAAATAACTGTATTCATGGGATAAAGCCAATGGAAAGTTTCAAATGGGGGCAGTCCCAGAGGGTGCAGAATACCTGGGGTCTCACCCATGCCCCCAAGGGCATTGAGGAGGGGGGTTGAGGGAGGGGGATGGTTGTACCTGCACACGAGCTTCCGGGAGGTTGATCCTGGCCGCCAGCTGGTTGCGGACGTGGACATCAGGGTAGTGAGTGAAGTGGAAGATCTTCTCCAGCTCCTGCAGCTGCTCTGTGGTGAAGGTGGTTCGGATCCTCCGCTTACCCTTCTTCCCCTCTGGAGGGAGGAGAGTCCAAGCTGGGTTAGTGACCTTCGTCTCAGTGAAGCTTTTGTGCTGCCTCCTTGTACCCATTAAGCCACTGTTGCCACGACTTGGCCTCTGGCTTCTTAGGCTTGGCCTTTTACAATGTTCTATCTCCAAGAAACCCTCCCCCTAGGTTGACTCCCTCTATCCATCCTGGACGGTGTGGCCAAGATGACCTTCTAGAAACTTCTTTGTCCTTTCTGCTGCTCAGATGCCTTCAAGCAAATTTCCCTTGTCTGTAACAAGGAATGGCAAACCACAGCCTGGGGGGTCACATCTGGCCCTCTGTTTGTTTTTAGAAATAAAGTTTTATTGAAACTCAGCCTGACACATCGGTTTATGTATTATCTATGGCTGTTTTTGTGCTATAATGGCAAAGTTGTGTTGCTGAAACAGAGACTGCAAAATCTAAAATAGTTACCATCTAGCCCTTTACAGAAAAACCTCAGTAGTCAGCCCCTGACAGCCTGTTTCCAGCCACCTGTCCAGTCTCAGGCCCACTCAGGGATGCTACATCATAGGTGGGACCTAGTGCAGAAAAAAAAGCTTTTTCCTTTCTTCCACAGTCTCTCTCTCAACCGGTCATAGTGGTCTTTCACTTGCTACTTAAGGCGCTTCTCCCTCAGGCACAAGAATACTAACACACACACCATGGAGGTGGCTGAGGTCACTGGATTGAGGGGCTATGGGGAAACAGGACTGAGACCCCATCCCAGGGAAGCAAGGAGGTGGTGAGAGGGGCACTGAGCATGAGTTGAGGCTCCAGGACCCTGGTCCTTGCTTGGGCTGTATTTTATTTACTCTCTGGGCCTCAGTCTCCCCATCTGTAGAATGGGGGAGTGGAGAGGGGTTGAATGATCAAATCACTAAGGCCAAATCCACCCTGGCACTCTGCAATTCTCTTTCTCTTCAGGTGGAGGCTTGAAAGACCTGGCCTCAGCCTTGCCTGGGGGTCCAGATGGCTGGGCAAAAGGTAGATGGATGAAGGAGAGATTTCTGCTGAGGATAACACTTCTGGCTGAGTTACTCCTGAATTTCTAAGAATTGACAAGTGCCTTCCATAGTCTGCCCTTTTTTTTAACCTCTGATTTTATTTTATTTATTTTTTATTGGGGTATAATTGCTTTACAATGTTATGTTAGTTTCTGTTGTACAACAAAGTGAGTCAGCTATGTTGTTGTTCAGTTGCTATGATGTGTCTGACTCATTGCGACTGCATGGACTGCAGCACACGAGGTTTTGCCATCCTCCACTATCCCCGGGAGTTTGCTCAGATTAAGGCCCATTGAGTTGGTGATGCTATCTAACCATCCCATCCCCTGCCACCCCCTTCTCCTTTTGCCTTCATTCTTTCCCAGCATCAGGGTCTTTTCCAGTGAGTCAGCTCTTTACATCAAGTGGCCAAATTACTGGAGAAACAGCTATATGTATACATATTCCCCCCTCCCTCTGAAACTGCTACCATCTCACCCCTCTAGGCCATCACAGAGCAGTGAGCTGAGCTCCCTGTGCTACCCTGCAGGTTTCTACAGGCTATCTGCTTTACGCACGGTAGTGTACTTATGTCTGGGGAAGGAAATGGCAAGCCAGTCCAGTATTCTTGCCTGTAAAGGACAGAGGAGCCTGGGGGCTACAATCTGTGGGATCACAAGAGTTGGACACGACTTAGAGACTAAACCACCAGTGTACTTATGTCAAGGCTATTCTTCCAATTCAGTCCACTCTCCCCACCCCACTGTGTCCGTATGTTCATTCCCTACATTTGTGTTCCTATTCCTGCCCTGCAAATAGGTTCATCTGTACCATTTTTCTAGATCCCATATATATATATATCTACACACACATTAATATATGATATTTGTTTTTCTCTTTCTGACTTACTTCATTCTCTATGACAGACTCTAGGTCCAGCCACTCATCTCCCCCCTCCCAACTACCCCTCATTGTTATTAGTCCATTTTTTTTTTATCCCCTCAAAGTAATTTTACTCATTTTCCTGACTCTTGGAAGCTTCTTAGGGGTTGTGGATGGTGAGATTTCAAACATAATTACCCCTTGGAGGAAGCTGTTGGATTTTGAACCAGCTGATATGATCTGATCTCTTACCTTTTCTATCTCCCGTTCTCTCCTTAAGTCCACTGTACTTTTTAATTTAAAAAAAAAAGAGAGATTTATTCTCTGTTTGGAGCTGGTGGTGCATTTAAGGGGCAGAGCCAAACCCAACCAGAGTTGGTGCAGACAGAAATGGGAGGCATGAATCCACTGCCAAGACCTTAGTGAATGTCTTTTATGCTAGGCACAGGGGGCCTGCCTGCAGGAGAACAAAGATGAACGAGCTGTGCTGACAGTCTCTCATTCATTCATTCCCCAGGTCAGCGTTTTAGATAACTGTAATGATACAGTGCAGCTTTATAGAAAATTACCAGAAAATTCACAGAATGGAAGATTTCAGGTTGGATGGGCAAACGGAGGTTCAGGATAACATGCACCTGGGATTCTTCTAAGAATATAGAACTTTGGAATAGAGGATACTGAACCGAAAAGGTAAGGTGTAGAGCTGGAATACAGGAAAGTAAGCAACATGGAGAACAGAGGATTAGAAACAGATTTTAAATTATAACAAAAATAGGGTCTTCCTTAGTGTTCCAGTGACTAAGACTCTGTGCTCCCAATACAGGGGGCCGAGTTCGGCCCCTGGTCAGGGAACTAGATCCCACATGCTGCAACTAAGGAGTCAGAAAGCTGAATAAATACATATTTTAAAAAGTTATTAAGAAAATAGAAAAAATAAGCCATCTCTTGCTTTTTCCCCAGAAGGAAACTTAGGCAAACAAGTGTCCATGACTAAGTATAGACTCCTTAATAAAATAATTATCTCAAGTTTCCATTTGTGTAACTAAGGAAGCAGCTAATAAGACAAATACAGCTTTCCCTTATTTCCTAGAGGATCAGAAGGACATAACCTGGAGATAAGGTTATAAGAAAAGGATCTGAGCCATCCTTGGCAAAATAATGTGATTGTTGACTTTGCGGAGAGGGGCTGCCCGTTAGTTATGAGCCAGTTAGAAAAATATTTATTCTCATTAACTTTGAACTCAACATCCTCAGGACAAATGTTTATTCTTGAGAGATGATGATCTCTCAATCATGGTGACAGGGTGTATGTGTGTGTGTCCAACAGATGTAGTCACTTCTCCTGTAAAGAAAGAGGGTTGTCTAAAATATACATGGTTGGTGAGATGGAGGCAGAGCCCCAAGTGGACCAGCCTGAAGGACTCAAGGGCCAAAGCCCTTCTCCCAAGACTGAGCATGGGTTCTTGGGGTGTCAGTAGTCAACACTGATTATCTCCATACAATCCTTCTTGGGGTGTTATTTGAAATTGAATATGTCTAAATTGGAGAACTGTAAAAAAGAGTGGTAGGGAGAGGAATCCTGGAGCTTACACCACCCCCAGTGAGTGGGGGTCCCTGAAATATGGCTAGTGACACCCAATCAGAAGAGCAGTTTTGGGAGACAGATAGACTTGAATCTGACGTCAGAGAAATAAGGATAAGATTGAGGCTGGACCTTATTAGAAGTTCAACTCTTTAGATCTGCTTTGTTCACATGGTAACCACTATCTGCCTATAGCTATTTAAATAAAATAAAATAAAAAATATAGTTCCTTAGCCGCACTGGTTATAGGTCATAACCACATGTGGCTAGTGGCTACCATATTAGAGAGCATAGATAGAAAACATTTCCATCATCAGAGAAAGTTCTGTTGGATAGGGCTCCCTTACAAGTTTTCCCACTGGGTTCTGGAAGAAGTCATATTCTGGGCCTCACTTTAAGTTTCTCCTTGTGTCGCACTTTGCTCTAATTGCCACATATCTCTAGGAAAATGAGTATTCATCAGTCATAGAGCTGAATTTGATGGTGTTGGGAAAACTGGAAGTACAGGAAAAGTAAGAGAAAGGGAAGGCTGGCCCACACCCATCTCCTTCCTGGTGCCTGGGGAGAAGGATGACCAGTGGAGAGGATGTTGCCCTGGAGCTCCAGGCAGTGATTCAGAGAAGAGTGAGTTGCTCGTGGTTCACAGGGAAGCGGGGAGGGGGAAGAGCAGAAGCTGAGTGGTTGGCTTAGGAAGGGTGATGGTTGACACTTCAGTTTTCCCATCAAATGCAAGAGCTGCTTTAGGAAAGGAGGGAGGGGGGCCAGCAAGCCTGATGCTTGGGTTACAGACCATAGTAGGTGATAAGAGAGGAACCTGGTGAGGGCAGGAAGAACAGCATAAATGAATTACAGAACAGAGAAAAAGGCAGAACACAGGACGTTGAAAGAACGTAGTAGTTTGGAACCAGAAGGAACCTCATTAAACAGGAAGCTGGAAGAACCAGTTCATGGATGGAATGCCCATCACACAGGATGATTCTTAATCGTGGAGAAGGGCTGGGAGTTTCCAGCCCTGGCTCAGCGAGGAAAATGGGGGTGTGGAACCCCCTCCGAGGACACTTAGGGGAGGGTGGGAAGAGGGGGGACGAAGGAGGCAGGGAACTGCCACCTCTCTCAAGTTGCTCCTCACAGGTTATTAATTGCTTGAGCTGTGATCACACTTCAGTGGGTCTTCAAAGAGACCGAGTCAGCAGAACTTAATTAAACCTGAGCCGTTTAGCACATTGATCATAAGAAATACACAATTTACACAGGTGATTAGGCCACCTAATTATAAACTGATGTTTCTTTGTGCGTGGCTCCCTCCCCTGATTGCTCCTTCTCTGAGGTCTGCTAATTGGCCTTGGCCACTCAGCTAGAGGCCCCAGGGGCTTTGCAGCTGGGCTAAGACTCCTGAAATGAGCCTTGTCCTTGTCATCCTAAAGCAGCGGTTGGAAGAAGATCCAGGCTCCCATACCCATGGAAGTGAGGACTGGGGAGAAAGCAGATGACACTGTTAAAGGGGAGAGTGAAGAGCCCTGAATGCCGAGCCAAGGAGCGTGCCTTGCATGCTGTGGGCACAGGTAATTGTAGAAGTCCAGGACCAATCTGGGGGAAAAAGGCTGGCACATTCTGCCCTGGGAGGTGCCTCTCTGCAAGCCACCTGTCTTGTCTAGAAGGTGTCCTCAGCCTGCTGGAGGGCCCCAAAGGGAGCCTGCCCTTGTTCCTTTCCATTTCATACTTGTGACAAAGCAGGAGACCAGACACGACACCAGCTGTAACACTGGGGGAGGTTCCCTGATGTGACCTGGGAAGAGCTACAGAACTTGTTTCTATTCAATGGGAGAGTTCATGTTTAGTTGTCCTTCCTGCCAAGGACTGAGGAGGAAGTCAGCTAACTCTTATCTCTGTGAAAATACACACAGAAGGCCAACCTAAATGCAAACGTGCAGAGTGCCCAGATTAGAGGTAGCCAAAGTCCTGGGTCTTGTAACAGGGAGAAGAGCCACTTCTGGCCAAAAAAATGATGACCAACTCCCACCTTACAAGGCATATGTGCTTAGTCACTCAGTCCTGTCCACGATCCTATGGTCTTTGTGACCCCATGGACTGTAGCCTGCCAGGCTCCTCTGTCCATGGGGATTCTCCAGGCAAGAATACTGGAGTGGGTTGCCATGCCCGCCTCCAGGGGTTGGGATCAAACCCAGGTCTCCCGCATTGCAGGTGGATTCTTTACCATCTGAGCCACCAGGAAAGCCCCACTACAAGGCATATCTGGGAAAGTATACACTCTGTAGGAATACAGTAGGGATTTAAAAACTGAAAAAGGAAACTTTGAGAGTTCTTCATATGGAGACCAAAAATGATCTATGAAGAGTCATAAAGAACCATCACCCGAGCATGGAACAGTGTGAGAGAAGAAGAGGAACAGCAAGAAGAAGACGGCCCTGCCCTGAGTCAGGGCTCCCTCTCCAGGGCCCAGAGCAGAGCGGAGGGTCCACTGTCTTTAGTTCTAGGCAGTGTGGGTGGGGAGGAGAGGATGAGGAAGGAAGGAGGGAGGCGGGAAAGAGAGAAGAAAGGGGACGGGGACAAGGAAGGAGGGGGAATGAGGAAAATGAGGGGGATGAAGGAGTGAGGAAAGATGGAGTGGGTTGAATTGTCTTCCTCTCAAGAAGAAACATCTCAGTTCTAACCCCTGGTACCTGTGAAGGTGACCTTATATGCAGATAAGGTCTTTGAAGGTGAGATTAGGCCAAGGATCTTAAGATGTGACTCTCCTGGATTTAGGGTAGATTCTTTGTCTAGTGACATGTGTCCTTATGAGATAAAGGAGAGGGGGATTCCACATAGAGCCCAAGGTCAAAGCCAAGTGACCATGGACTCAGAGTGTGGGATGATGTGTCTACAGGCCAAAGACGGTTGTGGATTGTTGGCAGCCAGGGGGAGCTGGGAGGGAGGCACTGAGTAGGTTTTCCCTTGGCATCTCTGGAAGGAATTAACCCTACCAACACCTTGGTTTTGGACTTCTGGTTCTGAAACTCTAACATGACAAGTTTCTGTTGTTTTAAGCCATTCAGTTTGTGGTAATTGGCACAGCAGCTAAAGGAAGCTCATATAGAGGAGAGGATGAGGGAAGGAAGAGGAAAAGGAGGAAGAAGGGGAAACGGGAGTGAGGGTTTTAAAGGGCAAAGTTTGGAGATGTAAAAGGGCTTGAAAGATTGAAAGTGAGAGAGATGCTCCGTGTGCCTGGAGGGTGAGGGGCAGGCAGGCTGTGATGGGGGATGAATTTGGGGACCCGCAAGGCTGGTCTGTGAAGGACTTTGAATGTCACGCCAATAGCTTTAGGGGTTGATGAACTACAGCCTGAGGCCAGACCTGGCATTCTGTCTGTAACTATAAATAAAATTTTATTGGAACATAAACATACCCATTCATTTACACCTTGTCTGCTTTTTAGCTATGAAAGTTGTTGTGTAGTTGCTCAGTCATGTCTGACTCTTTTGTGACCCCATGGACTGTAGCCTGCCAGGCTCCTCTGACCAAGGGATTCTCCAGGTAAGAATGCTGGAGGGAGTTGCCATTTCCTTCTTCAGGGGATCTTCCCTACCCAGGGATCAAACTCACATTTCTCATATCTCCTGCATTGGCAGGCAGGTTCTTTACCACTAGCACCACCTGAAAAGCCCTAAATAAATGCATATATATTAAAAGAAAACCTCATATCATGACCATAAATGGGTAACTGGTATCATGCATCATAAATAGAAGGTTAGTGTAGAAGTCATTACAGGACTATTGACATGAATAATCTTTGCCTTCCTCACCTTCAAAGTCATCTTGAAAACCTCCAGGGGGACCCTCATGAGTCTCTTTAGAAATGCTGGATTCCTGAGACTTCCCTGGCAGTCCAGCTGTTAGGACTCTGAGCTTCCACTGCAGGGGGCATGGGTTTGATCCCTGGTTGGGGAAGTAGGATCCTTAATGCTGTGTGGCATGGCCAAAAAAGTAGAAATGCTGAATTCCAGCCTGGTAGAGAGATGGATGGATTTTAGCCACATTCAGAAATAATCTAGAGTGGATGATCTCAGGAAACCGGGGTTCAATTCTAATGTGACATACTCGTGTGATTTTTGCAGGTGATTTATCTTCTCTTCTTGGTTTCATCAGCTCTAAGGTGGGGCTCACAACTGTGACAAATGGATGGAAACAATGGCCATGACATTGCTGTGAAAGCTCAGTCCAATCTTATGACTACCATTTCCCCAAGCACTTATTGGGTGTCTCCTCTGGGTCTAGCTGACCTGAAACATTCCAGCAGCTTCAGTGGAGGTTCAGCATGACTGGCCTCCTTTTTGCCAACAGCCAGTGTTGGGCTAGGGGAAGGGAAAGTGCTCTGGGAAGGGAAATAAGGTCTCTCTCTCTCTTCCTCTCCAGCAGAGAGGACGGACATAGATTTTATGTAGCTGCAGCAGGAGACACTCAGGTTAGACCCTCAGCAGAACGGTTCCTGTGAACGCTCATTGCTCCTTCAATTCACTGGAAGATATTAATGAACTTCTGACAATTAAGTTGGGACCTTTTCCTATTGATAGGGTCAGCTACTAGGAAACCCACTAGCTCTCTGGGGACACATGACCCCCCTAACCCCAGGCTCTTTCCCTTGGCTCACCACCAGTGAGCACCAACCCCCTCTTAGGAGACTCGACCTGGGAGAGGGAGTGGGGCTCCGTGTTTGGGAGGAGAAGGCATCATGGCTGCCCTGAGCTTCTTTCCCTTGGATTGCTGTTGTTTAGTCACTCAGCCATGTCTGACTCTTTGTGACCCCATGGACTGTAGTCCACCAGGCTCCTCTGTCCATGAGATTTCACAGACAAGAATACTGGAGTGGGTTGCCATTTCCTTCTACAGGGGGTCTTCCTGACCCAGGGATCAAACCAGCAGCTCCGGCATTGGCAGGCGGACTCTTTACCACTGAGCTGCTGGGGAAGCCCTTCCTTGGATTAAAGCATTGGAAAGGAGAGAGGACCAGGGCATTCTTGTGTACACTCCAGGCTCATCGCCAGTCAGACTCCAGTGGACCCCCAAAACATCACCAGCTTCATTTTCTCCCTCACTCAGCTGTCTCACTGAGGATGAAGCTGAGGCCAGAGTGGAAACGGGCTTGGCCAGGGTGGCTCGGCAGGCCGGGGGAGAGCTGAGACTGACCACGGGTGCCTGAATCCTAGGAACATGTATGTTCCCTCCTCCGCCCCCTCCTCAATCCAGCCCTCAAGGAGGGGCCCAGGATCTGGTCATTGTTGTTTGGGGGAAAATCCTGGGGAGAGCACTGGCCTAGGGTGTGATCAGGGTGGGCAGATTTGGGGCAGAGCTTCAGCCACTAGAGGCCGTGCAGGCTGGACTCCGCTTACGAAGGGAAAGAGCACGACCGCCTCAGCAGGTGTTCGGGCGGCTGGGTCTCGGGTCCTCTGCTCTGCGGCTGTGTGAGCTGGGGGCACCAGCCACCCCTCCTCTTTCACAGATGAGTTTCTCATCAGTCTAGTTTGTGATAATTTTCTGCTGAAGTCAGAGACATGCACAGCCTCCAGGATGGTGCCGACCACAGAATAAATAAATGGTCAGAATAAATAAATGGCCAGCATAAATAAATGGCCAGCATTCTCAGCTACGGCCTGGTTATGGGAACAAGCCCCAGATCCCCACATCCTGCAGTGAACCGGGCCTTGGTGGCCGAATTAGAACAGCCCCATTTCTGGGCTAGGTAGAAAGATATTTAAGGCTACTGGCCCAGTACCTGACATCTCTCTGAATTTTGGAGTACTCTCTTCTGTTGATACAGAGCAGCTTTCTCTCTGCCTGAGCCCAGCTGGGGCTTGCAGACCCAGGAGTGGGTAAGAATTGGCCAGAAGACACTTACCTTGGGGCTGGTCCTGTGGGGGTCTCTCTGGCTCGAAATCTGCAGCTGCTGCCTGCCTGGTGCCCCGTCCACTTGTCCCTTCCGGCCTGACCACATCGCTCCTCTCAGCCGGCCTCTTTAAGATGTCCTCGATGGAGAAAGACAGGCCCCGTTTCTTTGGAGCCTCACAGCACCCCGAGCTCTTCCTCTCCATCTCCCGTGGAGATCAGAGCCCGCCTTGGCACCCTTCACGGGCAGCTGCGAGGGGGCAGAGGGGCCAATGTCCGTGGAGGGGTCCTTGCTTTCCTGAAACTCCTGGAATCAAGAGGGTGAGTAGAGGTGAACAGAGATTCTCACGTTGGATTATCCAGCACGGTTATGTCTCCATGGGGACTTCTGTGGGTCACCTCAAAACACCTTGGGATCAAGGATGCTGCTTCTGTTGGGAAAGCTGGAAGGGGCTGTACCCATGCCCACGGGCTTAGAGCCCTCGTTGACTCAACATGGAGGGAATCGCCATTGCTAAACCGAATTCAGTCCTACTGTGACGGGTCTTCTCCTGGGTGGTCACTTTCACAGTCCCCAGCCTAGGCCAGGGACCCTGAGGTCATGGCCAGTGGGGAACAGGACAACAGAGCTGGAAGGAAGAGGGAGGCTGCCCCCAGAGGAGATCTGGAGGCAAAGTGTCCACCTTTACCCTTTCTCTGGAGTGCGGCTCTTTCCTGCTGGCTCCGGCCAGACCTCTGGAAGGCTGGAGTGCCACCGGCGAGCCCCAGGTGGCCAACCCAGACCTGGGCCACACTGAAGCTTGAGGGGTGCTCCCAGAAACCCTCCTCGATTCCTCCGGCTTCTGCGGCTCCCAGATTCCAGAACAGGCCTTCTTCCCAAAGCACCTGTGCGTTGGCCGCCCTGCAGGTAGAGGCTTCTGAAGAGGGTCACGGGGTCACCACCAGGCTGGCTCTCTGTGCCGGGGCTGGGCTGAGTGCTGGTGTCTGAACTTCCCCTGGTGTCTCTGGTCCAGCCAGCACTTTCTTCTGTTCTCTCCCCAACTTCACTGCACAAGCGTCTCAGTAGGCTCCTTCCTGGCTCCTTTCCCTTCCTTTGGGGGTCCTTTCTGTCCCCCTCCTATTTGCACGCCTCTTACCTGCCTCCTGGGACCTCGCTGAGCGGACCCTTTCCCTCTGTCTAGTAAACTGTCGACTGCAAACTGATAGGATCAACCCGTTCTTGCCAGGAGTTCTGTTCCCAATTACTGTGTAACCAGGGAGGAGGGGGCAGTAAAACGGCTGATAAGAGAAGAAACTTTCTACCCTCCTTGTGGCGGGAGTTGGGGGAAAGGGGTAGGAGGTGGAGGGAAACTTAAGGATGGGGATTGGGGGTCCCAGAGAGGTGCAGTGCTGGGGAGCTGGCCAGGCCAGAGCAGGACACGGGAAGGTGGGAACAGTGAGGTCAGGAAGCGTCCCCAGGCCCCATAAAACATGTTTGCTCAGCTGGGAGAATTTATGGGTCATATGTAGGCTGGAGGCTGGGTCAGGGTGCGGTCTGCTGGGTATTGGCTGCAGGCAGTCTGTTTCAGATGTGCTTTCCTGGACTTGAGAGCCATCTTCCGAGGTCCTTCTGGGGTGTGTGGGGAAACAGAGGTCCAGACCAAGGGGGTGTGGTGGAAGTCATGTCATGGTCTCACCTAAGCGGGACTTGGGGGAGCTCCAGACTGCCAGGCTGGCCACAAGGTGTGTCCTCACGAGTGTGATAGATACCTGGGGGGAGTCTGTGGACCTGAATGGGGCATTAGAACCCAGACCTTCTCGTGGAAGGAGGGGGAAGGGGAAGCTTGAGCCTTCCTCCCTGAGGAGGGTGAGTCAGAGGAAAGATCACCTGTTGTTTGAGGAGCCGTGCCCCTGGGAAGGGTCAGGTGGTCTGGTCTAGCCAGGAGAGCCTGCCTCTGCCGGGTCACTGCGTGCGTGCTGCAGTTGTGTCTGACTCTTTGCGACCCCACGCACTGTAGCCCGCCAGCCTCCTCTGTCCATGGGATTCTCCAGGCAAGAATACTGGAGAGGGTTGCCATGCCCTTCTCCAGGGGATCTTCCCAACACAGGGCTCGAACCTGCATTTTTTATGTCTCCTGCATTGGCAGGCAGGTTCCTTACCACTAGCGCCACCTAGGAAGCCCAGCAAACCCTCAAATCTTGGGAGCTTCAGTTGCTTACTCATGTCACAGTCAATGTAGTTGGATATCCCTCTGGGGACTCAGGCTTCTTCCAGACTGTGAGGCAATCTATCTCCAATCAATCAAGGGCTTCAAGTTTTCCGAGGAAGAGGAGACAGCAGAGGAGGAAATTTGAATGAGTCAGCAGTGGAAGTGGTTCAGTAACTTCTGCTCGTACTATCTGGCCAGAATGAGTCACATGGCCTTGCCCAGATTCTGGGAGGTGGAGTTCTCTGGGCCAGAAGGGAAGTAATCCAGCTGGGCTGGTGCACTGGGAAATGCCTGCTTTATGGTCAGGAGGCCAGAGGCCCACAGAAGTCAGCCCCCTCCGTTCAAAAGAGTTATCGCCTTGGGAGTGTGGATTTCCTTCTGCTTGGGGCCGAGAAGGTGTGACGGACACTTGTGGTGGCCAGTCAAGAGTGAGCACAAGGGAGACTTCCTGGTAGTCCAGGGGTTAAGACTCCACACTTTGACTGCAGGGGGCGTGGATTCAATCTCTGGTCAGGGAACTAAGGTTCCACATGCTGTGTAACACGGCCAAAAAACCCCAAAAAACCAAAGGGTGAGGGGGAGTTTTCCCGAGTTACACCTGTCCTTTTCAGCACTGCACTGAGTTCCTTGTATTTCTTCTCTCTCTGAGGTGAGCATTGCCCTCCTCCAATCCCTGGCACGGTAATAAAGCAGCGCTCATGGTGTGGAGTGTGGACCTTCCAAACCACGGCCTTCGTGGTGAGCCATAGTCCAGGCAGTCACATCTGTGTTCACCCCACAGATCTTGCTGGAGCATCTACTACATGCCATGGAGGGGTGGGATGCAGATGAATGAGCCATGAACCTAACCAGAGGGACCCTCACTCTAGGGTGGGGAGTGTGCTGGGAGGGGAGGAGATGGCCAGTGAGACAAGGTGGAAAGTGGTCAGTGGTCAGTGTTGGAGGAGTTCAGAGGAGTAACTCTGTGCAGCCGTTTGGATCAAAGAGGGCTTTGTCGCGGAGGAAGGAGAGAAGGGGTCATCACACAGGTTCCCTCATATAATCTACCCTACAACACAGAAGCAAGTAGACACACTGGCAGCATGGTGCAGTGTTACTAGGCCACTGATGGGAGAGAGATTTTATTTCATGAAGAGCGTTGAGGAAGAACAAGTCAGCCATCTGCCTTTTTCAACAACACGGCTGGACTTGGAGGGTATTATGTGACGTGAAATAGATCAGACAAAGACAAATACTGTGTGATACCACTTACATGTGGAATCTAAAAAATGAAACTAGTGATGATAACAAAAAAGAAACAGGCTCACAGATACAGAGAACAAACTAGTGGTTAACAGTGGGGAGAGGGAAGGACGGAGGGGATACATGGTGGGAAGGGATTAAGAGACACAAACTATTATGTATAAAATAAATAAGCTACAAGGATATATTGTACAACACAGGGAACATTGCCGTATTTAATAATAATGATAAATGAAATAGAACTTTAAAACTTTGTGAATCACTATGTTGTACACCTGAAAACGATATAATCTTGTATGTCCACTCTCTATGAGAGAGCATTAGTCGCTCAGTTGTGTCTGACTCTTTGCGACCCTATCGACTATAGCCTGACAGGCTCCTCTGTCCATGGAATTCTCCAGGCAAGAATACTGGAGTGAGTAACCATTCCCTTCTCCAGGGGATCTTTCCAACTCAGGAATCGAACCCGAGTCTCCTGCACTGCAGGTAGATTCTTTACTGCCTGAGCCATCAGGAAAGCCCATATCAACTATACCTCAATTAAAAAAAATATTTTTAAAGTACCCATGAAGATGTGCTGGACTGTGATTGCAGGACTGGAAAGATAGTTGCGATCAAAATAAGCAAGCACCCTGCCCCTCCAGCCCCTGTCTTACAGAGCTTACATTGGAAATAGATAACAAACAGGTAAAAAATATATGGCCAATGTAATTTATATTTGTGACAGTATTATAAAGAAAATAAGACAGAATGATGAGCTGGAGAACAGCCAGGTGAGGGAGGGTACCTTAGTTTTTTTCGGGTTAAAATTATATGCCACAGGTCATACAGAGTCATGGGTGGTATTGTGAGTGACAATTCATGAACCCAACTACAGGGTGAAGTGAAGCATTCATCGGAGACTTGAATAAGATGGAGATGAGTTACAGGCTGCATGTAAATCAACTATAGCCCAATATAGAATAAAAATAATAAAAAAGATCTCCTTTAATGACCTTCCGTCACGTATTATAGTTTTCAGGGTAGAGGTTTTTTCATCAATTCAGTTCAGTTCAGTCGCTCAGTTGTGCAACCCCATAAGCCACAGCACACCAGGCCTCCCTGTCCATCACCAACTCCCGGAGTTTACCCAAACTCATGTCCATTGAGTTGGTGATGCCATCCAACCATCTCAACCTCTGTCGTCCCCTTCTCCTCCTGCCCTCAATCTTTCCCAGCATCAGGGTCTTTTCTAAGGAGTTAGCTCTTTGCATCAGGTGGCCAAAATATTGGAGTTTCAGCTTCAACATCAGTCCTTCCAATGAACACTCAGGACTGATCTCCTTTAGGATGGACTTGTTGGACCTCCTTGCAGTCCAAGGGACTCTCAAGAGTCTTCTCCAACACCACAGTTCAAAAGCATCAATTCTTCTGTGCTCAGCTTTCTTTATAGTCCAACTCTCACATCCATACATGACCACTGGAAAAACCATAGCCTTGACTAGACTGACCTTTGTTGGCAAAGTAATGTCTCTGCTTTTTAATATGCTGTCTATGTTGGTCATAACTTTCCTTCCAAGGAGTAAGTGTCTTTTAATTTCACGGCTGCAATCACCATCTGCAGTGATTTTGAAAGTGAAAGTGAAGTCGCTCAGTCCTGTCCGACTCTTTGCGACCCTGTGGACTGTAGCCTACCAGGCTCCTCTGTCCATGGGATTCTCCAGGCAAGAATACTGGAGTGGGTTTCCATTTCCTTCTCCAGGGGATCTTCCCCACCCAGGGATCGAACCCAGGGATACGAACCCGGGTTTCCTGCTTTGGAGGCAGACACTTTAACCTCTGAGCCACCAGGGAAGTAGTGATTTTAGTGCTCCCCAAAATAAAGTCAGTACTGTTTCCCCTGTTTCCCCATCTATTTGCCATGAAGTGATGGGACTGGATGCCATGATCTTACTTTTCTGAATGTTGAGCTTTAAGCCAACTTTTTCCACTCTCCTCTTTCACTTTCATCAAGAGGTTCTTTAGTTCTTCTTATGCCATGATCTTAGTTTTCTGAATGTTGAGCTTTAAGCCAACTTTTTCACTCTCCTCTTTCACTTTCATCAAGAGGTTCTTTAGTTCTTCTTCACTTTCTGCCATAAGGGTGGTGTCATCTGCATATCTGAAGTTATTGATATTTCTCCCAGAAATCTTGATTCCAACTTGTGCTTCCTCCAGCCCAGCGTTTCTCATGATGTACTCTGCATAGAAGTTAAATAAGCAGGGTGACAATATACAGCCTTGACATACTCCCTTCCCGATTTGGAACCAGTTTGTTCTTCCATGTCCAGTTCTAACTGTTGCTTCTTGACCTGCATACGTTTCTCAAGAGGCAGGTCAAGTGGTCTGATAGTCCCATCTCTTCAAGAATTTTCCACCATTTATTGTGATCCACACAGTCAAAGGCTTTGGCGTAGTCAATAAAGCAGAAATAGATGTTTTTCTGGAACTCTCTTGCTTTTTCGATGATCCAGTGGATGTTGGCAATTTGATCTCTCATTCCTCTGCCTTTTCTAAAACCAGCTTGAACATCTGGAAGTTCACGGTTCACATATTGCTGAAGCCTGGCTTGGAGAATTTTGAGCATTACTTTACTAGTGTGTGATATGAGTGCAATTGTGCAGTAGTTTGAGCATTCTTTGGCATTACCTTTCTTTGGGATTGGAATGAAAACTGACCTGTCTTTTTCAGTCCTGTGGCCACTGCTGAGTTTTCCAAATTTGCTGGCATATTGAGTGCAGCACTTTCACAGCATCATCTTTTAGGATATGAGATAGCTCAACTGGAATTCCATCACCTCCACTAGCTTTGTTCGTAGTGATGCTTCCTAAGGCCCACCTGACTTTACATTCCAGGATGTCTGGCTCTAGGTGGGTGATCACACCATCGTGATTATCTGGGTTGTGAAGATCTTTTTTGTACAGTTCCATATCTCTCATTAAATTTATTTTCAAAGTGGTCTATGATATTTTTAGCCTTCACTGTAAATAGAATTGTTTTGCTAATTTCATTTTCCAAATGTTGTTCACATATAAAAATATAAATTTTCTCTATTGGAAAAAAAAGTCAGTCATAATAACCTCTGAAGGCCAGCATGTCAGAGTTGGCATAGATTTTGTAGGGGCAAGTTTGAACCACTCTGATTGCCTATAGATCATGTCTCCTGTAGACAGCTGTATCAAGCACAGAGGACAGATAGTCATCAATGGATTTATAGGGTCTAGTATTTCTGAGTGTCAGTGCATTACATGGATCTGGGAAATTTCCATTCAATCCTTCATTCAGCAAACATTCATTTGGTACCTACGATGTGTCAGATGGGCTTCCCCAGTGGCTCAGAGGTAAAGAATCAATTTGCAATGCAGGAACTGAAGGAGACATGGGTTCGATCCCTGGATCGGGAAGATTCCCTGGAGGAAGAGATGGCAACCCACTCCAGTATTCTTGCCTGGAGAATCCCACGGAGCCTGGCAGGCTACAGTCCATAAGGTCGCAAAGAGTCGGACATGACTGAAGAGATGGCATGCACGCATACACGTGTTAGACACTAGGCTAAGGAGGAGGAGGAACATATTAAGACCAAGACTCCTGCCCAGATGGGATTATGATCAGAGAGGCAAC
Organism: Cervus elaphus; assembly: GCF_910594005.1. Taxonomy (NCBI): domain Eukaryota; kingdom Metazoa; phylum Chordata; class Mammalia; order Artiodactyla; family Cervidae; genus Cervus; species Cervus elaphus. The sequence continues at coordinate 46,134,801 of NC_057836.1, forward strand.
ATGATAAACAAGCAGATAGATATTACAAATTATGGTAAGTGGCTTGAAGAAGACAATGCTGTAAATAGTATTACAGTTAGCCTGTCTTATTCATTACTATGTTTAGGAAGGTGATTTTCAGACGGGGACAAGTGATGATATTCATCCCACCTTAAACAAAGTATGGCCAGACCTGTTAGAACTCAAGATTCTACTCAAAGAGTGGGGGCATTTCAGAGAAACGGAATTTTCAAATTGGTGAAAGTGGTTTTTTTGAGAATCTCTTGAAATATCATGAAATGCCTTGGGTTTACCCCTCACTCATTATCAACGGAACTGTCAGCAAATTAAAACTGGCTTTTTTGGCTCTTTTTTTTTTTTTTTTTTTTGCGGGGGGTGGTCAATATGGATTTTGTCATTGTAGTTCTTGGTTTGATAAAGACTATCAGAAAGGAAAAGGAAAATAAATCAAGTAAGAAACGGAACCAATTCTTCAAGTGTAACCAAGAAAGTGAGCTGATGTTTAAGAGGAGTTTGGGAGCTTAAGGGAGTTGTAATAAAGCTTAAATCTTGCTATGCAGTGGTGGTGAGTGCTACCCAGGTGCCTCAGTGGTAAAGAATCTGCCTGCCAATGCAGGAGACACAGGTTTGATCCTTGGGTCAGGAAGATCCCTTGAAGAAGGAAATGGTAACCCACTCCAGTATTCTTGTCTGGAGAATCCCATGGACACAAAAGCTTGGTGGGCTTTATAGTCCACTGGGTTGAAAAGAGTTGGATGTGACTTAATAACTAAACAACAGCAATGCGATAATGGTGCATCTTCCTGGGACTCTGTTCTAAAGGATGTGATTCAGGGGCTGATGACTGGTCCTCAGCATGAGACATACACTTTAGCACTGGGTAAATCTCATGTCATGAATTTTCCCTCCATAAGGTTGGCAGAAATGGTTATTTCTTCAACTAAGTCCTAGATGGGGCGGTTGGCTGGTAGGGTTTATGCTGTTTGGAAACAGACATGTTTAAACTCTTGAGTTCCATTATTGTGGTGAGATGAGAGTCTCAGGGAAAAGACAGATTGAGATCCATCTCACCACCCATGCTGCAGTTTAGAATCCCCTGAGGGGAACTTTCACAAAACCCTCCCTGGCTCAGCCCCACCCCCACTAGTTATGTCAGAATCCCTTGGAGAGGGAGATCATGCATTGTTCTTGCTCATTTGCTGGGTCGTGTCTGACTCTTTGCAACCCCATGGACTGCAGCATGCTTATGGCAGAACAGATTCTGGGATACGGTTACCTTTAGCAGGAAACTAGACTGTGAGCTCAGAGGACTAGTTCTGAACTGATGCCCCAAATCAGTGCTTCTCAGGGCTCAGTGTGCATCCACATTCCCTGGGGCTCTTATTAAAATGCAGGTTCTGATTTGGTCCACCTGGGCTGGGGCCAGAGACTTAGCTCTTCTAACAGCCCCCAAGTGGATTCTAATACACATCCAGGATAGCCAGACCCCAGATGACACATGGATGTAAGCACCATGACATTGGAAAAGCATTCCTTAGAGCAGCGATCTCAACCTTGGCTGAACATCACCTGGGTAACTTTCATAAAATACCCATACTGGGGCTTTACCCTGAGAGACTCTGATTCAACTGTCTGGGGTGGGGGAGCTGGGCATCAACTATTTTAAAAGTTTTTCAAGTGATTTTTAACATGCAGCAGGGTTAGGAAACTGCCCTAGAGGATTCTTTTTTTTTTTTTTTTTCTTAATTTGAGATCATTGTTGTTGTTTAGTTGTTCTTTGCGACCCTGTGGATTGTAACCAACCAGGCTATAAGGACAAATTCCTTTGTCCTTGGGATTTCCCAGGCAAGAATACTGAAGTGGGTTGTCATTTTCTTCTCTGAGGGATCTTCCTGACTCAGGAATTGAACCCATGTCCACTGAAGCCACCAGGAAAGTCCAACTTGAGATTAGTGCCGCTTAATAGTAATAACATGCATGTGTATTAGCTATATGTTGCTGTGTGATAAATTACCCACGACTTAATATTTATGATGTCAAATGGTTTCTGAGGGCCAGAAATCTGGGAATGGCTTAACTGGGTGATTCCAATGCAGAGTCTTTCACGAGGTTGTAGTCAGGACATTGCTTTGGCTGCAATTATCTGAAGGTTGGACTGTGGCCGGAGGACCTGCTTCTGAGAGGGTACATCTACACGGGTGTTGGCTAGAGGCCTTGGTTCCTCACTGTGCAGGCTTGTACATAGGGCTGTTCACAAATTAGTACTAACTTCCTCTAGAGTACATGACTAGAGAGAGAGAGAGGGAGAAAGAGAGAGACAGAAGGATAGTCAGACAGAAATATTGAAAGAGAGACCAAAGCTGAAGCTTCAGCATTATTTTGTAACCTAATCTTGAATGATACACCATTACTTCTGGTGTATTCCACTAAAAAATATACTGTAATGTTCCTTTAAGGAAGACTGCACAGGACACGGGGCAAGATGACATTCACAAATCTGGGAATTACTGAATACTTGAACCTAGACAATATTTTGTATTCTACAAACTGGTCCTAGGCAAGCATGTGGCAGTTTTACATTTAGAGATGCACACAAAAAGTTACATGAACATTCTAACAATGTGCATGCTAAGTCACTTTAGTCGTGTCCAACTCTTTGTGAACCAAACGGACTATAGCCCTCCAGGCTCCTCTCTCCATGGGATTCTCTAGGCAAGAATACTGGAGTGGGTTGTCATTCCTTTCTTCAGGGGATCTTCCCAACATAGGGATCGAACCCACACCTCTTTTGTCTCCTGCATTGGCAGGTGGGTTCTTTACCACTAGCGCCGCCTAATGAACTCAAACAAAAATATTCTATTGGTCACACAGACCAACCCTGATACAATGTGGGAGGGGATCACAGAAGGGTGTGAATATCAGGAAGAATTACTGGGGGTCATCTTGGATATGGTTACCACAGGGTGCATGCAAGTAATTTAAAACATTTTAGTAGACATAAAAAAAAAAAAGTGAAAAAAAGAAAGAAAAGATAGCATGCTTTTTAATGATATATTTTATTTGGCCAATCTATCCAAATATGTTCTGACCCATAATCAATAAAAAATTTGCATTCTTTCTTATCCTAAATTTGAATTCTGATGTCTGCTTTATATTCATAGCTCATCTCTATTTTGACCTGCCATGTTTCAAGCATTCATTCGCCAAGTTGCTTGTTCTTCTTAATTCTACAGGTAACCATGTCTGGATGGATCCTAAAGGTAGATTCTCCCACTTTGTAAAGGCCCAGCCTCTATTACCCTTACCCAAATGATAGACCTATTGGTTTACTTACTATTCCAACTAAACCACGTGTCAATTTCCTCTTCTGGAAATGGCAGGTCTGGGGTTTTTCAGGCTGGTGTTTTCCATGAAGAAGCCCTTGGGTTTTCAGCATACTTATTGCACATGATTGACCTTTTTTTATGCCACTGGTGCAAAAATCTGTCAGGGGTGATATACGAATTGCAGTAGTAGTGACTGAGTCTGGCCTTTGACTCAGTGGAGAGAAACTAATTATGTGGAGAGAAAGCAATTACGGGCTAAGCTAGAGGTGCTGATATTCATCCCCACCCTGCCACCGGCCCTGACACAGAACCTGCCCCTTAGCAGCGCCTGCAGGCCGGCGTCTGGAGGAATCGCGCCCTCAAAAGCAGATGGAGAGTTCAAGCAGAGCACAAGAGCCATGCTCTGGCCCCAGCTCCCTCTAACATGTCTTGTATGACTTGAAAGAATTTTTGGATGAGCTGAATGAATTGCCCTTTGCTACGAGGAACAGAAAGTTGAAAGTCTTTTTCTATGCAGATGACATGATTTTATTGTCATGAAGCAAGAATGGCCTCATTACTGTCAGGAAAAACTGGCTCAGAATGAACTGTTTTAACCCCCAATTGTCACTGTTGGCAGATGTCCTCCAACATTGAGTTGGCTTTTATTCAACAACCTGTGAATTGCATTCACTCATTTAGTCACTGAGGGTTGCATTTTCCTACTCAGCCATTTGCGGGACTCACCAGGAGGTGATATTTGCTTAACATTAGGTGTCTGTGGGTGCAGAGTTAGGATTTTTCTAGGGCCTTCTTGGGTGATTTATAAAACATACTTTGAAAAAAAATCTAAGCGAAAATTATTATGGTTGGGCTTGATGGACTTGGACATCATTTCTTGGTTTGGGAGAAGATGAAGAGCTGTTCTCTTAAGGATTACAGCTTTCCACAGGCATCCCCACAGCTTTCCTACTGGTATTCTCACAGGTATTCTTACAGGTATTCCCACGAGTACCCTCACAGGTATTATCAGAGTATTCCCATATGTATTTCCCCAAGTATTTCCATAGGTATTCCCACAGGTACTCTCACAGGTATTACCAGAGTATTCCCACAGGTACCCTCACAAGTATTCCCACAGGTACCCTCACAGGTATTTTCACAGGTATTCCCACAGGCATCCCTAAAAGATTTTCGACTAGTATTCCCACAAGTATTCTGAGAGGTGTTCCCTAAACTATTCCCACAGGTACTCTCACAAATATTTCCATAGGTATTCCCACAGGTACTCTCACAGGTATTACCAGAGTTTTCCCACAGGTAGTCCCACAAGTATTCCCACAGGTACCCTCACAGGTATTTTCACAGGCATTCCACAGGCATTTCCCAAAAGCTTTTCTACTGGAATTCCCACAAGTATTCTGAGAGGTGTTCCCTAAACTATTCCCACAGGTACCCTCACAAGTATTCCCACAAGTATTTTCAGAGATGTTCCCAAAAGTATTCCCACAGGCACCCCCACAGGTGTTTTGACCTCTCTTTGTGTAGAGGTAAGTCCACTTGATTGTAAATCACACAGATCTTTCCTTAACTGGCGCCACAGCATGCCTCCTCCTCAGGCCAGTTCTTACTCCAGACTGTAACTTCAAACTTGTCTGCTATCCACATTTCATCTCAACTGTTTTCCAGGATGAGGTAGAGATGTAAATAAACACTAGTGTGAAGAATGGGACAACCCATCTGTCATCCTGAACAGTTCAATACGAGGACTGGATCCCAGGTCTCCTGACTGCCTCACTGCTGTTTTCCTATCAGACCATGATATGGGTATGTGAGTTTAACAAGAAGAGTTTAGCTGTGGTGGAGGCAACACATTACTGCACCAATAGATGGAAATCCTGGATAAAAAACACCAGAGATTTCACATGCAAGAGGGTATTTATTTATTTTCTATCATGTAAATGGAGTCAAGAGTGTCAGGTCAGGGCTGGGCTGGGCTGGGTTGGCAAATTCACTATCAAAAGGGTCTACACACCTTTGTGCCAACTTCTGTCCTCAATGTTGCCCCACAGTCCAAGTTGGCTGCTGTGGCTCTGGACATCAAGTCTGCATTCCAGGTGGAAAGGAAGAAGGACTAATCTCTTACCTTGGTCAGTTCCCCTCAAGAGTTTTCTGGAAGAAATGCATCCAATGACTTTCTCTTTCATTCCATTAAACCTCCTCTTATGGCTGAAGGTGGGACTAGGAAATGTAATCTTGAACCTGAAAACACTGCTAACCTGAATAAGACTGGGATTCGATTGCTAACAAGAAGGGAAATATGTGTATTGGATATACAACAGAAGCCTGACTACAGCTTGTATTTGGGAACTACAATGAGCAAGCCTCTTAAAAACATGGAGAAAGGAAGTGAGATGGCCTTTTTGGTGACAGACCTAATCCTGAATGCATAAAACACTGAAGTGGAGAAGTGTAAAGGCAGTTTAAGAAGACGCAAAAGTTGCACCCTGTTAGTAATGTGTCCATGTGAAAGGGGCTGATCAGCTCCAGGGGCTCAGTGAAAACCCTCACTGGGGAACACGTGGGAGGAGCCATCTCTTCCTGAAATTTGGCAGCAGGAAGTGCATCCGGGCGGGAGGGGAAGAATTTTAGTAATTTTAGTTATTTTGGTACCACTGGGAAGATCCTATGCTTGAGATGGGTGTGCAACCAGTTGTATCACTTGGGGTACAAGTTGATTAAATGGCCCAAATGCTTAGCTCACAAATATGAGCATGCTGGGATCCAGAGGAATAAATCTATAAGAGGGCAGGTGATAAATGCTATGAAGGGAAGAAAATAAGAAAACAAGAGCAAGGAGATGAGAATGACAATTAGAGAAGCACTTCAGAAAGGAGAGAATAGAACGTTGGGATGCAGAGTCCTCATCCCTGCTCTCCTATTGACTTGTGTATGTATCTGCCTCACTGGGTCTTCAGTCTCCAGCTCTGTGGAATGGGTACATTGGACTGGTGGCCAGAAAAGTGCAGTGATTAAGAGCATGGACTGTTGAATGGGTGCCTCCTGCCTTTGAACAGCTCAAATGTTAACTGAGCCTAGTGACCTCGTCTCTCTGAGCCTCAGTTGCCTCGCCTGTAAGTGGGAATCAGGGCAGCAATCCATAGGCGTCACTAGAGGAGGCTTAAGCCAGGCAACGTAAATAAAGTGTCTGCACAAAAGAGTGCAGCTTCTCAGGTGACACAGTGGTGAAGAATCTGTCAAAGCAGGAGACACAGAGACATGGGTTTGATCCCCAAGTGGGGAAGATCCCGTGGAGGAGCAAATGGCAACCCACTTCAGTATTCTTGCCTTGAAAATTCCATGGACAGTGGAACCTGGTGGACTATAGTCCAGGGGATCACAAAGAATCAGACACAGCAGAGCGCATGCCCACATGCCCAAAGCAGTGCACAACTGATAGTTTCCTCCCCTGCCTACTCCACTGGACCAGGAAATGCTGTCCTTTCTTGATAATCTGCTTCCAGCTGTCACCACCGCCAACTCCAGACTTCCTTTGGCAGCCCGTCTCCCTGGTGACCGTTGCTATGATTGTCTCAGAAGTAAAACGACTACCACCCACTGTGCATGCGGAAGACCCTGTGTGCTGCTGTCTGGAGTCCTTTTAACCCGTGATTTATTAGGTTTGTTGTCACTAATGACTTCTCAAATGAGCCCATAAATTAGAAATATTAATAAAGAATCCCTGGGGTCTTAAACTGATAACGTGGGCTACAGGGTCCATTTATGGATCAATTAGGATCAGTTGACATTTCCATCTGTATCATCATCCATTCAGGGTGCAAATGGTTCTCAGACTCTGCTCTGGGGGTTCAGAAGAGACATCAGCTGAAGGGTGGAGGGTTACATAGATATAGTGATGTGGGTCCTTATTTCTTCTGCACTCACATGGTCCATCAGTTCACAAGTGTATCACTTGAATTTGCTTCACACCCTCTTGCTCCCCTTCTGCATTCCAGAGCTTTCTGTGAGTAATACATTCATTCATTCATTCGTTCATTCATTCTTCTTTCAGTTACTTCTTCCTTCCTGCCCAGCTTCTCTGCTCCATTTGCTGAATGTTTCCTGAGTATCTCATATCGCTTTGGGTGAGTCTGTAATTATATCAGTAGGGATGATGAAGGTGATAAGGATTAAAAAAACACCCCTCCCTGGTGGCTCAGATGGTAAAGAATCTGCCTGCAATGTGGGAGACCTGGGTTCAATCCCTGGGTGGGGAAGATCCCCTGCAGAAGGGAATGGCTACCCACTCCAGCGTTCTTGCCTGGAGAATCCCATGGACAGAGGATCCTGGCCAGCACAGTCTATGGGGTCACAAAGAGTTGGTCATGATTGAGTGACTGAGTGAAGTGAACTTCACTTCATCTGTTTTTGAGTATTAATACATGGCAGATATTTCATTATCTAGAGAAGGTAACTAGGGCACACAGCAGTAAAATAACTTGTCCAAGATCAGGGAAGTTAAATGACTTACCCAAAGCCACACAGCAAAAAAGAAAAAGAAAGGCGCCAGGGAGCTTTGGGCAAATTGCTTTAACACTCTATGCTCCAGTCTCTTCTACTGTAAAATGGTAAAAAAATAGAACCCACGTCACAGGGCTGCTGTGAGAATTGAACATGAAGGGCTTCCAACAGTGCCAGGCCTGCAGAAAGAACTGCTGTCAGTCTTGGACCTAAAATTGACCATGAAGAAAGGGAGACCCACAGAGCATCTTGCCCAAGTCTGCCCAGTGAAGGAACGGTAGGTGTGGGATTTGAACGCAGACCCGTTTTGCTATAGAGCCTCTACACTCAGAAAGCACTTTACCTTTCAGCTCACAATCTAAAACCAAAAACCGGAAGTCACATTCAGCAGATACAGAAAGAGAAAAACTTCATAATCTTGCTTCTATATGGAATCTAAAAAAGTTGACTCCGTAGAAGCAAAGAGTAGAATGGTGGTCAGGAGGGGTGGGGGTGGGAATGCAAAGATGCTGGAGGAGGGAACAGTCTTGCAGTTATATAGGATAACAAGTCTAGCCATCTAAGGGGCAGCATGAGGCTCTGGTTAATAATACCGTAATGGCACAGGGAACTATATTCAGTATCCTGTGATAAAGCATAATGGAAAAGAATGTATATGCTATAACTGAGTCATTTTGCTGTATGGTAGAAATTAAACACAACATTGTAAATAAAAAAATTCATTTAAAAACTTAAAAAGTAATATAACAAATTCTGAAAATCTGCTAAGAGTAGATCTAAGGTGCTTTCACCATGTGCACACTTGCGGACACACACATACACACACACACACACACGGGAACTATGTGAGGAGGTAATGCACTGACTAGCTTGATTGTAGTAATCATTTTGCTGTCTTCATGTATATCAAATCATCATGTTGTACATCTTGAATACACACAATATTAATTTTTAAAAAAGGAGAAAATGAAACTGTCTACGTGGTTTCAGTTAATCTGCCCCATTGTGGAAGGGGCACCATGGAGGACTTCCTGGAGGAGGTGGCACTTGAACCGTCTCTGAGAGGACGATGGGGAGGAGGAAATACTGTGGGGATGGGAATGGTAACCCAGGGGGTGGGATTTATCTGGAGAAGAGCTACAGGTAGGTTTGCCTAGAGCAGGGAATAGAGGGAAGGTGGAGAGAGGTAAAGACCCACCCTCCTGCGCCAGGCCCCTCGCCTCACCAACGCAGGTGTGCATTACACTGTCTACCTCCGCAGTTGTTGAGCGGGTGGATGTGGCGAGGCGTGTGAATGTTGCAGCGGTGCAGTGAATGGTGACTTCACGACCTGCATTTAGAGACTTCCTCACGGTTGAAAGAAAACTCTCCGCGCAGTTCTTGTTTTGACGAAGAAAACCAGAGAGAAAAGGGAGGAAACGCGCGGAAGGTCAGCAGCGCAGGAGGAAGGTGGTTGTGGACAGGCTCCGAGGGGCGGGCCGGCCGGCTGGCCTCCATCGGCGGCCACTTCCTCGGGGCGAGGGCGGGTAGGCGAGTGCAGAGAGGCCGGCGTGAGTGAAGTGAGTGAAGGGCGGTTTGACAGTCCATCCCTCACTCTGAAAAGGTCCACTGATGCCCACTGGAGCTTTCTGGAAATGGCAATATTCATAATAGACGTAGAGTTTTTTGAGCAGGAAAGGCATGGAGGGGTGTTTAAGCCCAGGTGGGGCCCATCAGGGAAGCGACTTTCCCAAGGTCACAGGGTCAGTTAGTGGGAAAGCCAAGAGGGATGCACGTGGATCTCTTGACTCCTGATTTCATGGCACAAAATATACCAGAGCTGGGAGATCACTGGCGGTCATCCCTCCCACGTGCTTGATGGCCAGGCAGGGGAGATGACTGCCTGGCACAGCGTCGGGGGCGGGGTCACATAGCAGTTGGGAACACAGACTCTCGGGTCAAGACCATCCCAGGTTCATGTCTCACCCTGCCCCTTCCTATCTGTGTGAACTTCAGTGATGTCTCTGGGCTCAGGGTCCCTCATCTCTGCAGTGGCACTAACGATGCTCATGTCACAGGCGTGTTGTGAGCATTAAATGAGATGATAAGAGAAGAGCACAGTGCTTGGCACTCCGAAAGTCCTCGCGTAGTGCATGCTGTTATTATAAATCCAAGGCTGCACATGGTGGATGGCCGTGCGGTGGGGGCGCTGTGGCTGACTCCCCACCTCGCACTGCAGCCTTGATCTGTTGGATGGTGGCACTTCAGTTTAGGGAGCTGCCCGAGGTCCCAGGTCAGGGGCCCAGATGGGCCAAAACCAAAAACCTGATAATTATCCCACATTTTTCTCTCTCATCCTACATCTATTTCATCAGCAAATTCTGTTGGCTACAACTTTTTTTTTTTTTTCTTGGTTACATCTTTTGGGTGTGTCTGGAATCCCACCTCATCTCGGCTCCCCTTTGGTGAGCCAGCTGAGTCCCTGCCTTGGACAACTGTACATGATTCCCTGCTTTCATCCCTTCCCCTCCAGTCTCTGCCCCATACAACTGCCGTATCCAGCCTCTTCTGCTCAAGCACCTGCCCTGATCCCCCATGAATCTAGAGGAGAACCAACAGCCTTGTGAAATCTGATCTCTCTGTGTTCCAGCTACACAGACCTCCTGGCAGTTCCTTTGAATGTGCTGAATGCACTCTAATCTTTGCATTTGCTCTTCCCTCTGCCTGAAATGCTTTTCCATGCACAGCCTCATGGCTCACTCTTTCTTTCCTCCTAGTCTGCTGGAACATCACTTTCTCGGCTAGACCCTCCCTGCTCACCCCTGCTCTGGTACCCTGATCCTCCTTTCCTTTTTCTACAGCACTTATGTGCGTCTAAGTTACTTTTTTATTTTTATTTTAATTGGAGGATAATTGCTTTACAATATTGTGTTAGTTTTTGCCACACAGCAACATAATCAGCCATAAGTTTACATATTTCCCCTCTTGACCCTTTCTCCATCCCCATCCTAACCCTCTAGGTTGTCCCAGAGCACTGGGTTTGAGCATTCTGCATCATACAGCAAATTCCCACTGGGTATCTATTTTACTTGGTATCTATTTTATCTATTATATGATAATGTATATGTTTCAATATTACCCTTTCAATTTGTCCCTCCCTCTCCTTCCCGCACTGTGTCCACAAGTCTGTTCTCTATTGTTTGGTATGTCTATGGCTTAGAGCTTACTCTGTCCCTCTTGCCAATTAGATTATAAGTCCATGAGAAGTGAGTTTTTTTTTTTTTTTTTTTTGGTCTATTTGTTCATGGCTGTATCTCAAGGCTCTAGAACAGTATCTGACACAGTACATATTCACTGAAAGAAAATCTCTCGTTTCCAGTTTCTTCTGACCTGAACTCTCTCTCTGGCCACACAAGTTATTTATGTCACACAAGGGCAAGTGTTACTGAGTCCAAGCTCATTCTGCCCACTGCAGGACAGGTCAATGAATCGGAGACAAGGTGTAGAGGCAAGGATTATGACTTTATTCTGAAAGCCAGCAGACCAAGAGGATGGCAGACGAATGTCTCAAAATAACCATCATATCAGAGTCTGGATGCCAGGTTTCTTTTATAATAAGGTGAGGAGGTAAAGTAAAAAAGGCCATTAATCTTACAAAGGCTTCCCTGGTGTCTCAGAGGTTAAAGTGTCTGCCTCCAATGTGGGAGACCCGGGTTTGATCCCTGGGTTCAATCCCTGGGTCAGGAAGATCCCCTGGAGAAGGAAATGGCAACCCACTCCAGTAGTCTTGCCTAGAGAATCCCATGGACAGAGGAGCCTGGTAGGGTGCAGTTCACGGGGTCTCAAAGAGTTGGACACGACTGAGCAACTTCATTTTCACTTTTCAATCTTACAAATATCTCTGGGAATGGTTAGCCTTAGGAGGGGATGTGTTAATTTCTTCCTTTCTCTAACCATCCACAGGTGGACAGGGTCCTGAACAAAGGCATTTTGGTTTAACCTTCAGGCAGAGGGGTAGGGTTACTTGAGGCAGGCGATTATATATGAACAGCATCCTTTTAGTGAACAAAAGCAACGGGAAGCAAAGATTAAAGTAAAAGACACAGATCCAACACGGAGTCCTTCCCTGTAACACAAGGACATCGTCTCTGCTGGATGTCAGCCTGTGTGCCATCTCCTTGGTTGAGGCCAACCTGTCACTAAACATAAAGCAAAATATGGGTGGCACAGTGGTAAAGAATTCAGCCTCCAATGCAGAAGACACAGGAGTTGCGGGTTCAGTCCCTGGGTCAGGAAGATCCCCTGGAGGAGGAAATGGCAACCCACTCTAGTACTGTTGCCTGGGAAATCCCATGAACAGAGGAGCCTGGTGAGCTATAGTCCATGGGGGTTGCAAAGAGTCGGACATGACTGAGTGGCTGAGCATACACGCACACACACACGTTACATTAAATACTATTTTACTATAATTAAACTAGTGCCCTCAAACTTTTAGAATGAACAAAGAATGAATCACATTTTCTTCCTTTTGGTGGAATTTTTCTGACAAGACGGTCTAATGGTGTGTTAGGACACCCTTCACTCCTTATTAGATTTTCAAGGCACCACTATAAAGAGGGTCATTTTTTTTTTTCTTTATTTGCAAAAATGCTTGAGGGCTTCCTCAGTTTTCCTAAGGGCTTCTCCTAGTACTTTGATATTTAAATTATTCTCTTTGGAGATACTTATTCATTACCCTCATTGATTTCCTCTTTGTTAATTATTAACTGGTCTCACCCTTCTACACAGTACTGATAGCTAGCACTTTTTGAGTGTTTACCATGAGCAAGGCTCTTTGTGTATATTAATGGATTTATTCTTACATGATTCTATGGGGTAGGACATATTTGGTGTGTTTTATAAGGAAACTGGCATGGAGAGGCTTAGTAACTTGCTCATAGGTTTGTAAGGAGTAACAGGAAGAAGGAGGGGCTTGAATCACAAGACTGCTTCTTAGCTGCTCACTGATCAAAGCTCTGTGTGTGATTGGAACCATGCTCTCATATCACTTTCGTTGAGCTCATGAAATCCTTTCTCACTTGTGAGATTTGCACTTTATTTTTTAAAAAATGTATTTATTTTAGGTTGTGCTGGGTCTTCATTGCTGGTGAGGGCTTCTCTGTAATTGCGGAGGCCAGGTGCTACTCTCTAATTGTGGCGCACGGGCTTCTCATTGCAGTGGCTTCTCTTGTTCAGAGCGCAGGCCCTTGGGCACTCGGGCTTCAGTAGTTGCGGCTCCCAGGCTCTAGAGCACAGGCTCAATAGTTGTGGTGTGTGGGCTCAGTCGCTCTGCAGCATGTGGGATCTTCCCCGACCCGGGATTGAACCCGTGTCTCTTGTATTGGCAGGTGGATTCCCCACCACTGAGCTGCCAGGGAAGCCTGAGATTTGCATTTTCAAATACAGTTAATTGAACTTCATGGGCACAGCATCTTGGAGTGCCGAGGTCTGTCCATGAGAGTGACTCACTGCTCGCTGAATAGTATGATGAGCCGTGGGAGACACGGTGTTAAATGGGGTGGGACATCCCAGCAAGGACGTGCATATAAGTGGTTCGTTTATTGGTGATTTTTATGTCTGACCATGGAAGGAATTGCAGGAGAACTGCTTTAGGGATAGATAAACTCACAGCTGTGTGTTCAGAGTGAAGAGACTGGGGCTTCCCCAAGCTGTTTCCTGGATTCATTCTTTGACATAATGAAAAGCATTTCTTGACAGTCAGATGGGGGAGGCAAGGCTGGAGGGGAGGATATAGGAGGAGGAGTGAAATTAACATGTTTTGGACACCAACACTGTACTAGAGTTTCTGGGAGATTTAATTCATCCTTCCTACAAGCCAAGGTGAGAGGTATGACCTGCTCATTTTACAGATGAAGAAACTGAGGCCTTGGGAGGGAAAGTCACCTAGCCTAGGTACTCAGATCTACATTCAGTTTTGGGTTTGTGGGTCTTCCAAAGCCAGACTTTCCCTGAGACACTGTGTCCTTGCTAGTACAGAAGGATTAGCTGAGGTTGGGGAGGACCCTGGGGAATGCTGGCAGAGTTGGGCTGAGAGGCAGCCAGTGTGGCCGCGGTGACAGGAAGAGAGAAGCTGGGCCTGCAGGAAGCCGTAGCCCTGAACAAATACAGCGGAGCCAGCATCTGTTCCCATTGCTTGATGCCTGGCCTCTCTAGTTCCTTCTGGTTGGAACCAGACTTTTTCTCCAAGGATGGAAAAGGGAGGCTGGTCCTCCCCATGGTTTGAAGGCTGCTACTTCCAAAAGCCTGAGAAGATGTCACTCCCCAGGTTAGGGGGTGCAACAAAGCATCTTCTCTGCCAGCTCCAGAAATGTCAGAGTGACCAGCTGGAGGAGTGCCAGAGTGTGGCAGAGGGGCACAAGGAGGTTCCCACAGAGAACATAAAAGGGAGCGTGTCTTCTGATTCACGTACCGATTACACTCAGTGTATCACATTACAAGGCTAATAGGAAATAAAGCAGAAGACCATCTGTCCATGCCCGAGCCCATGCAGGCCTCCGATTGCTCAGCCGTGGTTGGCCACCTTCCGGCCTGGCCCCTGGAGGCTGATGGAGTGGATTATAGTTTTGGCACAGCCAGGAATCATTGGGGAGGGGGCCACACCCATCTCACAGTCGGTCTGCATAGGCTGGGAGACCTCCTTTCTCTTCCTTTAGTTTCCTAAGATGGTTGGAGGTCAACAGCATCCTTTGGGTTGAGATGCTTTGAGTAGGACCTTTTGACTTAGAAAATATTCACAGCCTAAAAATTGAGAGTTATGTTTTATTTGGTGGAAATCTTTAGGACTTCAAGTCCCAGAGACAACATCTCAGGTAACGCTGAAAGAATTGCTCCAAAGAGGTGAGGAGAGGAACCAGGTTATATAGAAGTTTTGCAACAAAGGGCAGGTAGTCTGAACATCAAAAGATTATTGATAATTAAAGAAAATCAGATATGCCAAGCTAAGGACTTTAGCATTTTTGTATTTATGGGAAGATGCAAGAGTCTGGACTCACTGAAATTGTTCCTTTGATATGCATCTCAGCTACTGGGGCCAGTATCTTATATTTTTCACATCCTGAGCTTCCTTGGGGCTCACCATAGGGAGTTGCTCTAGTCTGATGGTGGCTGAATGGCAGGTATTCTTTTCCTTCCCATGTTCCCTCCGGGCTCATCGGCTCACTTTGGAGAGCTGCAATCGCTGATGACTGTGACATCCTTATTTACTGATACGGCAGGAAATATTCCATTTCTCAGGTCTTTGGCTGAAGAAATGAAAGCTGGGCCCCCCTTGTGTCCTCTGTCGTTGGTAGGGCCAGACCTGCTGTCAGCCCACGGAGGACCTGGGCCAGGTACGGAGGTGCTCTCCTGAGGCAGATACGGGAGGGCATAGAGCCTGGTAAACAGGGAGAGCTGGGGTTTCTTGGCCCTCCCAGCAGGTGTGCCTGTGTAGATACAACCTGGACAATCACAAGTGGTCAGGGCCCTGGTGGTGATGGGGGTGGGAAGGGGGACAGAGGGGTTTACCTTGCAGGAAAGGAAGTGCTCAGGATCCAGAGGTTGGGATGGGATATGGGACCAGCCTTGCCTTCCTCCTGCTTTCCTCAGTCCCACTGTGATCACTTCCACCATTGCTTTCCCTCATTATTGCCCTCTAGTCCCCCAATCCTAGGCTAAGGCGACTCCATGAGGACTTTGGGAAGTAGTCTTGGGGTTTAAACGGACTCTGAAGGAAATGGCAATGATTATTATTAACATTTTAAAACTGTTAAGTGGTTATTAACATAAGGAGAAGGACTCCCTCTCATTAGTAACCCAAGAAATGGAAACGTAATTTTTAGATTATTTATTTATTTATTTTTTGACTGTGTTTTGTGGCATGTGGGACTTTAGTTCCCTGACCAGGGATCGAACCTGCATCCCTGCAGTGGAAGCACATTTTAATCACTGGACCATCAGGGAAGTCCTGGGAATTTAGATGACGACCTGGAAATTGTTTTATATGAGAAAGGGGTGGGGTGGGACTGCTTTCTGAAGCAGTCAGTTTGGTTCAGTTTGAGTTTGTTTATTCAGCCTATGACTTTCTGGGTATGTCTCAAGATGTAAATGATTCAAATTTTGTATTTTTCCAAGATGTTGTTGTTGTTCAGTTGCTGAGTTGTGTCCGACTCTTTGTAAACCCATTTCCAAAATGTGGACTATTCTAATACTGAAAATAGGTCCTCCCTTCACTGGTGGCTGGTCGCCAAGCCCCTGTGCGATGCTGGGCTGCTCTGGCGCTGGAAGGCAGAGCCGGATGGGAGCTGGGTCACAGTCTGGAGCGAGGACAGCATGGGAGCAAGTATGACTGGGGTGGCAAAGTGGCAACGAGCAGAGCTCCACAGCTCAGCACACGGATGGAATCCAGTGGTGTGCCCTTCCTGAGGCCAGATGGGCACCGAGCTCTGCCGCCAAGTGACGGCCCTGAAGTGGGAGGGGCAGGGCTCCTTGGGAGGGCAAGGGATGAGGCTGGAAATCCAAGTCTGTCTCTCTGTCCCTTCTCTTCTTAGAAGCTCGCCAGTCAGACTGGATTAGGATCTGCCCTAAGGGCCTCGTCTTCGCTGGAGGACACCTGCAAAGACCTGGTTTCCCAACAATGGTGCATTCACAGGCACTCGGGTCAGGGTTTCCCCAACTGCATTGTTCAGGGACACAATTAAACCCACAACAGTAAGAAAAGCACTTAGCTTGGGCCGGTGCCTCATGAGTGTTCAATCAATATTAGCCTTTATTATGACTTCTGACGTCTCAAAGGAGACACAGCACACAGAGATCCGCTGGGCAGAGCTGGGGCTGGCCGTTGGTGTTTCCTTTATATTCATAGAAGGTGTTTTCAGACAGAGGCAGACATCCTTAGGGAAGAGAATGGTGATAAATAACTCTGAGAGCAGGTGTTAGCTGCAGAAGGCGGGGAGGGGAGGAAGAACAGGCCAGGGCAGGAGGATGTGTCCACCCACTGTTGGTGACCAGCTGCAGGAAGAACAGCAGAGATGCTGGGAGCCGGGCTGAGCGTGGACCCCGAGTGTGGACCCTGAGCAAGGCCACGGCTCTTCTTCGAACCACCACTGCTTTGAACAATGGTGGCCAGTCATGAAAGCCTCCTCACCAGTTCCCTGCTACTCCCTTTGCACCCTGCCTACTATAGTCACTTATTTTATTAAAAAAATTTTTTTAATTGGCGTATAATTGCTTTACAATGTTGTGCTGGCTTCTGCTGTACAACGTGAATCAGCTCTGTGTACACATTGATCCCCTCCCTCTTGACCCTCCCTTCCATCCCCCTCGTTCTCCCCCTAGAGATCATCACAGAGCACTGGAGCTGAGCTCCTTCTTCTGTACAGCGGGCTCTCATTAACCATCTATTTAACACAGCCATTTCTTAATGTAGCAGCCAGATCACTCCTTTTAAAACTTTAAGTCAGGTCATGCTTAAAACCTGCTTAAACCTCTACAGGGCTTCCCTGGTGGCTCAGCTGGTAAAGAAACCTCTAAAAGCTTCTCACTGCATGTGTTACCTCGACCTATGTTTCTCTTCTCCATCTGGCTACCCATGCGCCACCTCCCTGTTTCTTTCAGTTCCTCCAGCACGCCAAGCCTGGTCCTGCCTCAGGACCTTTGCACATCCTGCCTGTTCCCTCTGGGTGGGCATTCCTTCCTCCAGATTTGGCCTGGCCTCCTCCATCTCGCCATTTACTCCTGTCTCTGTTTTTGTTTTAATCCGTGTCACTCCCTCTGCTCTTCATGTTTTCATTTTCTCCCTCATATTATCTTTGATCTGAAATTATCTTGTATTTTATGTATTTCCTTGTGCGTCTGTTTCTGCTACTAGAATATAGCAGGCACAAAGAGATAAGGAATTATGAACATCTTGTTTATTTCTGTGTCTTTAGTGCCAAGAATTGGGTATAGGATGTAATGGGAATTAAGGAATATTTGCTGCAAGAGTGAAAATGGCTCTGAGAACAACACAATGGAGTGTGTGTGTGTGGAGGCCTCAGGGCATTCAGTATCAGCCCCTCTCATCATGTGCCCCTTGGTCCTCAGTTTTGATAAATAAACCTCTACGTTGTTTCTGAAACCCAGTCCCCACTTCCCCAGTTTGTTTCAGTTTAGTTGCTCAGTCATGTCTGACTCTTTGTGACCCCATGGCCTGCAGCACGCCAGGCCTCCCTGTCCATCACCGACTCCCAGAGCTTGCTCAAACTCATATCCATCGAGTTGATGCCATCCCAGTTTGTTTGTTCACTACCGTATTGGTTCAACGATCACCAGGAGCCTATAATAAGCTGGGAGGCAGATTTCAAAATACCAGCGGGTAAAAGCACACACAAAAAGACATCTACCCAGAGCTGGAGTAGGAGGAAAGCAGGGAGGGCTTCCAGGAGGAGGGGATGCCTAAATTTGCTTCATCAAGGATGTGCACAAGTCAGCCAGGCAGGAACGGAAGGGGAGAGGAGCGTGGGCGGACATCCCACTGGGCAGCCAGCCTGGGGAGCAGAGGAAGGGGAATAATGCTCATCACTGGCACTTTCTCAGCATCTCCAGGCCTTGTGCTAGGCAAGCACGATCACTGGCGAGAATGATCTCATTTGCACACCTGGTAACCCTGGAGGCTGGTACTATACCCTCCTCACGTGGCAGAGAAGGGAACAGATGCGGAGAGAGGTTCACTCGTGCGTCTCAAGGAACACAGCTAATACACGGTGGGGTCAGACTCCAGGAAGGGCAGCTCCACTCTCCGGCTGGTATTCTCACCTTCGCTGCCAGGAAATGGCCCGACGGTACATCTTGGGTCCTGGCCTGCATCCAGTTCTCCCATAGGAGAGGGAGGGCCTCCTTTTTGAGGCCCCTCCTATTCAGGGATCATAAAGTTCTTCCTGGTGGGTACAGCCTGGCTGCCAGACCTCTTTGAAGCGCGATTCCCCAAATCTTGGCTTTCCCTGGATTCTACGCTGCTCTTCCCTGGACTTCTGCTCTTCTTGCGTGGCAGACCCTCCCTGTAATACCGTTAGTGATGCTTTGGCTGCAAGAGAGGGACACTCCAACTCGACCTGCCTTAAAAAAGAAATTCTCTTATCCCCATAACAGGTGTGGAGTCCTGCATCTGTCTGGCCTCTAGCAGTCACTTCTTGCTGCATCCACAAACCTGTTCATCCCTAATCTCATTAGACAGACAGGGGGACAGCTGAGTTCCTGGGGCCCAGGGAACCGGCCCTTTGCTCAAGCTCACAGCCACTGGAGTGACAGAATGTGGGTGAAGGGAAGGGAGATTCAGGAGCCCAGTAAACACCCTGATCTCAACCCTCAGAGCCCAAGGGACCACTGGGATGAACCCAGCATGCTCACAGCCCCATGGACAGCAGCCACCATGAGATACCAGGCCCCTGGGTCATCACAGTGGGGCCCAGGGGGAGGCAGGGGCACACAGGGGTACCAAGCCCAGAGTCTGGAGCCAGCCAACCTTGGTGGGAGCCTCGGCTCTTTCATCTGGAATCTGTAGATCCTCCAGCCCATCACGTACCTCTCAGGGGCACAGTTTCCTCCTCCGTAATACAGGGCCAATTACAGGGTCCAGCTTCCAGGGTAGCTGTGAGGGTTCAATGAATTGCTTTGTGTGAAGAAGTCCTCAGAAGAGGACAGCACACATGGGGCGTTAGCAGTTCCAATGCCACCCCCTCACCAAATTGCATCCTCTGCTGTTCCGGCTGCACCCCTAACTGACTCAACTTCATGCACCTCCCAACTCTGCAAACCAGCAGTCTACCCCGGTTCAGGTAAGAAGGGCTGTAGAGGACTTAAAACACGAATTAAACCAAAGTCAGTTTGTTTTCCAGAATCCCCATCCTCCCACAATTCTAAACAATGTCTCCCCGACAGGAAGTCCCACCTGCCCTGCCCGCGATGCCGTGGCCCAGACCCTCTAGCGCTCAGCGTTGTGTCTGCAAGATTTCCCAGGTGCTCAGCCTCCTGCCTGGATCTTCCTGTTGCCCTCTTGCTCTGGGGGACGCTTGGATCTCCCTGAGCACACACGTCCCTGGCAGCCCCTGAAGTAGTCCCGCCCTCCACACTGCGGGAACTCCTTGCCCATCCTAGCTGCCCAGGGTCAGCCACAGACGGTGAGATCCAAGCCTCCCGCCACCCCTCTTCCTTGTCATCATCTCTAGGGCTTGGGTTTGTGTCTCAGAGACTGAAGCCTCTGGCCTCTGCTGTGACTCCAGCCTGGGACATCTGGGGTTGTAATTAGGGGGGACTTTAGTGTCTGCAGAGGGGATCTCTCCTGCAACCCAGCCTCCTCATTCCTTAGACTCTTTTCCTCATCCTGGCTCAGCCAGTCACCCCCATGGTTACACCCTGGACCTTGTTCCTACCAGTATTTGGCAACTGCAACTCCCCACTGGCCGGCCAACTCCATGCTTTAACTAAACCCTGCGTTATTCCCCATCACACCCTGTGGTTCCCTGTCTACACAGGATGAGGTTCTTTGACCTCATCCAGACCTTCATTCCACCCCAACCCCCAGCATCTTTCTCCTGCCTTTCACCCCTCATACCCTCAACTCTTTCCTTAGATCCCATGACCTGTCAGTTTTTGATGAGTGACACCTGCTTGGCAAAAACCCAGTCTTTGTTCAATCCAGCATTCTCTCTACTCCTGACCTGGACACAGGCATTCCTTTCTCCTGATGACCACTCCTCCCTACAGGCCTCTAGGGGGTCTGTGGGTCAATGCTGCCTCCTTAACCCAGCCTTTTACAAGCCTCAGGTTGAGATTCACTTGCGGGTCAAGGAGCCAATTTAGTAGGTCCAATACGCATTAAAAAAGTGAGATAAAATAGAAAAAAGGTCAGAGTCCACCAAATATAATAAGGTTAAATATTGTTTTGTGAAATGTGCTGTCTACTGGATCTGAATGTAAATGAATTTTTCACTCTGGTGAGTGGTCCATAGAGGTCTGAATATAGAACCAGGCTCACCCCCTACACTTTCCTAGGTGACTGTTTCAGACTTGCCCTTCTCTAGCCTCAAAAGTGTCCCCTTCCCTCCCTTGTCTTAGGGATGCTCTGGCACTGCTTCCCATTTCATGGAGATGGTAGTTGCCATGACAACAGTTCCACATGGCCCCACCCACTTCTAGGCTGGACTTCCTTCTTCACACCATCAACAAACTGTCCTCCCATAGAGAGTCAACTCTTCCAGCCCTCAAGGACACTTCTTACACCAATGGCCCCCTTTATTTCTTGCCTCATCAATTTTTTATTCTCTACTGAATAGTTTGTCAATGGGTAAATAAGCGATAACAATAAAGAATAATAATGCCTGCTTTGATTCCTTAGTGTCCTCTGGATGTTGCCCCACAGTTCTCTTCCTCTTTATAGCAAAGTGTTAGTCGCTGAGTTGTGTCCAACTCTTTGCCATGGATGGATAAAGAAGTTGTGTTGTACATATACAATGGAATACTGCTCAGCCACAAAAAGATGAAATCTTGCCATTTGCACCAACATGGACAGGCCTTGAAGGTAATTTTCTAAATGAAATAAGTCAGATGGAAAGACAAATACTTTATGATTTCACTCATAAGTGGAATTAAAATAAAAGGAATGAACAAACCAAACCAAACCAGAACACACAGATACAGAGAAGAGATGGTTACCAGAGCGGAAGGGTAGAGGTCAAAATGGATAAAGGGGTCAACTGTAGGGTGATGGATGGAAGCTAAACTTTTGGCAGTGAGCACCCTGCAGTGTACACAGAAGTTGAAATATAACGTTGTACACATGAAGCTTATATAATGTTACAAACCAATGCTGTGTGTTGCACGCGCATGCTCAGTTGTGTCAGACTCTGCGACCCCGTGGACTGCAGCCTACCAGGCTCCTATGTTCATGGGATTTTTCCAGGCAAGAATACTGGAGTGGGTTGCCCTTGCCTTCTCCAGGTGATCTTCCAGATCCAAGGATTGAACCCAAGTCTCCTGTGTCTCCTGCATTAGTGTGTGGATTCTTTACCAGTGAGCCACCTGGGAATCCCATGTTGCTGCAATTCAAAAAATAAAAAAGAAGAGAAAAAAAGAAATCCTGCCTTATGTCAAGGCACTGAGGATGAGACTGTATGCAAGACAAGGACAAAAGGGATTTTTGAGTCAAAAAGTGATTCAAAAGAGTTGGTCTTAGGATATGAAAATGTTTAGGGAATGAGTGAGTGAAAGTCGCTCAGTTGTGTCCAACTTTTTGCGACCCCATGGACCATACAGTGGAATTCTCCAGGCCAGAATACTGGAGTGGGTAGCCTTTCCCTTCTCCAGGGAATCTTCCCAACCCAGGAATTGAACCCAGGTCTCCCTCATTGCAGGTGGATTCTTTACCAGCTGAACCACAAGGGAAGCCCTTTTTATTTCACACACATTTTCCTTTTTACTTTTTCAGAAGTGTGTCCAAATCTACATTTAAATAGTCTAAAATAACTTTCAATCCATGTAAAATAAAATCTAAGTAATATGAAAGGCTCATGGTATGGTTTAATTTGGCAGTGTGTTTCCTTGTTAACGGTACATAAAAATTATGCATCTGACAAATCATGGTGTATTAAATTAGGGGTCAGCAAACCATTTATGTAAATGGTCAGATGGTCGATATTTCAGGCTTCCAGGGCCATCCCATCTCTGCTGTAACTACTTAACTGCTCCTGTGTTGTTCCAGCAACCGCAGACAGGCCTTAACATGAAAAAGCATGGCTGCGTTTCAATAAAACTTTATTTATGGAATTTAGATTTCATATA
Organism: Cervus elaphus; assembly: GCF_910594005.1. NCBI lineage: Eukaryota > Metazoa > Chordata > Mammalia > Artiodactyla > Cervidae > Cervus > Cervus elaphus. The sequence goes on from NC_057836.1 coordinate 46,157,456, forward strand.
ATTTTCACGTGTCATGAAATATTATTCTTTTGATTTTTTTTTCAACTGTGTAAAAAAAAAAAAACCACACACACACACACACACAACCCCACTCAGCTCACAGGCTTTACAAAAACAGGCCTGCGGGGTACAGGTTGCCGAATCGAATCTCACATTAAATTCTGGAGAATGTGGTAAACCTGCTTTACAGATAAGGAAGCTGGCCCAGGGCATCACTGAATGTCTTGTTCAAGGGCAAAGAATCCTCGATCTGAGCTCGTAGTGTCTTCTGCAGTTCCACCGGGTCCCTTCCCATTCTACAGGTCCCCAGATTCAGATTCAGGCGCCGCAGCCACGTTCAAGGCCCCTCAGTTGCACCATCAGCCTTGTTGGGCCAGGATGCTCGCCGTTTTCAACCGTGCCTGCTTTTCAGATACTGGAAACGGTGTCCCAAGTGCTGAGCACTACCAAGGCACGTTTTAAACTCTTACCAAGAGTTATTCCCCTCTCGTGCTTGCTCGCTCCCCTTTGGCAACTTTCTGTCCTTTCTCCGGGGAGTAGGCACCCCTCCCCCACCGCCCCGCTCAAGGATGTTCGCCCCTCCCAACCCCACCCCTGCTGGCTGGGCCGCCTTCCGCACCGCCGCGTGGTACCCAGATCTGGGGCGGGGAGGTGTGTCAGGAGGGGGAGGCAGAGCTCAGGGATCTGCGCCTCCAACGCTCCCCCCTACCCACGCCGCCCACCGGAAGCTATTTGTGCTCCTTTAAGCCATCGCCAGGCGCCGTCTTCCTCCCCTCACCTCTTTCTCGCTCACGGCACGCTCTCTCTCCACTTAGTGGCTCATTTACTGCTCAATCTGTGATTAATTAAAACAATTTAAATAACTGTGCTGATGCTAAATTCATTTACAGCCACCTCCGACGCGCGCGGCTGCACGGGCACGGGGGAGCTGCGGTGCGCACTTGGGATGACCGCCAGGGGGCGCTGCGGGCTCGGGTTTGGCCGCAACCGGGGGCTCAGGCTTAGGGCTGATTCCCGACAAGGAAAGGGTTAAAACGGGCATTCTACTCGCGCCACCCCATCCCTATTTGCTTTCTTCCACTCGGTCACCCACTGTGTCCTAGAAGTTCCCAGAGAACCTCTGGGCTAACCCCGGACAGAAACTGTTGGGAAAGTGAGCTCCATTCTCCTGCCTTGAGTCAGCCTTGGGATGTGATCTGGACGTATCTGGGTCCAGACACCAGGAAGGTCTGTTTTGCAGGAGAGGAGACAGGCTCAGATGACTCCAGGATGGACTTTCTTGCTGGAAGAAGGGAGCAGAGGTACAGGGCAAAGGCGGGGACTTGGGTTCCTTGTCCATGAGGTGTGCGCTGGCTGGAAGAGGGTCTCGCTCCCCAAATATACTGTCCACACAAAACCTCAGAATATAACCTGATTTGGGAAAAGGATATTTGCAGCTGCAATTAGTTAAGCATCTCAAGACGTAATCACCCTGTTGTTGTTTGGTCACTCAGTCGTGTCTGAGTCTTTGTGACCCCTTGGACCATAGCCCACCAGCCTGCTCTGTCCATGGGATTCTCCAGCAAGAATACTGGAGTGGGTTGCCATTTCCTCCTCCAGGGCATCTTCCCCACCCAGGGATTGAACCTGCATCTCCTGCATTGGCTGGCGGATTCTCTACCACGAGCCACCTGGGAAGTCCAGGTAATCATTCTGATGGGCCCTAAATCCAGTGACTGGAGTCCTTATAGAAGGAGAGAACAAAGAGACAGACACATATATAGGGAAGAAGGCTATGAGGCAGAGATGGGAGCAATGAGGCCACAAGCCAAGGAACACAAGAACCACCAGAAACTGGAGGAGGTGAGGAAAGTTTCTCCCTAGGAGCCTCTGGAGGGAACATGGCCCCACCAACACCCCCATTTCAGATGTCTGGCTTCAAAACTGCAAGAGAAGACGTTCCTGTGGTTTGAAGCCAACGAGGTGTGTGGGAATTTTTTCTAGGAGCCACAGCTACTGAATACAAGGTATTAAGACAGAAGCCAGAATGGAAGAGGCTACTTGGTGCCAGGCATTTTGCTGGGTGCATTCACAATTGTCTTCTCAGTTTGCTCTGGTCTCGTGAGGCTGATTATTATCAACGCCCCCACGGTCCAGGGTCAGGCAGCCAGGAAGTGGCAGAACCAAATCCAAGCTCAGGTTAGCCTGGAGACCCAGCGGGCGATCCAGCAGTTTTCCTGCCTCGGGGTTCCATGGCCCTGCACTTTCCAGGCTCTTTTCTTGAGACTAATGAGACCAAGGACATAGAAATTTGCTGGGTGGGTGATCCAGGCTGGTCCCACACACAGCCTTATTGATGAAACCTAGACAAATCACCTTATTTATTTACTTATTATTTTTTAAACTTTGTAGAAAATTTTTTTCTTTACTTTAAGATTTATTTCTTTATTTGGCTGTACTGGGTACAACTTAGTTGTTGCATGCTAGATCTTCCATTTTGTTGCAACTTTTTAGTTGCAGCATGTGGGGTCTAGTTCCCTGACCAGGGATCAAACCCAGACCTCCTGCACTGGGAGCTTGGAGTCTTAGCCACTGGACTATCAGGGAAGTCCCAACCACCTTATTTATTTATTTTTTAATTTATTTTTTATTGAAGGACAATTGCTTTACAGAATCTGTTGTTTTCTGTCAAACCTCAGCATGAATCAGCCATAGGTATACATAAACCCCCTCCCTTTTGAACCTCCCTCCCACCTCCCTCCCCATCCCACCCCTCTAGGTTGATACAGAGACCTGTTTGAGTTTCCTGAGCCAGACAGCAAATTCCCATTGGCTCTCTATTTTACATGTGGTAATGTGAATTTCCATGTTACTCTTTCCATACAGCTCACCCTCTTCTCCCCTCTTGCCATGTCCATAAGTCTATTCCCTATGTCTGTTTCTCCATTGCTGCCCTGTAAATAAATTCTTCAGTACCATTTTTTCTAGATTCCATATATGTTCGTTAGAATACGATATTTATCTTTCTCTTTTTGACTCACTTCACTCTATATAATAGGTTCTAGGTTCATCCACATCATCAGAACTGACTCAAATGTGTTCCTTTTTATGGCTGAGTAATATTCTGTTGTGTATATGTACCACAACTTCTTTATCCATTCATCTGTGGATGGACATCTAGGTTGCTTCCATGTTCTAGCTATTGTAATAGTGCTGCAGTGAACAATGGGATACATGTATGCTTTTCAACCCTGGTTTCCTCAGCATATATGCCTGGGAGTTGGATTGCTGGGTCATATGGTAGTTTTATTCCTAGTTTTTAAAGGAATCTCCATACCGTCTTCCATAGTGACTGTATCAATTTACGTTCCCACCAACAGTGCAAGTGTTCCCTTTTCTCCACACCCTCTCTAGCATTTATTTGTAGACTTTTTGATGATGGCCATTCTGACCGGTGTGAGGTGATATCTCATTGTGATTTTGATTTGCATATCTCTAATGATGAGTGATGTTGAGCATCTTTTCATGTGTTTGTTAGCCATCTGTATGTCTTCTTTGGAGAAATGTCTGTTTAGGTCTTTCCCCCACTTTTTGATTGGTATTTGTTTTCCTGTATTGAGTTTTATGAGCTGCTTGTATATTTTGGAAATTAATCCTTTGTCAATTGTTTCATTTGCTATTATTTTCTCCCATCCTGAGGATTATCTTTTTAGCTTGCTTATAGTTTCCTTTGCTGTGCAAAAGCTTTTAAGTTTAATCAGGTCCCACTTGTTTACTTTTGTTTTTATTTCCATTTCTCTAGGAGGTGAGTCATAGAGGATCTTGCTTTGATTTATGTCATTGAGTGTTCTGCCTGTTTTCCTCTAAGAGTTTTATATTTTCTGGTCATACATTTAGGTCTTTAATCCATTTTGAGTTTATCTTTGTGTATGGTGTTAGGAAGTGTTCTAATTTCATTCTTTTACATGTAGCTGTTCAGTTTTCCCAGCAACATTTATTGAAGAGGTTGTCTTTGCCCCATTGTATATTCTTGCTTCCTTTGTCAAAAATAAGGTACCCATAGGTGCATGGGTGGGTTTATTTCTGGGCTTTCTATCTTGTTCCATTGGTCTATATTTCTGTTTTTGTGCCAGCCCCATACTGTCTTGATGACTGTAGCTTTGTAGTATAACCTGAAGTCAGGAAGGTTGATTCCTCCAGCTCCATTCTTCTTTCTCAAGACCTCTTTGGCTATTTGGGGTCTTTTGTGTTTCCATATGAATTGTGAAGTTTTTTGTTCTAGTTCAGTGAAAAATGCCATCGGTAATTTGAAAAGGATAGCATTGAATCTGTAGTTTGTGTTTGGCAGTATACTCATTTTCACAATATTGATTCTTCCTACCCAGGAACATGGAATATCTCTCCATCTGTTTATGTCATCTTTGATTTCTTTAATCAGTGTCTTATAATTTTCTGTGTACAGTTCTTTTGTCTCCTTAGGTGAGTTTATTCCTAGACATTTAATTCTTTTTGTTGCAATGGTGAATGAGGTTGATTCCTTACTTTCTCTTTCTGATTTTTTATTGTTAGTATATAGAAAGGCAAGTGACTTCTGTGTATTGATTTTGTATCCTGCAATTTTGCTAAATTCACTAATTAGCTCTAGTAATTTTCTGATACTATCTTTAGGGTTATCTATGTACAGTATCATGTCATCTGCAAACAGTGAGAGGTTTACTTCTTCTTTTCAAATCTGGATTCCTTTTATTTCTTTTTATTCTCTGATTGCTGGATACTTCCAGAACTATGTTGAATAATAGTGGCAAAAGTGGACACCCTTGTCTTGTTTCTGATCTTAGGGGGAATGCTTTCAGTTTCTCACCATTGACAATAATGTCTGCTGTAGGCGTATCATATATGGCCTTTACTATGCTGAGGTAGGTTCCTTCTATGCCCATTTTTTGAAGAGTTTTTATCATAAATCCCAACCACCTTATTTAAACTTGCATCCCTGTCCCTCTTCCATTGCCTTTCTAATCCCTCTTATCTTCCTTTCTTTTTTTTAACACTCATATCACATACCACCTTGTAGTATCATATGTATGTTAATTATTTCCTATGTTTCTTGTTTATTATCCATCTCTTTTTTGGTTTATTTTAATGAATGCTGTATTCTTATTGCTTAAAGGATGGTTGGTACTTGGTAGATGCTCAGTAAATACTTATTGAATCAAACAATGCCTCTTAAGTAGATTTCTAATGCAATTGAGCACACTCAAGGCCCTAAGAAGTGTGACAGCAGAGAAGCCAGTGTCTGTTTGTCTTACCCAGGACATCTCGTCTTATTTGACCATGGAATCTGCTTCTTCTCTCCCTTCATCCCCCGTCAATTAAGCCCGTCATGTGGAAGTCACTGTGACAATCACTCTTCTGTTCCAGTCTCCTCTGGGGGCTATTTGAGGGCAAAGATTCTAAAGAGTAGGGTTGGGGAGACTTAGAACAAAGTAGTGGGGGCAGAAATGCCCCCAGAGCAGCTCTATGGGGGACAGAGGCACCAGGGCCTGGCCCAGATGGGCAATACTGGGTCTGCAGCCTGAACGCCTGCTGGCTGGGAGCGGAGGCTCAGCTGGGCAGTGCCTCCCTTGCACCTGTGTAAATATTCCGTTCTGTGAGCCCTGGAAAGAGCAAGACAGCATATGTCCAGGGACATTCTTTGGAAGAGCTGGGAAAATGAGCTCTTGCTTAATTTGCCTGACCTAACAGAAACCCTGCAGGAGGTCTGTGACACATCAGATTGTGCGTCTGGAAGACTCTGACCCACCAGTGTCTCTTTCGAGGCCCTGTGTAATACGCAGTGGTGTCTGGGGAACCAGGACCAGATGAATTGGGTGGGATGCTGGCACTCCAGCCTTCATCCAGAGGAGGAGGATGGACCAGGGGATGAGCTCGAAGGGCATGCCAAGGTCAAGAGGGAGTGCTGAGAATGGAGACAGCAGTCATGGAGTGGACAGCAGACTTGATCACCATGGCCACACTGGCCAGAGTTAGGACCAGTGAGGGATGCTTATAAGCGGAGGCGGGCTTTAGCCTGAGATAAACCAGAAACTTCCAAGCACCAGCACACCTCCCAGAGGACTGGGCAACCTAATGAAGCTGACCACTGTCGTCCCCAGACAGGTCTGAGCGGGCCCCTGGTGGCCAGCTGGCTCTGTGTCCACATGGCTCTGTGCTCAGGACATCATTGATCCCCAGTGTGGGAGTGAAAAGTGGGGTCACACCCAAGTTCACATCCTGGGTCCACAGTGACTTGCGGTGTGATCCTGAGCAAGTTGGTTATCTTCTCTGTGTCTCAGTTTCCTCATGACTAAGACTGGATAACGGGCTTCCCTTGTGGCTCAGCTGGTAAAGAATCCACCTGCAATGTGGGAGACCTGGGTTGGATCCCTGGGTTGGGAAGATCCCCTGGAGAAGGGAAAGGCTACCAACTCCGGTATTCTGGAGTTCCATGGAATTCTCTAGGCCTCTTGATGAAAGTGAAAAAGGAGAGTGAAAAAGTTGGCTTAAAACTCAACATTCAAAAAACTGAGATCTTGGTATCCAGGCCCATCACTTCATGACAAATAGATGAGGAAACAATGGAAACAGTGACAAACTTTATTTGGGGGGGCTCCAAAATCACTGCAGATGGTGACTGCAGACAGGAAATTAAAAGATGCTTGTTCCTTGGAAGAAAAGCTATGACCAACCTAGACAGCATGTTAAAAAGCAGAGACATTACTTTGCCAACAAAAGTCCACCTATTCAAGACTATGGTTTTTCCAGTAGTCATGTATGGATGTGAGAGTTGGACTATAAAGAAAGCTGAGGGCCAAACAATTGATGCTTTTGAACTGTGGTGTTGGAGAAGACTCTTGAGAGTCCCTTGAACTGCAAGGAAATCAAACCAGTCCATCCTAAAGGAGATGAGTCCTGGGTGTTCATTGGAAGGACTGATGCTGAAGCTGAAACTCCAATACTTTGGCCACCTGATGCGAAGAACTGACTCAATGGAAAAGACCCTGATGCTGGAACGATTGAAGGCAGGAGGAGAAGGGAATGACAGAGGGTGAGATGTTTGGATGGCATCACAGACTCAATGGACACGAGTTTGAGTAAACTCAGGGAGCTGGTGATGGCCAGGGACGCCTGGCGTGCTGCAGTCCATGGAGTCGCAAAGAGTCAGACAGGACTGAGTGCCTAAACTGAGCTGAAGACTGAATAATACTGTTTCTCCCTCATACAGCTATTGTGAAGATTAAATGAATTAGTATGTGGTAAGAGTCTGGACTATCTGGCGCATAAAAAGTACTACATGAACACCATTGCTGTTATTTCTGTTTTCCATTTGTACCCCTCCCTGCCTATCTTCCCTAGCCCTTAAGCCCTTGGCCCTGCCCCTGATCTAACCTTTGGTCAGATTTCCTTGGGCTTGTTCCCTGGCTCCACGGATTTTCGTTCCCCAGGCCTGGGTCTCCATTTGTAATTTTGGCTTACCTTATTTCTCATGTTGGGTCTATAGTGGGCACTGGTCACTAGTATAACACATTATCAGTATATTATCAGATGGTAAAGAATCTGCCTGCAGTGCGGGAGACCTGGGTTTGATCCCTGGGTTGGGAAGATCCCCTGGAGAAGGGAATGGCATCCCACTCCAGTATTCTTGCATGAAGAATTCCATGGACAGAGGAACTTGGCAGGCTTCAGTCAGTCCATTGGGTTGCAAAGAGTTGGACACGACTGAATGACTCACAGTTTCATTTTCACTTCTCTTCATGTTATCAGTTAAGAGCCTGGGGTCTGCTGTGGACACAGTGAGGGAAGGAGCGTGTGTGCGTGCTCACTCAGTTCCTCAGTCGTGTCCTACTCTGCGTGACCCCATGGACTGTAGCCCACCAGGATCTTCTGTCTGTGGGATTCTCCAAGCAAGAATACTGGAGTGGGTTGCCATGCCCTCCTCCAGGGGATCTTTCTGACCTAGGGATCGAACCTGCGTCCCCTGCATTGCAGGTGGATTCTTTACCATTGAGCCACCAGAGAAGCCTGAGGGAAGGAGAGGGTGGGACAAATGAGAAAGTAGCATTGACGCGTATATACCACTGTGTGTAAAATAGAGAAGTGGCGGGAAGCAGCTGTTTGGTGCAGGGAACTCAGTTCGGTGCTCTGTGATGACCTAAAGGGCTGGGTTGCTGGGGCGGGGTGGGAGCGAGTGTCAAGAGGGAGGAGATATATGTATACTTATAGCTGACTCACATTGTTACACAGCAGAAAGCAACACATCATTGTAAAGCAGTTATCCTCCAATTAAAAAAAAAACAAAAAGCCTGGGGTCTGGAGTAAGAGAAACATAGGCTCAAATTCTAGCTCTGTCACTTAGGGTCTGTGTGATTTTGGGTCAAGTCTGTAAACCCTGGGGCCTCAGTTTCCTTATCTACAAGATGGAAATGAAACACAATACTTACCTTACCGGCTTAGGACGGGGTTTATATGAGAACAGTCCTGGAAAGTGCTTACAGTAGTGCCTGGCACATGGTGAGAAGGAAAGGGTAGCCATTACTACTCTTGTCATCACCACTGCTCTTCCCAGCATGCTGTTTGCACTGGGCTAGGTGAGGAGAATCCTGGATTCAAGTCCTGTCTCTACCACTTCCTAGCTGTGTGACTGGAGTGAGCTATTGGCCCTCTCTGGGTCTCAGAATCACCGTCTACTCCCTGGAGAAGGCCTTTCTTTGGCTGCTTTCCTGTTTTCCAAGCTCTAATATCTTGACCTCCCAGATGCCTTTTGGCCCAGGTCTGCTGAGTGACCCAGCTTGACCTAGGTGTTTGCTCTCCTGACTTTAAGCCCTCGGTTCCTGCATGGAGGTACTGCCACTCTGTGCCTCGGGATCTGCCTTGCCCAAGTAGCTCCCTCCACTGCCCGGTGGGCTTCTCTAGGGAGGACAGAAGGAGTCTTTCATTGCGAAAGAGACCAGAGTGGTGGTCTTTATGTTTCCTTCTGGCTGTAGGCATCTAAGGCTGCTGTCAGTGGTATTGCCTTGTTTTTCCCAGCTTTGGTAGCTGAATCTTTGGGTATATCAGATACCACTGAGCCCATCTTACCTGGGACTGCATCAGCCCCAGCACACAGGGCCTCAGTTAAGTCAAGCCATCAACCTTGGGTTCCGAACCTCTATCCATCCAATAAATATTAATTGAGCGCCTAATCATACTGGGCACTGTTTTGGGCACAGAGACAGAGGAATAGATAAAACAACATTCCTAGCCTCTGGCAGACTGGTTTCTATTCCCCAAGCTCTACTTCTCTTCCTGGAGAAGGACTGTACTTCCCCATTCCGTTGAATTCAGCCTTGGCCAGTGGGATCTGAACGAGATGATGTATACCAGCCAGGTCACCCTTGGCACATTCTCTTTTCCATGTGGCAAGTCACCTGCAATATTCCAGACAGCAATTTGTCCATTAGCTTAGGTCTTCAAGTGAGGATGATGGCAACATGGGTGCAGAACCCACAGCTGATCCTTGTTGGACAGGGTGGGAGAAATAAACTCTCATGCTTTGAAGCCACTGAGCTTTTGAAGTTGTTTGTGCAGCAGAATTTGCCTTTTACTGACTGGAACACTGTTCTGTGAAGATTCTATTCTAGTGGAGAAGAGCAATGACCGCATGATAAGTAAATGTGACATAATATTAGATACTGCGAGGAAATAGAAAGTAAGACAAAAGGGTAGGAAGTGATGGAGGTGCTTTTGTAGATGGGGTGAACAGGGAAAGCCTTGCAGAGTAGGTGACCGTGAGCTGAAGGAAGTGAGGGGTGGGTGAGCCGAGTGAGTATTAGAGGGAAGGGTTTCCAGGCAGAGGGGCCAGGAGATGCTAACGGCTTGAGGTCAGCACGTGGTCCATGTGCTCAGGGAACAGCAGGGGGCAGGATGCCTGGTGCTCAGAGGTGAGGGGAGAGTGGACCCTTTGTGGAGGACAGGTCACAGAGATCCCAGTGGACCATGGTAAGGATGTGGGATTTGGTTCCAAGTGTGCTGGGAAGCTGATAGAGATAAAGAGTGGGGAAGTGACATGATGTAACTTACTTTACAAGATGGGCACTCTGGCTGCTCTGTGGGGAGGAGATTGTGGCAGATGAGGGACAAAGTAGGGGTACTAGTCAGGAGGCTACTGTGGTCGCTGCAGCTGGGAGCTCAGAGCTCTTCCTGTAGGGAGGTGGAGAATGGATGGTGAGAAAGCTGCCCCATTAAGTGCATCCTGTTTAATGGTGGGTATTGAGGGCTATGCTGGATTTGGTTGGCATTTATATTCTCCAGGTGAGCATGCATTTACATTTATCTTTGGATGTGATCTTTTTATGGTTCTCCGTGGTTTTCAGACTCATCCAGAACATGTAAAATGTGAATGGTAAATGACATCCCATTCTGTAGGTTTTGAGGGCAGTTCAAGCATTTTAAGTAAGAAGCCTAGGAGATCCTATTGCGTCTGACTTGGAGATCATACAATCAGAGACAAACTCCTAGCTAATAGAGAGAAACCATATAATTCAGGGAGCTGTCTGATCCATTGGGGTTGGACCTGGTAGGGGCAGAAGTAATCTCCTCTATGTCAAGAAGTTGAGTGAATGATTGATTACTTGGAAATTCTTCAGAGCTCACAGTGGCAGCATATAATAGGTTTATTCCCCCCCCCTCCAAATAAGAACCCTGAGAAGGTGACTTGGGGTGAAGATTGTTGCTCCCTGATATACCGCTTCATCATTTCTGGGATGCAACTTGTTTCAGAGAATCAAGATAGGGGAAAGGGCTGGAACTGTGTGAGGACTGTGAAATGTTTGCAAGGAGAGAAGCTTAAAAAAAGTTGTATTTTAACTGACATAGAAATTTTGGTCAACCTTGGTTTACTGAGAGATAGCCATGCCTTGCTCCCACCATGCCAATAGGCTTTAAGAAATCAGAAAATCTTCTAAGATCCTATTAGTCAGGTATCTTTCTCATTTCCATTCATCCCAGGATCCCAAAGGCTGCTGTTACTCAGAGGGCAGTCCTGGTACCAGGGAAAAAACACCCATTCCAAATTCACATCATCACTTGCAGTAAAAGCTGATTTGGACCCAAAACATAAGAGGTCCAAGCTAAAAGCCTCCCAACTTCTTGGGCAGAGAACAAAATCTGAAGTGTAAGAAGGAGAAAATTCAGAGAGGGTCAGCCCCAGTTGATTGATCAGGTCGATGCTTTCTGGGCTCTTAGTTCTTGGGGATTTGAGACAGAGATCAATTGCTGTCTTGCCCGTCTCAGAAGACTCCTGCTTCATCTATCAGGCAGTCAGTCTCCATTTTTCAAAACCTTCTGAAGTTATCCCTTCCACGTTTGCTTGGGGTTGGGCTTCCCTGGTGGCTCAGCAGTAAAGAATCCACCTCCAATGCAGGAGACGCAGGAGACAGTGGTTCTCTTGGGTCAGGAAGATCCCCTGGAGGAGGGCATGGCAACTCACTCCAGTATTCTTGAGTGGGAAATTCCATGGACAGAGGAGACTGGTGGGCTACAGCCCTTGCAAAGAGTTGGACATAACTGAAGCGACAAAGCACAGTCCTGCTATTGCCTATTTATTTATTTATTTCCCTGCACCAAGTCTTAGTTGTGGCACGCAGGATCTTCTATCTTCCTTGCAGCATGTGAGATCTAGTTCCCTGACCAGAGATCGAACCCAGGCCCACTGCATTGGGAGTGCATAGTCTTAGCCACTGGACCACTAGAGAAGTTGCTGTTATTGCTTTTTGAAGTCACTGACATCAAGATTGTGGCGTGGGGAGAGCAGGGGCACGGGATATGGTGTAATATCACAATAACAGGGGACCACAGACTGAGCTGATGCCACGTGATGAATTACAGGTCTTCGCTACCCATTTTCCCTTTCCCTTTGCAGTACCTCACACGCTGCTCCTGCTGCCACACCCACAGCCTTACTTTCCAGGTAAAGCCAATCTGGAGGCAGAAGGCACTTAAGCAATCTCAGAGTCCATCAGGGGGCTTCCTTCACTCACATCTCCCCATCTTTAACCAGATCCTGGTGGCGCCTCTGGCTCTGTGCTGCCTTTGATGGTGCCTCCAGCTGGTCTCCCCAGTGAGGCAGCCAATTGGAGTCCTATTTCAGGGTCACTCTTGGGTATCTGCTCTTGCCCATTCCTGCCCTCTGCTGTGTTGTAACAACAGGCAGCGCCCCCCTCCCATTGTTTTCCACTCTCATCCACAGGTACCAGATCCTAAAGTGAAAAGTGAAAGTCGCTCAGTCATGTCGGACTCTTTGCGACCACATGGACTATACAGTCCATGAAATTCTCCAGGCCAGAATACTGGAGTGGGTAGCCTTTCCCTTCTCCAGGAGGTCTTCCCAACCCAGGGATCAGACCCAGCTCTCCCACATTGCAGGCAGATTCTTTACCAGCTGAGCCACAAGGGAAGCCCAAGAATACTGGAGTGGGTAGCCTATCCCTTCCCAAATGGATCTTCCAAACGCAGGAATTGAACCAGGGTCTCCTGCATTGCAGGCAGATTCTTTACCAACTAAGCTACCAGACCCTAGGTTATCTCCAATTTATATAACTGGGATTTTCTCCTTGACCTCTGTGCTTCTGTTCTCTTTGAGTCAGTGGGAGGCTGGGCCCTGGGGCTGGAAGTGGAGGGGGCACAGGAATGAGACAGGTGACAGAGAGGCATTCAGGTTGACTCAGTTCATTCACTGAAACCTTACTCTGTGCCCCATCCTGGGATAGCTGCTGGAAGACACCAATAAACAAGACCTTATCAAAACAATCACGCCCAGGACAAGTCCTTGACGGTATGAAATATGAACCAGTTGGGGAGAAAAACTAGGACAAAGAGAATTCTAGTCTGGGATGATCATAGCCAAAAGAGAGAAAAATATGGCTGTGGTGGAGGGTAGGAGAAGCCCCGAATCTCGTCTGGGGATAGAGGAGGGGAGGATGATGAGGCAGACAACCTACAGGAGATGCTTGAGCAAATTATCTGTGAAGTCTGTAGTCCTGTGAGTGGAAAGGTTTGGAGATGAGAAATTTTGAGCAAAGCCAAGAGCAGGGACTCAGCTGAGTCCTTGAGGCCTTAGTAGGCTGGATCTAGGAGGGGACTGATGCTGAAGCTGAAGCTTCAATACTTTGGCCACCTGATGTGAAGAGTCGCATCACTGGAAAAGACTTTCATGCTGGGAAAGATTGAGGGCAGGGGAAGAAGTGGGTAACAGAGGATGAGATGGTTAAATAGCATCACCAATTCAGTGGACAAGAATTTGAGCAAACTCTGGGAGATAGTGGAGGATGCGGGAGACTGGTGGTCTGCAATTCGTGAGGTCTAAAAAGAGTTGGACATGACTTAGTGACTGTACAGTGAGGGGACTATGTGATTTGGTGAAGCCAGAACACAGAACATTCTGAGTGGAGAGATGTGTGCTGGACAGATGTGTGTTGGACAGGGCCGTAGGCTCCTCTAAGAAGTTTGAGCTTTATCTCATAGACCAGGGTTGTCAAAACTCTTATTTTGGCAAAGGACCAGACAGGACTATTTTTTTGCCTTGTGGGTCGTATTGCTTTTTCCTCAACTACTCAGTGTTGCATTGTAGTGTGGAAGCAGCCATTGATGACATGTAAACAAATGAGTGTGGCTGTGTTCCAATAAAAATTTATTTACAAAAACAGGGGATGGGTTGGCTTTGGCCCACGGGCTGCAGTTTGCTGGACCTGTTGCAGACAATGGGGTGCAGAGGACACTTGAGAGTTTTAAGTATGAGAAACAGTCTGGGTTTCAGTGTTGATTGATTCATTGATTCAGTAGCTTAGCAAGCATGTGTTACGCTTGTACTGTGTGCCAGGTGCTGTGCTAAGTCCTGGGGATCAGAGATGAAGACACAAATTCCTTCTTCCAGAAACCCACCATTCAGTGAGGGTGTGGACAGACTCACACATGAGCAACTAGATGATTGGCTCTGTAGGGTTCATGTCTGTTTTGGTCAGTATTATATCTATAGAGCATAGCACATGATACGTGCTCAATAAATATCTGTTGAGTGAATAAGAAAACCAATGACTAATGAGTTCCCTAATCCAGGCTGACTCTGATTGGTGCTGTGATAGAAATACAAGACTTTTGGAGGAATGAGAGATTCATTGCCACTGGGATGTCCGTGCATTAGTGTACATGCGTGCATGTGTGTGTGTGTTTTGGGGATGAAATCTGACTTGGACTCTGCAGGATGGATGGGATTGACATGTCCAGGGGAGGAGTGAGTGGAGGGAAGGGGATTAGCCAATTTCTCTCACCATATCTCTCCTGTTTTTTTTTTTTTTTTTTTTTGAGCTCTTTTGTTAGAATTCTTGCCACCAAAGCAGGTGGATCCTTAAACACTAGAGGGATGGAAATTCTCGGGAAGTATTTATGATCTGCAGAAAAAGTCCCCTCATTCCCAGCTGCCTGAACATTATTAATTGGGATGCCCCCCTCCATGTCATTTGGAATCATCGTGGTCAGCTGTCCCTCCACTAGGGGAGGCCAGGCCACAGTGTGGTGGGTGGCTGCATCTGTCAAATGAAATGATTTCCTACAGTCACCTTAAGCCTGAGCAGACTGTTCTATAATAATGATGCCATAAATGTGAAAGCAAATATTATTAAATTTTAGAATTGAGATTTATAGTGCTGATTTCCGGGCCATGGAGAGGCTGTAGTTTCTTGCTTTGAGGTTTTCTAGGCATAAACCATGAAGTTGAGCAGCTGGAGCCTAGAGTAGGGAGGGGAAAATTCCAAGCTCTGACATGGCTCTAACCCTGATGCTGGGAAGGGAGTGAAGTCCAGGAATCACAAGCCTTGGAGTCAAATAAAGTTGGGTGTACAGACTTTGCCTCTTTTGGCTTCAGATTCCTAATATGCAAAGAGGATTAATTGATCCAGTCAATGCATATTTACCGAGAACCTGCGATGTGCCAAGTAGTGCGTGATACACTCCTCACAGGGCAGCTGAAGGGACTGGAAGAGATGTGGGGACAGCCAGATGGAAGACAGGTGTTCCATTAATTCCTGAACTCAGACTTTTTATTCATCACTCACTCAATAAGTTAAGAAAATAAACGTTTAATTTGAGAATCATTTTAGGTTTACAGAAAAGTTGCAAAGATAGTATAGAGAGACCCCATGAACCCTTCCTCCATTTTCTCCCATTGTTAATATCTTGCTTTGTCAAAGCTAAGAAACCGACATTGTATGTTACTTTTAACCAAATTCCAGACATTATTTGGAGTTCATCAGTTTTCCGCTAATGTCCTCTTTCTGTTCCAGTATCCAATCCTGGCTACCATACTGCTTTTAGCTGTTGTATCTCCCCATCCCCCTCTGATCCATGACAGTTTCTCAGAATATGCTTTTACTGAGTTCTTTCTATACCTGTTTTTAAAAACAAAACTTAAAAAAATTGAAGTACAGTTGATTTACAATGTTGTGTTCGTCTCAGTTATACAGTAAAGTGACACAGTTATGCATGTGTATATCTTCTCTTCTTTTTCAAGTTCTTTTCCATTAGAGATTATTTCAGTACAGTGACTTGTGACAAGCACAGGGCGTACATATCTGTCACCAGGTTTTAACGCTTCCACCTGCTATTGAGAACTTTAGGACAAATTACTCAAATTGGCTTGGATTCAAGAGAGAAAACTCAGATGATGTAAGCAATGAAGAAAATGTGGAACCTCACCAATGAGAAGTCTTGAGGTTGGAGGGGCCAAGGCTGGTTCCTTTACAGTCCATGAGCTGATTGGTGCTCAGGTTCTCTCTGTCTGGAATTTTTCCCTCTTTAGCTTGTCTTGGCTCCCCTCAGAGCCACAAGATGACCTCCTGCCCCCCTGGGTTTCCTCCCTTTGCACCTGGGAATCTGGTGGTCTCACCTGTTCTTGGCGTCACCTTGGGAGGGTTCTGGGCTGGCTTTTTCCCCATGGCTCAGACCTGGCCCAGCCTTGCCCACACCTGTGTAGTGAGATACTGATGAAGTATATCTTCCATTCCTGCCTCACTGTCCAGGTCCATAGCTGTAGCCTCTCACCCCTAGACTCCTTAGACAACCATCACACAGAAGGTATGTGTGCAAACCCCTTAAATCCAGGGGATGGTCTCCACTGGCCTCCCTGAAGCCCATCTCTCTGGCTGGAGGGGAGAAGGAAGTATCTCACCTCCATTCCATCATCTTGGGTATTTGTCAGTTCACAGCTCCCCAAGCACTCCAGAAAAAGTTATTTAATATTCATATGGAGCTTCCCAGATGGTGCTAGTAAAGAATGTGCCTGCAAATGCAGGAGCCACAGGAGATCCCAGTTCTATCCCTGGGTCAGGAAGATCCCCTGGAGTAGGAAGTGGCAACCACTTCAGTATTCTTGCCTGGAAAATTCCATGGGCAGAGGAGCCTGGTGGGCTACAGTTCATGGGGGTCACAAAGAGTTGGACATGACTGAGCAATTGGACGCACGCTATCCATATAGCTGAATCACTTTGCTGTACAACAGAAATTAGCACAACGTTGTAAATCAACTATACTTCAATAAAATAAATTTTTAAAAAGTAACCAATAACTCGGCTTTCCCAAGGCTGCTCCATCATTGAACATGTCAGCCGGGGGTGGCCAACCAAGTATTGCAAAGCTGATGTTCAGCTACCTCCTGGGGGGGTGGTCGAACACTCACTTTAAAATGTAGAATGTCTTGGGGCTGGAAATTGAAATTGAGCTAGAAAAAGCCCATTTTAGCTCCTGTCGCACTGTTATTGATTCTGTTGCTATTGACTATAATCGAAGGTGCCGTGTGGACCAGGGTCCACGTCTCCTGACTCAAAGGGAGATCTCTTTAGCTCACCCCACACTGCTTTTAGGGGTTGGGGTCGTGGGCAGGCGTTCCAAGGGACAGGTCCATTTTCTGAAATCAGCTTCTTTTCTGTCCAAGCCAGCGAGCGAGCGAGCCTTTCCCAGGGAACACTGGAGCACACACGTACAGATGCTCTCACGCAGGGAAGGCAATTAAAGGAACACAGAGGCAGTCTGTCAACTGCGCCAAGTTGACAAATTTTGCATTGTAAAAACAAAAACAGGAGCTTAACCCCCTCCCTCCTCCTGCTAAGAGTGGAGCAGAGAAAGCGAGTCTGCTTTCACAGAGCAGAGGAGTGAGGTCTGGCAGAGGAACGTGGGGTCCCTGCTGGGACAGGCAGCCGTCACTCCATCAGGAAGGTCTGGAGATGCAGGAGGTGGGGGAGGGCTCTGCCGGGACCCTGATGGGGGAGACTGAAATTTACTAGGACCTGCAGACACTAGGCAGGTGTCCTCTTCTGTGCCCCGTCGATACGCAGGATGAGAGCCCTCCACTTCTCAGGTGAGGAAGCAGGCTCCCGTAGGTGAAGGCCAGTACACAACGGTTTGAGGGCTCAGGCCCAGTTTTATCTGATCCCAAAGCCTAGGCTTTTGGGTCATGGGTATCTGCACCTCACACTTTGACAATCTCTTCATATTTCTTCCCAGTAGAAAAATTCCTTTCCTTCTACTACCTTCCCAATCCTTTTGCCTCTGCCATGTTTTGTGCCTGGCAGAGTTTGTGTTCAAAAAATATTCTACAAATTGACCTCAGATCAGTGGAAGGAACTATTCTAGATGTTAAGGATCCAGTGACGAACAAAATACAATCCCTGTCCTTGAGGAGGGGAGGTTCTGTGCCAGGGGAAACACAGAAAGTAGCATATAAGAATCTAAGTGGGGGTGAGGGGGGACTTCCCTGGTGGTCCAGAGGTTAAGAATCTACCTTGCAATACAGGGGAGGTGGATTCAATCCCTGGTTGGGGAACTAAGATCCCACAGGCTATGGAGCAACTAAGCTCGCCCCCTGCAAATAGAGAGTCCATGCACCACAGCAAAAGATCCCGCAAGCCGAAACTAAGACCTGACCCTGCCAAATAAATAATTAATTTAAAAAATAAAATTAATTTAAAAAAAGAATCTAAAGGGCTGTGTGGCAGGTGTCATTCTGTCTTTCCATCTTTACTCATGTTATCTTCATGACAGCCCTGTTGGGCAGGCGCTCTGACTTTCTCCATGTTACCAAGGGTGTTGAGGCTTAGGGATATAGGTAGCCATCCAGCCAGTTGGAAACAACTGGGATTGGGCCACAAGTCATGTGGTCCTGGACACCTTGCCCTTGACCCCTGGTTTCTCTCTCCTTGCAATGGAAGGTGCGCTAATTAGAGAGCAGGTCTAATCCTCACTCTACTCCATGCTAACATGTGAATCCTTCCCTGTTGCGGTCTCCCTACCTGTAAAATGGGATCATAAGAGTGGAAACATCTAGTGTGCACCTGGGAATGGTGTTGGGGAGAAAAGCTGCCTTGAGACAGATTTTTGGGAGTCATTGGTGCAGAGGAGGAAGTTCTAGTTTGGGGAGCAAAAGAGAGTCCTCTGTGAGTATGTCCAGTGAGGAGGAGAACTAAACAGTCCAAGGAGGGAACCTTAGTTTATTAAGGAGGAGAAGTGGAGAAATAGGACTTGCAGAGGGTGTGGAAAGAGACTCCCACTCATTAGAAGAAGCAGAGGAATGATATTTCATTATGTCATGAGTCTTATTTACATGCATGTCTCCTTCATTAGATTTCATTTTTGAAAAAAAGCATTATCTTCAAAAAAATTAATTTTATTGAAGTATAGATTTACAATGTTGTGTTAATTTCTGCCTTACAGCAAAGTGACTTAGTTGTACATATATATATATGTATATATATACATATATATATATACATTTTTTCATATTCTTTTCCACTAGGGTTCATCATGGAACGTTGAATATGATTCCCTGTGCCATACAGTAAGACCTTGTTGTTTTGCCATTCTAAGTATATTAGTTTGAATCAGCTAACCCCAAACTCCCACTCCATCCTTCCTTCCCTTTGGTAACTGCAAGTCTGTTCTCTGTATCTGTGAGTCTGTTTCTGTTTTGTAGATAAGTTCATTTGTGTTGTATTTTAGATTTCACATATAAGTGATATCATATGTCATTTGTCTAAGAAAGCATTGTCTTAATCATTTCTGTATTCCCCAGATTTAACAGCTTGTCCAATACCTAGACAGCGTATTAAAAAGCAGAGACATCACTTTGCCAACAAAGGTCCATATAGTCAAAGCTATGGCTTTTCTGGTAGTCATGTACGACGTGAGAGCTGGACCATAAAGAAGGCTGAGTGCTGAAGAATTAATGCTCTCAAACTGTGGTGCTGGAGAAGACTCTTGAGAGTCCCTTGGACAGCAGGGAGATCAAACCAGTCAATCCTAAAGGAAATCAGTCCTGAATATCCATTGGAAGGACTGATGCTGAAGCTGAAGTTTCAATAATTTGGCCACCTGATGGGAAGAGCTGACTCGTTGGAAATGACCCTGATGCTGGGAAAGATTAAAGGCAGGAAGACAGGGGGACGATAGAGGACAAGATGGTTGGATGGCATCACCAACTTGATGGAACTGAGTTTGGGCAAACCCTAGAAGATGGTGAAGGACAGGGAAGCCTGGCGTGCTGCAGTCCATGGGGTCACAAAGAGTTGGACATGACTGAATGACTGAACAAGGACAACCAATACAGAAAAATGTTGGTGTTCAGTCATGTCCTCTGTTACTCCATGCTTGGTCTGCCTCTCAACTGCTTGGCTGCTCTGCAGTTTTATTCCCACTTCCCATTCTCAACACTGCCTGCCTCACTATGCCTCGAAAGGCCTGTTGTAAAGCTCTGATCCAGAATAGGAAACATGACTCTTCTTAAAACAGCAGGACAGACATCACTTCTCCTAGGTACCCTCTCCCATGGCAGACATTACTAATTCATCACAGCACTGTCTTCTGAGTCTGGTCTCGGATCTCAAATCCTGGATTTCAAATTCTTAACTCCATGTTCCGATAACATCCAGTACCAGTCAATAAACACTGGAATTCGAGGTGAATCTACTTGTCATCCTTGCTCCAACGGTGTTGTTTCAGAGAAGCCAGAACCGGTTAGTCTCACCCTGGCTCCTGAGCCCCGACTGAGCTGGGCCTTAGGGAGCCCATCGTGGCTCTGGCCATAGGCAGAGTCTGCACTCTATCTGGAGTTTTCTGGCCTAGTTTTTTTTCACACCATGGTGGCTCTTAAAAATACTTTCCTGGCAGCAAATGGGTGTCTTCCTGCTGGGAGGAAAAGGGAAGAAGAATTAGCAGCTTCCCATCTGAGAACTTCCACTGGAATTGATTTATCCCAGCAGAAAGAGCCCGGCATTTTCCTTCCAAATTAATATGCAAATGAGCGTTAAGCAACACCTCCCACGGGCAGGTTCCGAACACAGCGGTATTATCCTGGAACATTTATTAGCACTATTAATAGAGTTCACTGCCTTACTCCTCCTCCCTGCCTTTATTACCATTCTAATTATGGACCATTTGGCTTCATTTAATTTTTTCCTGCTTCTGGTGAAGGCCCATGGTCTTATGTGGGGAAGGATGCTCTGTCATGCGAGTAGGCTTTGAGGGTGGGGGCCCGGATTCCTGGCGGGTGCCGATCTCAGGACATCCCTCTTCTCACCTGGTGCCCCGAAGTTTTCGGAGGATGTTTTCTCTATACCTCTGACACCCTAGTAAGATGGAGACAATGGTACTGAGCTTGGGGAAACTGCCATGTGGAGTGCTGTTTAAACAAAGCAGACTAAGAAAAGGCTTTTGGGGTGTTTTTAGAAGCATTTAGAAGCATTCAGTGGAGATGATACCTGCTGGGAATGCCAGACCCTGGGAAAGCCAGACCCTCAGGGCTCTTCGCCACGGATGAGGTAGTATCCCAGGTGTCCTGTGTGTATGAACTCATTTCATTCCCACCCACAATTCAGTGAATCAAGGAACTATTAGCATTCCCATTCCCCAAGGAGGAAACTAAAGCACAGAGAAGTTAAATGACTTGCCCTGGGTTACTTGAGTCTGGGTCCAGACCCTGTGTCTCCAATTACCTGTCCTGTCCCAGATGTCCTCCTGGGGCCTCACTGCCTCCTTCCTATTCCTTGGCAAAGCAGTTAAGCTCAGCCTGGGCTCCTCCTAGGGGGCAATTGCTCTCCTGCTCAGAAACAGAAGACCCTTGGGGTCACTAGGATTCACCTCTTCAGGGGATACAGGGAGTTGTAAACAACAGATCGATTACTTTACCACCATTGTAGGAAAACTGCTTTTACTCCAAGGTGCAGCGCCCCAAACTTCCTATGTTGTACCCTGTTCACAGCCCTCCCCATTCGTCCTGTCCCATCTCCCGTGACTGTCATAGCCATATCCCACAACAGGCAGCCTGGTTATGTGCGGGATGGTACCTCAACCCTTCCCCAAAGCCCAGGGTCGCAGAGTGTTAGACTCAGCTGGAGTCACGTGCTTTACTCTATTTTCTCTCTCTCTCTCACATACGTGCGCGCGCGCACACACACACACACACACACACACACACAAACCTCAGAAAAGTTTGTTTTGCGGCTGTTGTTGTTGTTGTCCCCAGAGGAGGAAATGGAGTCATCAAGCAGTTAAATACCTTGCCCAAGTTTACACTGAGGGAATGGCAGTTTGGCTGCAGGGCCTCTGGTCTCAGTGAAACAAGATTTATGTTGCCTCTGTTTCCCTGATCTGACTGGGATTTGGAAGCTGATGAAATGGTTTTGAGGTTCCAGACTTTGATATGGGCTTATGACCTTTGACTTGGCTCCAGTGGAAGAGTCCATAGTGGGGGGCCTGCGTGCGCCTCCCATTGGGCAGGGAACAGCCCCATGCCTGCAACCCCCTCCTCCCCGACTTCCTGTTTGCAGGGAGGGAATGGAGATGTCGGTGTGAAGAATGAACTTGTGCACATGGGGGAGGGAAGAAGTGGGACAAATTAAGAGAGTAACACCAACTATCAGGTGTAAATTAGATGGATAGCTGGTGCGAAGTTGCTGTGTAGCACGGGGAGCCCAGTCTGGTGCTCTGTGATGACCTGGAGGGGTAGGACGTGGGGAGGGGAGGGAGGCTAGGGAGGGAGGGGATGTATGTATAATTATGTATGTGCAATTTGCATTGTTGTATGGCAGAAATCAACCAGCATTGTAAAATTTTTAAAAAATTAATAATAGAAAAAAATGCACAGTTTTTTCTGTTCTTCCATCTGCCACCCACCCAGCCATCCAGGAGTCCACTTGCATGGAGGCTTTAGAGCTATCAGTACCCACTCACAGGTTATTTTCACTACCCCCGCTTACTGGGGGCCATATAAAGATGTAGTCAAGTGCGCAGGATTGACCTTGGGCAGGTTTCTCGTTCTGCAACCAGGAAGCTGATGACCTTGGGTGAGCTGTTGAACTGGCCCTGGTGCCTCAGTGTCCTTGTCTGTGAAACTAGGCTGTGGGTGGGCTCTTCTTTACCGGGCGGCTGTGAGGAGTAAGTGAGCACTTAGAGCTTGAAATTGTGCTGGACGTTTGGTGGCTGCTTATCCTTTGTTACGAATCAGTCTCAGAGAATGTAGCCTGAGTCCCCCTGAGTTTGTAAGTTGTAAGTGGCAGAGCAAGAATTTTAACCCAGATCTTTTTGACACTGCTTCCATTGCCTTTTTCATGATACAACACAGCCTCCTGCAGAGAGGGGCAGTGGGAGACGACCCTAGAAAGTGACGCAGGGCACAGATAGATCTTGGATGGCCTTGAATGCCAGCTGGGGCTCTGGAGGTGTCCAGCCAGGAGCTGGATGGTAGTCTGGAGTCTTCCTTTAGTCAATGCAGAATTTCAGCCACCACTGAGTATTAAAAGACTGAAACAGTTCCATATTGCTGGTCCATAAACAGCCAATGATATTCCAAGCACCCATACGGCCCTCTCACACAGCCTGGTCACTCTGGACCCTTCCTCCAAGACCCCCTAGATCTCTGCAAGATCAACTAGAGGGACAAATTCCTGCTCTAGTCCTCTGGCTCGTGGGCAGGGTGATGGCCAGGGTCAGTACTGTGCCTGTTACTGAAGAGTTTAGATGTCCATCTGGACCCAGCTCCCTCTGATTTGCCCAGTGTCCTTTTTAGGAGGCCATGACGTGGCAAACAATGGTGAGAAGGAGGAAAGATAACGGAAGACATTCAGCTGAAAAGGCGGGGGAGGGTGAGCCTGCTCCAAGAGCACCATGCCACCCCAGGGCTGGGCTGGAAGACTCAAGCTGAGGTTCAGCTAGCCAGCATTCAAATCTCCCCATTGTTTGTCAGTTTCTTCCAAGGACTGATGTCCCTGGGCTGCTCCAGGCAACAGGACATTCCATTTCCTCTTCTCTTCGCATCATTTCCCTCCCTGGCTCATGGAGGTCATAAATGCTTTTTTTTTTGGTGATTCTTTTATTCCCCGCATCAGGAACAGAGGCCAAAGTCCTGCTCTCAGCCCTGCTAGGAGCTGGTTGTATGATCTTGGGGCTGTGTAATCGGTTTCCTCCCCAAGTCTCAGTTCCTTCCTGTATAAAATGGGTGGGTTGGACTGGAATTGGTTGTTTCCATGCTGGGCTCCACTGTGAGGATGGGGAGGGAGAAAAGAGTGAGGAGGAGGTCTTCTTCCAGCTCCCTTATGTGGTTCTATGGCTTAAACCATGATGGATAGCCTTGGAAGAGACAGAACACCCTAGCAGAAAGCTGGGTAGCTCCAAGCCCATCTTTAGGAGGGGACTCCTCTGGTTTTCTTAGAGTATGTGTTTTCCCATCTAGAGGACGACAGAAATAATAAATAATATTCATGGAGAACTTACTTTGTGCCAAGAGCTGTGCTCCAGGAGTATGACACATGGCCGGGGCATCAGATTTATTTACTGAGCACTTACTATGGGTTTTCACACTGTTCATGGGGTTCTCAAGGCAAGAGTACTGAAGTGGTTTGCCATTCCCTTCTCAGTGGACCTCATTTTGTCAGAACTGTCCACCATGACCTGTCCATCTTGGGTGGTACTACACAACGTGACTCATAGTTTCATTCAGTTAAACAAGGCTGTGGTCCATGTGATCAGTTTGATTAGTTTTCTTTGATTGTGGTTTTCATTCTGTCTGCCCTGGATAAAGATAAGAGGCTTATCTATTTGAATGCAGAGTTCCAAAGAAAAGCAAGGAGAGATAAGAACATTCCTCAGGGATCAATGCAAAGAAATACAGGAAAAACAACAGAATGGGAAAGACTAGAAATCTCTTCAAGAAAATTAGAGATACCAAGGGAACACTTGATGCAGAGATGGGCATAATAAAGGACAGAAACGGTATGGACCTAACAGAAGCAGAAGATACTAAGAAGAGGTGGCAAGAATACACAGAACTGTACGAAAAAGATCTTCATGACCCAGATAACCACGATGGTGTGATCACTCACCTAGAGCCAGACATCCTGGAATGTGAAGTCAAGTGGGCCTTAGGAAGCATCACTACAAACAAAGCTAGTGGAGGTGATGGAATTCCAGCTGAGCTATGTCAAATCCTAAAATATGATGCTGTGAAAGTGCTGCAGTCAATATGCCAGCAAATTTGGAAAATTCAACAATGGCCACAGGACTGAAAAAGGTCAGTTTTCATTCCAATCCCAAAGAAACGCAATGCCAAAGAATGCTCAAATGCACAGTTGCACTCATCTCACTCACTAGCAAAGCAATGCTCAAAATTCTCCAAGCCAAGCTTTAACACTATGTGAACTGTGAACTTCCAGATGTTCAAGCTGGATTTAGAAAAAGCAGAAGAACCAGAGATCAAGTTGCCAGTATCCAATGGATCATCGAAAAAGCAAGAGTTCCAGAAAAACATCTACTTCTGCTTTATTGACCATGTCAAAGCCTTTGACTGTGTGGATCACAACAAAGTGGAAAATTCTTCAAGAGATGGGAATACCAGCCCACGTGACCTGCCTCCTGAGAAATCTGTATGCAGGTCAAGAAGCAATAGTTAGAACTGGACATGGAACAACAGACTGGTTCCAAATTGGGAAAGGAGTACGTCAAGGTTGTATATTGTTACCCTGCCTATTTAACTTATATGCAGAGTACATCAAGTGAAATGTCGGGCTGGATGAAGCACAAGCTGGAATCAAGATTGCTGGGAGAAATATCAATAACCTCTGATATGCAGACAACACCACTCTCGTGGCAGAAAGTGAAGAACTAAAGTGCCTTTTGATGAAAGTGAAAGAGGAAAGTGAAAAAGTTGGCTTAAAACTCGACATTCAGAAAACTAAGATCATGGCATCTGGTCCCATCACTTCATGACAAATAGGTCAGGAAACAATGGAAACAGTGAGAGACTTTATTTTTGGGGGCTCCAAAATTACTGCAGATGGTGACTGCAGTTATGGAATTGAAAGATGCTTGCTCCTTGGAAGAAAAACTATGACCAACCTAGACAGCATATTAAAAAGCAGAGACATTACTTTGCCAACAAAGGTCCATCTAGTCAAAGCTATGGTTTTTCCAGTAGTCCTGTATGGATGTGAGAGTTGGACTGTAAAGAAAGCTGGGTGTCGGAGAATTGATGCTTTTAAACTGTGGTGTTAGAGGAGACTCTTGAGAGTCCCTTGGACTGCAAGGAGATCCAACCAGTCCATCCTAAAGGAGATCAGTGTTGGACACTCATTGGAAGGGTTGATGCTGTAGGTGCAACTCCAATACTTTGGCCACCTGATGTGAAGAACTGGCTCATTTGAAAAGACCCTGTGCTGGGAAAGATTGAGGGCAGGAGGAGAAGGGGACGACAGAGGATGAGATGGTTGGATGGCATCACTGACTCAATGGACATGAGTATGAGTAAGCTCCGGGATTTGGTGATGGACAGGAAAGCCTGGCGTGCTGCAGTCCATGGGATCGCAAAGAGTTGGTCATGACTGAGCAACTGAACTGAACTACTATAGTTTAGGCCTTGTGATATTTATCTGAAATACTTCATTGAAGTTTCACAGTATTTCTAAGGAGGAGCGGATACATGCGAGGAGCCAGAGGGAAGACAGATTAGGGGGTTCTTCCAAGATCCTTTTGCTGCTAAACGAATTCACTCCTTCATTCAATCAGCAAATATTTACTGAGTATCATTATGTCTTGTCCTTGATGCTAGGGGATCCAAAAGTGCCAGGTTAGGCATGGTCCCTGCCTTCATGGAGACAGAGGCCAGCAGTGGAAAGGAATTCTAACTCTTGTCTGATTTACAAAACCCAGACTTAAAAAAAATTGAAATATAGGTGATTTACAATGTTGAGTTAGTTTCAGGTATTCAGCGAAGTGATTCAGTTATACATATATATCTATTCTTTTTCAGATTCTTTTCCATTATAGGTTATTACAAGATATTGACTATAGTTCCTTATGCTATACAGTAGGTCTTAGCTATTTATCTATTTTATATGTAGTAGTGTATATCTGTATGTATAGAAGTATATATATATACAGTATATTAATATATAGTAATGTGTATCTGTTAACCTCAAACTCTTAATTTATCCTCCCCCTTTCCCCTTTGGTAACCATCGTTTGCTTTAGATTCCACCTATAGTGGCTCAGAGGATAAAGAATCTACCTGTAATGCAGGAGACTGGGGTTTGATCTCTGGGTTGGGAAGATCCCCAGGAGAAGGGAATGGCTACCCATTCCAGTATTCTTGCCTGGAGAATTCCATGGATAGAGGAGCCTGGCAGGCTATAGTCCATGGGGTTGTGATGAGTCAGACATGAGTGAGTGACTAACACTCACTTTTTATAAGTGATAATCATATAATATTTGTCTGATTTATTGGACTTACTTCATTTAGTGTAATAACCTCTGGGTCCATTCATGTTGCTGCAAATGACATTATTTTATTCTTTTTTATAACTAATATATGTGTAGTATATATACGTGTGTGTGCACATATATATATGTATGTGTGTATACATATATATTATTCCTTTATCTATCTTCCTTTGTCTATCTACCCCTTTATCTTCCTTTATCCATCTATTCCTCTTTCCATGGACACTTAGGTTGCCTCCGTGTCTTGACTCTTGTAAAAAATAGTGCTGCTATGAACATTGGGGTGAATGTATCTTTTTGAATTAGAGTTTTCATCTTTTCCATATAAACATCCAAGAGTGGGATTGCTAGATCACATGTAAAACTCAGGCTTTTATCACCTATTTTAGACGGACTTTTATGAGAGCAGAGCAATTTTCAGGCATTCATTTTCACTTCCATCTAGAGGAGTGACATAGCAGAGTGATTAAGAGCATAGACTCTGAGTACTGATGCTGTAGGTTCAAATCTCAGCTCTGTTATTTACTAGTTGGGTAACCTTGGGCAAGTGACTTAGCCTCTCTGAGCTTCAGTTCATCATCTGTAACATATGGGTGCTGATAGCTATACCACCTCACAGGATTTTTGAGAGCATTAAGGGACATCATTTAAGTAGAGTTTAAATTGGGGGGATATGAGAACTGGGAGAGAGCTCTTTATCTTAGGTCCCTAGAAGAGCACCCAGCGTTTGCTCAGAAAATATCTGCTGAATGAAAGACTCCACACATTACCCGAGTGGGTACTGAATTTAACTTTCTTAAACTAAACACTTAAATCAAGGGAATGGCATCTCCTTATCTGGCTCCAGGGACTGCCTGCCCCTCAGTCTTCTGTTCTCTTGCATGGTAGGAGGACAACAGAAGAGCTGGGTTGAGTCTCAGGGTTTCTTCTGAACAGGATGGATTTTTTGTGCTAACCTCTGCAGTCCTAATCTTTCACCAGAGGCTCAGATCTTTCCTCACCATCTCCCTTGCCCCCGCTCTATTCCACGGAGTATGAA
The DNA here is from genome assembly GCF_910594005.1 of Cervus elaphus. Lineage (NCBI taxonomy): Eukaryota > Metazoa > Chordata > Mammalia > Artiodactyla > Cervidae > Cervus > Cervus elaphus. Next base: position 46,185,297 of record NC_057836.1, read on the forward strand.
TTGATATCTGCTCTCTCCCATGCGATAGTTTTATCAGGAAGTGGGCTTGCTTCTTAATAGAATCTCTTACTTCTGAGACCAACCCAGAGGAAAGAGGGCTTAATTACTACTGACTCTGTACTTTATTTTACTTTGTACTTTTATTTTACTTTGGCAGACAAAGTTTAATAACATTTAGGAATGAGAACAATTTTTTTTCCTCAGGTCAGGTTCTGCTGACCAGCACAAAGTTTTCTCTGATTCATCACATCTTCAGAATCAAAATGACTTAATATGGTTTTTGCTGTCTTCTTTCTCTAAGAAGAGATGTTTTTAACTAATGTGTATCACCCAAGCTCTACTGCTCTTATCAGATAATTCCCTGAAGAAAGAAATGGCTACTTACTCCAGTATTCTTGCCTGGAGAATTCCATGGACAGAGGAGCCTGGAGGGCTACAGTCCATGGGGTCACATAGAGTCAGTCAGCAACTAACACTTTATTAAACACAGATAAATCCTGGGATTCCACGTGGCTCAGGCTCAAGGCAGTGTTTCACTCAGAGACATCCTCAGTCAATTTTTAAATTAATTAAGCAATTAATTAATTGTTCAATTAATCAGGTGGCTCTAATTCCATGGCCATCTTTGTGAGCAAACCAAAATCTAACCCTGTGCTTGCTTCAGGTTATAGAATTGAAACCAAAGGACAACAAATCACAAACTGCCACTGTGCTCTAAGCCACAGCGAATCAACAATTTTCTTACTTTGCTTCTGCCTCTTTTATTTATTTATTCCTTATCTTATAGATTTATTGAGAGAACTAAATGAGGTATTAAACGAGGAATATAAAGCGCCTAGCACCTGACTAGCACAGAGAAGCACTCACTAAAAGCTGTTTTTATTATTAACATAGCTTTTCCTAAACTTCCTGAACTGTGCCTGTTTTTTGAAAAAAATTTTTTTGTTGGAGCATAGTTACTTTCCGATGTTGTGTCAGTTTAAAATGGGGGCATGTAAGAACCAGGAAAGACATCTCTATCTGTACTCTATCTGTACAGAGTTCTGCTGTACAGAAAAATGAATCAGTTATCAATATACACGCATCCTCTCATTTTTGGATTTCCTTCCCATCTAGGTCAGCACAGAGCGCAAGGGTTTCCCTTGTGGCTCAGCTGGTAAGGAATCTGCCTGCAATGAGGGAGACCTGAGTTCTGTCCCTGCATTGGGAAGATCCCCTGGAGAAGGAAAAGACTGCCCACTCCAGTATTCTGGCCTGGAGAATTCCAAGGACTGCATAGTCCATGGCGGGGCAAAGAGTCAGACACTGAGCGACTTTCACCTTCCCTTTCAGAGCACTGGCTAGAGTTCTCTCGGCTGGACAGTAGGTTTTCGTTAGTTAATATCAATAGTGTATATATGTCAATGGCAATCTCGCAGCCCTCCTTTCCCCCGTTGGTGCCCATGCATGTGTTCTCTACGTCCGTGTCTCTATTTCTGCTTAACAAGTAAGGGTGTATGTACCATTTTTCTAGATTCCACGTGCATGTGTACTCAGTCGCTTCAGTCATGTCCGACTCTTTGTGACTGCGTGGACTGTAGCCCACCAGGGTCCTCTGTCCATGGATTTCCCAGGCCATAATACTGGAGTGGGTTGCCATTTCCTCCTCCAGGAGATGTTTCTGACTCAGGGATCGAACCTGTGTCTCCTGTATTGACCACGTGTTCTTTACTGCTGAGCCACCGGGGAAGGCCCTAGATTACACATATATGTATTAACATATATTTGTTTAAAGTTTCTCCAAGCTTCCATCCCACCAATGTCTACTTCTCACCACTTCTTGTTTCCAGCTGCCCATTTGAATTGCTCTTTGCTCAAATAAACTCTTAAAGCTTTTAATATGCCTCAGTTTATCTTTTAACACAACCTGAAGGCAATGAACAATGCTTCATTTTTCTCTTGGTCTCTCGATGGGATGCCAGAAAAAGAGAAACCTCTTTATTTGTCCCTTTGAAAGAAAACCTAAGATAACCATTGATTATAAGATGAATCACTATTTTTTTTTCCTAAATCAAGAAAAGAAAAACTCTGACAAGTGTGTTCTATAATCAATGGTAAAATGCATCCTTATTTTAGAGATGCTAAAGTGTGAAAAAAAAAATGCATGTCTTAGATTCAGGGCAAAGTGATAGTACATACTATAGTACTATCGTAGCCAGTAAAAAAATCAACATTGTGAAGAAGAACTTATAACCAAGACTCTTGCTTGGCCTTTTATATTCCTCGTCCTCCACTCCAGAGGCAACTTAAAAAAAAAAAAAATCAATTCTTTGGTTTTACCTCTACCACTAAACAATCTTTTCATCTTTTATTACATATCGGCTTATTTTCTTTAGCTAGATAAATTTTTAAAAATGTAACAAATCATGTATTACTGCTACAGTTCTATCTCCCCTTTCCCTCCTATCCCCCCCTTTCATTATGTCTTGAATTTGGTGCATATTACTCTCAGATATGGGCTTACCTAGTGGCTCAGTGGAAGAGACACAAAAGGCATGGGTTTGATCCCCGGGACAAGAAGATCCCGTAGAGGAGGGCAAGGCAACCATTCCAGTATTCTTGCCTGGGGAGTCCCATGGACAGAGGAGCACGGCGGGCTATAGTCCATGCAGTCACAAAGAGTTGGACACAACTGAGCAACTAAACAACAACTCTCACATATGCTTTTAAAAAATATTTATTTGGCTGCACTGGGTCTTAGTTGTGGCATGCAGAATCTTTTGTTGAGTCATGCAAACTCTTAGTTGTGGTGTATGGGATCTACTTCCCTGATCAGGGGTCAAACCTGGGCACCCTGCATTGGGAGCACAGTCTTAGCCACTGGACCATCAGGAAAGTCCCTCTCTTATATGTTTTAATATTTTTACTATATATGTTTGTAATCATAAGAAAAATTATTATCAACTTCTGATCAGACTATTTTCAAAATGGGGTTTCCCTGGTGGCTCAGTGGCAAAGAATCCACCAGCAATGCAGGAGATCCTTTGGTGGGGAAGATCCCCTGGAGAAAAAAAAATGGCAACCCACTCCAGTATTCTTGTTTGGGAAATCCCTTGGAGAGGGGAGCCTGGCGAGCTACAGTCCATGGTGTCAAAAAGAGTCCAGTGGCTAAATAACAACATTCTCAAAACACTAAGACATTCTGGAGACCCTCTGAAATGCTCTCAACATCATTATAGTGGTGGTGGCTGATTCCCCTCACCCCTAAATATCTTTGCTTTCCCATTAAGTTCCCCTAACCCCCCACATTCATCTTGACACTCAACTTGTCTGAATTCTGTACTACCTCTCTCCTAGCTTATCATATTAACTCAGATGGTGAAAAATCTGCCTGCATTTTGGGATACCTGGATTTGATCCCTGGATTAGAAAGACCCCCTGGAGAAGGGAATGGCTACCTACTCCCGTATGCTTGCCTGGGAAATCCCTTGGACAGAGGAGCCTGGCGGGCTACAGTCCTCTGGGCCGCAAAGAGTTGGACACGACTGAGTGACTAACACTTTTTCTCTCCTAGCTTATGTAGATCAGGGTTGGCAAACTTCTGTAAAGAGCTAGACTGGAAATAGTTCCAGCTTTGCAAACCACACAGTTTTGTTTCCAATTACTCCGCTCTGACACTATCTCTGCAGCAGCTTTGGACAAGAAGAAAATGAGTGAGCATGGCTGTGTTTCAGTGCAACTCTGTGGACACTAAAATTTCTCGTCATTTTCATGGATCATGAATTATTATTATTTTTTGATTTTTGTATCAACCATTTAAACATTTAAGAACTAGTCTTAGCCCACAGAATGTATGCAAAACAGGAAAAGGGTTGTAATGGGCCCACAGGCCATAGTTTGGAGACCCCTGATGTGGATTATTTTAGCTTCTCGGATGTCATTAGTATTCCTTCTGCTTCTCCCCAGTGAAGGAGGGTTGTAGTAGGCTGAGGTTGCAGGCAAGATTCCCCCAACTCAGCGTCAAGACGGAGCGGGGACCCTGGGAATACTCGTGCATTTATCATGTTGTATCTGCTACATCAGAAGGATATTGTGTACACACACACACACACACTCTTTAAAAGATTACCTTAAAAAAATCTGCTCTAATAAAGATGCTGACGTAGAGAGCAGACTTGTGGACACAGTGGGGGAGGGAAAGGGTGGGAGGAATTGAGAATAACGTTGACATGTATACATTACCATGTGTAAATGCCCCAGGGGCCTAATGGATAAGGCACTGGCTTCCTAAGCCAGGGATTGTGGATTCAAGTCCCACCTGGGGTGGCGTCAGGGCAGGAAAGCCTTGCCCCAAATTAACTTTGGGGCTTCCCAGGTGGTGCTAGTGGTAAAGAACTCACCTGCCAATGTAGGAGACATAAGAGATGTGGGTTCTATCCCTGGATCGGGAAGATCCCCTGGAGGAGGAAATGGCAGCCCACTGCAGTATTCTTGCCTGGAGAATCCCATGGACAGAGAAGCCTGGCGGCTATGGTCCATGGGGTTGCAGAGAGTCGGACACAAATGAGCGCACACGCTGCTGCCGTGTGTAAAATAGAGAGCTGGTGAGAAGCCGCTGTAGAGCACATGGACTTCAGTGATCTGTGATGACCTACGGGGTGGGGTGGGGGTGAAGAGGGAGGGGATATATATATATATATACACACACACACACACACACACACACACACACAGAGCAGATTCACATTGTTGTTCAGCAGAAACCAATGTAACATTGTAAAGCAGTTATACTCCAATTAATAAATAAATATAATAAATAAAATAAAACTATTCAGGAAAAAAAATCTGCTATGCTACCACCCGAGTTTGACTTGGGAGGAGGCTCCCCTTTCTTCTCTTATTTCCCTCAACCCCACTCTCCTTCACTGGCCAGTCCTGGGATTCTGTTCAGAGCAATAGGTAGGGACTGATTCTAAGAGAAAAGGATTCTGAGTCAGCATTATCTGCTCAGCACCCTTTAAAGGCCCAGGGCCTGGCTAGTTCATTTCTCTTATCGTCTCCATAATGAGGCCAGGACACCAGGCTCAGTGAGGATGACCAGCCAGTGACAGCAAAGGCAACAGAAGCCACGCCCCCTTTCCTCCTGGGAACTCTTAACAGGCAGACCACGTGCGTGCTCAGTCGCGTCTGACTCTTCGCAACCCCGTGGACTGCAGCCCACCAGTATCCTCTGCCCATGGAATTTTCTAGGCAAGAATACTGGAGTGGGTTGCTATTTCCTCCTCCAGGGGATCTTCCCAAGCCAGGGACTGAGCTCGTGTCCCTTGCGTCTCCTGCGTTGGCAGGTGGATTCTTTACTGCTGAACCACCTGGGAAGCCCGGGAGCTCTGAAGGCCTCCACAAATTCCTAGCAGAGTTGAGCAGGAGAATTTATAGGATTTGTAAACATAGCGAGGCATAGCAGCAGTAGCACGAGTCCTGAGGTGGGAGAGGAGGACCCTGCAGTCTATTTCTGTCACCTGTTCTAAGGGTCAGTGTTACCTGGGGCAGATCTCCTGGCTTCTCTGGGAGTTTAAGCCATGAAATGGGGTGGTGTGACATCACCCACCTTAAGACCGGGAGTAGAACTTTCTCTTCTACACCATACCATCCTCTGGGTGTCAAGAACCTCAACTGTGTTTTGAAGGGGTTTGAAAAGCACAGGGCCATTGGAAAGAGGTTTTCCATGCAGGAAGCTCTGGATGGGCTCAGCCAAGCCTCTGGGCCTGGGCTGTTGTCCTGCTGCTGGACAGACCACAGCGCCCTGTGTATGCTCTGTGGGGGTCTGTGTGCTGTCCTTGTCTGAACAATGAGGGGTGGTCTGAGGTGATGACTTGACGTCCTCACCCCGCCTACAGCTCCAAGCACTTGTCACAGGGAGAGTGTGGCGGCCTTCTCAGTGCTGCCTGGGTGTCCTCAGCGTGGTCCAGGCCCCTTGACCTTCTCCTCGGTCACTCCTCACCTCTTTCTCTTCTACTCCAAGCCCTGTGTTAAAGGGCACTTAAAAAAATTATTATTTATTTAGCTGCACTGGGTCTTAGTTGTGGCACATGAGATCTTCAGTCGTAGCATGCAGGATCTAGTTCCTTGACCAGGGATTGAACCCAGGCCCCCTGCATTGGGAATGAGGACTCAGCCATTGGACCACCAGGGAGGTTTCTAAAGGGTAATAAATACAACACTTGTACAGATATAATATGAACAAAGATTTTATTTGACTCATTAATTAATATAGGGCCAGTAAGATATTAAAACCACACACACATCTCAAACAAGAATGCTGAGATAAAATTTCTCATAGAGGCAAAATTAGTTAGTATAATGCAAAATTAGTTAATATTCTATAAGGTAGCAGTTCTCAAAAGTTTCCATCTCAGGATCCCTTTATACTCTTAAAGCTGATGCAAGACCTCAAGGAGCTTTTGTGTATGTGGGTTAGATCTACCAATATTTGCCATGTTAGAAATTAAAACTGAGGACATTTAAAAACACAGGAGCATACCAACAAGCACCCATTCCATAAGCCATCAGAGAAATGGCAGTAACATTGTGTCATGTAGCCCCCAAAAAGGCACCATATGCCTGTGAGGAAATGAGAGAAAAATAGGCAAATAATATTAATATGAAAATGGGTTTGATCTGACAGACTCCCTGAAAGCATCTTGGGCAACTTCCAGATGGACACAGATGACACATGAGTGAGCTCCACTGCTATTGGGCAATAAAATGGAATGTCTGGGGTTAGTTTTTCCTTATTGGGTAGAAATCAATTATATCTCTACCAGATAAAATTCATTTCCATCATCATGGACAAGGATCATTTGTATCACTATGAGTTTCCTACAACTTCTATAAAGCTGGAAAATAGCTTTGTTGATTGAGATCTGTTTAAGGTGTTCATTCTGGTAGAAGAAGATAATCCTTTTGAGATCCACTAGATAGAACCCAGAACTCCACTGGCAGGACACTTGATTTTGCCCATTTCTGAGTCTTTGCAAAATTTTCCCTGACATAAGGGAGCCATCCTCTGGTCTCCCAGGTGACAGGGTGTTTTGGCTCCCTGTTCTTTTTCTGGCTTGTTGTTATGGCATAAGCAGCATCGCCAGCTTCCCTTGGGTCTGTCTCTTTGGTTCTAAAGAGCTTACTGAGGAAGTAAAAAGACTGCAGTAAAAAGATCATCATAATTCTAATTATTCTCCAGGCAATGCGGAAGAGAAAAAGCATAAGGATAAACATATTGACATTTGTTCCTGCAACAGCGTGATTCCAGGAAAGGCCTCACTGGAGCTTGGTCTTCCAGGTGGTGTGGTGTTTTCAACATGGCAGACAGAGTTGTCAGGAAGCAGCACTAGACGAAACTGCAAAATCTGGGTCACTTCAATGTGTAAGCCGTCTCTACCTCGAGTTTCACCCTGATAAGGACATTATTTCTTGTGCCCTGGAAAGAAGGACAAAGGCACTATCTTGGTCACTAGGCCAGGATGATGGAACTGAAGTCTAAATCTCATGGGAGCAGATGGGGGGCATCCTGAGGACTCCAGTTGTAAACGTCTAGAAGATTGGACTAAGGAGAAGAAGAGGCAGGGAAATCAGCAAAGATCTGGCCAGAGCAAGATAACTTAGATAGGATGACTGGCCAGTTTTTGTTTGTACTGGGGTTGCTTTTGGCTACAAAGGATATATATATATATATAAAACCCTTTATCATGACTTAAAGGATTATTTGTCAAAGAGAGCAAGCACTCCACTTTGCTTACCACATGGAGCTACACCTTAATGCTTATCACTTCATAGCCACACAGTGGCTGCTGCATCCCCAGAAGTCTTCTAGTAGGTTAGAAGGGGAAAGAGGCAAATGCAGAAAGAGATACACACAATCACATGTGCACACATACATGTATACACACAACTTCTAGAAACGAAAAGGTCCCTTGGGGCTTCTGTTATTTTCACTGGCCAGAACCATTTAAAAAACTCCCCAGGCAGATGGCAAATAGATTGTTTTATCTTTTCAACCTTTCTAATAGAGGAAGTCAAGGAAAAATTGGTTATAAATAGCCTTCAGCAGACAACACACAGTGTCCACCCCAGCACCCTTGCAAGAAATGTGAGAGTGGGCAGACTTGACACTCAACTCCAGGTAAGGAACCAGGTAGGAAAAGGCAGATCCTTGGTTTGGTCCAGAGCTGCCTGACTCCCCATCCTCTGTTGATGACCCTGCCTCCCTTCCCCCCATGTACCTTCCTAGAGGCAAACATGCCTGTGGCTTATTTTGTTTCCAATTTTATGAATGTTGCCCAATGTTTCATAACTCCATGACTTTTCTCGTGCTTTCATATGTGCCTGGGGCCTGCCCTGTCCCACCCTCCTCTTCCACATGGTGCTCAGGCCATGTGCAAGCCACGAGGAACACCACAGTAGACAAGACCTTGGAGTACTTGCCCTCATGGAACATTGACTTTAGACTCCTTTGACTTATATACCTTGGGAAGGGGCAATACTAAGTATGAAGCCCATTTCTGGTTGGCTGTGAGCAGTCTACAGAAAGGTTATCATGTCCATTTTAGAGACAAGGAAACTGAGACTTGCAGATATTAAATGACTTCCTCAAGATCACAAAGCTCGAAAGTGATGGAGGTGGGTTTGAACCTGGGTTTGCCTGACTTTAAAGTCCATGTGTTGTGCTACCTTATTGTGTTGCCTTCCCTTTTCAAAGGACAGTCCTACATCTATTTGTGAAGACTGTAGTCAGGTTCCCCCAGAGTCTTTCTTCTCAGGAGATACATGTCCATTCTAATCACCCAATCCTCCCTAGGCTGTGTGTCTTCAGAGGAAGGGCTTGAGCCCTATTTCATTTCTCATCTTTGGAGTTGTCTAACATTGTCTAACACAGACTGAGAACCCAAGAACCCAAGAAAGTTAGGTTTGAATCCCAGCTCCTCCGAGACTGTTGACTTTGGGCAATCTGTTTAACCTCTATCTGGTGAGTGACCCCATCTAAAAAGTAAGCATCAGATGGAAAAATTTCTACTCTGTCATCTGATCAGCCTCCCAAATGCTTTATTTGTAAGCAGAGGGTATGAGCTTGCAAGGTTTTTGTCATGGATGGCCAAAGCTCAAGCTTAGTTCTGACTCCTTGCCATGTGATTTTCCCTGACTTTCAGCTCTATAAAATGGGAACGGAATACCTGCTCCAAGGAGGATCAAAAATAACATCTGTTATAATAATGAGACTTGCTACCAAATCACTGAATGCATTGCATAGGCTGAGATCTCTGCTCAGCCCCTTTCACATGTTATTGCATAAAGACTTTCAGAAACATAGGAAGAAGTGCATCATTACTGTTCCCACTTTTTTGATGGAAAAAGAGAGGTTAAATAACTTGCCTTAGGTTACATCGATGGTCAGGTTTAATTTCAACTCATAGTTGGCTCATAGCAAGTGAGCCAACTCACTTGGCTCATAGTTGGCTCAGTCAACTCACAGTAAGAAGATTTTGCTTTTAAAAGGCTGCTATTTCAGATATGCAGATGACACGACCCTTATGGCAGAAAGTGAAGAAGAACTAAAGAGCCTCTTGAGGAAAGTGAAAGAGGAGAGTGAAAAATTGGCTTAAAGCTCAATATTCAGAAAACTAAGATCGTGGCATCCAGTCCCATCACTTCATGGCAAATAGATGGGGAAACAGTGGAAACAGTAGCTGACTTTATTATTTTTGGGCTCCAAAATCACTGCAGATGGTGACTGTAGCCATGAAATTAAAAGACACTTATTCCTTGGAAGGAAAGTTATGACCAACCTGGACAGCATATTAAAAAGCAGAGACATTACTTTGTCAAAAAAGGTCTGTCTAGTCAAGGCTATGTTTTTTCCAGTAGTCATGTATGGATGTGAGAGTTGGACTATAAAGAAAGCTGAGCCCAGAAGAACTGATGCTTTTGAACTGTGGTGTTGGAGAAGACCCTTGAGTCCCTTGGACTGCAAGGAGATCCAACCAGTCCATCCTAAAGGAGATCAGTCCTGGGTGTTCATTGGAAGGACTGATGTTGAAGCTGAAACTCCAATATTTTGGCCACATGATGTGAAGATCTGACTAATTTGAGAAGACCCTGATGCTGGGAAAGATTGAAGGCAGGAGAAGGGAACGACAGAAGATGAGATGGCTAGATGGCATCACTGACTCAATGGACATGAGTTTGGGTAAACTCTGGGAGTTGGTGATGGACAGGGAGGCCTGGCGTGCTGTGGCTCATGGGGTCGCAAAGAGTCAGAAACGACTGAGCGACTGAACTGAACAACTGATTAATATAAAATGAAACCACGAAAATAGAACGTGATGTGAAACGCTAATCCAGGTGCCCAACACAGGTGAGTGAGTGCATGAATCAACAAACAAATCTGTCTTCTCCACCTTTTATCTTTTCCCCCACTCATATCTAGCAGAATGCTAGACAGATGTCAGACATGCAGTGTTTATTGACAAATAACAACTAAATGAACGAATAGGCATATGCACTTCTGCATTCTTCTCTTACGGCGTTTACCCTGCTCATTCATTCCACTGATACACTAGGTGCCTACTGGGTGCAGAATCTATTTTAGAGGGGAGGGATGAACCCAGAGCGAGGGATAAAACAACTGCTCCGGAAGTAGTTTGTTGAACTAATAATGAGATGGAGAGACCACAGGGACTTCCCTGGTGGTCCAGTGGTTAAGACTCTCCACTTTCGATGCAGGGAGTGTGGGTTCCATGCCTGGTCAGGAAACTAAGATCTTGCATGGCACAGCCAAAAACAAACAAACAAATAAACAGACCACAGAGGACTTTCCCTCAACAGACATCATGAACTGGAATCTGAAGCCAGCTCCTGAGATCAGCTGATGCTTTTGGGAAAACAAACCAGCCACCTGCCTTGTTGATCATGTCATTTGATATGCCATTTCTGTCTCCGCTGTTCTCTGGACATTTGAAAGTGGAGAGGTGCTCCCCTGTTCAGAGAGCATCTCCCTTCCTTTCTTGTAGTCTGGCCTCAGTTCAGATGATCATCCCCATCTGGTGATACTGCAGTCAGCTCCATGAGAGTTGACTGTGATGGTCCTCTGGGAATATTATGATCCTGAGTGGGACTGAATGGGAGGGAGAGGTGCAGTGAAGGCTGCTCTCTGACAAAGATCTTGGGACACCACCTACTACATCACAATCCATTTGGAGATGACTGTTTAATAAATGCCACTCAAAAATTTCCCTGAGTTCTTAGCCAAGTCACGCCAACTTACCAGGCCACAGTTTTCTCATCTTTCAAATGCGATAACAACTCTTGCCCTAGCTTCCTGTTGGTCTTCCACTCCTGCACTCAGGCTTTCCTGCCTTGGAGCCTTTGACTTCACTTGTGGTGCTTTTCTCTCTTCTGTTCACACAGATGGCTCCACTCCATCCTTAAGGTCTTGGCTGAAAAGTCACCTCCTCAGAGAGGTCTGTCTAAAGTAGTAGGCTACTCTCCTTAATCTCCTAGTTCCTTTCTGTCAGAGGACCCTCATTATTATATGTGTCACACTTGAAATTATTTTCATTCGTTTATAAACATGTTCATTATTTATCCTCCGTGAACCGTCTTATCCCTGCTGTGTCCCCATGATGTGGCTTAGTGCCCAGAACATAGTAAACACTCAATAAATATTTGTTGGGTGAATCAATAATAGGCAGTTGGGAAATTAGATTGTTTTCAGTGCTGCCGACATCATCATTATAGAGGGATGGAGATCTGGCTTGAGAGATAGTGGACATCTGGTACCTGAGTGCTTCCTCAGCTGCCACAGAATGACATTCTCTGCTAGCACATCAGTGGATGTGTCTTCATTCTCTGAGCAGCAGGAGAAACAGAGATGAAATAGCACAGGCCAAGGGAACAAGTCATGTTATCAGGAGACAGGGTCTGATGTAGCTGAGTTGCCCTCTCAATCCACGTGGAAGACTGGAATGTCTGATCGCAAGACAAGGAGATAATTTGCTTCCAGATCAATTTGTGTGGAGGAATGGAAAGTGAGCTCAGCTGGTACAGAGGTCTGACTTGTGTCTTAACTTCATCACTTAGGAGTTGTGCGATCTTAGGCAGTAGCTTACTTCCTTGAACCTCATTTTTCTCTTCTTTATGAAGCTGAGGATACAGTGAGAGTTAAATATAATAACAGTAGATATAATTGTGTTTGTAAAATGTCAAATATGATGCATACACAAAAGATTCCTTCCTCTCCCATTTCTTCCTCCACATCCTCCTCTTCTTCCTGCTTATCCTTCCTCCACTTCATCCTCTCCCTGATTCTCATGTATTACTATCTCCTAAGTCTGGACTTTCATTATGGGAAAGCAAATAGCAGATTTATGAACAGTAAAGGAGAGAAGGGATAGCAGGATTGCCTGTCTCTCAGTTATCTGACATAGAGGTGATTAAACATCAGTCTGGACACCTGGATTTTATTGGATTCTCATACAATATGGCTTGGCTAGAGGATTTAAAGGGATACAGAAAAGATGGAAGTGGGAGGGTGGAGCAAAACATCTTGAACTAATCTCTCCTACTCCCTGGGCCTTGTTTTCACCTTTTGTGAAGAGATGGGGGTCTACTGAGGATGGCCAAGGAGTGACTCTGCTAGGAAAGAGTCTGGAGCCATCATGGTACCCAGCAGCAAATAGTGCTGTGATGGACTAGTAATATCTGCTGCGAACCCATCAAGAGGAGTCATGGCACAGGTGCCTTGGACTGGTCCTTCCTGGTTCAAAGTGTCTTCTTATAGTAATTCTCTAACTGCATTGTCACAGGGAATCAACTTGGAGATATATACAACCTAATAATTTTGTCTATGACAGAGGTGCAGACAGAAGTATTATAAAAAGGATCCCTGTTTTCTAAGACTTCAACCTTAAAGTTTAAGGAGTTGCTTCCTAACAGCCTTTGATAATCCATTAGGAATCAATCACTCATGAACTTAACTAAGCCTTTTGGGAAATGATTGAAAATTTCTACCTCAGCAGCCTCCTGGGGAAATGAATTCCATAAGTTTATTATCTGCTGCATCACCTGATGCTTCTTTGTAAATTTCTGCTAAAATCATCCAAGCTACAGGAAAGATGGAAGTGGAAAGGTCCCAGCCTCCAATCAGGAGCTGGTGAACGTGCTCACCGCCACCTCTCGGCCTGTCCTGAATTCTGTGGATTTCCTCTCTCTGCTCTCATTTGGTACCTACCCAGGAAGAAAAGGATGGTTGTTGTGGTTTTTAAGTAACAGCCCATGGAGTGAAGATGGCTCTGATCCGTCAAAGCTTGGATTAAATGCTATCTCCTCCAGAGGACCAAGGGGAAGACTCAGACCCAGGGGATGCCACAAGATAGCAGCAGCCTGAGTCCCTGAATGACTAAGTGAAGCAGAGGTCCCTTCCTTTCCTGCTACTCTACAGCTTGCACTGGACTCTGCTGGGAGTGAAAAGTAAACCTTTACTGTGGTCATCCTCATTAAGGGTTTGGGTTGTTAGTTACAGCAGTTGGCCTACCCGTATGAATAAGTCATCTCCACCAACTCTCAGAATAATTAGAATCTGCATAAACAGAGCTTAAAATAGATATATGTGTGTTGAATCTGTCTTGGTCTGTCCCTATTCTGATTAGAAATTTTCTCTAATTTCTCAGTCATTGAGTCATTATCATTTAATACTTAGCATATATATCAGCTATCTACCACTGCATAACAGTAGTACTATAAAGTTGTGATTTAAAACAACTTGAATTTGTTATCTCACAGTTTCTGTGGGTTAGAAGTCTGGACAGGACATTGTTGTTCAGTTGCTCAGTCATGTCTAACTCTGAGACCCTATTGACTGAAGCACGCCTGGCTTCCCTGTCCTTAACCATCTCCTGGAGTTTGCTCAAACTCATGTTCATTGAGCCGGTGATGCCATCCAACCATGACATGGTTGGACATGACATAGGTGTGTCTTTATGAGATTATAACTAAGATAATGGTTAGGGCTGGGGTTTCATCTGGTTGCTTGACTGAGGAAGGGTCTGCTTCCAACTCAGTTCTTGGCAAGTTTCAGTTTTTGAGCCATGGGACTGGGAGCTTCAGTTTCATGATGACTATTAGTGAAGGTTGCCCTCGGCTCCTAGAGGTTGCCTGCAGTTCTTTGATGCGTGACATGCCCTAAGGTGGCTATTTGTTTGCTTAGAAATAGGAAGAGACTAAGAGATTCCACTAAGAAGGGTGCTGCAATCCAATGTAACACAATCACATAATCACTTACATGTAATCATGTATATCTAAACACTCTTGCTATATTCTATTGGTTAGAAGAATTGATGCATTTGACTAAATGGTGCTGGAGAAGGCTCTTGAGAGTCCCATGACTGCAAGGAGACCAAACCAGTCAATCCTAAAGGAAATCAACTCTGAATAGTCATTAGAAGGACTGATGCTGAAGCTGAAGCTCCAATACTTTGGCCACCTGATGCAAAAAACTGACTCATTGGAAAAGACCCTGATGCTGGGAAAGATTGATGGCAAAAGGAGAAAGGGGCAGCAGAGAATAAGATGGTTAGATAGCAACACTGACTCAATGGACCTGAATTTGAGCAAACTCTGGGAGACAGAGGAGCCTGGGGTGCTGCAGTCCATGTGGTTGCAAGGTTAGACACAACTTATCTACTGAACAATAACAATGACATTGGTTAGAAGCAAGTCACAGGTTATAGGCACACTCGAGTTATTTTTTATTATTTCCCTCATAGTTTGTAATCTCTAGCTGTAGTAGGATGACAAGCCCTGAGTAAATACTATGTGAGAGAATTAATGGGCGGTGGGAGCTTCATGTTTCTGGGGAACGAAGTAATTTCCTAATGTCTAGGGAGTCTAACCAATGCCCCAGTGGTTAAAGAGGTATGTCTAACTTCTATAAGTGCCATTTGCTTCTTCTTATCCCCTCCTAACTGAACCCATGGCCCAGTAGGGCCTAACCAGTAGCCCGAGGCTTCCCAACAGCTGTGGTGTCCTGCCAGGAGGCTTGAAACAGTAATTGTCACTGAAGCCAAATGTAATGAATTAGACAGCTTGACTATTTGCATTTAATTTATCACAGTT
Organism: Cervus elaphus; assembly: GCF_910594005.1. NCBI lineage: Eukaryota > Metazoa > Chordata > Mammalia > Artiodactyla > Cervidae > Cervus > Cervus elaphus. The sequence goes on from NC_057836.1 coordinate 46,200,441, forward strand.
GCATCACAAAACTGGGGCATGATGAAGGATTGCTGTCAAAAAGGAAAATAGGTGTAAAGAGGTCCTTAGGCACCTATGGAGAAGGACTGGGAGGAAAACAGAACTCCTCTCCATTGAGCTCCCTCTGTGTGCCAAATGCTGCCCCCGCCTTCGCAAGCACAGTCATTTAAATCTAACAAGTGCTCTGTGAGCTAATGTAATATATTCTTTTTTCAAATGAGGAAACGGAAGTTCAGAGAGGTTAAGTAACTTGCTCAAGGGCACACAGCTAATGAGTGGCGGGGCAGGACTATACCCTGGCTCTATTTGACGCTGGGCCACTGTGCGTACCCTAGTGGTGCCAGCATGAGTTCTCGACACTTAGCTTCATTATCCACACACATTTATACAACTCATCTACATATAGATGTCACAGCAGGGGCCCACTGCTGGGGAAAGCTTGGCTGGAGTGAAGGCAGGGGAGCAAAGGGGAAGGGGAGGAGGCGAGTACAATATCGCCTTCCTATATCGTGGCTTTTTGCAACTCAAGGTGGAAGAGCAGAAAAGCAGCAGACAGCTTGGAGATCTTCCAGGTAAAGGCTTGAAAAGCTATCGATAAATCCTGGTCTGTTTAGAGAATGCTTGGATTATGTCTACAAGTTGTCAAATACTTTTAATTTTTCCACCCCCACTGTCACCTTCATAGACGTCCATCGTCTCTCTCTTAGGGACGATTGTAACACCTCATGGGTGGCCAGCTCCAGTCCTATTGCTGTCTGGCCCATTCTAAATAGGGTAGTTAATAGGAGTTCTTTAAATCAGGTTAACCATTTAAATCTCTTGCTGGGAATGTTTCAAGGGCTTCCCTTTGCTTTTAGGACCACATCCAAATTTGTAGACATGATGTATAAGGCTCACAAGGTTTGGCCTCTGTTTACTGTCCCATTTCTCATCACTCCCTTCTTGCTCTTTCCAACTGAGGAGAAATTCTTTTTTTTTTTTTTTTTTTATATTCTCTTTGGCCTCAAGCACTTACTTAGGACAACTCTCGCTTTCCATGTCTCTGCATTCCAGATGCTTACATAAATAAACGTGGGGTTTTTTTTTCTTCTTTTTTTAACTCTGTGTAGCATTCCCTCTTCTAGAAATTGCACCTTGATTTTCCCTTGAGGAACCCCCACTCTCAGACCATGTGGTTTGCTGGAGTGAATTTGCATTCCAATGCCAAGGGTGGTCACATGACCCAGGCCTGACCAATCAGTGCTCTGCATCTTCCTGGTCACAGTGAATCCATCCAGGAATTGGCTGTGAGCCTGGCCAATGAGCATAGCATGATCTGGAGTGGCTAAGGTGAAGGCACAAAAAGCTAAATATTCTGGATCCTTCTTAACTAACCCCTGGAGAAAGCCTGCTTGAGAATGAAGCTCATGCAGATACTAGAACCCAGAGGCAAAGAAAGAACATTTCTTGAACTATATTTTCAGCAACTAGATCTAGACATAGCCTGAAGCATGAAACCCTATACTTTTCAGTTATGTAAACCTATACATTATCTGTTATTCTTAGGCCATTTTAATTCCACTTGCACTCACAGGGGATCTGCCTGATGTACTTATCTTTCCAATTACAGCCAAAAGCTCTTTATTCAGCCTTTCTCTACTTTTCAAGAAATTCTCCTTTACTTACAGACACACTTCACAAGCCTGTTTCTCCAAGGTGACCTGCACCAAGATCACGTGATTGTGAGTGATGAAATCAGCACTTGAACCAGATGGTTAACCTCTGGTCCCCCTTCCATCATACCCAGAGACCTCCTCCTTCTCTGGCCTGACCTTCCATGTTCCCTGATGCCCATACAGATCTTCAGTCTCCTCTCTTACTTCAGGAGACTCTCTGCTCTTCAAATGTATTTCCATCTTGGAGGTGGAAATTCTGTTGATAAATTGTGAGGATCACTGGTCCTGCCCTCCTTTACTTTAAGAGAAATTGTTATTTATTTGACTGTGCCAGGTCTTCCTTACAGCATGTGGGATCCAGTTCTCCGACCAAGGACTGAACCTGGGCCCCCTGCTGGGCCACCAGGAAGTCCGGCCTTGTTTTACTTTTCAGTAAAACTCAAAACTTTCACTCATTATTGGTTAATCAGTGATATTTATTGAGAGCCTACTATGTTTTCAGTAGAGTTTCAGTAGAGTTGTCAGTGAACAAATTGGTAAAAAAAATTAAAAATTCCTCCTAGCAAGGAATGTACATTCTAGCAGAGGGGCGAAGTAATCAAAAAAGAAATAGGAGTTCCTTGGCGGTCCAGTGGTTAAGACTCAGTGCTTTTGCTGCCTTGAACTGAGTTCAATCTCTTTTTGGGGAACTAGGATCTTGCAAGCTGTGTGGCTTGACAAAAAAAAAAAAAAAAAAAGAGTACATAGTTTATTAATAATAAGAGCTAAGGAAAAAATAAGGCACATGGTGAGAAGAAATTCCAGGTATGAGTGGGACAAAGTAAATTTTATATAGAGTGGGCAGGGATGACCTCACTGAGAGGGAGAGCTTTGAGCAAAACTTTGAAAGATGTGGGGGAATGATCCATGTGACTCTGAGATCCAGGCACAAGGAACAGCATTTTTAAAGACCTGAGAGGAATATATACTGATGGGTTACATACTCCTATAGTAATTATACTTTACTTTTTCAATTATAAGTATGTTAGATCATTAGCTTTTTTAAAAAAGTCTTCAATGAATTTGTTACAGTATTGTTTGTGTTATATGTTTTGTTTTTTAGCCATAAGGCAGGTAGGATCTTAGCTCCTAGACCAGGGACTGAGCCTGCACCCCCTGCATTGGAAGCTGAAATCTTAACCATTGGACCACCAGGGAAGTCCCTAGATCATTAGCTCTTACGATACAAATCTCTCCATCTCCCTCTCCTTCTCTCTCTCTCCCCCTACTCCTCTTTCTCTCTCCATGTTTTATTTTCTCAGTGTTTCAGTTTTGGGTATTTTATACTGATGGCTCTGTGAGTTCACAGATTTGTTCTTCTATTGAATCTATTATTATTAAGCCCTGAATTCTTCATTTCAAAGATTGTATTTTCAAGTTCTAGAATTTATGATTAGTTCTTTTTCTCATCTTTCCTTTATTTTCTAAAATTCCCTGTCTGTCCACTTGTTCTGCATATGTTTTCTTCCAAAATTCATTTATATGTTCATACTAATTATTTCAAAGTCCTGGTTTGCTCATTCTCATGCCTTGGCCATCTGTAGGTCTATCTATATTGGCTATCTTTTCTCTTGATTATGGGTCATATTTTCTTGCTTCTTTGCATAGCTTCTAATTTTTAATTGTATGTTGGATATTTTGATTAAAAGAACAATAGAGACTGAGCTAGAATCTATCTATATCTATCTATCTACCTATCTATCATTTATCTTCTCCCCTACTCAAGGGAGGACACCTTTTTCTCTATCAGAAGGCTAGGATGAGAGGCTAATCATTGATATTCCACCATGATCAAGCTGAGCTGGGCTAACATGAAGTTTGAATTAGTTTTAAGTTTACCTCTGGTTTTAAATGAGATAATAGAGATCTCTCTTTGTCTTTCATCCCTAAATCCAACTTCCTATGCTGCCACTGCTGATGGACTGGTTCTCTGATATTATAAGAATGTGAGCTAGGAGGGATTTGGTTTGCAGCTTTCATTAGTTTTAATTCACCTCTGGATTCAACCTAAGCACTGCACAAAACTGCAAGATCCATCTCTGTTTCAAGCTCCACCTCCAGAGCTGCTTACTCAGCACAGTTCCTGTGAGGGAGAACTGCTTGGCCAAGAGATTTATTATTGCACTTGGACTCTTCTAGATTCCAATCTGCCTTGCCAGCCCACATTGTCAGTAAAAGTTTCCTGGTTTATCCTTGTTTCAGCAACATTCCTCTGCCTGTGGCAGGTCTACTCTTCTGCCTGCACAAACCCAGGTCAGGTAATTTATCCCAGGTACTTTTCTTCACCAGTATAGGGCTTGTTTTACCTGCATCTACCACTGGATGCTTGTACTGCATCTGCCACTCTTTGGTGACTTTACTTTATCTGATGTCTTCTTCTGCTATTGATGGTTACAAAATCCTTTGTAACCCTGGGCATCCCAGCTGGCAGTGAATCTCCTATGCTACTTTTCATAACAGCTATAACATTTGTGATTACTTATAAAATTCCTTCCCTGGTGGCTCAGAGGGTAAAGATTCTGCCTGCAATGTGGGATACCTGGGTTTGATCCCTGGGTCAAGAAGATCCCTTGGAGAAGAAAATGGCAACCCACTCCAGTATTCTTACCTGGAGAATTCCATGGACAGAGGAGCCTGGTGGGCTGAAGTCCATGGGGTTGCAAAGAGTTGGACATGACTGAGTGACTAACACAAACTAACATAAAATTCCTGACTCCCTGGCCAGTCTGTAAGCATCACAAGGGCATAAGCTGTATTTTCTTTGTTTAGTGAAATACACCTAGTGCCTGGCACATGGTGGGGCTCAGGTGAATCATTGTGATAGGTGCTGGGGCAGTAAGTTGCTTAAGAACATCCTGATCCTCCAGGTGCTCATGGTTGAGTGTGGGCCTGGGTCAGAGCAAACCCATTTCTTCCCCCGGAAAAGGATCATCAAAGCCCAGGATTTCTGGGCTGTGTCTCCAACTTCATTATGATTTGGGAAATCATCACCTTTGTCATTGGACACAGAGGGACCAAACTTTCTTTCATCCAACTGGGCCTCCTTCTGTGATTCATCAGCTAAGGGCTGCTCTTCTCTCTGGGTGGAGGAACAGCCTGAATGTGGTGGGAGGGAGCCAAGTCTATGGGAAGATAGATGACCTGTCTTTCCTAGAACTTGTGTGTCTGAACTTGGAGAGAATCATAAGCATAGAAGAGGCTCTGCTGAGTGGTGACCACTGAAATTCAAGTTCAAGAGCCCCTACTAGGTCTTTTGTTCTGTGAACGGCCGGCAGTGAAAGAGATACGTGTACCCCAATGTTCATTGCAGCACTGTTTATAATAGCCAGGACATGGAAGCAACCTAGATGCCCATCAGCAGACAAATGGATAAGGAAGCTGTGGTACATATACACCATGGAATATTACTCAGCCATTAAAAAGAATTCATTTGAATCAGTTCTAATGAGATAGATGAAACTGGAGCCCATTATACAGAGTGAAGTAAGCCAGAAAGATAAAGACCAGTACAGTATACTAACGCATATATATGGAATTTAAAAAAAATGGTAACGATAACCCTATATGCAAAACAGAAAAAGAGACAAGATGTACAGAACAGACTTTTAGACTCTGTGGGAGAAGGCGAGGGTGGGATGTTCAGACAGAACAGCATTGAAACAAGTATACTCTCAAGGGTGAAACAGATCACCAGCCCAGGTTGGATGCATGAGACAAGTGCTCAGGGCTGGTGCACTGGGAAGACCCAGAGGGATGGAGAAGGAGGTGGGAGGGGGGATCGGGATGGGGAACACATGTGAATCCATGGCTGATTCATGTCAATGTATTGCAACCACTACAATATAAAAAAAATAAAATAAAAGTTCCTTGGAGCCCCTACTAGGGGAAACAAAGTCAAGATGAGGGAAACATAAACCTTCAGGCATGCAGGAGAGATACTTTCTACCCAATCTCTAATGAGGACTGTTTATTGCTGCTCTCTGTGCTAACACTGTGCTAAACATTTTACGTATATTATTTACATTTATTCTATTTATTTGGCTGCATCAGGTCTTAATTGCAGCTCAAGGGCATCTCTCTAGTTGTGGCATTTGGGCTCAGTTGCCCTGTTGCATGTGGGATCTTTGCTCCCCAACCAGGGATCGAACCCTTGTCCCCTTCATTGGAAGGCAGATTCTTAACCACAGGATCACCAGGGAAGTACCCATAAACACTTTATACTGTTGCTAATATCACTCTGAATCAGGTGTTCTTACAATATCTATGTAGTAGGTGACAAGCTTGGGTTCAAACCAGTTAAACTGCTTGCCAAAATCACACCATTAAGGAGTGATGGAGCCAGGATAGGAAACCTAGGCATTTGATTCCAAAGCCTGTGATATTTCAGCCACCTCTATGTCATCAGTTATCGACTGCATCTGTGCCAGTCCCCTATATGTGATCTTTACAAACATTAGTTCTAGTTTTTGAAACTGGGTAATATTCTATTATAGACAAGGATACCGAGGTTCAGAAAAGGTAAGGAATTTGTCACCACTTATATCATATATGTAAGAGTTGAGATCTAATCCCAAGTCAGTATTACCAACGCCAAAAACTTTTTCCTCTGACCTGGATACTCCTTATGGCCCCATATCCATCTTCATCCCTTCCTTGGCCTCCTCCATGCTCCAGGAGCCTGCTTCTCTGGACTGCACCTGCAAGGCTCTTGACCTTTAACCTCTGGTTGGGTTCAGCTGGTAGAGGAGTAGGAAGCTGAAGCCTCCTGCTCCTTCCTGCTTGACTGTGGGTTTCCAGGGGCTGTGAGTAGCCTCCTTTCCAGGCTCCAGCTCTCACACGGACTCTGATAGTAACTTTCTCTCCCCGTGGACTTTTGGACTTCCTGCCTTTGCTGGCCCCTGGGTGCTCATACTCCCCGTGGACTCTCTGAATCCTGCCCACCCTGTGTGCCCACCCTAGTTCCTTCATTAAAAGTCACTTCAATATACCAGCTGAGTGAGCTTCTGTTTCCTGCCAAGACCTTGACTGATATAATTTCTCATGAGAGATCCAAAATTCAGAAATAAGATTTCAAAAGCTAGCTTGGCTCAGAGCCTGTTTTGAGAAAATGTTCACTTCCCTCCAGAAACCCAGTTTCCGTCCTGGTTGCATCTCATTGTGCCCTCTGGAAGAGTCTGTGGTTGGACTCCAGCCCCTTGACATCAGCCAAGCGCCCATGCCTGGGGTTGGCAAATGTGTGGCATTTCGGGCATCTGTGCCTGGAGCCATCATGTTGCTGCACTTTGGTGACACTGATCATCAAGGCAGTTGAAAGAAGAGACAGTCTAATTAGGCTCATTCTGGGGGTTGGTGGGAAGGAAAGGGACAGATGTCTCTTCCTTGTCGCTGTGGGAGCTGTTCCTACTTGGAGGATGATGTCTGAGTGGGATTTTTGGGCGGACCCTTCAGGAGAGCAACTTTCCAGACTGTCTGAGCTGAGACATGGGAAGATTTGGCTAAGGATCCCATCCTGGGGAGGCATCCTCGCTGCCCATCATGGAGATGTGTTTCTTTTCTTGTCTCTGTCTCCTGACTCACAAAGTGGGTTTGATACATTTCGGGCATTCAGGAGGGCTTGAAAGCACAGGTTGGGGATGGAGATCAGAGTGGAGTGGGAACCTGCAGTGAATCCAACCAGTGATGGGAGCTTCTTGGCAGAGAGTGGGTACTCTCTCTCAGCTGGCTGACAAAGGGCAGGGAAAGGAAGGGATGTTTATGGCACAAGCACCACTGATAGATGCTTCTTGGTTGTCTCAGGTGGTCCTCATTACAGCCTCTGAGATGAGCGCCAGTGCTATCTTACAGTTGACAGGCTCAGAAAGAGAGGTTATGTGACCTGCTCAAGACCACACAGCTTCAAGCGGCAGGGCCAGGATGGTGAACCCAGGTCTCTGTCCTGTCCTGTCCCCTCCACACACACCACTGCAGTTCGGGCGACTCTACAGATGATGAGGACCAATTGGCAAAGCTTCTTACAGCTCTGACTCCTTCTCCCCTGTATCTCCCTGAGGCACTGAGCCAGGCACATGGCAAGCAGAAAGCATCTCATCAGTTCCTCAAGTCCTAGGTGCCTGAGTCCTCAGAGATCATCTGGTGTTTCCCAGCTGGGATGCCTAGAGAAGGTGACCAAGGCCAGAGAGACGGAGGTCACACAGAGCACTGAATTTGATCAGAGCCCCACAAAGGGCCCCTTTAATACCAAGAGTGATGTCCGCCCTTCTTCCCTCTGTTGAGCCAGGCTCCATCTACTCTTCATCCAGACCTGGAATGCTTCTCTCCACTTTGTACATTTATTAAATATCTCCAGGCCACAAAGGTATAGACAGGCTCACCTACTGACAATGATCACAGATGCAGCTTTCCATCAGTACCGAGCTTGAGGGAATAGGCCGACTGGCCCCACTGTCTGGGATGGAATTTTTATTTGTTTTAGAAGTCATCTGAATCTTGTAAACTTCAATTTCTTGAGCCATGAAATAGGAATAAGGGTACTTGCTTCAGTGCATAGTTGTGAGGATCAAAGAGAATGGTTTTGTTAAAATTGAAAAAAATAAAAATGTTGAACCAATATGAGAAGCTGTAGTGACACCGAAATACTTGAATAAGAAGAGTTAGGGACACAATGTAATTATACAAGGCAGCCAGGCAAATGGTTAAAATTTTTTGTTAGTAAACTTGCTCAGTAGAATTGCTTTATGATGCTGTATTAATTTCTGCTGTACAGAATCAGCTATATGTATGCACATATCCCTCTCTCTTGATCTTCCCTCCCATCATTCCCAACCCACTCCTCTAGATCTGACATTGGGTCATTTGCAGTGATGTAAATGGACCCAGAGTCTGTCATACAGAGTGAAGTAAATCAGAAAGAGAAAAAAATATATTGTATATTAAAGAATATGTATGGAATCTAGAAAGCAAATAGTTTTGAGACTTGCAGAGGAAACATTTTTTTCCAGAAAATTTATATCTTTTTTTGTGACATCATTGCCGGGTGGCTGATGGAGGTTGTGGTGAGGTTAAAGCCTCTCAAGCCACTCTGTGGTACCCTATTGGTTGTTACAGGGATGTTACTCATAATACGGAATGGGCTTCCATATCTTGTGGGACCCAGTGGTTATCTTAATATCAATTCTAGAATGGCAGAGCCCAGAATGATAGCCACTAGCCACAGTGGAAATCTGTTAGAAATCTATCAGACTTAGAAAGTGAAAGTGAAAGTGAAGTCGCTCAGTCGTGTCCAACTCTGCGACCTCATGAACTGTAGTCTACCAGCCTTCTCTGTCCACGGGATTTTCCAGGCAAGAATACTGGAGTGGTTGCCATTTCCTTCTCCAGGAGATCTTCCCAACCCAGGGACTGAACCCAGGTCTCCCGCATTGTAGGCAGACGCTTTACCATCTGAGCCACCAGGGAAGTCCAGACTTAGAAGAAATTAACAATTCAGTTCCTTTATTACATTTCAAGTGTTAACAGTCACATGTGGCTGAGGGTGCCATGCTGGACAGCTCAGACTGAGAACATTCCTATCATTGCAGAAACTTCTATTGAACAGTGCCATTCTAGAAGACGCGGTAATGTCAAACTGCCAAAATGATCAGAATTCATTTAGTCTGATTCCCAGTTTCACCAAGAAAGGAGGTCCAGAGAAATACAATTGTCTTGTACAGTGTGGTAAAGTGCCCGAGCAGTGACCTAGGGATCCTAAATAGTCAACAGACACTCTGGGTGATGGATATAGCAGCCCAGGTTGTTTCTGAAAGGTAAAGCCGTTCCTTCCTGCTGAATCCTTCCAGAGTCAGAACAGGTGTAGCTGGTGCTGGGAGAGGTAGACACTTCTTGGGTGATAAGGAGGAGGTAGGCTGTTTGCTGAGACTACTGGTTGTAGATGGCTCCCCTCAGGAGCGGGGATGCCATCTGCTTTCTCAGAGCTTGCCAAGAAGCCCTGGTGTAGTTCTGTGATTCTGAGATTCCTGGCTTTTAAGCTCCTACCAGTCAGATGACTGGCCAGCCAAAGATGGACTTGGCTCTTACTCTGGTAGAAGAACACGGAGACACAGGGGTCACACAGACCTGGGGTCAGATCTGTGGTCCACCACCTGTGGATGGGAAACTATGTGCCAGCCGTTTGAATCTTGGTTTTCTCACCTAAAGCCTGAGAGTAGCACTAACAGTTGTTTCCTCTTTGGGTTGTTGAAAGCTTCCTGTATCAGATTATGCCTGTGGAGTGTTTAGCGCAGAGCCTAACTGCAATGAGTGCCCAATAAATATGAACTCTTATTAGATGTGATTTAATTGGCAAGAGTTCCCAAGATGTCAAAATCTGATTGTTATCCTAGTTAATGTCATCTCTATATGAGATGAATGCATAAATCTTTTGCAGGGCTTAGCACATTATGCCTTCATCTTTTTGACTTTTTCATGCTAAATTGATTTCTGTGGCTATAGCTGGCACCTGCAAGAAGGCACCCCTTCTGCCCTCCTGGGGTAATTGTCACGAGCTTTGGGGAAAGGGCAGATTGGGGAAACCCTGAAGGGTGGACCTGAGAAGGGGCTGTCTGTTTGGGGTCAGGATTCCTGCAAGTCTTTGAAGTTCACTCACCTCTTACCTCTGGTGCGTAACTAGCAACAATATCACCTAACGGTGGTTTTGAGACTGAGCCCAGAAGCTCTTACCCTCACACCCCAGCCACGAATCTGCCATAATCACTGTTTCCCAGCCCCCGACTTCAAAGAGAAGCTGCGACAGAGGAAATCCATTTCAATCTGTGAGGACACTGGTCACAGCACTCCTGTTGAAGGCTCTTGCCAAGCAAGGTCAGAGAGGAGATGTGTGTGCATTAATACCCACAGATGGACAGATCATCATGCCCCGAGAAATGCGAATTGCAGACAAACGCATCCACAAGCAGGGTGGAGGATTAGGCAGGTGGCCTGGCGGAGTGGGGGGGGGGGCACATTATGGAAGGAAAGATATTCCAAAACCAGCAGCCCTCCAAGAGGTGATGATCTGCCCACAGGCTGAGATTTCTAGGGCCTGTCTTCCATTCTAGGGGGCCTAGGAAATGATTTTTTATAACCAGGGCTTTTTATTCTATACTTCCTATTCAACCTTCCTCTCGGGTGGTTCTAGTGGTAAAGAACCCGTCTTATAGGCGATGCAAGAGACACGGGTTTGATCCCTGGGTCGAGAAGATCCCCTGGAGGAGGAAATGACGACCCACTCCAGTATTCTTGTCTAGAGAATCCCATGGACGGAGGAGCCTGGTGGGCTACAGTCCATGGGGGTGCAAAGAGTCAGACACGACTGAGCAATTGAGCACACATTCTGGGCACCTAAGGATTCTGAGGCCTGGATGTTGAGCTCTTCAGTCTAAGAGCATGTCCCAGGGATCATTTCCCTAGATGGCAAAGGCAGCTAAAAGAGAAAAATGACTTTATTTCTTAGTTCTGTCTCTCAGTCACTTCCTCATTTGCCCATTTATTGAATGCACATGCATCAGACATGTAGTGGATTCTACTTCTGTTATTCAGTTTTCTCGGCTGCAACACGGGATCCTATTAGAACCCAGATCGCTGGGCTGTTGTAAGGATTCAATTAAATGATGTACATCAAGCTCTTAACACAGAGCCTGGAAACAGAGTGTGTGTTTAGTAAATGGTGGTTATTATTAGTGTAGCACATAGGAGCTCTCATGATGGGCATTGGAGCTACAGAGAGACCAGGCCACCTCTGTTCTAGGAAAGTTCTTGCTGAACAGAGAAGGTGATAAAGCATTATGTGAGTACAGAAGAGGGGGTGACTAATTTTGCGTGGAGGGACAAAGCAGTTTTCAGAGACGGGGAGCATTTCAACAGGGTTTTGAAGGATGGATAGGAATTCACCATTTAAGGGCAGGAAAGTCTTTTCCTGATGAGGGATCAGCATGTATGGAAAAGCAAAGGTCCATAAGAAACCTCTCTTGCCCTCTCTCTATGTCTTAGGCTGAGGCCCCAGACAAAACCTGCCAAGCAGCTAACTCATTCACCCTTGTGTATTCTGGGCCACATGCCAATCTCAACGCCCCACTGGCCCAGAAGGACTCAGGAATCCAGAGGCTGTGACCCTGAACCAGAACCAAGCACTACTGAGCTTATAACTAGTCATGATTTTGATCATACGATGTTGGCTCCTAGATCTGACCTCCCTAGAGGGCCCACAGGGCTGCCTCCATCTTTCCAAGGCCTGTCAAAACAGAACCCTTGTACTTGTTCTGAAATTTGATCTGCAAAAGGCTGCCTGACAAGGGAGATGGGGAATCTGGGAGCCTGAGTGGGGTTGGAAATTGCTTTTCCTTATGGGTTCAGTTGCTCAGTCATATCTGACTCTTTGAGACCTCATGTACTGTAGCCTGCCAAGCTCCTTTGTCCATGGAATTTTCCAGGCAAGAATACTAGAACTGGTTGCTACTTCCTCCTCCAGGGGATCTTCCAGACCCAGGGATTGAATTCTCATCTCTGCTGTCTCCTGCATTGGCAGGTGGATTCCTTACCACTAATGCCACCTGGGAAGCCTGATTTTCCATCGTTCCTGATTAAGGAACAGAGGCAACATGAGAACTCAGATGGGGCTTGTTCTAAAGTCGCAGGACTCCTAGGACTTGCTCCTGGTGCCCACCTTACTTCCCAGCCCCTCACTCCTCCTGCTGGGGCCCCTCGCCTGCACTTATTCTTTACGCATGCTCTAGGTGCCAGAGACTCCTATATGTGATTGGTGCCACAGGAAACAGATGAAGTCCTGGTCCCCATGCAGATTTCATTTTCATGGGGATGGCTGAGAATAGCAAAGTCCCTACCTCCCTGGGGCTATTGTGAGTAGAGATGACAGAGAGAGAGCAAGTTGGTCCTGTCAGTACTCAGCTCCATGCGGGAGATAAACATGGAGTGGTAGCAAAGGAGGGACCACTCCCAGTCATCAGGGAAGGCCTGTGAGAACATCTGACCTTGACTGGAGTCTGAACGATGGGGCAGGGAAGCACCTTCTGGTCAAGCGATACTGCTGCTACCTTTGGGTAGAGCAGCCTGGGCTCTGCATCTTAAGAAACTGGCTCTGCACACAGGATGCAGGAAAACCTTGTCCCCACACTTAGTAACTTTGATTATCTTTAGTGCCTTCCCGTTCCAGCCTGCAAGGCTCTCTCAGGGACAATTCGTGGGTCACTGTTCCTGGGAAGATTTCTTAGACCACTGCCACTCCATCAGGTAGAGTTTGTCCCTTTCTCACATTGAATGACCTTTCTCAAACACACCTAAGTGATGTGAATGTTGTTGCTTAGTCGCTAAGTCAGAAGATGCAAGAGACACAGATTCGATCCCTGGCTCGGGAAGATGCCCTGGGATAGGTAATGGCAACCCACTGCAGTATCCTTGCCTGGAAAACTCCATGGACAGAGGAGTCTGATGGGCTACAGTCCATGGGATTGCAAAGAGTCAGACAGGACTGAGCATGCATGTGGGTGCATGCGCGCGCACACACACACAAACACACACACACACACTGTGTGATGTGGGATGCTTGCTTGCTGGTCTCCCTGCCAGTCTGTGAGCATCTCGAGGGCAGGAGTGGTGCTGGGTTCACCCTTATTGCCTGGCACTTCGTTGGACACAGAGTAGGCTCCTGAAACACAGCTGTTGCTGAAAGCGTAAGTGAGTTCGCTCCCTGAGGGCAGAACCCCATCTTCTAATTCTGAACTCCTCCACTGTCCCTCCACCTCAACTTCACAGTGCCTGGTGTAAACTGAGCCCTGATAAATGCTTATGGGATAAATGATTATTTTAATTACTCGTTGAGTCACCACAGGTTTCCTTTAAATAGCACATATCCTGGTGCATTTAACTGTTCATTTGTAAATAATTAACGATGCTACCAGGAAGCTTGGAGAAAGGAGACACACGTGGCAAGGAGGGGCTGGCAGAAAATGACTACATGAGAAGATTAGCAGGAAGAATGGAGAGGAAAGGATGACAGACCTGGGCTTGATGTCCTGGGTGCCAGCCCCTATCTAGCTGCATGACTCCAAACTCTCACAGCTGTCTGCAAATGGAGATCATCTTTTTGCTTTAACTGTTTCTCAGGATGGTCACAGGATCAGATGTATTCACCAGTCTCCTACAACTTGGGATACAACCATGCATGGGGTAGATGAGCTGTCTTCAAAGGCCTTACAATCAAGTAAGCTTATAGATTGTGATAGATTTTACGCTGGTGGCTTCCCACGTGACAACACTCCCTAACGTTCATGCCCTATGTAGACTGCGTCCCTAGGACTTGCTTGGGTCAATGGGCCATCAGCAATCGTAATGTGAGTAAAGGTCTGACAAACACATGTGTGTGCTGGGGCTTCTTCTCTCAGATCCTCACTCTGAGGAGGGAGCCATCGGGCTGTGAAAGAAGCTCAGTTAGACTAGTGGATGATAAGAAGCTCCATGGACAGAGACCTGGAGGCAGAGAGTGGTGGGAATGATGTCCAGCTCAGCATCACTCCCTCTGCAGCTCCTACTGAATACAGAAAAACCTCAGCTCCTTCACGTGGAGCAGAACTGCCCAGCTGAACTTTGTCGAACTTAGAACTATAGAAGTAATAAATCATGGTGGTTTTAAGCATGAAGTTTCCTGGTGGTTCAGATGGTTAAGAATCTTCCTATAATGTAGGAGACATGTGTTTGATCCCTGGGTCAGGATATATAACATATAACAACTTTTATATTTTATTCATTTATCTTTATTTTTAATTTTTTGAATTGAAGTCTAGTTGATTTACAAAGTTGTGTTAGTTTCAGATGTATAGTAAGTGATTCAGTTATACATCTGTATCTATTCTTTGTCAGATTCTTTTCCATTATAGTTTAGCACTAGATATTGAGCATGGTTCCGTGTGCTATACAGTAAGACCTTGTTGTCTATCTATTTTAAATACGGTAGTGTGTATCTGTGGATCCCAGACTCCTAATTTATCCTCTTCCTTCATTTCCCTTTTTGTAACCATAAGTTTTTTTTCTATGTCTGTGAGTCTTAATCTGTCTCATAAATAAGTTCATTTGTATCATTATTTTAGATTCCACATATGTGATATCATATATTTGTCTTTCTCTTACTTAACTTGGTATGATAATCTCTAGGTCCATCCATGCCACTGCAAATGGCATTATTTCATTTACTTTATGGCCCAGCAATATTCCATTGTATATATGTTTCACATCTTTATCCATTCCTCTGCTGATGGACATTTAGGTTGCTTACATGTCCTGGTTATTGTAGATCGTGCCACTATGAACATTATTTTTTGAAGCTTGTAATGTATGACAAAACTCACTAATAATAATTTATTGAGATTATTCTATGCACCAGGCACTGTGCTGACTTGCATGCACCATCTCCCTTCATCCTAAAAATAACTCTGCCAAGTAGCCCTGTACTGATACACGTTTTTGTTTTTACATATAAAGAAATGGAGGCACAGAGAGGCTGAGTAGCTTGCCAGGTCTTGTGCAACTAGTAGTGGTGATGCTGGGATTCAAGCGCTGGAAGACTCACTGTCACCCTTGTGACTTCAAAGTGTGATCCATGGACCAGTATCATCAGCATCACCCGGGAGTGTGTTAGAAATGCACTCCCGAGTCATTGCATCAGCATCTGTGTTTAACAGGCTCCCCAGAGGATTCTGTGCGTGTGAAAGTTAGAGCTGATCTGGACCATGATGGAGCTTATGTTTGGCATGGTTAAAGACCTCCTGGGTGATGCTTGTGCTCATTAAATTTTGACAACCACAGGTCCCTGGGAACAGCTTTGCTTCCAAAGGGCTCAAACTAATTCTCTCAACACTGGAGTAAGCCAAGAGAGGCTTTCAGATAAGAACACATGTGACATAAGGCAAATAATACATCTTTCAGTGCTTGGCAGACTTGAATTTGCAGCTAGCTCCGCCACCTGTTGGGCTTCCTGGTGGCTCAGATGGTAAGAATCTGCTTGACAATGCAAGAGACCCGGTTTCTATCCCTGGGTCTGGAAGATTCCCTGGAGAAGGGAATGGCTCCCCCCTCCAGTATTCTTGCTTGAAGAATTCCATGGACAGAGAAGCCCGGGGGGCTACATTTCACAGGGTCTCACAGAGTCAGACATGACTGAGTGATTAACACTTTCACTGACTGCTGTGAGGCGAGCAGAAGTGAGGCAACTTAGATTAGGAGTAGGCCTTCCTACTATCAGGTAGCTTTCGCTTAACAATGACCACTGTTTGCCAATTAGGACCAATTAGCTTTCACCGATGTTTGCCAATTAGGAAATTAGGAACGGGGCGGAAACCCCCAGGAAAGTCCCGCGCGCGCGAAAGTATTGACCAATGAAATTGCTTTGCAAACGTGTAACCAATCCGCTTCTCACCCTATAAATTTGTGTAACAGCTTGGGCTCGGGGCTCTCTGACCCACACCACTGCGTTGGTTGCGGGCAGAGAGTCCTGGCTCGAGTCAGTTATAACTTCCCTTCCTGCGAGTTGCATTGTCTTGGAGGCCTTCTCTCTTCCCGCTCGGGGATTCGGACATCGGGCGTAACAACTGCCACCTGTTGGCCATGGTAATGAGCAAGTCACTTCTCACCACCCCAACTTCCTCATTTGTAGAATGGGCATGGCAATACCAAGGGAATGCTCATTTTACCCTCCCGTGTGGTCCATCCAAGAAGACAGCTGTTCTTGTGTTTTGGCTACCAAGTTTGTCTTGAACTTCTCTAAGGTATGAACCCCTTTAGAAGACTTGGTACAGACTAGGCCACTTGGTCACTGCCTCTCCCTTATGTGCGAAATGAAGATATTAGCTGCTATCATCTCAAATGAATGGACCTTTATAGCTTCAAGACAGATTCCTGCGATTTCTGTGTGTGTTGGGGAGGGAAAGGAGCTGAGGGTTCTGTACACTCACTGTATAACCTTTCTTCTCAGCTTCCAGAGTTGAAGTCACCCCCCCAACCCCCAACTTTCCCCTTAGGTTTGCTGGCTTAACCCAGAGATCATTTCCAAGACAACTAGGAATTCTTAGTTACAGAAAATGGTTTTGACCATTTTCTTCTTTGATTTCTGGAGGGCTGGGGATGCAGTTTTAGGAAACAGAAGTAAAGGTACTTTAAAAGCTGAAAAATCCAATGTGCACACTGCTGTGTTTAAAATGGATTACCAACAAGGTCCTACAGTAAGCACAGGGGACTCTGCTCAGGGGTAGGTGGCAGCCTGGAGGGGAGGGGGGTTCAGGGAAGAATGGATACCTGTATCCGTTTGGCTGAGTCCCTTGGCTGTTGGCCTGAAACTCACAGCATCATTTGTTAATCGGCTATACCTGATACAAAATAAAAAGTTTCTAAAAAAGCTGAAAAGTCCAAGCCTGGGTGTTAAGTTAGTAGGGGAGATGCTTTGAAGACCAAAGTGGGAGTATGTCTGAGCCCCTCACCTTCTAGCAGAGACCCCTGCTCACAGCACGCATAGAAGGTAGGGTGTGTGGTGGTGCCCTGGCCTTGGCTGGCCTTGGCCCAGCTGAGGGATGCTCACCTCCTATTTTTAGGGTGGGCCCGGGGGAGGAGGAGGGGGGCGGTGGAGGAGACAGCCAGCTGGTGCCCCGGGGATTAGAGTGTCTGGCTGTCTGCACCCGCAGCAAGGAGGAAGGAGCTTGCTTTCCCACCCAGCAGCGCAGCCCCGCAGTCAGACATGTGAGTTTTCAGTTCCAGCACCAAGCATGCATTCTTCAAGGTCCTTTAGGCCTAGTTTTTTTTTTTTTTTCTCCTCCTCTCAATGACAGCTTCCCTTTAGGCATGGCTATTAAGACCTCCCTCCCTGTGAAGCAGCCTGGGCTCTGCAAAGCATAAGCTTAATGGGAAGAGACTGCGACCAGCATTTAAACCTGCACATCCGAGGGTGTGAGTGACGATTGCTTTTGTGCATTAATCTGCTTAATGAGTGCGTCGTCTGGAAGACCTGGAGATGGGAGGCTCCTGCTCACAATTAGGAGGGCAGCTGGGGTGCTCTGCTGTTTCAGACTTGACCGTGTACAAGGCCTGTCCAAGTGTTCTGTGTACCGTGTGTGTGTGTGTGTGTGTGTGAGTCACTCAGTCATGTCCGACTTCTTGTGACCCCATGGACTAGCCCGCCAGACTCCTCTGTCCATGGAATTCCCCAGGCAAGAATACTGCAGTGGGTTGCCATTCCCTTCTCCAGGGGGTCTTCCTGACCCAGGGATCAAATCTGAGTCTTCTGCACTGCAGGCAGATTCTTTACCGTCTGAGCCACCAGTGAACTGTTCAATTCTCACCCTAGTCATTTGAAATAGATGTGATGATTGTTGTACTGCGGATGAGGGAACAGCCTCAGAGAGATCACATAACTTGCTCAAGGTCACACAACTAACAAATGATGAAGTTAGGGCTTGAATGTCTGCCAGAATACGTTTTTGCAAATCTAGTCACTAGAACTTCAGCTTCATCAACATGTAGAATATGAGCATGGAAGTGCCCTTGGTGTTCATTTAATTCACATGTCTGTTAAAGACAGGTATCTTGTGGATACCATCCTTACCAGGATTGGGCAACTTCCGAGGACATCATTCTGGTGTGATGGGGAGTTCACTACCTCACTAGGCAGCAGGCTCCTTTGTTTCACTGCTTTCCCTTGGGCTAAATCTTGCTTTCTGGGCTTCCTCATAGGGTCTTAACCCTGCTCCTGGGCCCCCTTCCCTATGTAGCCTTTCAGAGGCCGAGGCCTAATTGCCTCTGCTCCCTAGCCTTCTCTGGGCACCCTAGCCTCATTCTTTAACTCCCCACCTGCTCTGTTAAGAGACCAAAGAGCCGCCTGACATTTTTCCTACCCACAAAAGGCTGATTCACCCAAAGGGCTAGGCTGAACCTCAGGGTGGAAAGAGACATTTCTAAGATGCAGGAGCCAGAGCCCATTGGGCAGGGAAACTGTGATTTTACAGCAAAATTCTCATTTATTCCACCTGCTTAATGGGGCACACACAGTTAGACCATGGCAGCGAGGGAGTCAGAACAAGGTGGGTTTGATGCTTGCTCATCTTCCTTTCTAATTGCTTCTACCCGGGCACCTCTCAACCGTGGTTTGCCATGACCACCTCTGTGTCCCCTGTCCCCAGCCAGGACACCTGCAGGAAGGTCCTGGCCTCTCTTGATGGTGCAGGAATGGGGCACCGCTGCTGGTCAGGGCCCACTGCTGAGGAACTGCTGGCCACAGCCCTCCTGGTGAACACCAGCTAGGTGTCCCAGGTCCCTGGGGCAGACTGTTCAAAACAAGCAATCCCTTCTGATGGGCCCCTGAGAATGTGCCTTGCGGGATCTTGTGCTGGCAGAGGACAGGGTGGAGTGAGAGACATTCCAGAGGGTTAATAACTTGCTATGTGAACTTGGGCAAGGTCCCGCCCCTCTCGGGGTCCCGCCTTCCTCCTCTGCAGAAAGGGAGCTCTGGGCCAGACCCTCAGCTTTCTAGTGACAGCAGGCCTTGCTGAGATCCTAGCCCTGGGGGGACTGCTGTTCGTTTGGTCTGGGAAGAGGTGTGGGCACTGGTGTTTTTCAAAGTTCCTTGGAGGATTTCAGTGGGCAGCCAGGCTCCTGAACCAGTGAGCTGGATAATAGCAATCTTTTTTGGACATGTCAACAGATTGAAAGTTTACCCAATTTCACAAGCGTTGTCTTGTTTGATTGTTGCAGGAGAGGTGGGGGGACGGGGACTCGGACTCTGGGCTCCACGTGGAGATGAGGACATTGGCGCTCAGAGAGTTTAAGTGACTTGCCCAGGGCCACGGAGGAAATACAGCAGAACTGGAACTCAGAATCAGAAATTCTGATTCCAATCCTGGGTTCTTCCCATGACATCTAACAGCCTTCTCATAATCTCTTCCAGCCTAACAGTTGTGTACTGTCCCCTGCCAAACGGACTAGCATTCTCCAGGGCAAGCTTTCTACTGTTCAATGGTAATAATAATGACAATGTATGTGCAAAGTCGTTTCAGTCGTGTCAGACTCTTTGTAACCCTATGGACTGTAGCCCACCAGGCTCCTCTGTCCATGGGGTTCTCCAGGCAAGAATACTGGAGTGGGCTGTCATTTCCTTCTCTGGGGGAACTTCCCAACCCAGGGATTGAACGTGTGTCTCCTGCATTGGCAGGTAGGTTCTTTACCACTAGTTCCACCTAGGAAGCCCCAATAATGACAATAATAATTTATAGTTTACTAGGCACCCACAAGTCATTGGGTCCTCATTAGCTTGTTTCTTATAGTTCTCCCAGCAACCCTGCCAGGTGGGTATGTTATCCTTGGATTCACAAATGAGGAATTTGAGGAACAGAGAAGTTTAGCAGTTTGCCCCAGGTCACGCAGCTGGCCTGTGACTGAGCTGAAATTTGAACACTGGTTTGTCACATTGGCAAAGTCCAGGCGCCCTCCCCTGCACACGTGGCCTTTCTTCTGAAGGCTGGCAGGATTCAAGCCTTTCTGCTGTCCGCCCACAGAGCTTCTTGCCTTGGATACGACTGTCAGTCACTCCTGGGTATTGATGGCTTTCTGCCTTCCCTGGCGAAGCTCGGCTGAGCCCCGCGGCTGAGATTCAATTACACAATCGAAAAGACAAACAAATTAAAAGAGGAGCAGGGCTCTGTAAACAGCTTCTTTAATGACTCTGAGGACCAGGCCTGCCTCTCTCTTTTGGCATGAGCCTCTCCTGGCATCCTGGGTGTCTGGGGTTTTTCACAGACACAACAGCTTGTTAGGTCAGCACAGGTGGGCAGGTGCCCCTCACGGCCAGAGTGGTTAGTCCTTAGAGTAATACACGCGCTGCTCTAGAAGGCCCCTTACCTTTTTGGCACCACAGACGGGTTTCGTGGTAGACAATTTTTTCATGGACTACGGTGAAAGGATGGTTTTGGGATGATTCATGTGCATTACATTTATTGTGCACTTTATTATTATTATATCAGCTCCACCTCAGATCATCAGACATTAGCTCCTGGAGGTTGGGGACTCCTGCTTTAGGGCATGTGTTAGAATTTAGAGATTCTGAGGACTTAGTGACATGTTTGGCTTCCTCTTGTGGGGAGTTAGTTAGAAATACAGATTCCAGAGCCCCACCAGAGATGCAGGTTTCAGGGTGGGGAGGAGGAGAGGAGGGGAGGATGGGCCTAGGGATGTGATGCTAAACAGACCCCTCAAAGTGGTGTTGATTTGGCTGGTCCCTGACCACATGGTGGGGAACCCCAAACTCTTCCTCATGAGATCAGAGCTCAAAGTGGGAAATAGGTGCTCAAAGAGACAAGGTAGGAACATCACTCATTATCAGAGAAATGCAAATCAAAACCTCAATGAGGTACCATTACATGCCAGTCAGAATGGCTGCTATCCAAAAGTCTACAAGCAATAAGTGCTGGAGAGGGTGTGGAGAAAAGGGAACCCTCTTACACTGTTGGTGGGAATGCAAACTAGTACAGCCGCTATGGAGAACAGTGTGGAGATTCCTTAAAAAACTGGAAATAGAACTGCCATATGACCCAGCAATCCCACTTCTGGGCATACACACTGAGGAAACCAGATCTGAAAGAGACATGTGCACCCCAATGTTCATCGCAGCACTGTTTATAATAGCCAGGACATGGAAGCAACCTAGATGCCCATCAGCAGACGAATGGGTAAGGAAGCTGTGGTACATATACACTATGGAATATTACTCAATCATTAAAAAGAATTCATCTGAATCAGTTCTAATGAGATGGATGAAACTGGAGTCCATTATACAGAGTGAAGTAAGCCAGAAAGACAAACACCAATACAGTATACTAACACATATATATGGAATTTAGAAAGATGGTAATGATAACCCTATATGCAAAACAGAAAAAGAGACACAGATGTACAGAACAGACTTTTAGACTCTGTGGGAGAAGGCGAGGGTGGGATGTTCAGACAGAACAGCATTGAAATGAGTATACTATCAAGGGTGAAACAGATCACCAGCCCAGGTTGGATGCATGAGACAAGTGCTCAGGGCTGGTGCACTGGGAAGACCCAGAGGGATGGGATGGGGAGGGAGACGGGAAGGGGGATCGGGATGGGGAACACATGTAAATCCATGGCTGATTCATCTTGATGTGTGGCAAAAACCACTACAATATTGTAAAGTAATTAGCCTCCAACTAATAAAAATAAATGGGGGAAAAAAAAGAGACAAGGTAGGTTAGCAGGAGAGCTGGACACTTTGCCAGTGCTCCCACTGTGACCTCCAGCTGTCTTACTCTGGGAATTTAGTCTGTGGTGTCAGAGATACAAGTATGCTAGTTTGCTAGGACTGCTAGCAAAGTACCACAAACGAGCTGACTTCAAATAGCAGACGTTCATTCTCAGTTCTGGAGGCTAGAGGTCTGAAATCCAGGTGCAAGTGAAATCAGGCCTACTTCCTCTGAGGATCCTGGGGGCATCCTTCCAGCCTCTTGCAGCTTCTGTGGTGACTGGCAGTCCTTGCTGTTCCTTGACTTGTAGCTGCCTCACTCTGATCTCTGCCTCTAGCATCATGTGGCCTCTACCCTATATGTCTGTGGCCAGTTTTCCTCTTCTTATAAGGCCACCAATCATTGGATTTAGGGCCCACCTTGATCCAGTAAGACCTCATCTTATTTCATCATCTCTGCAGAGACCTTTATTTCCATTAAGGTCACATTCTGAGGTTCTGGGTAGATATGAATTTGATGTGGGGTGGAAATTATTTAACCCACAACACTAATACTGTGCTTGTTCACCCCAACTATCCAAGTAGCGTGACTCTTCCCAACCCGGTCTCAGGAGAAAAGCCACCTCCCCCGAGAAGCCCTCCATCACTACTCCATCCTCACTGAGGGCCTCCTACCCAATTATCCTTCATCGCAGCCTCCTATGGGCTTCCTTCACAGCAACATCGCCATCACACCTGTCTGCAGCCCCAGACCCTTGAGAGCTGTAACTATGTCTGTTTTGTTCTCCTGGATGCCCTTCCCATGCAGTTAATGAATGCTTCTAGAAGAAAGGAAGGGGGGGAATATTCAGCAGGCTGTGGTCCCAGCCCTGCCTCCACCTGCTGCATGACCCCAGGAAGTCTCTGAGAGCCTGGTGCTAGTAGCCTCATTTGTAAGACTGGGAACCTCTCCAAGGGCCCATCATTTTGAGAGGGCTTTGCCTCTGTTTCCATCTTCATGGCAGATCCCCACTCTATGTTCAGAAACCCCTCCTAGTAGATTTCCAGTCCTCCCAGCCTTTCCCTGGGGGCTTCTGTAACTTCATTTTCCATTCAACTAATTTGCATGATTTTGCTTTTCTCAGCATTTATAAACACTCTCCTTTTCTCCCCCCACCTCCCCTTCCCTCCTCACCCTCTAACCAATTTTTCCTTCCCTCCCATCTCTGCTCTTATGAAGGGAGGTCAGGTGCTTGCGATACCCAGTGAGTCTAATTACCCGGGAAAGTAATTAACATTTCTAATAGAAATGAGCCACTGCTCATTTTCACTGGGACCACACAAAAGCAATAAGGTAAAAGAGTTTTGTAATTAAAGACTCGTTACTGTGGGCTCCCCATTCTATTCTGCAACTAATAAGTCTTTTGCTGGGGAAATGAGTATACTGAGCTTCATGGAGAAAGACAGGGCCCTGCTGGAAATCCTGTTTATTTTCCTGTCCTCCTGCTCAGCTTCCCCCTACATGCGGGCCTCCATCTTCTGCTCCACGCTCCTCTCTTAGAAAAAGGCTCATCTCGGAAGCAAATGCTGAATAACCCAGAAAAGTCCTTGGCTGTGACCTCAAGGATGACTCAGGATAACTTGGAAGTGTGAGGCTAAATGAACAGGCTAAAGGTTTGGGATTAAAAAAAAAAATCCAGACATCACGAAGTTGATGAATTTAGCACTTAAAAAATTTATTTGGTTGCATCTGGCCTTAGTATTGTGAACTTCCATTGTGACACATGGATTCTCTAGCTGTGGCACGAGGGTTCAGTAGTTGCAGGACATGGGCTCTCTAGTCGTGGTGCGCGGGCTTATCTGCTCCGTGACATGTAGGATCTTAGTTCTCCAACCAAGGGTCAAACCCACATCCCCTGCATCGCAAGGTGGATTCTTTACCACTGGACATCCAGGGAAGTGGGCGAGACCTGTCGGGGAAGACATTTGGGGTCTGGGGTGGGGTGGACAGAATAGGATGAAGGTTGGAGTTTCCTTGCTCCTGACTTTGTTGTATAATCTGGGCCAATCACTTACATTTCATCTCAACTTAACAGGATTGGGAAGCTAGTATTTAAAGATAAACAACAATAATTCTTGTGGCTTAGCTTTACTGAGCACTTGCTATGTGTTGGACTTTTGGGCATCTCATGTGTTAACTCATTTCATTCTCATAGCAACCCTACGGGTTTAAGTGTATCATATCCCTGTTTTTCATGTGAGGAAACTGAGGCACGGAAATACTATGTGATTTGCTCAGTCATTCAGTTAGTAATTAGGAAAGCCGGATTCCCAGCTCTTCTGTCCTCTAGATTTGCTTGTTTGTTACCGGCAAGAGGTGCTGCTAAGGGTTACACATCTCTGATCTGTGTCTCTAAAGGTGTTGTGTAAGGGCCAAGATGAGATTTCTACTTGCTTAGGCTGGTTTCTGAGAAGCCAGGTCATAAGAGATACGGATTCTAGGCTGAGGATATGAGGTGGCATTCTAGAAGCCTATAGGGTGATAGCAGTGGGCACAGAACAAAAGGAACAGGCTCTGAAGCCAGGGAGTGGTTGTTCAGTTGCTAAGTTGTGTCTGACTCTTTTGCAACCCCATGGACTATAACCTGCCAGGCTCCTCTGTCCATAGGATTTCCCAGGCAAGAGTGCTGCAGTGGGTTGCCATTTCCTCCTCCAGAGGGTCTTCCTGACCCAGGGACAGAAGCCCTGTCTCCTGCATCATGGGCGGATTCTTTACAACTGAGCCATCGGGGAAGACAGGGAGACCTGGGTGCAAATCTTCGTTCTGTTGCTTACTATCTGTGCTACTTTAGGAAAATCAACTTACTTCTGTGATCCTCAGTTGTTTTATTATTATTATTATTATTTTTTGTCTACAGCATGGGGAATGGTATAAAGTGGTTGTGATCATTATGAGTGATAATTTTGATAAATGGCCTGAAGAAGGTATTCATTAAATTGCAGCCCTGTTCTCCATCTTTCTCTATCCTCCTCTTCCTCATTTAATATTCATTCACTTGGAAAATAATTCTTGCTTGCCTACTGTGGGGTAAGTCCTATTTTGACCTGGGGAAGCGTGGTGAAAAAGTCCAGGTCTTTGCCTTCTTGGAGCTTACATATATTAGAAACAAACATTAATAAATAAGAAAATGACTGCTATGTACTATACCATTAAGTAGCAAGAAGTTTCCTCCCGATGAACTGCAGAGATGGGAGTGTTTGACTAGTTTATTTCTAAGATACCATTTGGGTGTCATTCTAAGTTAATGTTTTTGATATCAGCTACTGAAAGCCTTAATGGAGGTTGTCTTACCTGTAAACACTTTCCTTCAGATTCTAGGACTGTGCAAAAAGGAAGGAAGGGGAAGAAGGGGTGAGAGAAGAAAGAGGTTGAGAGGAAGACCCCACTGAGGAAAAAAGCAAGCAAGCGAACAAAGAGAGGGCAAGGGGCAGAGAAGGAATGACCCAGAAGGAGCAACAAAGCCAAGCGCTTGAAGGGCATTAAGCGAGGGTAAGTGGCACAGGGGCTGCTGAAGGGAAGGAGAAATAAAATTCACGTCTCAGTAAGCAGCAGGCAGCCTGTGGTATAAGCTTGGTCTCTGGAGTCAGCTGTGTGATGCGGGCAGGTCTGCCAACCTCTCTAAGCTCTAGCTTCCTCATCTGTAAAAATGGCATCATATAATGCATCAGTTATCACTGGCTGCATAACAAATTACCCCTAAACTTAGCAGCTTAAAACAACAAACATGGACTTCCCTGGTGGTACAGTGGATGGGAATCTCTCTGCTAATGCAGGGGACATGGTTCCATTCCTACATGACATGGAGCAACTAAGCCTGTGTGCTGCAACCTCTCAGCCTGCATGCTGCAACTACTGATGCCCATGTGCCTAGAGACTGTGCTCAGAAACAAGAGAAGTCACTACAAGGAGAAGCCCTCACACTGCAATTAGAGAGTAAGCCACCCGCTTGCCTCAACTAGAGAAAGCCTGCGAGCAGCAAAAAGACCCAGCACGGCCAAAACAAAACAAACAGCCAGCAAGCGTTTACAATTTCACAGCCTCTTTGGGTCAGGGATCTGGGTCCTCAGACTCAGGGTTTCTCAGGATGTTTCCATCTGTGTAGTAGATGAACAAGAAAAGTTGCATGACACATGCTGGCATTCTACTTTACCACGATGCTGCTGTTGCTGGTAATTTAATGCTGCCACCATTGACACAGCTGCAGGTTCGGGCAGAGGAGAAGCCCAATGAGGATTCACACTTCCATTTTTAGTAATTTTCCTGAAGGCTAAGACATCTGTTTGGATAGCCAGTACCAAATGAGATGTTTGGGATTTGGGCTCAACTCAGAATAATTTGGAAACAGCACACCTGTTCTTCCATTTGTATTTCTTTTTCCTTTGGTCTTATGATTTATATCTTATGAATCTCTCTGAATGTTTTTTCTTCGCCTCCTTCTGTTGCAATTTGACCAGACTATAGAAGGGCAGTGTAGACATTTATTCCTTTCGTGAATGCTGTTCCCTACCTGTAGGCCAGAACAGGTGTTACAGAAATTCCTGGGTGACTGCTTTTCAAACAGAACTGGATCCTTTCTGCCAATGGCTTCCATCAAAGTTACTTATTGGAGCAATAACGTTTAGTATGGGAATAGAAGCTGTTTCCTGGTATTTAAATAAAAGTGGACAGAAATCTCTTATTTACTAATATGTTTGATTGTAATTGACAGGCTTATCTCAAATATTTGCTAAGTAATTTAATATTCATTCCAAAAGAGCTAAAGTGAGAATTTTTGACTTATAGAGAGTGGATTTCCCAGATGAATCTCAGAAGGTTGATCTTGGAGAATGTTCCATAATTAAATGTATAGGATCTATGAATACTTGATGGTTTGCTAATAAGGAGTCAGTCCATCCTATGAAAAGGAAGAGAAGGCAACTTCTAAAGTGCTTGCTACTTTGAGCCTTAAACTCAAAGAATAATCAGTGTTATTTCTTCAGCATTAATTATATGCCATGTGCTTTATATGCAGGGAGTAATTTACATAATCACCTAATTTAAATCTCACGTGTGACCTATGCTCAAAATATTACTATCATTACTTTTGACAGGTGAGGAAATACAAATTTGGCTACCACATGGTGAACTGGGATGGGAGTACAGGTTGGTTAGATTTTCTTTAAAATTGAGGTGAAATTCACATAACATACACTTAGCCTTTTAGTAGCAAACATTTTGGTGACAGTTAATGTTTCACAGTGTTGCATGATCACCATCTGTATCCAGTTCCAAAACATTTTCATCAACCCCTCCCACTGGTTACTGGTAACCAGGAATCTGTGTTCTGTCTCCATGGAGTTAAGTGGGTCAGCTTTCAATTATAACATGGCACTAATAGCTAGGATTTATTTAATGCTTACTGTATGCTGAGCATCCTTCTAGGAATTTTGCATATGTGAAAGAATTTCATCCTCTACACTGTGCAGAAGGTATTGTTATTACCTCTGGTTTTTTTTTTTTAATTACCTGATTTACAGGTAAGAAAATGGAGGCACAGAAAGGTCTAGAAATTCACTCATGATTACACAGCAACCAAGGGCCAGACCCTGGATTGAAGCCCTGGTGGCCTGCCTCCAGGGTCTCCCTCTCAACCCCTGAGATGCACTGCCTTCTTGTCACCTCATCCCTTTCACTCGGGTGGGTCGCATTCCCAGAAGATCCACAGCCTGTGCATCATAGTCTGTACACATAGGACAGTTCAGTGCTGCAGCTCTTGGATATGTCCGGGGAAGCTGCCTCATTCTCTGATCTTAACCTGAACCCTGGCTCCAGCTATAGGGCGATGTGGTAAGACCTATCACGGAGGATGTACAAAGGCTTGTGGAATCCCAGAGAGGGGAGAGATTGGTTCTACAGAGGAGCCCAGAAAAGCATACAGTTCTCTCATTTCTGTGTTCCTTTATACAAGAATCAAATTCAAGATGACATTTACATATCAGAGAAAAACAAATATCTTATAAAGTCTGGTTGGATTTTAGTAGTTGGATGAGAACCATGCCCATTGCCTTGGTTTGGCCACTTCTAGCCTTGTGACCTTTGGCTGGTTGCTTTACCTTTCTGAGCCTTTATTTCCTCACTGTTGACATCAGGGCATTTTGACTTGCAAACATATAAAATTTATGGCATATTATAAGACTGTGTTAAATGTTCTTAGTAAATGTTTTGATGTCCTAATTAAGACATATTCTCAGGAATGGAGCTGATAAACTTCTTCATGCTAAGGTAAAACATCAAGAACAATAATAACAGTGACCTGTATCTATTGAGCTCTTATGATGTGCCAGACACTGTTTTTTAAAAAATGCTTATTTATGTGGTTGCATTTGGTCTAAGTTGGGGCATGTGGGATCTTCGATCTTCATTGTGGCATGCTTAGTTGTGGCATTTAAACTCTTAGTTGCAGCATGTGGGATCTCGTTCCCTAACCAGGGATTGAACTTGGGGCCCCTGCACTGTGAGAGAGAAATCTTAGTCATTGGACCACCAAGGAAGTCCCCTGGGCACTATTTTAAGGACTTTATCTGTATTTTGTTTAATGACTGAGAATATATTGCTTTAAAAAACCCCGTTTAAAATAAAAAGCAAAACCAGAACAACTGAGTCACGTTTCACAAACTGATGTTCTGAGGGGAAATTTAGTCTCATGATTTGACCTGTGAAAAATAAAAATAAGAAGGCTCCATAGTCAAATAGGTTAGGGACACCCTGCATACGCTGTCTCTGTGGTTCCCCAGCTTCGAGGAGCCCTGGGATCCCCAAGGGCTCCATGCTTGACACCTGCTCCATTGTGATGTGAGTGGCCTGGGTGCCCCCGGGCACATGGGCATTTTAGAGCTCCCTCTGCCCTCTTCCCCTCTTGAATCTTCATTGAGCTCAGTGGCACATCAAAGCTTTGAAACGTTCATCATTTAAAAAAATTTTTTTTTGGAGTATACTTGATTTACAGTGTTGTGTTAGCTTCTGCTGGATGGCAAAGTGACTCAGTTATGCATATATGTATATCTATTCTCTACGAGTCTTTTTCCCATATAGGTCATTACAGAGTGCTGGGAAGAGTTCCTTGTGCCGTACAGTAGGTTTTTATTCGTTATCTGTTTCATACATAGAAGTGTGTACAGGTCCATTTCAGTCTCTCAATTTGTCCCTTTTAAAATTTGTGTTTCCTAATCATAGTTTTGTTAAAATTCAACCAGATATAATTTGGAAAGTCCCCTCTCTTTCCATCCCTTTCTTCCTTCTCTGTAAAAACTATGAACCACTTAACAGTCATATGATACCCCTCCTTTGCCCCTTAACCTTTTGGACCTCATCTCCCGCCTCCTCTTCCACCCAGGACCCTGCCAGGAACTCTCTCACTTTTCCTCTCTTCCACGGCTCTCTTCTTCCTGCTGATTTTGACCCTTACATCTCCATTTTATTCAAGTCCTTCCTGGCTTCCTACCTTATAACTTCTGCCCCCTTTTCCAGACACCTCTACACCTTGCATTGCCCTTCCTTGCTTTATTTTTTCTTTCATAATTGTATCAGCATCTCCCAATTTAATGTATCTCCCTCATGTGTTTGTTAACCACCCATTTGACTAGTATCAGCTCCAGATGACCCAGGCTTCAGTCTCGTTCACAGCTGTGGCCCCAACATCTAGGACAGTGCCTGGTATATGGCAGGTACTCAATAAGTATTTGTGGAATGAAAGAATGAATGAAAAGTGTTGAGACTAAAATTACAAACATCTATGTAGCCAGCACAAACTTTAATGAATGTTGGCATTTTGCCTTATTTCCCTAAATTCTTTCTCTTCCTAAGAAATAAGATGCTTTAATACTCTTGAATAGACATCCCTGGTGGTTAAGACTTCACCTCCCAAGCAGGGAGTGAGGATTCCATCCCTGGTCAGGGAATTAAGATCCCACATGTCTTGTGGCCAAAAATCAAAACATAAAACGCAAGCAATATTGTAACAAATTCAATAAAGTCTTTAAAAATGGTCCACGTTAAAAAAAAAATAGATACCATTGGAGGCTCCCAGTTCTTCCAGTCCCTGCCCCCTTACTACTCTCCAAGAGGTGACCCTATTCTAATGTTGGTGTGTAGTCTTCAGGGCCATGATTTTATGCTTTTGTGCATGTACACAGTATTCTTCTGGGATTTTACAATTTTACATAAACTGAATATCTAACCTTTTACAATTTGCTTTTTTATATCAACATTATATTTTATTCATGATGATACATGCAAATTTAATTCACTCATTTTAAGATTGGTAGAGAATTCCATTGTATAATTATACCATAAATCATTTACATTTTCTCCTTTAAGTGAATATCTAGGTAATTTCTAATTTTTTGCTGTTACAAGCAAGGCCACAGTGAACCCCCTTGGGCGTATCTTTTGTGCACATGTGTGAGATTTTTTTGAGATCTGGGATGTGGAATGTCTGGGACTTCGGGTACGTACCTCTTCGTATTGACTAAGTGTTACTATATTTTTCGTCAAAATGATGGCACCAATTTATGCTCCTCCCTGTAATGATCCTTGCCTGCCTGATAGGAGTAAGTTGATACAATTGCTTGTTATTTACCTGTTCCTGGCTTCGAGTGAGGCTAACCTCCTTGTCAAACATTTATTGGCCATTTTAGGTGAAATCATCTGTGAATTGTCTTTTGATGGCCTTCATTCATCATTGTCCTGAGTTGTTTGTCTTCTATTATTGACTTGTAGAAATTCTTTATATATTCTGGACACTAGGCTTTGTCAGTCACGTGTTTTGCAAGTATCTCCCAGTCTATAGCCTTTTAACTCTTATTATGCTGGCTTTGTTATACAGACTATACATTTTAATGTCTGAGTGTTTTCTGTTACACAAAATGAAGGGGATGAGCGGTAGAATTTAGGCATCAGTTTGGCAAGTGATGCGGGGAGGAGGGTGCAGTGTCTGAGGCTGGGACTTTTACTGCTACCCCCATCACACTGCTGTAAAATCTCTTTGGCTCCTACACTCAAATATTTGTGGAAATAGGGCTGCTTCTCACAGTGGGTCCCAGACTATTTCTTTGTCCAAGAGGCATCCTGCAATACTGTACCCCACGGAAACCCAGCAATCTCAGCAGCTGCCTTTGCTGCAAACCCACCAATTGCCAAGCCCGCACTTAGCTGACTTGCAGAAGGGGACTGTGTTTCCTTTCTGATACGTTTGTGTGATAACAGGAAACAGTAAGAGGGAGAGATGGAGACGAAACAGACCCAGGGTGGTACTGGGTTATACAGCTAACATGGACCTTTTTCACCACTTGAGAAGGTTCAGACAGGGCAGCCAGATGAAGGGTCCCATGTCGGGGCTATGGATACATGAAGAGATGGCAGGGATCGTCTTCCTTGGCCAACAGGCTCTGCTTCAGATAACTCCGTTAGAACCTAGAATATGGATGGTTTGGGGCAGCATGTACCATCCCTTAGTTTTTACCGTGTACCAGGTTACCCCCAAATTTAAGAATGGAGCATGATGCAACAGGCTAGCCTGTTATTCTGCTGGGAAGGAATTTGAGGGATGAACCGGTTCTGGGCATTGAGATACCGGGCTTCTCACCCTGATCCTGCTACAGGGTGGTGCGTGTGACCTCCACTGACTGTGCAGACTCTTTTTCGCATCTTCCTCATTTTCGAAATGAGGTCTTCAAGCTGCAGGACGTGTCTTCGAGTTCCCGTGGTTTCAAGAGTATTCTACCCTGTTGACCATTATTTACAATTATTCAACTGCCTGAGCAGGAGGCAGTACAGGCAAAGCCATTCTTATTCCACCTCAAGTTCAGCTCATGAATATCAAAAGAAACATCCTAACAGATAAACGATAATAATTGTGATTATCGACTCCTTGATTGATACCTTGCTATGTGCTTCGCAGCTGTTAATTCAAAATCTGCCTGGTGAGGAACATAGT
The DNA here is from genome assembly GCF_910594005.1 of Cervus elaphus. Taxonomy (NCBI): domain Eukaryota; kingdom Metazoa; phylum Chordata; class Mammalia; order Artiodactyla; family Cervidae; genus Cervus; species Cervus elaphus. The sequence continues at coordinate 46,232,432 of NC_057836.1, forward strand.
CATCCCATGATCTGTCTCTGGGGGGCGCTGTTCCTGTGTTCTTTGTGTATGGTCTCTGGAGTACCGCTCTGGAGTACATCTACCAAGAGAATCCCTTGGGTAGCTGGCAGCCCTGTAGGTTTTATAAGCTGCCCCTTCCCAAGATGAGAAGGCAGCCCAGCAGGATTCGGTAACTCCCCTGAGCACCCACTCATCATTAGAAGTAGAGGAGGGGGCTCAGAATTCTAACTCCAAAACCTGAGCTTTTGCCAGGACACCAGGCTGCCAACTACAGACCAAAGCAACTTCTTCATGAGAGGGGATGTGGGCCTGGGGAAGTCTGGGTTCACAAACAGTCACTGAACTCCTGTGTGCCTCAGTTTCCCTATCAGCAAAATAGGACCTTACTCATTCCTACTCCTTAGGCTTACATTAAATGAGGTAATGTGATGCTCCTGGGGCTATCAATGGCCCATGCTGGGTGTGCAGTGAATTCTAGGCGCAAAGAGAAAACATCTTGCTCCATGGAGGAAAGCCACGCCGAGTGCTTTCTGAGAAACCTGCTCCCCAGTGGCAGACTGAGGTGGCTGGTGATCAGAACAGCCTTTTGAAGGGGGTCGTCTTTTCCAACAGAACATGACACAGCCGTGGGGAAAGTTGTTTTAGTTCCACTTAGTTTGATTTATTATTGATAATGCTGGAGATAAATTTGGATCATTAAAATAAGAGGCTGCAGCCTGCAGGCTGTTTTGAATTCTGAAGCTGTCTGCTTTGCATTTGCTGGGACTGGAGTGAACATGGGTATGTCCAGAGGAGGAGAGTCTGGGAGAGAGGGAGGCAGGAAGCCCTACTGGGAAAGTCTGGGCAGCAAGAGAGGAAGCATAGCGTGGAGCTGTGTATTAGTGAACTGGGGTCGCCATAACAAAATGCCATAGACTGGGGGGCTTTAACCACAGAAATTTATTTTCTCACAGTACTTAAAGGCTGGAAGTCCAAGATTAAGATGGTACCTGATTCTGTCCCTGGGGTGGCATCTTTTCTTGGCTTGTAGAGGGTCACTTTAGGTTCACATGGATTTTCTGCTGAGTACCCTTGGCAGAGAAGGCGGGGTGGGAAGTGGAGAAGGGGGGAGAGAGAGAGAGAGGGAGAAAGCCTGAGGAGCAAGGTCTGGTGTCTTTTCTTATAAGAGCACTAATCATACTGGATCAGGGACCCACTCTTATGACCTCATTTAACCTTATTTACCTTCTAAAGGCCCCATCTCCAAATACAATCCCCATTGTTACCCACAGTCTTAACAATCCATTGAGCCAACTGCTAAGTACACAGAAGAACTGATGCTAATTAAGCATGCACAAACAAACTTAATTTAGAAGGCAAAATGCAATATTACCTGCATAGACATATTCACCAGGGACTTATTCTTGGAGGTTCATGTCTTATTCATCTCTGTCTCTCTTAAAACTGAGCACAAGGCAGGTGATCAATGAATGGTTTTTCAAAGAATGACTTTGGTCTTGTAAATGCATATCTTCTTTATTAAAAAGTTAATAAAAGCTCTACTTCTGAGGCAGCTTGTTTCAGGGAAACAGGTACATTGAAGAGAAATATGTCAACCATCATTTATTAAACACTTACTATGTGCCAGGAAATATGACAAGAATTTTGTATGCAGTAAATTGCTTATTCTTCACAGTAACCCATGGATATCAGTACCACTGTATGTCTCTTAGCTCGCATTTTGGAGAAGTTGAAAATGAAGCTCAGAGAGGTTGTGTGTATTTGCTCAGTTGTGTTCAACTCTTTGTAAACTGCCATGAAATTTGCTTTGAAACATGCCTCTCTCCGTGAAATTTTCCAGGCAAGAACACTGGAGTGGGCTGCCATTTCCTACTCCAGGAGATCTTCCCGATCCAAGGATCAAACCTGTGTCTCTTGCGTCTCCTGCATTGGCCGGCGGGTTCTTTACCACTGTGTTACCTGGCAAGTCCCTTTCTCCTATTAAGTTTTTGCAGGTGGTAAGTGGGAGGGAAGGCTGTTTTGTTCATTTGGCTCAAAAGCTAAGTTCTTCGCCAGGTTCCACACTGCCTCCTTGGGGCTTGAGGGGTCTAGCCGTGGCCTGGCACAGCCAAAGCCTCTTCCTCATCTCACCTACATTGTCATTGTCATTGTGAAAGCTGCTCATTCTTGTCTGACTCTGCGACCCCATGCACTGTACAGTCCATACAGTCCAGGCCAGAATACTGGAGTGGGTAAACTTTCCCTTCTCCAGGGGATCTTCCCAACCCAGGGACTGAACCCAGGTCTCTCTCATTGCAGGCAGATTCTTTACCAGCTGAGTCACAAGGGAAGCCCAAGAATACTGGAGTGGGTAGCCTATCCCTTCTCCAGGGGATCTTCCCTACTCAGGAATCGAACTGGGGTCTCCGGCATTGCAGGTGGATTCTTTACCAACTGAGCTATCAGGGAAATCCCATCTCACCTACACCTGGACTTGTAGTGGAGACTACCCACTTAGGAGTCTATTTGGGTATTGGAGTTGATGTTTAGTGAAGATTAGGTAACACGCAGATCACTGCTCCCACTGACTGTCGCTTTAAAATACTTTTAAGGTGGGTATCCTGTGTTCTTATGATCAGTTTCTTAATATAAATAATTCAGAAAGGGTGATAGATGATTTCAATACACTTGAACTTACCAAAGGAGTCTTCTGATATCAGATTCTGAAGGAGTAGCTGGGGTTATGTAAATGGCCAGCATCCCGGTGAGCTGGAGTTCATGGCCCCGTCCACACTGCAGGGTTTAGGCTGAGCTCTCGTCCTCTAGGGACTGTGGGCAACTTGCAGTTATCTTTAACAGCATTACTTCCAAGGAGACAGCAGGGGGCAGAGGAAGATGATGGATGTGGGTTCAAAGCCAGGGCTTCCTTTTCCTAGGTGCAACCCTGGACCACAGACTTCATTTCTCTGAGCCTCCATTTCCTCATCTGCCAAATGGGGACCACAGTACCGACTTCCTGGGCTGGATTAAGTGAGATAATAGCTCAGCATTTATCAAGCATTCATTATGTGCCCGGGGCTTTTCTGGGCAATGGAGAGCCAGTGGTGAAGACCAAGTCATGGACACAATGGAGCTTACATTCTACAGGCCATGACAAGACCTTGAAAACAAAGCAAAAAAAATCATTTCAAGGAGTAATAAATCCAAAAAGGCATTATGGCAAGAGGATGCAGGGACACAGTGTTACTGTTTGCTTGGAGTGGGTGTTGAGAAGCTCTTCTGGGAAGCTGGGGTTTGAGCAGAGATCCAAGTTAAGTGAGGATGGGAGCTGATTTCAGGTCAAGGGGGCAGCCAGTGCAGCAGCTGAGGGAGGATCCCCCCTACCCGGATGCAGGAACAGCAAGGACAGGTGGCTGACATGGTTTGAGGGGACAGAAGGACGAATGGAAGAGAAAGAAGTGACATGAAGCAGGACTGGGTGGTGGAGAGCTCCAGAGTTCAGGATGAGGTCTTGGAATTAGATTCTATAAGACAGTTCATGTAAACAGCCTGATGTAGTAGGTGTCCACAGGCCAGTAGGACAAACAATTCTTCACCACCTACCATCTGCTGGACCCTCTGCTGGGCAAGGGGACAGAGATGGGTTAACTATACTCCTCATTCTTCAGACCACCTAGTTCCTTTTCCTTCCTCTGCTCCCAGATTCTAGATCTTATCCTAAGAATGGAAGGCTGCCTGTGAGCTTTCCAGATCTTGAGCATTTTGCTCTCTTCTGGCATCAGGGTCTAAAATATATCTGAATAATGTCCTGGCTGATAAAAAGTATTTATTTCCCCTAGTCAGTTGCATGAAAAAACAACAGAAAGGAGAATTTCCCTTTTGACTGAACTTTCTAATCCATTTTCTTTGAGGTTGAGATGTATTTACCAAGCCTGCACTGGAGATGTTGTCATTGCGGGGAAGTGAAGGGCCCCTGAGCACCAAGAGGAATGGGAACAGCCTCTCTTTCAGGTTGAAGCTTCGGAAGCACTTTGCCAACATCAATGCAGTTTGCCTCTTACAGTCCTCTTGGTGGGGGTGTATCAGGATAGCAGCTTAAGTGTCAGGGGCTAAACACATTACTGGGGACCCTTCTGTGCCTTGGGGGTGGAGGAATAGAGATCCAAGGTCCCATGCAACACGTTTCATCTAATCCCCACTATGCTGTGAGGTAGGGATCAGATACCATCCACATTTTGAAAAAAAAAAAAAAAAAAAAAAGGAACCCAATTCTAAGAGGAATAAAGTGACTTAGCTAAGGTCACACAGCTCAGAAGTGGGTGACCAAAAGTGCTCCCAATTATCCATGGGTTTGGCTTGACCAAACTTTAGTCAAGCTTACCTCTCTCCCACAGCTCTGAAATTTTGGCTGGTCTCCAAGTTTAAGCAGGAACCAAGGTGCAGAATTTGGGCTTCTCTGGTGGGTCAGATGGTAAAGAATCTGCCTGCCAATGCAGGAGACCTAGGTTCCATCCCTGAGTCAGGAAGATCCCCTGGAGAAGGGAATGGCAAGCTACTCCAGTATTCTTGCTTGGAGAATTCCGTGGACAGAGGAGCCGGGTGGGCTACAGTCCATGGGGTTGCAAAGAGCTGGACATGACTGAGCAACCGGCACAGCTACAGCAAGATGCAGGACAACTGTCTCAAAAAACCGGCCACGAAGAGAAAGCCTGTTGTGTTTGCCAGCCTTCCCCAAAGTCCCTCCAAACACATTGCACTGCACTGCCCTCACAAAAGAAAAGGCGTTTTTCTTTTGAATTTTGAGGTGCTTGAAGATCCTGAAGTCAAAGCATTTTTCCTACTGCAATAGTCTTTTCGAATAAAAGCTTTCCCATCCTAAGTCCAGATTTGTTTTTCACTCGCCACAGTTGAGCTGAAATTTGAACCCAGGATTCTTTAAACTTTCCAGTTTACTCAGGAGTTGGCATAGTTGCAAACGTATACTTCTGTGTGGAATGCTGGGACGTGCAGGTGTGTTTTCTTCTAGAAATCAAACTAGAAGTGATGTTGCTGATCACATGATCAGATTAGAATCTGACTCCATTATGTGTATGCTGGTCATCAAACCTAAAAAATACATAAAGAATCCTGAAACCTGAAACTAACACAATATTGTAAATTAGCTGTACTTCAATTAAAAAATAATACATAAAGAATCTCAATGATATCACCATTTTTTTTTTTGTTTCTAGGAAAGCATGTTTCTCTTTGTTCATTTGTCTTTTGACCACACAGACCAGAAAATGTATGATATTTTAGGGAAAGATTATGGGAAACAAGCTCAAGTGTGAGACAATCAATATAATATACATATTTTTGTGAAATATGGTAGAACTACCTTATTTGAATTCTGCAGAGTTGAATAAAGAAACTGGTTTCCTGAGCTCATTAAGCACAGTTTCTGGGTTGGCAGACTTGTTATAGTGGGAAGGGACATGAATCAGAACCAGATGGATCTGGGTCTGAGTCCAAGCTTTGCCATTTGCTGACTGTGCAGACTTGGGCAATTTCCTTGGTTCTTCAGTCTATAAAATCCTTCCCATTTTTCCTTTTATAGTGAGGCGGAATTATAATCATGCATGGGGCGTGATGCATAATACTTGCTCAATAAACTTTAAAAAATGTAGGAGAAGGGATCCATTTTGGGGGAGAAGTACTGTTTAACATTAAAGAGATTTTGCAGATCAGGGGAGACATTCTGATAAACCACAACAACCCAGGGTTTGAGTCTACTTACTTGCATGAAAATGTCTTTTGTCTCAACTTGTCCAAAGGGTTGACTTTCCCGGCATCTGCTCTTAGCATCTGCTTGCCCAGCTTGTTGCCTTTACCTATAGAAGCTTGTGGTGAACTCTTCAAAGGCAGGGGTCAGTACTCACGTCACAGCCCTCAGCAGAAATGGCTCTGAATGCCTGACTGGTGATGGGATCATTTGAGTTGAGAGTAGGGGTCCCTGGTGGCTCAGTGGTAAAGAATCCACCTGCCAATGGAAGAGATGTGGGTTGCATCCTGGGTTCAACCTCAGGAAGATCCTCCAGAGAAGTAAATGGCAACCCACTCCAGTATTCTTGCCTGGAAAATCCCATGGACAGAGGAGCCTGGCAGGTTACAGTCCATGGGGTCACAAAAGAGTCAGACATGACCTAGCAACTAAACAATAACAGAAGTTTGATAGCTGAAGAAGCCTCCAGTCATTTAATAGGCAAGGACCAATAGAATCAAAATCACTTTGCTGGAGTTTGGTCCTCAGAAAGGTGTGGGTGTGGCTAGGGCTGTCACTATTCCCAGTGTCCATGCTCCCCTTCTTTTTGTTAAAAATAACACACCCCTAACTTTTCTCTGGGCACATAGCCACCCAGCTATAGACAGGATTTCGCAGACTCCCTTGATCCCAGCTGTAGTCATCTGATTAATTTTGCATCAGTGGAATGTGTAACCTCCCTGTCATTTCTTCAAAAAGAAAGAGCTTACTTCCTGTGAAGCAAAGCACTGGCAGTGATGCAGCTATGATCATGGAGGTGGAGGTGACATGCTAGGTGCTTCTGTGGCAAGAACATGGGAGGAGCCTGGGCTTCTGTATGATGCTGTGGAACGCGGCTGCCCTTGTCGCTTGGACCACTCATCTTTGATTGTTAGGTGAGAAAGAAGTAAGTTGCTATTTTATTTAATTGGCTATAATTTGGGGCTTCTTCTTTTTTTTTTTAGGTTTTTCTACTTTTGATTTTATTTATTTATTTTTCCATTTATTTTTATTAGTTGGAGGCTAATTACTTTACAATATTGTAGTGGTTTGTGCCATACATTGACATGAATCAGCCATGGATTTACATGTGTTCTAATTTGGGGCTTCTTTATTGCATGACAGCAGCTTAGTCTTTAATATTTTGGATCTCAACCTGGACCAAATCTGGAGGAAGAGTCACTCAGTTCATTTAGTTTAGCTCCCAGGAGAAGAGAGAAAAGGGAGGAGTAGGAGAAGCTTGATCTGCGGAGGAGGAGAAAAGCTGCAGGTCCCTCAATTTATTCACAGCAAATTCATAATTTTGTCAATTTATTAATCCACAAACACTTCTTGAGCATGTACCACAGCATCCACCCAACTCACTCAGCTGTAGTTTCTTCCCCACTCCATTTTCTCCATCTCACTTATCACGATCAAAAATTACATTATCTATCTTGAGTGCAGTAGTATTTACCAGAAGGTAAATTTATGGCATCAGAGAACAGAATGTTAGCAAGTTTTGCAAGAAGAAATATAATGTGAGAAGTTAGTGAATCCATGGGAACTGGTATAAATCATCATGACCGTGTGAAGAAATAGACAAAATATAAGAGGGAATTTGAAACCCAGCAGAAGTCTGCCTTCTGATGAGCACAAGGTGAGGTAAGCCCTGAACACAGGTAGGGGGTTGGTAAGATGGGGCAGAGGGGATAATGGCAGCTGGAATGGACTCACCTCCCACAGTTCAGTGGGTTGGGTCTTGGGGCCCATTCAAATAGTAATGCGAAAAGCCTTGTGCAGTTGGAGTAAATAACAATGAAGGGGGATAACTTAAGGTTAGTTGAGGGGGAGAGGATTGAGAGGAGGCATTCTGCAGAATGAGCATAAGGATAACACTGGATGGTTCAGAGAAGAGATTGACCTGGAACTTCTGAGGTCTTATCTCTCCCACTACATAACTCACAGTCAATCACAACAAGTCAGTGATTGAAGTCTATGTAGTCTCCCGTGGTTAGTCTGTTGACCAGATGCCCAGGGAAGATAAGATGTGTGAGGACAGTTTATTACCTATTCATTGTCTGTCTCCCTCATTAGAAGAAAACCTTAATGAGGGTGAGAACCTGGTCTGTCTGCTTCATGGCTTTCTCTGAAGCACCTACAGCAAAGCCCGACACATAATAGTAATTCAATAAGTAATATTTGAGTAAATCAATAAAGTAAGCAGACAAATAAATAAAACAGCATCCAGTTCCAATAATTACAAAGCAGAAAGATATGGCTACTTTGACATGGACAAAACAGAAGAAGGCTTCCTTTAGGACAATGGGTGTGGAAATAGTTTTAGAAGAGAGGGCCTCCCAAGTGGTGCTAGTGGTAAAGAAACTGCCTGCCAATGCAGGAGATACAGGAGATGTCAGTTCGATCCCTGGGTGGGAAAGATCCTCTGGAGGAGGATGTGGCAATCCACTCCAGTATTCTTGCCTAGAGAATCCCATGGGCATAGAAGAGCCTGGAGGGCTAAAGTCCATGGGGTCACAAAGAGTAAGATATGACAGAAGTGACTTAGCATACACACACCAGAAAGAGAAAGAGTCAGCCATGCTGACAGTGGGGAGAAAGCCATTTCAGGAGAAGGAACAGCATGTATGAAGGCCTCCAGGTGGGAGAGAGCTTGGCATGTTCCAGAAACAGAGAAGATTGGTCTGACTTCAGGGAGAGTGACATGAGCAGAACTGGGAGAGGTCAACAGAGGCTGGATCTTTAGGGATAATGGCTGGATTTTATTCTTAGATAATTTACTCCTATTCTATGTCTAGGGAGATATAATCCAATTTTGCTTTGGGGAAAGTGTGTGGAAACTGGATTGGAGGCAGGCAAGAGTGTAGGTGAGAGAATCACCCTCATATTCATGGCTTAAGACAACACTTATTTATTATTACAGCTCATGCCTCTGTGATTTGTTATTCATTGACTGGCCTAAGAAGTGTTCCCTATTGATATTAGATGGACTTGCTCATGCTTTTGTGGATCTTCAGGGGTGGGAGTAATGGGTGCTCTGTTGGAACCTAAGCTGATCTGGATTAACTAATCTGAGACAGCTCGGATGCAATGGATGCTCCTCTTTTTCCTCCTGGGTGAGCAGGTATGTTCTCCTCATGGTCATAGCAGACGCACAAGAAGCAGAAATCATGTAAGAGCAATTCAAGACTCTGCATAACATTTGTTAATATTCTTTTGGCCAAAAAATGTCCTATAGGGACATGGGATTGTGCTTTAGCGTATGGGGAGCGCTGCCATCCAAAAGGTGTGGATACCATGAAGGGTGAGGAATTGAGCCATTGTTGCAGTCTACCACAGATGCCTCTCATGCTTCTGGCTGGCTAGTATCCATTATAATTTCCCCTCTGTTCCATTCCAGACAATTCTTCCCTTTTTCCACCCACAGGACACCCCTTCTGTTTGCTTATTCTTGGAGCTTCCGATAGGAAGGACACAGCAGAAGTAGAAACCCACTCATGCAGTTTGGCCTTTCTGCAGAGAATGGGAGGGTACAGGGACCCCACCCTCTACCTTCAGTGGAAGTTTCACCCCTTGGAGTTTGGCTCTGAGTCAACGGGACTGAGACTGGTTGTAGATTCTGGCTACAATATTGTGTGGGCTGATGCTGATTGAGGAACACACAACGCGCAGGTTTACAAAAGCAATTGAGAAAGGCCTTGGCCGAAATGCAGAGAATATCTGCAGCTTAAATGCTGGAGCGATTATATCATTTGTGGGGCTTTGCAAGCTAATTTGTTTGCTGCCTTTTCAATTTGCCATTCAGTTTCCATGGTTTCACGGCTGGTCAGAGATGGAATATTTAAATCCAATAGATAAAGCCTGGAGTTGAAGAGCTAAAATGGCTGTGGAATTGTTTTATAGCACAGACCAGTGGAAAGATGACCGTGTAGGGAATGGAGAGAGTTAGAGTCTGGTCCTGGCTTTGCTGCCTTCATGCCAAAATCCTTCTCTGTACCTCAATTTCTCCATCTGTGATATGGTGTGAGCTCTTGGGCAGCTCCGCCCTGGTTCTATAGTAACAGTAACGGTAATGATAATAAATAGAACATGAGTAATAATAGCTAGTGTCTATTCAGTGATTACTTTGTGCCAGGCATCATTTGAGTGCCTTATGTTCATTTCATCCACAAAATAAGCACAAGAAGTGAGTGAAAGTGAAAGTGTTAGTTGCTCAGTCCTGTCTGACTCTTTGTGACCCCATGGAATGTAGCCTACCAGGCTCCTCTGTTATGGAATTCTCCAGGCAAGAATACTGGAGTGGGTTGCCACTTCCTTTTCCAGGGAATCTCCTGACCCAGGGATCAAACCCAGGTCTCCAGCATTGCAAGGTTGGATGGAAGATTCTTTACCATCTGAGCTACCATTCTCACAATAAGCACAGGAAGGGAAGATGCCATTACTCTGCCCGTTTCAAAAGGTCATGAAACTGAGGCTTGCCCAACGTTACACAGCTAATAGTGCTAAAACTGGAGTAGGAGCTACATCTGCCTTATTGCAGATCCTAGGGTCTTAATCCCTGTATTCCCTCTCTCCAGGATTCTATTCTCCCTCATGCTATGCAGTGGAACTTTCTATTGGAAATGTCCTGTGTATGCACTGTGAGCCTCTGGCCACTGGTTGTATGAGACTGTGGAGCACTTGAAAGGTGGCTAGTGTGACCGAGGGATGGCATTCTCTTTTTTTAAAAATTATTTATTTATTTATCTTTGGCTGCACTTGGTCTTTGAAGCTTTGTGCAGGCTTTCTCTAATTGTGGAAAGCGGGGGCTACTCTTGGTTGCTGTGCACGGGCTTCTTTTTGCGGTGGCTTCTCTTGTTGTGAAGCACAGAGTCTAGGTGTGCAGGCTTCATTAGCTGCGGCACACAGACCCAGTAGCTGTGGCTCTCGGGCTTAGTTGCTCCGCACGCAGCATGTGGAATCTTCATCGACCAGAGATTGAACCCATGTTGCCTGCATTGTGCCACCTGGGAAGTCTGAAGGATGGCATTCTAAATTTTATTTCATTTTAATGCTTTTAACTAGCTTTTTAGAGTCACATGTGGCTGGCAGCTCCTGTGTTAGAGCATGAGAAAGCAGGGACTTGGGCAAATGCAGTGTAGCATAGTGTTTAAGCGAAGGACTCTGGGCCCATTTTCTGGGCATATATACCCATTCTGCTACTGGTGGCATGACCTTGGGCAAGTTACTTATCCTCTTTATGCTCTAGTCTTCACATCTTTAAAAGGGGATAATAATGGGTCGAGGGTGAGAACTAAATAAGTTAATACACTTAGAACAGTGTCTGGCACATGATAAGAGTCATACAAGTGATTATCCGTGTGATTGCACCCCTAGGTGAGAAGATGAGAAAGAAAACCCAATACGTATTTGCTGCTATTTAACTTGATCCCCACAGAACAGTGCAAAGTAGTGAAACGGGCAGTGCTGGAACCTGGCCCATCCCTCAGATCCCTCTTCTGGCTCCGTGTGCCCAACCTCAGTCACTGTGTGCTTTGCTGTTACATCTCACACCTGCCCCTGGCACCTTAGAGAACTGTCCTTGGATGCCACAGCCTTCTTGATCATGGGGAGAGTGGACCTGCCTGGGAGTCTATCTCACCCCCACCCCCAGCAGCTTGTAGCCAAGAGTTGACTAGTGAGTGTAAAATGCCCAACTCCTCTGCCCCCAGGACTTTAAGGAGGTAATTAAGGTTGGATGAGGTCGTAAGGGGTGGTAACCTGATACAGTAAGATTGGTGACTTACAAGAAGAGAAAGAGAGATTGTTTACTCTGTCCATACAGGCGAAGAAGAGGTTATGACTCAGTGAGAAGGCAACTGTCTTCAAGTCAGGAAGAGAGCCCTCACCAGAAACTGAACTAGCCAGGACCTCGATCTGGGATTTTCAGCCTCCACAACTGTGAGAAAATAAAGCTTTGTTGTTTAAGTCAGTCTTTTCAAGACGGCAGACCCCACTGGCAATCCTTAGCCATCTAGTTCCACCTAATGGCCGAGGAGGCTGTGAAACATAGGTTGATTGTTGCCCCAGAGTGAAAGGAAAACAGATTTGATGGACAGCTGGTTAGCTGTGGTGTAGCCATTAACCCCTCCCTGGGCTTCCCCGCTGGCTCAGTTGGTAAAGAATCTGCCTGCAATGTGGGAGACCCAGGTTTGATTCTTGGGTGGGGAAGATTCCCCTGGAGAAGGAAATGGCAACCCACTCCAGTATTCTGGCCTGGAGAATTCCATGGACAAAGGACTTGGTGGGCTACAGTCCATGGGGTTGCAAAGAGTCAGACACAGCTGAGCGACTTAGCATGCAGCCTTTAATCCCTAACTGTCAGGTAAGGTTAAAAGAGACTTGCGCTTTTGAAACAATCTACTTTGTGGCCAGTGGGTTGGAGTGAGTTTTGTTTTCTTTTGTTTTGTCCGAGAATTCCTTTAGAATCACTTAAGATGTAAGTAAAGAAAACTACAGGAGGGAGGATCTAGAAATATGAGTTGGGAAGGATCTGATTCTATATTGGATTCTGTGTGTGCTGACCAATCATGCCTGCTCAGAAAATGAGCTGAAGGCTGGTGTCATCAATCAAGTCATAATGAATGTGATCTCCAAAGTCCAGACTGGTCATTGATATTTCTCCCGTTTTACCTCCTGGCCCCTTCCCTCTCCCTCTCAGTGCTCCAGCCATACAGGCCTTTTGATTCCCCGAAGAATCTGCCTGCAATGCAGGAGACACAGGAGATGCAGGTTTGATCCCTGGGTTTGGAAGATCCCCCAGAGAAGGACATGGCAACCCACTCCAGTATTATTGCTTGGAAAATTCCATGGACAGAGGGGCCTGGCAGGCTACAGTCCAAAGATTTGCAGAGAGTCAGACACGACTGAGCAACCAAGAATACACACACATGCTCTGTGACACGCCTAACATAATGCCTTTGGACAAGCCTTTCTATGTCTTAAAATGTACAGACCTCCTGATGCTCCCACTCACCTCAAGCAGGAGGCAGGCAACATTCCAGTTTCTTTAAATCATCTTTTCCTTGGCCTTCTTGCCTGATGGGGTAGACTTGGTTCTAGTGGTAGGAAATATTGCCTGTGGGTTAAAGCTTTTATTTTCTATGGTGGATAAAATACTGTTTATGCCTACAGCCCACCTAATGCATATGCCTTGTAATAATTTTAATATACAAATTAAAGAGCAAAAGTTGGCCAGCTTTGTGCTTTTATTAACTACAATTTCTAGGCATTATTACTTTTTCTTTGTCTCATGCCATTATTTCCTTTCACTGAGAAATCTGCTTAGTACATTTATTTGCTTTGGATAATAATAGGGTTCGTATGCATATGTGTGCCACTTAAAAGACTGTGCCTGGGTCAGGTTGGCACTTACAGAAATTTAAGATAAATAATGTTTTCTTTTCTTTTTTTTTTTTTTTTCTAAATTCCCCCCATACACTGGCACATTACAGTTCTCAGACCACTTTGCCTGATGCTATTAATACTTTTCTATAAAGTCACTCAGTGGCGTTTCTGGCCAGAGATTTTTTTAGTGGAGGTGGAGGAAATTAAAAATTTAATAGAACCAAACAAATATTTATCACACACCCATATTTTCTTATTTGAACTCCCTTTAATCCCTTTGAGAGGGCATTGTATTTCTCCTTCTGTTTTCATCTCTATTCTTCCTTCTGTGTTTCCTTTTGCCATCTTCTGAAGCCTCTGTTCCCAGTACAAAGAAGCAGAATATGTAGTATTTCCTTGTGGCAGTCGTTTGAGCCCTGAGCTGGGCTTTTTTCTCTATTTCCACCAAGATCACTAAGAGTAAAGGTGCCACCTTACCCAGGACTCATCCCAAAGGAGGCCCTCTGGAGTGTGAGAATAGCTGATTCATGTCCCTTCCTCTCAGAGGACAAGATGAAGATGGCAAGCCCACTTTTGACAGAGGTCATCCTATTCCTCCTTCCCATTTTAAAAGGGAAAGTGTTGGGGGAGCCATCTTCTCCATGGAGAGTGGAGGTTCCAAAGCCAGCTCTGGCATTTGCTTCCTGTCCGGAAACTAAGTGAAAGCGGGTGGCTCACGTAGAGACTGCCTGTGAGCTGGCATGAAGTGACCGCACGGGGGGATGGCTGAGAGGACAGCACGCGGGGTTCCCAGCACACGCAGGGCACGGTTGCCATGGCAGAGTACACTGCCATTCCGGTATTTCATCCTCCAGCCTCCACACTCTGACCCAGTGACAGTGCTGTTCATCCCAGACCTGAAGCCGGAAACAGAGCTTTCCAGCTGGTCCACAGACCCGTGAGTACGATAATAGCTGCTTGTTGCAGTAAGCCACAGGTTTGGGGTATTTGTTACATGGCTGTGTTGCGGCAAGAGCTAACTGATACAGCTTGTCAGGGTCTGAAGTGAGGCAAGGGAGTAGGAAGGGCCGGGGCTAGCTCAGACCCAGGATACTTCCTGGTGGAGTGAGAAACCAGTATTTGGGAAAGAAAGGATGCTCTCTTGATAGGGTTACCCATGGCAGGAGGCTGCATTGAACACCCTGCTGTGGCCTGGGGGAACATGAAACAGTCCCTGAAACAGATGCAGTAGCTGGATGTGCCCAAGTCTATTACCCAGTGCTGTGGAGGTGGAGACAGCATGGAGACCCCTCACGGGAGCAGGGTGTGTATCTGGCAAGAGGAGTTGAGCTGGATAGTTATCCATATTTGCTGAGCAAAGAGCCGGGGAGTATTTTAGGTGGTGTGCATACAATAGTAAACAAAGCAGTCCATGACCCTGCCCTCTTACAACTTACTTTCTATTTACTCATGATAATAAAATTAATAATAATAATCATACCTATGTTAAGTTGAATACATACATGAAATAAGGCTAAGTCTTAAAACAGAAGTGACTGGAAAAATGACTAGACGGGGCTGTGTGGGCTGAATTGGACTAAATTTAATTTTCTCACTGTCAAGTAGGAATAGAGGCTTGTTAAAATAAAGTATGGGCAGTATAAAACTGAAGCAGGCTTAGGTGCTCCCGTGTATAATCTGTGACCATCCGGATCTAACTGTGATGCCGGCATACACACGTTCCTGTGTCCCTGACTGTATCTCTGCCTCCTGTCCTCTCGGGGTAGTGAGGGGCTGCCTATTCCCGAAAGATGCCTCTTCACCTGTCACCCCTATGAGAGGCCGTGCGTGTCGCTACGAGCCGTAGAACATTCCCCTGGCTTCAGATCATTGCCCTCCCCCACCCCCATCTTGGTGCAGAAGCCCTTCTGCTGAGATTCAAGGTCTCTCCAACACTGCCACCCCCCATCTTTCCTCGTGATGGACATTTCTCAACCTCCTGGTCCCTCTTCCACCCTCCTGAAGATGCTGACTTGGGGGCTTCCTAGATGCATCCCTTCCTACCATTATCAGGAAGGACCTGATGCCTATGAGTGTGGTACTTCTTGTACCTTCCTCTCATTTATCATTGACTTTCTCCAATTTAGTGATCTTCACCTCCATCAACCTCAGGTACTCAGCTCCAATGGGAACTCACTCAACTGTATGTGTGACTTTTCTCTTTATCCTCTTCCCACCCCAGCCCCCTTCCCTCCCTCTCTACCCTCATTGAGTATCAATGCATTGCCCTTTGGGGATACAATGGTGATAAAAACAGACACATTCTGTATCCTTGAGGGACCCTCAAGGGATCCTTTATTCTTTATGTCCCCTCCCTTTGCTCCTAAGACACCTGATCACTGACTTCTAGTTCTGAGACTCCCATTAGCCCTTGGAATACAAGGTGCATTGTCCCAATCATTCCCATATTTAGTCTTCATATTAATCCTGCAAAGCATGCTCTGCTACTGCTGTTATGACAAATAATAGCTAACCCTTATATTATTAGTGATTCAGACCTGCCAGCACTAACTGAAGGTTTCCACATACTGAGTAAATTCTCACAAAGCCCTCTCAAGTCAACATTATTGTTATCTTCATTTTACTGATGAGGAAACTGAGGTACAGAGAGCTTTTGTAAACTGCCCAAGGGAGGTCTCATTGCAGGATGTGATCCTGAAGCCGGGGTGGAGGGGCAGCAGGCGGCTGTAGTGTGGCATGGGATTTGAGGCTTGGGGAAAACATTGTGGGAAGACAGGGTGGGGAGAGGCCAGGAGAGGAATGGTGAGTGAATGCAGGGTGGCTCTAGCAATATGCAAATCATTCTGGGAGAAAAGAGGGTCAGCACTGGTGGGTGAGGTGGGCTATGGGGGAAATGCAATCACCCTCCACCCCATGCTAAGCTGTAATGCCACAGTCGAATAATTCTGATGAAGGAGGCAGTTTTATCTTTCTCAGGAAGCTTGGAAACACTTAAAAACCATCTTGCATTAAGGGCCTCTGAGGCTTATCCTATTTGAATTAGAAAAATGCATGGGGTCTCCAGCCTGTGAAATCCCAAAGGCGCCTTCCATCTTCCTCCCAGCTCACTGCTTCTCTCTGTAATGTGAACTACAGTCATCAAACAATACTTGGCCTTTATCTATCCAGAGAATTCACTTCTGTTTTTTCAAATTTCTTTCCAAGGAGCTGAAAGCTATTAATAGAGCCAATGGTGGTAACTCGGAAGGTTGGAGTTTGCTTTTCATTTTCATTTGAATCATAAACTTGTGGCTTGTACTAAAGTTAAGAACAATTGGAGATAATGCCAAAGAATTTGTGAATCAGAAAGCAGATTAGTTTAAAATCTCCTTGTTATTTCGGTTGTAAAAAACAGAAGGCGAGTCACTGGTTCGTCTGTATTCTGTGGACCAGGTTGTACATTATCTCTCTAGCATCTATTGATATCACAGATGTAATTGCTGAGTAGTACCTTGTAAAACTGTCTACAGTCTCTTCCCCCACTAGATTCTAAGTGTAATAACTCTCTCTCTCCCTTTTAGTGCAATTTTCCAGTGTCTGGCATGTAGAGGTTGGTCAATAAATATTTGTTAAATATGAGAAACGGATGAATGGATGAAGCTAAATGAAATCCAGAGCTGCTGGGGCTGATGGCGTCCCTGTCTGCATTAACTCTCTCTCTATTCTGGGTTTCTGTGCTTGGTGTGGGGCATGATGAATAGAGCATTCTGGGAAGGAAGTGCTTATTTCTGCTTGGTTGGGCTTGGAAATCAGCTCGCTGGGGTCCTGGCAGCACAGGCCCCTCCAGTGGGGAGGAGGGTGTGGGAACCAGGCAGGGCTAGAGCTGGGGAAATGGACTTGGTCACAGAGGTTGGCTCTGGAAGGGAACAGCTGGGACATGCAGGTGAAGGGTCTGGGGGCTGCATCTATCTTAGACCCAGGTTTGGCAGTGGGGTTTATTGAAGTAGTTGAACAGGTGTGTGGCAAAGAGCAGAGGAGTTTGGTGGAAGTTAGTGGTGAGTTGTACACTACGGTTGGGACTGACTCAGTCGGCAGCCCAAGACAGGGCGGGCAGATCTGGGACCAGGTTGGAGCAGACCAACAAATACTAGAAATGATGATGTGAAGATACTGTAAAGGATGAGGTGTGGTGAGCCCCAGATTTTGAAAGGAACTGGCATATAATGTTAGATTCCCTCATGGCTCAGTGGTAAAGAATCCGCCTGCCAATGCAGGAGATGCTGGTTCGATCCCTGGGGCATGAAAGATCCCCTGGAGGAGGAAGTGGCAACCCACTCCAGTATTCTTGCTGGGAAAATCCCAGGAGGCAGAGGAACCTGGCCGGCTTTAGTCTGTGGGGTAGCAGAGTTGGACATGACTGAGCAACTAAGCACTCACACATGGCATATAATTAAGGCCACCCAGCAAACTGGAATATGTATCCAGGTAAAGCTAGAATAGACTGCTAGAATGGGGGAGGGGATGCTATATCTTGGGAACCTAAGGCCTCATTAATTCAGCGGTCAAGATTCTGAATCTGACAAATGTAACCTAAATCTAAATTATAAAATTATGCAGAGAGAGGAGATTATAATTACATGATCTCTTCCTTTTGGGTCTGGCCAAGGCTTGACCCTGAAGATCATTTTATTGAACTAGAGAGAGTTGGTTCCCATCCATGGGAGGACATTGAGCTTCAGAAGTCCTGTACTCTGGAGAAGGGGTTCTCAGGCCTGGTCCAAGACTGATGTTAATTAAAAATAGGATAGCTAGGGGTGGGCTAGGAAGACCCTAGCTCATCTAACCCATCTCCCTTTTCTTTTCTCCCCAGATAATGTCTAAACAACTCCCCCAAGGCACTCCCAGCCCAATCCAGTCCTGCTATGTGAATTTTGACCAAGTTCATGCAGGCATAACTTGATGACAACTCACTGAAGTCTAACACTGTCAGCCTCTTGCCTCCTGCTCAGAGCTTTCCTGTTGAGGCCAATGGGTCAGGTGCCTTTAGAACTAAGATAATTGATATCCTCTTGGGAGTCAACTCTTAACGGGATATAGGATGTAGGTAGGAGCCAAGGGATACTCTTTCTCTTTCCTCTGCCCACCAAGTAGACCATCCTGAGATGCTCTTAATACGACTGATCGGAAGATGGCCCTGCAAGGGAGACAAACCTATTGTCCTTAGCATTGGCCAGCTTATACCCTTCTTGGCTTGTTCTCCTCTGACTCACCCCCTTTCTTGGTTTCTCATGTTCCTGGGCCTGTGTCAGGAAGCATTTAACAAGAGGCTTCCTGTGTGCTGTTTTGGATCTGTCAGGAACCCTCTGGCCCTTATTAATTCCTGAATATTCAGGAATTAAGAGGAGAGGCACGCCTTTCCCGCCTTTCTTGGGGCTGAGGAATCCAGGCATTTCTCATTATGGTGATAAGTACCGTCTTCCTTTTTATGAGCCATACAGTAAAAGGTGATTGTTTGCAACTCTCTCTTTGATAGGGATCGTCTTATGTTTTGTAAGTCTGGAATTTTAATCTTTATCTTTGCTGAGAATAACCACCTTGTAAGACAGTATATAGGCACACACCATGTTGATTAAAACACCTTTGCTCCATCAGAGCTTGAGTCCCTGTGTCTTTATTTCTTTCTATTCTTTTTGTCTTTCTCTTTCTCTATCTCTCTATTTCTGGCTAATTCCTTGGAGCGCGGAGGCCGGCTGAGCTCACTTTCTTGCCCGGGCTTCTAAGACCCTCTCGAGAAGGTGCACTGTGCCTTCACCCACTCGAGAGGGCGCCTGGTGCCTACATGCAGCGGCGCGAGCCCTAAGAACAGGACTCTTTTGGCTTTCCACGTAAACCAGGGGATGTCAGCTTTTTTCTCTCGCTTACTTTCTTATCGTCGACTCCGGACCACCAGGTTCCGGTCCATTAAAGGACCAACAGGCCTGCACCCCTTAGTTGAGAAGGAGTGCCCATCAGTGACAGCTGTGAATTATTACTAATGTTTTTCAGGGTGAATCATGGGTTCATTGGCTGTGGTGTCCTCATTTCCTTTTCCAGATCCCCTGGGAGTGACAGAGGACTTCAGATTCCCTGGGGGAGGGCATAGCACCCCACTTCAGTATTCTTAGCTGGAGACTCCCCGTGGACAGAGGAGTCTGGTGGGCTGCAAAGAGTCGGACAAGAGGGAAGCAACTGAGCAGGCAGACAGGCAGACTCCTTCTATGGAAAATAGAATTTTGTTTTAGGGCAAACATTCTTCTTGCCTGTCACAAGATGTATGTTTTCAGAAGGTATTGCATAAATGGTTCAGAACCTCAAGAGACGGACATTGATCAGAAAAGTAAAAAAAAATTCAAGTAGTATTTGTTTTTTACTCAAAATGCTATCAAGTAAAAATCAGTTACTACCAGCTCCTTGATGGTGAAGTCTCCTCCACCTGAAGAGACCTGGAGACCACTCTCCATTTTGGGAGGGTGGGAGTGAAGGAGTCTTCTGGGCCTAGAAAAGAGAACAACAGTCTCAAAGGCCCCTTGCTGAATCATCTAACTTCGGAGAAAACAAAACAGAATTTTAGTTCCACCCTGATGCTCCAGGCCAGTTGCATCTATCTGGGACTCATCAACCCCTGTCCAGAAACCTTCCACCCCCTACACCTGCCCAGAAGACTTATCAACTCCTGTCCGGGAACTTTGCACCCCCTACACCTGCCCAGAAGACTTATCACCCCCTGCCCAACTACAAATGTCATCTCAACAAAAGAATACTCAAAATATCCCGCCTGATTAACGTTTCCCTTATCGCTTCCACAAACCTCCCTATAAGTATGAAGCCTCCCTAATCCCTCTAGGCGCTCAGCCTGGTTGTCAGGCCGACTGTCGCCCCTCCTTGCCTGAATAAAGGTAACCTACTTCTGTTGAGGTCGTCTTTCCTTTTCTGCCTCGCTGGAACTATACCCTACAGGGAGTGGGGAGATAAAGGGGCAGGGAAATATGAGCTGATGATGTCTTTTGTCTTTTGGGACCCTGAAAGATAGGGCTTCCTTTATTCTGTTTTTTCTTCTAAATTACTTGCTATAACTTATATAAATGATCTCTTGGGAACAAAACAGCTTAAGCTCTCCTGGAATCCACTCACGCATTCTATATGTTCAGACATGGAGGATGGATCATCACATGCAAATGGCCAAGAAGCCTTTTAACAGAAGGAGTCAGAATTATCCAAATTTCCTTTGGCACCAAAATCTGCTTAGGAGTTGAGATGGTAGCAGTAGAGAGAATATGAACAAAACCAGTGGCAGGAATTGCTCTTTTTTAAGCATGTGCCTTTGTTATTTCTCACTCATTGAGTATGTTGGGAGTAACCACTCTCATCTTAATAAATAAGGGAACCAACTCAGAGTAATTTGCCAGAGACAGCACAGGACTTAGGAATCACCAGTTGAGCAGGGATTTATATCTAGGTTTTGTCCAACCATTCTCTTAACCTTCTCCTTTAACTATGATTCCATCTTGCTTGTCTTTATTGTCACAGGGATCTAAGGAGATACAGCGCATGAAGTGTCCAACATGTAGTGTGTGTGTGTGTGTGTGTGTGTGCTGAGTCACTCAGTTGTGTCTGACCCCATGGGTTGTAGCCTGCCAGGCTCCTCCGTCCATGAGATTTCCCAAGCAAGAATACTGGTGTGGGTTGCTATTTCTTTCTCCAGGGTATCTTCCTGACCCAGGGATTGAACCCATGTCTCCTGCATTGGCAGGCAAATTCCTTACCACCGAGCCACCTGGGAAACCCCTCAACCTGTGGTGCTAAATGTTAGGATGATGCTAAATGTCAGTTTCCTTCCTCTCCTCTTCAAGGTCATTCCTGTACAGTCCCACATCTCCCGCTTTGACACAGACCTTAACTCTCCCTATTGAAACATCTTATTCTGGACTCTGTGTTTCTGAGTATATCATTCATTTCCCATTACTATCTTCCCAGAGGGTCCCAAGTTCCCTCTTGCCACAGTTCAGCTTTTTTTTGTGGCCATCAAAGTTGCAGTGATAGCTCCATCCGCTTTCTGTTGCTAGAGGCTACAGGTTCTGGTCTCTCCATCATTTCTGCTCTGCTGGGTGTCAAGGGGAAAGTGGCCTCCTTCTCCAGACTTCTGGGCCAGCAAACACACATTTCACATTGGAGCATTAGGGCAGCTTCCATTGTAGGTCATGAGCTTCTGTGCCTGCCAGCAGCAGTGTCCACGGCTGACCTACACCCATCATCCTGCTATGTGCAGTGACCAGGATATAAAGGACAATCTCAGAAAGCCCAGGAAAGGAGAGTGGCTAATAACGATTACTTTGATGGTAACAACATTGCCTGATGGCTTGCTAGTGCTAGGCACTGTAGAATTAAGTATTTTATTTACTTGCACTCTTTTATCAGATTTCCCCCCACCATAACACTATTCGTTAACACTTTTGTTTCTATTGCAGTCACTGTCAGCCCTGAGAACAATGACTGACACATAGGAGAGACTCAGCTCACACTTGGTGTCATAAGTAAGTTGCCTCTTTCACTGAAGCCCGGGGGGTTAAGTAGTTTGCTGAAGGTCACACAGCAAAAGCAGATTTGAACCCAGGGAGTCTGTATCTAGAGTTTGTTTTTTCAATCGTTATTCAGTGCAGGTTCCTGTGACAAGAGGCGTAAGAGAGGCAAAGTAGTGTCAGTAACCTGAGTCTCAGCGAGTTTGCTGTGTGCTATGCTCCGTGGTGCCTGACTCTTTGTGACCCTATGGACTATGTAGCTCATGGGATTTTCCCAGCAAGAATACCGGAGTGGGTTGCCATTTCCTCCTCTGAGGATCTTCCTGATCCAGGGATCAAAGCCACGTCTCCTGCATTACCAGGCAGATTCTTTACCACTGAGACACCAGGCAAGCCCCCTCAGTGAATTTATCCTGTGATAAAACATAATGGAAGAGAATATGATAAGGCAAATATACGTATAACCGAATCACTTTGCTATACAGCAGAAATTAACACGACATTGTAAGTCAACTATACTCAGTGAAAGAAAAATGACACAAGGAGAAAGCAGTCTTCTACAGCCAAGCAGGAAAGCACAGCCCCTGGCAGGGGGCAAACCTGCTGACACTTTCATCTTGGACTTCTAGCCTCCAGACTGGGAGACAGTGAATTTCTGTTGCTTAGCATTCCCAGCCTGAAGCGCTTTGTTATGACACTGCTAGGACTAACACAGGCAGGAAGAAAGGGCTTCTGAAGATTCCCTTGCAGCTAGGTGTGGTCAGGTGACACATTGCAAGCCAATGAAGTGTGAGTATATGAGAGAAAAGGATACTGGAGGATTTCCAAGAAAGTCTTGTGTTCCTGAGAGAGGTGGTTGGTGCCTCTCCTTCACCTGATTTGACCGCAGATTGGATGTTTTGCCTATTTTATGACCACAAGAGAAAGTGCAAGAGAATTGAGGAGATGCCAGCCTTGCTGCCATTTTCCCACCTGTAACTGCTCCCTTCTAGCCCCTTCCTTCCTTAAGCCACACTTCTTAAAGCCCACAGAAGTCAGGGCTTCTGTGACTGACAGCTGAACAAATACACACACTCCTGGAACATTCTTCGTCTTCTACAGAGTGCGTCTGACCAGCTTCATGGAGCTGTTGCACAGATAAAATGAGATTCTACATAAAATGGTGCTGCAAGTGGAATACCACCACGCCATCGTGAGTTATGGTCACAATAAACAAAACCCTCCCCAAAGCTATGATTTCAATTTAGAGCTTTGTTCCCAGCCCTGACTATAAAGCCCTGGGTTGGTTCCCCCACCAAGGAGCCAGATGGGTTGAAAGACATTTTGTTTCTAGTCTTTCAGTGTGATTGTTATTTAAAGCTGGAAGGAGACCTGGAGATCTTTCCGATCAAACCCTTTATTTTACAGAGGGGGAAACTGGGCCCCAGAGAGGCTGAGTGAGTTGTCTGAGGTCACAGCCCACCTTTTCTGGGCATCAGGAAGCAAGCTGATTCCAGGTTGCTGGAGGGAAGTTAAAGGTGCCAAGAGGAAGAAGGATTTGTCCTGGTCACCACCTTCTCCGAGCCCTTGGAGGAACAGGCACCATGCTTTAAAAATCAGCAGTGGGAAGGAAGACAAGACCTATCTTCTGGGATCTCTGGGCTAGGTTCTTGGGGAGGCTGCAATGGGTCTGGAACGTCAGTGAGGAGTGGGGGACTGGGAAGAGAGATAAATAAGAACTCATGAGCCTCATTCTTGAATTGAAGGCTCTGGTCTTTGGTGGTGCCAGACAGCTGTGGATTCTATTCCTTTTTTTCCATGTTCTAGCCTTACAGGGGAGTGAAATGATTTTAAATCTCCAAGCATTAATTTCTTATGGTGAAAATGAAGATAAGATACACCCCATATAGCTGCTGTGAGAATTTAATAACACGTGTTGACTACAGAGTACAGATTTAATAAATGTCTTTGTGATTCACGAAAGTGATTTTGGATGCTACCTGAATTTTTCTGACATTTGCTCCATCAGATTTATGTATTGGGAAAAATGGGTGCCTTGACTTACTGTGTAATGATAGGCATGTTATTCCACTTCTCTGTGTCTCAGCTTCTTCTGAAAAATGGGACTACAATACTTACCTTACAGGATCATTAAGAAAATTCAATGTCATAATGCATGTATTAATAGGATGCTTATAATGGTACCAGCATACAGGAAGGGCTCAATATGGGGGTGCTTTTATCATTAATATTGTTATCATTCTGTTACTTTTCAGCAGGGGAATATGATGCAGTTCTTCACTGCAGGGTCCCAGATTCTAAATAGCCCAGATGCCAAGGAAGAAGTCCTCGCCAGCTTAGCTGAGACTAGAAATATTGAATAACCTGGGAAGACAGATGGAATGAAAATGATACTCCTTTTGCAGATTTTTGTAACTGGAGGACTAATGGGAAAAAATGTGCTTGCTGTTAAGAATTAAATTCGTAGAACTTCTTCACTCCCCTCTTTCTGAGGCCACCTAGCTGACATGTGATCCACCTGCTCCCTACTCAAGTCAAGGTGTGCCCAGGCTACTATTTCACCTGTTGTCATAATCTGACTTTTCCCAGGGATTAATCCTGAAAGCCTTAGCCACAGAAGGACCAATGGGATTCTCAGGCACCAGTAACATAGCAAAGAGCAGGGCCTGTAAAAATGTGTCTCACGGGCTCAGTCTGTTGGTCTGCTCAGTGATTTAAGAATCAGGAAGCTTTCTTTATAAAGGTCTGCATTTCAGCAGCCCATGAAAGATACATATAATCTGTCAACAATCAGCTAAAGTTGAGGTCACCTTCTCTCCAGCTCACTATGTCCTGCTTCCCCTTATTGTCTTTCATCTGGCCCGCTTTACCCTTGTCCATGACCTGCCTGTTCCTGAAGGCATTTATGTTCCCTCTCTATGTTCTGTTATCCCCAGGAGAACACGTTGAGCTGAATCAGCCTCCTCAATGAGGTATACTCCCCGGTGGTGTTGGGTTTGACCAGGTGACTTGTTTGGAAATGGAAAAGTTAGCAGATAGGGATGTAAGAATAAGGCTTAAGTGTGCTTGTGCCATGGGGCTCACTGTGGCTGCCATTGCTGCCATCCTGGGTTAGCATGCCCTAGCCAACTTACAGATGAGTGCATGTGAATACACGATAGAGGTTTTAGGCTCCTGATAGATGTTGTTTCACAGCAGTAGCTGATAAATACGCTGGGTTCTAATAGAAAATCTGCCTCTAACTCTCTGTGTGACTTTGTTCAAGTTATTTTACTTTCCTGGGCACTGATTTTCTCCCATCTTTCTTCCCATCTCTAAAGTGGGAAGAGCTGGACACAGGTTTTTTTTTTTTTTTTTCTAAGTATCCACATTTTGGTGATAACTTGTTCCCCAAATCTGCATACATTTGCTAATCCTGAACTCCTAATTTTTCCTCCTCCCCATTGAATATCTAGAAGTTGAAAGGGTTTGCTTTCTGTTTTCAAAGGTAAAAAGAACAAAATGACTTATGCAAATTCTAGGATAAAAGATACAAAAAATTTACTCATAGCATACACAACATCGACAAACACAAGAGTGCTTTCCAATATGGACTCTGGTTTCCCACACTGAGGAAATGGTGTAAGCTCTTGCCCAGGATGGAATGGTTGGGATTCTGGTCCAGTTCAGATGTGGTTGGCATCCTTTGTCTTCAGGCAGATGCTGGATCTCCTGGGAGTTACAAGTTACTTAATATTGAAGTGTCTGGCTCAATGATCATTCTTCGTCTTTGCTAAGGTACTTGCTCCAAGTTCTTCTTAAGAGTCAATTTTGTTGTTGTTAGAGGAGCACTTAACAGAAGATCTATCCTCTTAGCAAATGTGGGAGTGTTCAATACAGTATTGTTAGCATGGCCACTGTGCGGTACAGTAGATCTCTAGGACTTATTCACCTCAGATACCTGAGACTTTGTGCCTTTTGACTGATTCCTTCCCTTTTCCTCTTCTCCTCAGCCCCTCAGCCCCTTGCATCCCACGCTCTGCTCCTTTGAGACCACCAGAAGCCTCATATATGTGGTATCATGTAGTTTTTTCCTTCTAGGTCTGATTTATTTCACTTGTGTATTGTTTTCCAGATTCATATGCTTATTTCCAAATGCATCATTTGTACACATCAAATATGCACAGCTTTAAAAAGTCGAATCTTCATTAGCAAATTTCTGTGAATGATGTGCCCCTTGCGAGTTCCAACAGTTCTGTTTCTTTCTGACTCCCAGTCTTTGCCTCTTTCCACGCTTTGGGTGACCCAAACCTGTATTCTCTGTGTGTGTGTGTGTGGGGGGGGAGGGGCAGACAAGCTACGCCCGTGGAATTGGGCATTTAAAATCTTGATGTGAGACTGACTTTCAGTTTGGGTTTCAACATAACACTGACCCACTCCTTTCCAATGTATCACCAATAAATTACCTCCAAGAAGCAGGAAGGCAAGTACACGGCACTCCTCCCAACTGTGTTCAGCCTCTGTCACGAGATGGCCGAGGCAGACGTTTTTGAATTTTGCATAGTTTTGATCATATTGCTCCTAACATTTTCCCCCAAGATTTTGTATTTTATTGGTTCAAGTTAAAAATTTTAGCATAAACAGTAGGCTAGCAAACAGATGTGGAACTTAAGAAGTAATAATATGCACTCATTGCCAAACAATAGCTCATTTAAATCTTAAAAAAATTTTTTTTTAAGATTTTTTTTTTTGGACATGGGCCATTTTTAAAGTCTTTATTGAATTTGTTGCAATATTGCTTCTGTTGTTTATGTTTTTTGGGGGGAGGGCTGCTGTGAGGTACTGTGGAATTTCACCTCCCTGACCGGGGGTAAAACCCATACCCCCTGCATTGGAAGGTGAAGTCTCAACCACTGGACCACCAGGGAAGCCCCTCATTTAATCTTGGCAACAATAGGTAGATACTATTATTATTAGCATGTTATGAGGAGAAACCAAAACCTTAAGGGGGCTAAATAATTTTCACACACTCACACATCTAACAATAATAATAAATGGTACAGTCAGAATTCAAATCCAAAACCTTCTGATATCAAATATCTTGAGGACAAAGCTCTATTACTGCTTAAATTCAGAACCTCATATACTTGTCTGAAAAGATTTATTGGAAAGGAGTGGGGTAACAAGAAGTTGGTTTAGAGTAGGGCTATTGCACATAATTCTTTTTTTTTGGTTATTTTTTTTTCATTTATTTTTATTAGTTGGAGGCTAATTACTTTACAATATTGTAGTGCTTTTTGCCATACATTGACATGAATCAGTCATGGATTTACATGTGTTCCCCATCCTGATCACCCCTCCCGCCTCCTTCCCCACTCCATCCCTCTGGGTCTTCCCAGTGCACCAGCCCTGAGTACTTGTCTCATGCATCCAACCTGGGCTGGTGGTATGTTTCACCCTTGATAGTGTACTTGTTTCAATGCTATTGCCCATAATTCTTGAACGCTTATCTCACTTAATGTTATTTTAGCATTAAAATATGCTATTATGTTATTCCCTGAGCTCTTATATATTCTAACAAAACACCCTTCAGACTGATTACATAATATTCCACCACATGGAAAAATTTAAAATATTTGTTCTCTTACAATTGAACATTTTGGTTGTTCTTAATGTTACTAGTATATATAGTGAATATCTACTCGTAAAGTTTTTTTTCCCCCTTCCAAATTTAGGATCTCCTTCTTGGGCTAGATTTCCCAAAGTGGGATGATTTAGAATAATAAAGCCATGGTCATTTAAAAAAAGACTTCTGAAACCGTTTTCTAAATTACTCTCCCAAAGCGTGCACCAATTTAACCTCCCACCAGCGTTGGATCAGAGAGCCCATTCACTGCTGAGAGGCAGTGTTTTTCCGGAGTTACTTTGAACAGTGGAAGAGAGCTAGCCCAGCGGGCTTCAAAGGTGTTTCAGATGAAAGGCACGATTTGAAAGGAGATGTCAAGGAGACAGGGGACAATTGGCAGGCCTGGTGGCTGGAGGAGGTTTAGCTGGGGAGGCAGAGTGGCAATAAGCAGAGGGATAGATCTTGCGGACTTCACAGGGTCTCCGGGTTCGACTCGACTTGGGCCCACACACTTCCCGGGAACTCCTTCTCAGCCATCAAGACCCAGCTCCAGTGGCCCCTCCTCTGGGAAGCCTTCCTGGGCTCCCAGGTAGAGCTGAAGTGGAGACTCTGCCTGTGTGCCCCACTAGATCTGAAGATTACCTGTGTCATGGTACTGACCACGCAGGACCCCAGCTCTGCCTGTGTTCTCGTGGCCCAGAAGTTCACTTAGAGCAGGGACCACATCTACTCACTTCTGTGTCCACACTCCTTTGTGTCTTGCTCACGATAGGGGACACTGGAGGTTTGTGGGCAGGATGATTTCATCAAATGCACTTTCTGTCACTTTGCCTTTCTCCATCTGAGTGGCCATGCTGGTCATGGCACACAAATAGCTTTTCCAGGGTAGGGGCTCGGCGGGACCCGCTCAGCTCTGTCTTCCCTGGCTCCTGGTCTCCGCGTCTTCCCTCTGCTCACCTGTAGGCTCAGAACCACCTCAGACCCCAGGGTGCCTCCTGATGGGTTGATTAAGTTGCTCACTTGACAAATACTTACTGGGTACCACCTATGTGCCAGGCATTGTTTTAGGCACTGGAGGAGTGGTCATGAGCAAGACGAGCCCAGTTTCTGCTTCCACAGAACTCACCTTCTTGTTGCGCTGGTGGTTTTCATTGCAGTGAAGGGGGTTGGCCTGATGTGGGATGGGGTGGTTATGAGACAGGGTTGGGTCTGGGGTCTTTTGCTGCAGTGTCTACACCTGCACAAACACCTCCTCAAGCAACAAAATACGAAGAAACTATAAGGGGCTAAAAATAACTGCGTGCCAGCGCAGTTGGGACAAATTATGAACAGCAGAATACAAAGAGACCAAAAGTACAATGGGCGTGTCTGAAGAGCTGGGAGCAAAAGCAGGGTACTGAGCATGCCCCTTGCACACAACATTGCCAAAGGGGTGGGCAAACACCTAAGCCACCCTTCTAGGCCCAGCACTGGACCCGCCCTTGCCCTCACCCCATATAAAGAACAAACTCCCTGCCCCCTCTCAGGGAGCAAACAAGCAAGCAGGCAAATGAGGGAATCTGTTGTTTGTTTTTGCTCCCCACTACTGCAGCAGGGGCCCCAAGAAAGCTTTGTCTGAATTCCTCATCTGGCCTTTTGTCAATTTGTATTGATTAAGGGCCCTAAGAACCCTGGTTGCTAACAGTTAGGGGAAGTCTTACCCTTAAGCTGGGGTCTGAATGATAAGGAGGCACCAATCCTGGAAAAAGAGTGGAGGGCAGAGAGGGAACAACCCATGTAAAAGTCAGCAGGTGGTAAAAACCTGGCATGTTTGGGAAACAGAAAGAAGAGTGAAGTGGCTAAATCACAGGGCATGAGAAGGAAAGGTGTGGAAGGCAATGGTAGCAGAGCCCAGGTGACTAGGGCCTTGTGGGTTAGAGGGAGACACTTCTATTTAATTTTAAGGATGATAGAAAGCCAGTGGGGAATTTTAAGTAGAAGAGGATGTGATTAGACTTACATTTAAAAAAAAAAATCACTCTTGCTTGTCATGTGGAGAATGGGTAGCAGAAAGAAAGAGGAAACTCTGGGGAGATAGGTGAAGACGTCTTGCCCATGTTTTAGGCATGAGGTGATAATGGTGGTCTGGGCCAGGTGACCTCTGTGGAGAGATGGCAAGCGGTAGCTGGAGGCAAGCTATGTCTTGGCAGTGGAATTTGGGGCCTGAGGGCAAGGAAGGACTCTAGGATGGTTCTAAAGTATTTGGTCTGCATGTCTAGGTAGATGGCGGCATTTTACAGAACACTGGGGATGGGGGCTGGGTTGTCCGCCTACTCCTGGGGAAAGAGTAGGAAAGAGACATCAATCAAAATCCTCCCTTGGGTGCTAGACCCTTCATGTCTGGACTTCCGACTTGCTTTTTCCAATCTGTCCAGACACCCGGGTCTTGTGTTTGAATCCCAGCCTAGGGAAACTTGGGGTACATCCTCCAGGGGCATGTCCAGCTGGTATACACCTGTCCTTTCTGACCCCACCCCCATTTGTACCCTATTCTGGCTGCCATCATAGACTTCTTCCTTTTCTCTATAGCTTGCTCTGTTTCCACACACTGTATTGCCCCCTCCCAGACTGGTACTAGCTCCCAGTGTCTGTTCTGCTCCAGAGGGCAAAGTCAGCACTGTATGCCAGGTACATATCTTGGCTTAACCAGTTGTCACAATAGTCTTATTCAGTAGCTACTGTTATTGAACAGAAGTGAGGTCAAGAGTATTTATGTAGCTGGCCCAAGTTCACACAGATACCAAGTGATGGAGCTGGGTATGAACTCAAAGCATCTGGCTCCGGAGCCCAGGTGCTGAATTACTAAGCTCTGCAAAATCATAAATAATATGGTATCAATGTGTCCCGCTGGTATAGTGGCCAACCCAGTGTGTGCTGAGGGCACCCTGGTGTTAGAACTGTGCTTGGTCAAGACCACTGAGCTTCCTCTCTCTTTTCAAACACCATTTCACCACGGAAGACAAGAAAGTAGAGAGGGTCCAACAGAGATTCAGATTACTGATGAACTGCCCTGTGGAGGCATTTGTTCACTGGACACGTTTTTGTTGAGTGCCAACCATGTGCCACCACGTGAGAAGTAACAAACCAGGGAGCACGTTTCCTGCATGTGTGGAGTGTATTTTCTCCTTCCTATGATTCCCACCCTGCTTCGATCCAGAGGCTGGGAACTGCTTTTGTATGATGCTGCCCGTTCAGTAATGCTAACTATCCTTCTGGGCTGTTCTTGATCTGTTGTACTCTCTGCCTCCCTCTTTGGGATTTTTCTCTAGTCTATTCTCTTCTACCCCAGTCACTAAGGCCCCTCATTTCAGGCACTTCTTATCCTCTTCCCTGTGTGGGCAGCTACAAGCTATATATGATGACAAACGTCTGACATGCTGAGTGGAGAAGCAGAAGACCTCTTCCTAACATCGTGGATGACTGGAGACTGGGGAGTCTGTAACACAGGCTGCAAAACCTGGATGAAGAGATCAAGGCTAAAGGACAATGAAGATTGGAAAAATCAAATAAAACTAGATTAATATGTAAAATGCCTTGCAAAATGGCTTTGAGCTCCCTCACAGCCAAAATAAAAAGGGAAAACATGATTGTAAGATTTTAATGATCCATGGTTTGAAAGCAAAATAATTTGTCAGTGGAAGTTGAGATTTTCCTTGTACAGAGAACTGGTCTTCTGTGGTGATTCAGACGGTAAAGAACCTTGTCTGTGTAGTATGAGCTATCCTTAACAAAAATTACTGTATTAAAATGTGCTTGATTTATGAAGTTATTTCATATTCACAGGCACTTCCTTGGGAATGCCTATCTCTTCCAAGTCAGGCCCCCTTTTCCTTTCCCTTTGTGGCTCCTAGAGGGGTCTTCTGTGCACAGTAGGTTCTCTGTCAATGCAATCGCCTGGTTTACCCTTAATTAGATGTCTACAGAATCCCATTGCCCTGTGTAGCATATCCCCATCGTATCTAAGAAACATCCTCTGACTTTAAAAATTGCTGATGGGAAATAACTGAAAGGGAAAATAATTAGTGAGAAAAATCGAAACAGTGCTTCCTAAATTTACGGGCATCCTTAGAGAGATATCTTTTAGGGAGTAAGAATTACCATAAATCCCAAGGGGAACAATAGCACTGAATGTAAAAGCAAAGAAGCCAAGAGTCAGCACAATCCTTGGCAGTTCGTGCACTCTGTTTTCTGGAAGACAAAAGGCACTGCCATCAAGTTGGTTTTATGGGTCAGCTACTCGCCCCCTTTCTAGTCCTCTTGTTCCCCGCCCCATCCTGCCCTGTGTGGAGTGTGAGGCGGGATCTTCCCTGGGAAGTCCCGAATGTGTGAGTTTCCAAGAGTGACAACATCCTCATTAGTTACTTCTGACTGCTTGCAAAGACAGCATGGCTGGAAAGGGGAGGATTTTCTTTTTTCCAGAATTGCAGCACCAGAAATGCACAAACCAGTCAAACTAGGTTGGCAGTTGGGGAGAGGGGAGCCCTTAACTCCTGCTCCATCTGGGAAGAGCATCCATTGTAGTCCTACCCCAGGACCCTCTCTCATCTCCACGACTTCCTCTTGGAGGGCAAAGACTTAATCTGGCTGGTCAGTTTGGAGAAGAAGAAGGAGTGCATCCCTGCCTTGGCCCCTTCCCGTTTTCCTCTTCATTCTATCTGCCTGCAGAAAGCACTCCCTCTCTGCTCCTCCACGTTGTGGGTCGTTTTTCTCTGGGACCGGCTCTGTGGGGAGCCTACAGGTGTTGAACACTGCTTGTGACCTAGGAGGCAAGACTGTCTAATGCTGGGTTGTGGCATCAGGAAGCCACTTGTTGCCTTCCTCTTAAACCTTGTTCTCCAGCAGCCGCATGAATGGCAAAGGTGACATTTCAAAGTCTCACTGCCGGATGCCTCTTGTCTTCCCAGAGTAGGGAAGGGGTGTCCTGGGTCTAGACCCTGTCAACCCAAATACTGACCATGAGCAGAAAGCTGCATGTTCATGACACAGGACAGCCCTGGGCAAAGGCTTAAGTAACAGTACTTCATAGGAGGGCTGAGGATGGCTGGTGGGTCTCCTCAAAGTACAAGGAGAGGCCACCCCAAAACTGCTGTTGATGAAAGCAGGTGGTGGGTATTGATGGAAGCCCAGATCTCCAGATGGGGGCTTAGAAGCAAGCAAAGCTGGAAAATCAAGTGGGGGACCTGTAAAAGATGTGTGTGTCTGTTTATTATCCATTCCCCCTTCATCTGGTAACTGCACCCATCTTCTACTGGGAAGTTACTCATCACTTAGGGTATTTATTCTTTCTCCTATCTTTCTCTAAGAGTGAGTATCAGGCTAATGAATTGCAACTTGAGGACATTCGCGGAACTACTGTGAAGGAGAAATTCTGCACTGGGACTGGTAGATTGGGAAGAACCAAGTCTGAGGTCACCAGTGGGGGTGTCTTGGCACCAAGAGGGAGAGGAATACATCGTATGTACATATATACAGAGACAGATACATCATAGAGATGGCTAGAGAGCACCACCAACTCAATGAGATTGAGCAAACGCCAGGAGATGGTGAAGGACAGGGAAGCCTGGTATCCTGCAGTCCATGGGGTCACAAAGAGTCGGACATGACTTAGTGACTGAACAAGGACAACAATAACACACACACACACACACACACACATATTATGCACACCAATAAGAAACCAGCACAACAGAAAGCAGAGATACCATGCGTGTATCCAGCTATGTTAGAAGCTAGTCACCTGGACTTAATCGAAGATACAGTTTTTCTTAAACCCAGTTAAATCCGTTTTTTTTCCCCATTAAAACTAAAATAATGAAAATTGATAAGGAAATCAACCAAAGGTTATGATTTGTTTGGAAGGAGATAGAAGCCATGCATTTATTCTTTCTCACAACTGCAAATATTCGATGAGCAGTTGTGATGAGTCAGGCTCTGTGCTGGGCCCTGGTGATACAAAGATGAATAAAGCATGCTATCCTTGATCTTAGGAGCTCAGGCTAACTGGAGAGACAGGTGAGCCAGTGACCACTGGTGATATAGTATAGAAGCTAAGAGACACACAT
The DNA here is from genome assembly GCF_910594005.1 of Cervus elaphus. NCBI lineage: Eukaryota > Metazoa > Chordata > Mammalia > Artiodactyla > Cervidae > Cervus > Cervus elaphus. The sequence goes on from NC_057836.1 coordinate 46,265,816, forward strand.
CGAGGGCACCATGCTAGCCCAGCGGAGGCAACCATTCCTGAGAGGGAACAGTGGATTGACACTGAAACATGAGCAGGATTCAGAAAAACAGTGGTATCTATGATAGCATGGAGAAGAGAGGGATTAGGGTGAGTCAGGAGGCCAGTATGTAATAACAGTGGAGAGTAGGAGGGGCGTTATGCCTAGTTAACATTAACTGAGTATGTATTGGGACTTCCCAGGTGGCTCAGTGGTGAAGAACACACCTGCCAATGCGGGAGATACAGGAGATGCAGGTTTGATACCTGATCAGGAAGATCCGCTGGAGGAGGGCATGGCAACCCACTCCAGTATTCTTGCCTGGAGAATCCCATGGACAGAGGAGCCTGGTGGGTTAAAGTACATGGGGTCGCAAAGAGTCGGACACTACTGAAGCCACTTAGCACACAGCACATGAGTATTTATTAAACAGTATTATTCCTAGTACTTACATTTATTTTTTTATTTTTAGGCTGTGCCATGAGGCATGCAATATCTTGGTTCCCCGACAAGGGATCAAACTCGTGCCCCCTGCACTTGGGAAGGAGTTCCAACCATTGGATGGCTAGGGAAGTCCCATATTCCTAGTAGTTTAAATATACAATCTCATTTAATCATCCTGATGAGTCTATGCAGCAGGTGTCCATGCCATAGGTAAGAAAGTTAAAGAACTTGCTGGAAGCTAGTTCCCAGGGTGGCTGGGATTAAGGTGAAATATATGGAATGAGTGGGGATGAAATTCTTGTGAAATTTGCGCTAGGCCAGATTGCAAATGTCTTAGAATATAATGCAAAGGGTTTAATGAGAGGGCAGAAAGGGCACTGCAATTTACTGAGCACTCACTATATGCCAGGCAAATACCTGACCTCATCAAATCCTTATAGTTACCCTACTTGTTAAGCGTTGTGAGCCACATTCTTACAAACAAAACTCAGACATATTTCGATTTTCCCTAAATCATGCTACTTGTAAGTGGCAAAAAGGAAAAAAGCCTGCTTCCTTAACATATTTTCTATCTACTGTATTTCCCCCTACTCTTTCTCTATGACAATTATTTTATTTCTTATTGAAGTATAGTTGATTTAGAGTGTTATGTTAGTTTCAGATGTATAGCAAAGCGATTCAGTTATACACAAGCACACACACATATATTCTTTTTCAGATTCTTTTCTGTTATAGGTTATTATAAGATATTGAGTATAGTTCTCTGTGCTATACAATAAATCGTTGTTGTTTACCTATTTTATATATGTTAATAGTGTGTAGCTATTAATTCTACACTCCTAATTTATCTGTCCCCCATTCTCATTTGGCAGCCATAAGATTGTTTTCTATGCCTGTGAATCTGTTTCTGTTTTGTAAATATTAATAAGTTCCGTTTGTATCATCTTAGATTCCACAAATAAGTCATATTATATATTTGTCTTTGTCTGACTTACTAATATGATAATGTCTAGGTCCATCCATGTTGCTACAAATGACATTAATTCATTCTTTTTTATGACTGAGAAATATCTGTATATCTGCCACATCTTCTTTATCATTCATCTGTTGATGAACATTTATGTGGCTTCCATATCTTGAATATTATAATAGTGCTGCTATGAACATTAGGGTGGTTGCATCTTTTCTAATCAGAGTTTTTGTCTTTTCTGGATATACACCCAGGAGTGGGATTGTTGAATCATATGCTAACTCTGTTTTTAGTGTTTTTAAGGAACCTCCACACTGTTCTCCAGAGTGTCTGCACCAGTTTACCTTCCCACCAGCAGTATAGGAGGGCTCCCTTTTCTCCACACCCTCCCCAGCATTTATTGTTTGTAGGCTTTTTGATGATGGCCATTCTGACTGGTGTGAGGTGATACCTCATGGTAGTTTTGATTTGCATTTCTTTAGTAAATAGCAATGTTGAGCATCTTTTCATGTGTCTCTTGGCCATCTGTATATATGACAGTTATTTTCAATCTTTTCCCCTCCTCTGATCATCTGATAAAAGCTATCAGTTCTGATGTGTTTACATGGAAATACATACAAATGAAATTTTGCCTGTGATTTCATTTCATTGCATGGGAATTGAGACAATAAACCAAGATTTACAAAAAATTATTTCTTATCTTTTCCCTGCAAAGCATTAATAGCCACTTCCTTAAAAAAGCAATAAATCCAAATTTTGCCAATGAATAAAAATGTAAATTTAAATTCTGTTAAAATGTAAATTTCAGAAGCTTGCTGTTATTTGACTAAATAAGAAATTAAAATTTCAGAGCTGTCTTTACATGACAACATCTTTTTTGCTATCTAATCAATTTCAACACTTTTGTTGGCATCAAGTCCCCCTACACATGGCTCTCAAAGATAAGTAAAAAACCACATCATCAGTCCTTGAGCTCGCTTTGCTAGACACAGTCAGATGTGTGTCAAGAAGCTCCAGAATTCCCTAAGACTCTTTGAGTTTAATTTGTTTTGTATAATCCCCTTTGTCCTAGAGTTAATGAGGTCAGTTTTGGCAAGTTCTCTGCATTCTTGATGCTGTCTATGTCAGCAAGGTGAGGGTGAGATTCCAGTTCAATTGTAAGGCTGTCTACACAACAGTAAATGTCAAAAGAACTCAGCCCCATTTCCAGGGGGCTGCAGATTTCTGCTTGCAGAGCAACTGACAAGGTGTTCTCACTGCAGGCAACAATCTACAAAAGCATTTCTCTTCTCAGCTCTTCCAGAACAGTGAAAATGGCAGAAGAGCTTGGGGCTTTTGGGCAGCATCCATAATGGCGAATGCTGGGCTTAAATTCTAATTGCTACCTTATTCAGCTTGCTGAAAATGCCCACCAAGAATTTATTCCTGTTAGAGTATACTGAGAAGGGGTCATCTTTTGTCTGCCAGAAGTTCAGTCAAGTGTTTTAAGATTTGTTCTCAAAAAGCTGGTAAATCTCTCTAGAGAAGGGCTTTAGAGTTTCCTATTTATTTTCCTTTTTTTTAAATCCCACACTTTCAATTTATCCTTCCTCCTCTTCCCGTTTGTTAACCATACTTATTTTCTATGTCTGTGAGTCTCTTTCTGTTTTGTAAATAAGTTCATTTTTGTCTATTTTTTAGATTCTACATATAAGTGACATCATATTTGTCTTTCTCTGTCTTACTTCGCTTAGTTTGGCTGAGTAATATTCCATTATATATATATACATATATATATATAGGTGGCTCAGACAGTAAAGAATCTGCTTGTAATACAAGAGACTCAGGTTTGATCCCTGGGTCTGGAAAATCTCCTTGAGAAGGGAATGGCTACCCAATCCAGTATTCTTACCTGGAGAATTCCGTGGAACACCTTGTCAGTTGCTCTGCAAGCAGAAATCTGTGGCTGCCTGGAAATGGGGCTGAGTTCTTTTGACATCTACTATTGTGCATACAGCCTCACAATTGAACTGGAGAAGGAGCCTGGCAGACTATAGCCCATGGTATTGCAAAGAGTCAGTCATGACTGACTAACACACACACACACACAAATGTATCTCATCTTCCTTATCTATTCATCTGTTGATAGATACTTAGGTTGCTTCCATGTTTTAGCTATTGTAAATAGTGCTTAAAGCTCAATATTCAGAAAACTAAGATCATGGCATCTGGTCCCATCACCTCTCAGCAAATAGATGGGGAAACAGTGGAAACAGTGTCAGACTTTATTTTTCTGGGCTCCGGAATCACTGCAGATGGTGATTGCAGCCATGAAATTAAAAGACGCTTACTCCTTGGAAGGAAAGTTACGGCCAACCTAGACAGCATATTAAAAAGCAGAGACATTACTTTGTCAACAAAGGTCCATTTAGTCAAGACTATGGTTTTTCCAGTAGTCATGTATGGATGTGAGAGTTGGACTATAAAGAAAGCTGAGCACCGAAGAATTGATGCTTTTGAACTGTGATGTTGGAGAAGACTCCTGAGAGTCTCTTGGACTGCAAGGAAACCCAACCAGTCCATCCTAAAGGAGATCAGTCCTGGATGTTCATTGGAAGGACTGATGCTGAAGCTGAAACTCCAATATTTTGGCCACCTAATGCGAAAAGTTGACTCACTGGAAAAGACTCTGATGCTGGGAAAGATTGAGGGCAGGAGGAGAAAGGGATGACAGAGGATGAGATGGTTAGATGGCATCACTGACTCAATGGAAATGAGTTTGGGTGAACTCTGGGAGTTGGTGATGGACAGGGAGGCCTGGCATGCTGCAGTTCATGGGGTTGCAAAGAGTCGGACACGACTGAGCAACTGAAATGAACTGAAATAGTGCTGCTATGAACATTGAGGAGCATATACTTTTACAAATTAGAACTTTTAAGTTGCATCATTTGCAAATTTCTCCGAGTCTGTAGGTTGTCTCTGCTCCATTTCTTGATAAAATGCATTGAGAAGGTGGTTTAAGGTAAGGGCAGCAGATCCAAAAGTCTACAAGCAATAAATGCTGGAGAGGGTGTGGAGAAAAGGGAACCCTCTTACACTGTTGGTGGGAATGCAAATTAGCACAGCCACTATGGAAAACAGTGTGGAGATTTCTTAAAAAAATGGAAATAGAACTGCCATATGACCCAGCAATCCCACTTCTGGGCATACACACTGAGGAAACCAGATCTGAAAGAGACACGTGCACCCCAATGTTCATCACAGCACTGTTTGTAATAGCCAGGACATGGAAGCAACCTAGATGCCCATCAGCAGACGAATGGATAAGGAAGCTGTGGTACATATACACCATGGAATATTACTCAGCCGTTAAAAAGAATTCATTTGAACCAGTTCTAATGAGATGCATGAAACTGGAGCCCATTATACAGAGTGAAGTAAGCCAGAAAGATAAAGAACATTACAGCATACATATATATACACATATATATGGAATTTAGAAAGATGGTAACGACAACCCTATATGCAAAACAGAAAAAGAGACACAGAAGTACAGAACAGACTTTTGAACTCTGTGGGAGAAGGTGAGGGTGGGATGTTTCGAAAGAACAGCATGTGTATTATCTATGGTGAAACAGATCACCAGGCCAGGTGGGATGCATGAGACAAGTGCTCGGGCCTGGTGCACTGGGAAGACCCAGAGGAATCTGGTGGAGAGGGAGGTGGGAGAGGGGATCGGGATGGGGAATATGTGTAAATCTATGGCTGATTCATATCAATGTATGACAAAATCCACTGAAAAAATAAATAAATAAATAAAGGGAAAAAAAAAAAAAAAGGTAAGGGCAGCAGGACTTTCTCTGGGGCTGATTGTCTGGGTCTGAAACTCAAGCACAGTGATGTAGCAATGTTACCTGCCACTTCTTTCTTCCCTGTTTATCAGTTCTCCACTGCTGCGTGACAAACCACCCCACAATTCAGTGGCTTCATCAACAGCCATTAGTTTGACTCATGATTTTGTAGGTTGGCAGTTTAGGAGGGGCTTGTTGGTGGTTCCCCTGGCCCAGCTTGGCTCTGTTCATGTCTCTTGGGCTTATTCATGCTTCTGCATTGAAGCTAGTGGATTGGCAATACCGGCTGGTTTGTGATGGCTGCCTGGTCTCTGCAGTTGGGCTGACTGCTGAGCCCTCTGTTGGCATAGTCTCTTACTCCTCAGCAGACTGGCCCAAGCTTGTTCACGTGGTGGCTGGGTTCCAAGAAAAGCCAGAGAGCACGCCTCTGAGAACAAGTCCAAGTTTCTGTTCAAGTTTTTGTGCGTCGCCTTTGCTCCTGTCCTACTGGACAAAGTCAAGTTGTGTGGTCAGTGCAGATTCAAGGCATGGACCAAAAAGCCAACTAATGGTGAGAGAAGCCACCTTTCGAGGAGGTAGATACATGGAGGAGGAGAATTTATGGCCATTTTTCCAATTTACTACATTCACAAAACACAAAACAAGCTCTTTCAAGGTTTAAGGGGGCCAATAAATTATACCCTTTCTCCGATGTCTGAGCTTACAACCAATTGAGAGAAGTACATGGGACTCAAATGGGGCAGATCAAATACCAGCTTTTATTACTGGTGAAATTGGAATGAAGGCATGGCTTGCTTTTGTAGTCTGAACAGACTTTCTACAACTCCCTGGAATTAAAGTAATCATCTGGAATAGGGATGTCCCCCTGCAGAAACTTAAAAAAATGTGTGTTTTGTGGAGGCGGGCAGCCAGAGAGACAGAAACAAAAGGAAGTGACTAGGAGGAGACTTGTTATCGTCTGCTCTGTAGAGAAAAGTGGACCAATGGATGCTAAACGCTTCCTCTCCCATCAAGGAGATAAAGAAAAATGTGGAGGGTGGGGGGAAGTGACTATTTTATGAGACTAGGAGGGAGTGCTATGAGAGGGAGAAAAATGGTTCCCCTTAACCCAGATGTGTTTCCAAGCAACGAAGGTATTCTTTTTGTGCCCTGAGAGCCATTTTTTTCCCCTCTAAGTGAAATTTTGCTTGGCAATGAAACTATTCATCATTTTGAAGAAGTGGATGGCCAGTGAAGTTTCCCAATGGGACTTGCAAAATAGAGGACTTCTTCTTTGACAGAGCAAGTGAAAATAGATGAAAACCAAGAATTGGATGCGTTGAAAGACATCAGTAGTTACATCCTTTTGCAAGTTGAAGGCAGATGGCTGCCAATTCCATGACCTGCTTCCAAATCCTGGAGGAAATTTAACGTTTTGGAAGTGGTGCCATTTGAATGAGGGGCTGCTTCTTTTTTTTTTTTTTTTCCCCAGTTCTCTAAGACCCAAAACAGCTTAACTGTGGTGTCGCAATGAACTTGTCTGTGCAGCTATTTTTTTCCCCTTTGTCAATGCCAAGAGCAAATGGTGGGGGTGGGGGGGGATGAATTTTCATAGTCATAACAACCCTCAAAAACTTAGGCTTGTAAACAATGTTAACTTGCTTTATTTCTGTATAAAGAGTGTCTTAGCTCTCATTTCCCCAATTCCAGCTATAACAGAGAACTTAATCTTACAAAACCAAGTAGGCTCAACCAAGTCTTGCTTAAAAATCAATCTCTTTGGGATAACTTTTCAATCAGTTCTGGATTCTTGCCTTTTCCTTTTTCTTTTCCTCAGACGATGGGCATCAGAAGAACATGGACCATCTGGTCCATGGTCATCTTCTGACCTCTGATGAAATATCTTAACTAAGCTGGTCCTTGTCAACATGTGTTGACATTTGCTTCTATGATTTTTTCTGGCCTCCTGTTGACAGGCTATGCTCTTTATGAGCTCCTTGCCCTGACCTTAAGTGCTTTTGAGTCAACTACCCTCTCTCAGGGGTTTCCCTGGTGGCTCAGTTGTAAAGAATCTGCCTGCCAGTGTAGGAGACGCAGGAGATATGGGTTCAATCCCTGAGTCAGGAAGATCCCCTGGAGGAGGAAATGGCAACCCACTCTAGAATTCTTGCCTGGAGAATCCCATGGACAGAGGAGCCTGGTGGGCTACAGTCCATGGGGTCACAAGGAGTCGTACATGACTGAAGTGACTGAGCATGCATGCATGCACCCTCTCTCAGCACTTCTGCTCCCCGCTTGAGGTCTTTCAAACTCTTGGGGTTACTTCTTCCCATCACATTGCTTTGATAGTATACAGGATCCCATGCTTTAGGCCACTCTGGGCCCACCCAGCAAAACTCCCCACCTGGTCATTCTAAACCACCACCCTCACCCTTGTTGGGAACAGCTTCTCTGAAAGGCTTGCAGCTTCCCCAGGGGACGCTGGAAGGGTAGGCACACATCTGCTCTGAAGTCTCCCCAAACCATTTAGAGTTTCTGTGAACCTCTTCTCATTCCCTAGAAAGGGCAAGAAGTATAGTCCCTTCCTCTGGGAATTACCCCCAAATAACCAATTCTATCAATCTTCAGCATGTTCTGGGCGATGTATCCCTTGATCTGAATGAGGGCTACTGGGAGGAATAGGTGTGATGGAAGGAAAGTGGAGTTGCCTTCTCTTCCCTCTTGATAAACAGATCATTTTTAGACAATTTGGTGGTAATAAAAGACTTTCATGGGTTAGATCCTGGCTCCTTCAACTAAAAAGACATTCCTGCTGACTCAGAGCAGCCACTTAGGATCTCCATGGGCAGATTTTGGTGCAAAGAATCCCAAGAAGGCAGGGACTCCTCCCCAGCCCACTGCTGACCTTGGATGAGCAGAAACAAAAGGCACATCTGTAGGATCAGCTGCCTTCTGCAATTAGGGCCTGCTGAGAACTGACAGGTGAGGTCAGAGGAACACGTGTAGCTAAGAAAATTCACCCTGACTTGCATGCACAGTGCGCATCAGGGATATGTTTGGGGAGGGAAGAAATTACCATGAGTTCCAAATTCATGGGCAGAAGCTGTTGCCTGGGGAATGCCCTTTCACCCTGTCTGGGAGCAGCTCCCAAGAACCATGATAAGCCCTTCCCTTCAGCTTCCCCTTCTGCCACCCTGACTGCCCTCTGCTCATCCCCTGGAGTCTAAATCAAGCCTCGGCTTCCGCTCAGTGGGGTTGCCCACTGGTTTGACTTTATTCTGTGATTTGCCTTTTAGCGAAGGGAATTTCTTTGATGAGCTCATTGTGACTGAAAACTTAACCCTCCAAAAATCTTCTTAGATTTTTCTTAAATCTTCATGAGATGTCCCCTGGGGTTGCCTGACAGATGCAACCTGCTCCTAGTAGCTAGGGTAGATGTCTTTGAGCCCACTGTTTCTGTGAGGACCCTGACCCCCAGAGCACGTGCATGGTAGAAGTTCCAGCAGAGACATTTTCCACATTCAATGTAAGGCATTCTCCACTGGTGTTGCCCACCCAGCACCCATCTCTGTGAGTATGTGGGAGTCAGATGGGCTAATTTGGCAAGATCTGTCTCTGCTCTTTGCCAGCTGTGTGATGTTAGGCAACTTACCTTCTCTCTGTGACCTGGCTCCTCATCTATTAAACAGAGATTATAACATCCAAGAAAGATGGGGGGTTTTAAATGGGATGATACATGTAAGGCATTTAAAGGAGTGCCTTGCTCATTACAGCACACATCCATGCATTTGTTACTGTTTTCATAGATATTTAAATTGTCACTTATTTGCCTGTCTCCTATCATTTGCTTCTGAGCTGTGTTTCTGATGGAGAGACTTTCTCTGATGGAGAAAGACTTGGCCGGGATCTCCTAATATCCATTGCGACCTCAATATGGCGGAGGACCATTGAGCCAATGACAGCCATTACTTTTTTGCTAGGTGCTGGCCTCAGACTGGGCTTCCCAGGTGATGCTAGTGGTACTAGCCTGCCAATGCAGTGGATGTAAGAGACGTGGTTTCCATCCCTGGGTCAGGAAGATCCTCTGGAGGAGGGCATGGCAACCCACTCCAGTATTCTTGCCTAGAGAATCTCATGGACAGAGGAGCCTGGCGGGCTACAGTCCATGGGGTGGCAAAGAGTTGGACATGACTGAAGCAGGTAGGCAGGCCTCAGATTACTGGGATGAGCTGGACAGGATCAGGTGTGAGTGGTGAGGCCCTGAGACCTGCTTTTGTCTGGGCTAGAGGGAAGAGCAAGCTATTCTTGGGGCTTGGATTTGCCTGTTTCCCCTGGACTCCAAGTCTTTCTAGTCTGTCCTTCAAGGATGGGAGTTGTTGGGAGTGGTGATGGTTGTATTTCTCGTTGATTCCTTCAGCTGCTTGAGAGAGTAGCTCTGAGAAGGCAGAACAATCCCTGAAGCCACAACAAAGAGAGTATTTCAGCAAAAGGAAAGCTTTCAGCCTCTCTTGAATCCCCCCCAGAGCTCCATTCTCCAGGGCTGGGTCCAATCCTGTCCCTCCTCCTGATCTCACTTCTGAGCAAAGCCCCAGGGGTACCTGCAGACAGAGGTCCCTCACCCTGGCTGCACTGGGAAGTAATCTGGGGAGCCATCAGAAGATACTGTGTGAGCCTCAGCCCGGATCAATCAAGTTGGAGTGTCTGGGAGTTGCCTGGGGGATCCGGGTTACCAAAGTATTTCCAGGTGATTCTGAGCTGCAGCTACAGTCAAGGGGCTCAGAGCTGGAGAGTGTGCAGACTCTGAGTCCGTTCTCTGCTCCCTGATGGCAGCTCATTTCCTGCTTGGGCCTGAAGGGCCCAGCGGCTGTGATCAGCATGCTCAGCATACCCCTGCCTGTTGTCTTGACCGTGCAGGTTTCAGGAGCTCCCTCGGGGCCTCTGGTTTTGTTCCAAGGTCCCAGACATGCAGAGACTGGAGCTGGCCTTCATTGACTGGCTTCCCAGGGGGTGCTAGTGGTAAAGAATTGCCAACGCAAAAGACTCAAGAGACACAGGTTCAATCTCTGGGTCAGAAAGATCCCCTGGAGGAGGAAATGGCAACACACTTGAGTATTCTTGCCTGGGGAATCCCATGGAAAGACGAGCCTGGTGGGCTACAGTTAATAGGGTCACAAAGAGTTTCCAACATGACTGAAGTGACTTAGCAAGCCTGCACTGATGGCAGTTTCAAAATCTCTGCAATGTTTGCATGCTTGGCTATTGTTTAAGGTTTACATATAAAAAAAAAGCAATTGGACTTTATGTTTCTTCCTCCCAACTGCTTGCACTGTGAATCTTATTTGCGTTCTTGGCTTTATTTTTCTCCTGGGCACTTAGTACCCTCTGACAGTCTAGCTTCTCTCTTTCTCTAAAAGAAGACTCTGAAATGTTTTCTTATTGCTTTTCTGTAGTAGACTATAAGCTTTAGGAGAACAAGAATTCTGGTGTTCGTTCATGCTGTATCTTGAACCTTTAGAAAAATGCCTACCACCAAGTTAATCTTTCACAATATTTTTTTGAAAAAAAATCATTTTTTTTGATTAAACAAATGAAGTTTTCTTTTCACGGATTGGCCTGGTTGGTGGAAAAGAAAGATATAGGAAGCTGAGAGATAGATGTAGATTAAAGCATTAAGATAATTAAACTGCTAGGTGAGCATCCTATAACTTCCCCACGCTTGTGCACCAAATGTTGAATGTGCAGAGGACCTTACACTCCCAGCTCTTTCCTCACCACCTCCAGAGACATGCATGTGGGCCTTTTAAATTTTAATGCTGATGATTATAGGAATATGGACTCTCTGAGGGAGAAACTCTCATTTGTTCCCTTCTTCCCTGTGAAGTCAGCAAAATCATTTGCCTGTGGTCACATGGTTAGTTATTAGCAAAACTGGGATTCACAGCATTTGGCCCAGGATGAGGCTCAACTCAATGACCTGCCTTCACAAAGCTACCATAAAGTTTACTTACCACCTAGGTACATCAGAGGCTTCCCAAGTGACTCAGTGGTAAAGAATCCATTTGTCAAAGCAAGAGACACAGGAGACAAGGGTTTGATTCTTGGGTCGGGAAGATCCCCTGGAGAAGGAAATGGCAACTCACTCCAGTGTTCTTGCCTGGAAAATCCGAAAGACAGAGGAGCCTGGCAGGCAGTAGTCCATGGGGTCACAAAGAGTCAGACGCGCCTGATCTCACATGCACCAGGTATAACAGAAGGTTCTTTCTCCTCAGGTTCTTTTGCTCCCCCAAATTTCTCTTCTTGTGTCTTTCCCCAAATTCATGGCTCATTGTACAAGATGTTGGGAATCTCAACCAGTAGCAGAATTAGTACCTTTTTAGGGATAGAGTTAACACCTTTATGGGGCAGAGTATGATTTGCAAGTCTAGGTCCCCAGTGAAACCTGCATCCCTGGGGAGCAGAGGAAGCATGGATTTCCTTCAGGCAGTTCCTGGGTGAGAAAGAACAGCAGAGTTGAACCTGCTGAATCTCTGTCTTTCTTCCTCTCCTCTCTCTTTCTCTCTCTCTACAGATACACACACACACACACACACACACACACACACACACACACTTTAACATCTCATTGTATAAAACATTCTTTTGGGAATTCCTTGGTGACCCAGTGGTTAGTGTGTGTTAGTTGTTGAGTGGTCTCTGACTCTTTGTGACACCATGGACTGTAGCCTGCCAGGCTCCTCTGTCTGTGGAATTTTCCATGGTTAGCACACCATGCTTTCACTGCCAAGGGTCTGGGTTCAATCCCTGGTCTGAGAACTAAGATCCTGCAAGCTACGTACACTACGTCACTCAGTCATGTCCGACTCTTTGTGACCCTGTGGACTTTAGCCTGGCAGGCTCCTCTGTCCATGGGATTCTCCAGGCAAGAATACTAGAGTGGGTTGCCATGCCCTCCTCCAGGGGATCTTCCCAATCCAGGGATCGAACCTAGGTCTCCTGTACTGCAGGCAGATTCTTTACTGTCTGAGCCGCCAGGGAAGCACAGCATGGCCACAGAAACATCTTCTTCTCTGGGAGGGGATGAGTAAGGAGAGGAGAGAGGCCAGGAATTTGTCTGCACACAGAAGGAAACATCTGGTACAGGAAAGAAGCACCCAGACCCCACCTCCACCCTCACCCCACAGCTGTATGTATTATTTCTAAAACCTGCAACATCTTTGAAAGTCAAATGAAATCCTGAGAGGTGATATGTTTGATCTGAGGCTCCTTAGATAGCAGAGGATAGTAACCAGGGATATCTGTCCCAAAGTCTGTGTTCTCTCCTACTTCCAAACCATCTCTCAGATGGCCTATTTGATGCCAATCAGGGACTGGGTTAAGAGGGATGTTGTTGGTCTTAGGTTTCAGCCAAGACTGGCCAAATCTCAGCCTTTTTGGGTTTCTGTAGAAACTGCCTTGATGGAGGTTAGCGGGCAATGGCTAGTAAAACTGCAGAAGGGGTGATACTTGCAAATTTATCCCCAGCATCTAAAGCCGAATCTGGGCACTGTACTCCAACATCAAGTTAGTTCTCAAAGACAGAGTTTTGGGTGAAACAGAAAAGAATAGCTTTATCCTCGCTCAGCACTACCCTCATCAAAAGAGGCAAGTACCCTCATTCCAGCTAGGACCCTGCCTGGGCCAGCTGCAAGGCTTGAGTAGGACTACCCAGGCTTGACTCCACATGGAAACTGGTCTCTTCCATTGGGCTGAGTTTTTCCAGGAGGGGTCAGCATTTGAGCAATTTGGATATTTCCCCGACAAGCAAAAAGACATTCACTTCTGCAGTTCCATTTCTCCAGGCATTACCGGGACCCAGTGCTTCTGCCCTAACGAAGCTGTTTAATCTGAGATCAGCTTCTGTCACCACCAGAACCGGCTGACAGCATTAAGGTTCAAACTCATTCAGCACTAGGGCATGTTATTTTTTCCAGGGCCCTAATATGAATTACTTCTTGGGAAAAAAAAAGAAACCGTTTGCAGACCTGGTCTTTCAAATGCCAATGTGCTTGCTTATCAGATTGTTTGACTGGAAGGAAGCATGCTAGCTTTTTGGCATAAGCTTTCCTAGGAAAAAATGAACTGCATGGGACTACTGGAAAATTTAAAGATTTAAGTACACAGGCAAAATGCCATGCACTAATCAGCAAATCTGGAAACTTCCACAGAGTTTTTGTGGACTCTTCTACTTAACCAATGAAATACATTTGCTGATAATTGCGAAGGACTGCTGTAAGTTTTGCCTGCCTGATGAACAGTATCTCTTCTGGTTCCAGCGCCCAGATTTTATGGGCGCTGTGGGAAATGTTCTTTTGTCTATTGAATGTAGTCTTCGTAGGGCTGCCAATCAAGATGCCTCACCCCCAGCCAAAGAAGTTGAATCTTAACACAAAAACCACATGGTGAAATCTGTTCATTCCAACAATTGCCCAAAGGGAGCATTCATTCCTTCTTGACTCTCAGATCCCAGAGTTGTCCTAGTTTCCATTCTTTCTGAGACTCTTTTCTCCAACTTGCTATCTGACTCTGGGAGTTATCCATACTCTGCCAATAATTCATTTTTGCTGAAGTCAGAGTTGCTGTTTGTGGCCTAATGGCCCTGTGATCCTCACCATGGAAACGTTGCCAGTGGCGCCCTCTGTAGGAAAAGCCTTTGCGTTGTGCAGTGGGGTCGGAGTTACTGGATGTGCCCTTCTCTGTTTTTAACTGAAACTATTGCCTCGTGCCTCAGTCTGAAGGTAGCTGGCCTAGCAGAGAGATGACCACGTAGGACAGAATGGACTAAGTGTTGCTCATCCTCCAGCCCCTCAAGCAACGGCCCCGCTGGGCTCAGCCAAGCAGGTACCATTGTAATCAGTTAAGTCAATCTGACCAGTGGCTTCTTCTGAATTTGGAAGAAAGAATATGAAAAAGAGTGACACTTTGGTAACAAGAGGATATGGCAGTGGGCACACGGGGAGAAGCAGAGCTCTGACACTGGCATTCTTGTTCTTTTGATCTTCTGGGACAAGGCCTAAAGTGAGGATATGGCCTCTGCTTAATTCCTCCTTCTCATGTAGATCTCAAGTTAAATGTCTCCTCTTCAGAGAAGTCTCTCTTGACTGCCTCCTAAAAAGGTGTCTAACCATCTTATATGATGCTTGCCAACACTATCCATGTTCTCCTGTTTATGTATTTTCTGGTTAACTATCTGTCTTGGCCACTCCCCCAATACCACCTCTAGAATGTAAGCTCCCTGAAGGCAGGTTCCCTGTCTGTTTTGTTTGTCTCTCTGGCCCTTAGATATAGAACAGTGCTTGTCTCATAACAGGCACTACTTCTTAAAACTCAAGTATCCCCTTTTTACTTAAGTCATCTGTTGTGGGTTGAACTGTGTCCCCCCACCCCTGGCCCCCCAGAAAACTTGTTCAAGTTCTAATCCCTGGTACTTGTGTATGTGGCCTTATTTAGAAATAGGATCTTTGCAGATGTAATCAGGTTAAGATGAGCAAATACTGGAGTAGGGTGAGCCTTAATCCAACGACTGGTGTCCTTATTAGAAGAGGGAAGTTTGGACCCCCACACAGGGAGAATATGATGGAGAGACTGGGGCAGAGTCTTGAGTGATGTGCTTACAAAATAAGGACCTCCAAAGATCACCAGTCATCATCAGAAGCTCAGTGAAACACATGGAACAGACCACCCACAGAGCCTCTAGGAGAAATCGTCCTTACTGAAACCCTGATTTCAAACTTCTAGCCTCCAGAACTGTAAGAGAATACATTTCTATTTTCTTGAGCTACTCAGTTGTAATACTTTGTTAGGGTGGCTCTGGAAAACTAATATGGAATACTCAATAAATTATTTCATTAGCATTCTAAAGAAATTGCAAGGCATTTCTTTTTCTAAGTTGGAAACATTTCCTTATCATTCAAAGCTTGAGGAAACGTCACTCCACTTATTCATTCAAACATTAGTTAATTGCCTACTACAATCAAGCAATGAGATATAAATAGGGCTTTTTTGTTTTCGGATAAAATGACTCCCAGCCAACTAGCCATGTTCTCCTTGGTGCTCACATAGCACTTTGCAAAGCCCATTAGAGTAGCCCTTATCACATCATATTTTTGTTAGTTTTTTTAACTTTTTTTTCTTTGGTGAGACATTCTTTTTTTAAAAATTAATTATTAATTTTTGACTGTGCTGAGTCTTTGTGGCTTTGCACGGACTTTCTCTCATTGTGGCAAGCTGGGGCTGCTCTTCATTGTGATGCATGGGCTTCTCATGAAGTGGTTTCTCTTGTTTGGAGCGTGTGCTCTAGAGCGCAGGCTTAGTAGTTGTGGTGTGTGGGCTTAGCTGCCTCACAGCATGTGAGGTCTTCCCGGACCAGGGATCAAACCCCATGTCCCCTGCATTGGCAGGCAAGTTCTTAATGGCTGGACCACCAGGGAAGCCCCCCTTTTTAACTTCTTGATGACATAGACCCTATGCTGTTTAATGCTTAGTGCACTGTGCCTAGTACAAAGAAAATATTCAATAAACCCACCGAGTCAATGAGAAAATGATGGATTAAAGATTATATTCATAAGACAAAGAGGGAAACACTACTGCACTGCCAAAAGTATTGTTGGAAACACTCTTAATTCTTGTTCTCTGTTTCTGTCCTAGGGTGAGGGAGCTAGAGCAGTGTGAGGGATGAGCGAGGAAGGGAAATCAGGCAGTTCTAGGACTGGTTTTGCTCCTGGAGGGGAATCTGCTCAGTGTGGCCAGAATGTGGGCAAAACTGAGGGATGAGGAGGGAGGGAAGGAAAAAGAGAGATTGACTCCAGCTTCCTAGAGGTCAGACGTAAACAAAGATAAATTGACTGGCCTGGGAAGTGAGGAGTTCTCTACTGCTAGAGGTGTTCAAGCAAAGGCCAGATGAATAGACAGAGGACGCTCATGGAGGGGATGGTGATTAGGTTAGATGGTCTTTTAATCTCCTTTCCAACTCAGGAAAGTTGTAGGCTTCTACCTGGGTGACTTGGGCCAAGCCGCCGGCTCTCTGGGCCCCAGCATCTCATCATCTGAGAGAATTGCCTTTAACAGTCCCTTGGAGTGGGAGTTCTGCAAGTCTAACAGAACTAAACATGTCAGCAGTCTGGAGAGCTGGACAGTTATAGGAAGTTCTTGGACAGTTATGGGAAGTACTGGTCTTCATGAAAAGGAAGACCTCTGGACATTCTTACATAGCAATGTGATGCATCGGAAGCAAATCTTGGTGTTTCAGAAGAATTTCAAAATGAAATTTCTCTGCTAGCTCTAAACAGATGGTTATACAGGGTCTTTTGACCTTGAAGGAAGGACTCCTAAGAAACAGAGAGGTTCAGTGGCATAGGCAGGACTTGGTTGTGTGACTGTCTGAATGTCTGGTAGCCAACACCTGGGCTATCCCTTGCACTGGAGTTCAGTGACCCAGCCATGGAGTAGTCTAATGGGATGCCATCCTAGTTCTTCCATTGTGATCTGTTGGCAGTAAACATGATTGCCTAATGTTGCTTTCTCACTCACGTAGCTCCTTTTGTAAAATCGGCTTCTCCTAACAATTAATTTTCAAAGAAAATTAACTTTGCAATAGCAAACTTGCAAGATTGAAAGGAAACCACTGGGTAGAAAGTAATGAACAAAGGAATGCCAAAGAGAATCACCCCAAAGCAGACATGCAATGATATGCCCAAGGGGGCCCAGTCATGGAGGAGGGTGATTGGCTGGGAGAGTAGGGATGTGAAAAACGGAGTAGAGGTGCTCCTTAATTTATCTAGGGACTTATTGAACTTGATTTTTAATGAGAGTAAAGACAAGTGACTAAACTAAACAATGGGCTGCCCAGGTGCTGCTCACTTGTTCACTCTTTTTTATTACCAGCATAACTCTTTACTGTTTTGCAAAGTGCTATTATAACTGTTATTTATTTAGATCTTCATAAGAGCATTGCACATTAAGATGCTGTTATCTCTATCTTGCCAGTTAGGAAAATGAGGCTAAGTGACGAGTTAAGCGCAAGTTTGCATAATCATCCTGAATCTTTCAGCTCCAAGCTTAATATCTCCCTACACCCAGCATCCAATATTTCTCTTCATGCCAACCCTGTGGTACTCTCCAAACTCTCACTTGGCAAAAGACATTATGCTCCAAACGAAAGACGATGGCTCATTAAACTTGATTACCTCTTCTGGTTTTGTGACTAAGTGTTCAAGTTCTAGGCTTTATCACTCGTTTTCAACTAGGGGAAATTTATTTACTTTTTTAACTCTTGATTTCAGTAGAGAGGGGTTCCCAGTTGGTGCTAGTAGTAAAGAACTTGCCTGCCAACGTAGGAGACAGGAGATGTGGGTTCGATCCCTGAGTCAGGAAGATCCCCTGGCAGAGGAAATGGCAACCCACTCCAGTATCACCCACTCCAATATTCTTGTCTGGAGAATCCCATGGACAGAGGAGTCTGGAGAGCTATAGTCTATAGGGTCTCAAGGAGTCAGACATGACTCTTTGCAACAGTAGAGACAATTTGTAAAACATAAATTATTGTCAGTAGAAATGATAATTTATGTTTTAAAAATTCCACACTATCAGTTTATTCATTTGTTTCATTCATTTATTCATTCAAGAAATGTTTCCTTAGTGCCTGGCCTTTGTCATGTGCCAGTGTTTGGTATTCAGAGCTTAAGGCTATGTTCAAGATTAAAGACGTATATCCATTCTCATAACTGAATAATTTAACTACACACCTGAAACTAACACAACATTGTACATCAACTATACTCTAATATAAAACTAAATTAAATAAAAAGAAAAGAACTCAATGAAGAAAAATAAAGTTGGGGTAATGATGTAGCATATCTCAATGAGTTCATAAATATAAAATGTTTAATTATGTCCGGCCTATAGTGAGAACTACATAATCATTACCTATTATCATTATTAATAAACTGATGGCAAAACAATATGACTATATAAACTTATCCTGAAAAGTACTTGATGAAATTCAGGTCATTTCAGATAAATTCCTTACAGGCAAAACAGGAATAATACACCTTAAAATATTATACAATGCTTATCAGAAACATCAAACATATGTGCCTAGTCATGTCTGACTCTTTGCAACCCCATGGACTGCAGCACACCAGGCCTTCACTATCTCCTGGAGTTTGCTCAAACTCACGTCCATTGAGTTGATGATGCTATACCACCGTCTCATCCTCTGTCACCCCCTTCTCCTCCTGCCTTCAATCTTTCCAGTATCAGGGACTTTCCATATGAGCTGGTCTTTTGCATCAGGTGGCCAAAATATTGGAGCTTGAGCTTCAGCTTCAGCATCAGTCCTTCCAGTGAATATTCAGGGTTGATTTCCTTTAAGATTGACTGGTTTGATCTCCTTGCAGTCCAAGGGATTTTCAAGAGTCTTCTCCAGCACCACAGTTTGAAGGCCTCAATTCTTCAGTGCTCATCCTTCTTTATGGTCCAACTCTCACATCTGTACACGACCAGTGGAAAAACTATGCTTTGACTATATGGACCTTCTTCGGCAAAGTGATGTCTCTGCTTTTTAATACGCTGTCTAGGTGTGTCATAGCTTTTCTTCCAAAGAGCAAGCATCTTTTAATTTCATGGCTACAGTCACTGTCTGCAGTGATTTTGGAGCCCAAGAAAATAAAATCTGCCACTGTTTCCATTTTTTCCCCATCTATTTGCCATGAAGTGATGGGATTGGATGCCATAATCTTCGTTTTTTGAATGCTGAGTTTTAAGTCAGCTTTTTAACTCTCCTTTTTCACCCTTATAAATAAGTTCTTTAGTTCCTCCTTGATTTCTGCTATTAGAGTGGCATTATCTGCATGTGTGTGTGTGTTAATCACTCAGTCATGTCAGACTCCTTGAAACCTCATGGTCTATAGCTCGTCAGGCTCTTCTGTTAGTGGAATTTTCCAGGCAAGAATACTGGAGTGGGTTGCCATTTTCTTCTTCAGGGGATCTTCCCAACCGAGGGATCAAACTCTGGTCTCCTGCATTTCAGGCAGATTCTTTACCATCTGAGCAACCAGGGAAGCCCATCATCTGCATAAAAGTTTGTTGGTATTTCTCCCGGCAATCTTGATTCCAGCTTGTGATTCATCCAGCCCAGAATTTCATATGATGTACTCTGCATATAAGTTAAATAAGCAAGGTGACAATATACAGCCTTGACATACTCCTTTCCCAATTTTGAACCAGTCTCTTGTTCCATGTCCAGTTCTAACTGTTGCTTCTTGACCTGCATATAGTCTTCTCAGGAGACAGGTAAGGTGGTCTGATATTCCCATCTCTTGAAGAATTTTCCAGTTTGTCATGATCCACAAAGTCAAAGGTTTTTGCTTCATAGTCAATGAAGCAGAAATAGATGTTTTTTGGAATCTCCTTGCTTTTTCTATAATCCAGTGGATGTTGGCAATTTGATCTTTGGTTCCTCTGTCTTTTCTAAATGCAGCTTGAACATTTGGAAGTTCTTGATTCACATACTGCTGAAGCCTACCTTGAAGAATTTTGAGCATTACCTTACTCTCATGTGAAATGAGTGCATTTCAGGACATGGAACAACAGACTGGTTTCAAATAGGAAAAGGAGTACATCAAGGCTGTATATTGTCACCCTGCTTATTTAACTTATATGCAGAGTACATCATGAGAAACACTGGGCTGGAAGAAGCACAAACTGGAATCAAGATTGCCGGGAGAAATATCAATAACCTCAGATATGTAGATGACACCACCCTTATGGCAGAAAGTGAAGAAGAACTAAAGAGCCTCTTGATGAAAGTGAAAGAGGAGAGTGAAAAAGTTGGCTTAAAGCTCAACATTCAGAAAACTAAGATCATGGCATCTGGTCCCATCACTTCATGGGAAATAGATGGGGAAACAGTGGAAACAGTGTCAGACTTTATTTTTCTGGGCTCCAAATTCACTGCAGATGTTGATTGCAGTCATGAAATTAAAAGATGCTTACTCCTTGGAAGGAAAGTTATGGCCAATCTAGATAGCATATTAAAAAGCAGAAACATTACTTTGTCAACAAAGGTCCGTCTAGTCAAGGCTATGGTTTTTCCAGTGGTCATGTATGGATGTGAGAGTTGCACTATAAAGAAAGCTGAGTGCTGAATTGATGCTTTTGAACTGTGGTGTTGGAGAAGACTCTTGAGAGTCCCTTGGGCTGCGAGGAGATCCCACCAGTCCATCCTAAAGGAGATCAGTCCTGGGTGTTCATTGGAAGGACTGATGCTGAAGCTGAAACTCCATTACTTTGGCCACCTGATGCGAAGAGCTGACTCATTGGAAAAGACCCTGACGCTGGGAAAGATTGAAGGCAGGAGGAGAAGGGGACGACAGAGGATGAGATGGTTGGATGGCATCACTGACTCAATGGACATGGGTTTGGGTGGACTCCGGGAGTTGGTGATGGACAGGGAGGTCTGGCGTGCTGCGGGTCATGGGGTCGCGGAGAGTCAGACATGACTGAGCGACTAACTGAATAGTTGATAGAAAGTTACAAAATTTGCTTAGAATACATGACAGATTCTACAAAAGCAAGTTGAAGGATGCAAAATAAATATACAAAATTCAAGAGCTGTTTTATTTATATCTGTGAAAACTAGCTAGAAAATAAAATGTAAGCAAAGATTCCAATCACACTTGCATTAAAAGCTATAAAATCCATAGGACTAAGTTTTGTGAAAATGATATAATGAAAAAAGAGCAAAGACATAATGGGAGTGAAAGTGCTTCTCAAACTCTAAGTTGCTAACTAAATGTAAACTATATTGTTATTACCCCTTCTGGAATATTTGCACCTTAAATGACAATGGCTGGAAGACAGCCAAACAACTTGAAAGATGAATTCCTAATGGTGGAATTTTAGGCATTCTGGAATGTGTGTGTGTGTGTGTGTATGTGTGTACTTACTTAAGACAGAGAGTGGTTGATAGTAGGGGAGAAAGTTGAAGGAGGAAGCATCTTTTACTTAGGGAAAATTTCCATTAATTCCCCCCGACTCCCCACCAAAGAGGATTTGCCAGGCTTGCTCTAGAGGTGGGGGCAGAGAGGAGCCCCACTGCTCTGCGGAGCCGCAAGGACAAGCTTATACCATTGTTTGCTACTCAGTCATGAGTAGAATCAGAATTTCCAGTCCCTGTGAACTTTCCTTGCTTATAAGTACTGTCTTTGCTGACTCTGTCTGAACTTCAAAGCTGATAATGAACATATTTTAACTTCCTGCAAAAGGAAAGAGGTTGCCCTTTTATTGAAAACATCCATTCTCCCTAGAAGCCACACCATCACTGATTAAACTTCTTTAGACTGGAGAACTGGAGGGCTTGGTGAAAACCTGGGCTGGATTTTAGTCCCTTCTAGGAAAACCCTTTTTCCTTTCTGGAGGTCCAGGTGGAAAGGTCCTATCTCAGGTATCCTACCTTCCATAAGAACCTGGTGTTTGAGTCTTATAAATGTCAGTGCATTTCCATGTGCTAAATATCATCTGTTTCTGGCTGTATATTAGGTCCTGGGGTTTCATACTCGTTGTGCAAAGGCGCATTCTGAGCCCTGCACACAGAGCAATAGTGGTTTGAAGACTTTAGGGGGACGGAGGAGAGAAAGATCAGGGTGTCCCGATCAGGCCTTATAATAAGTTTCCTCTACTTTGGGTGAGGGCAGGAGCCACTGGAGGGTTTTGAGAAGAGATGTGACATGATCCAGCTTATGTTTTGAAAGATCATTTTGGGTGTTATTTCTAGAAGACTGAAAAAGGGGAAGACAGATGCAAGGGGAGCAATTAGGAGGCTGCAGTAATCATCCAGGAAAGGAAGATGGTGGCTGAACCAGGGTTTTTGCAGTGAAAGTGGAGAGCCGTGCTCAGACTCTGGAGAGATTTTGAAGATTGAATTGACAGGACATACTGATGGGATCTGAGGGAAAGCAGTGAGTCAAGGATGACTCATGTTTGCTATTTCCTGGGAATATAAGTTTCCTCTATTAGAATGTAGGTTCCACGTGGGCAGAGATCTTCATCTGCTTCTTTCAACTGCAAGTGCCTAGAATAGTACCTGACACATAGAAGATGCTCAATAATCTTTTTCTTTTATTTTTTCACAATGAAAAAAAAATAATTAAATTGACTTATTTATTTTTGGCTGTGCCGGGTCTTCATTGCTGCAGGGAGTTTTCTCTTGCTGTGGAGAGTGGGGGCTACTCTCTAGTTGTGGTGCACAGGCTTCTCATTGCGGTGGCTTCTCTTGTTGTGGAGCATGGGCTCTAGGGTGTGTGGGTTTCAGTAGTCAATGAAGCAATGAGGCTTGTGGGATCAGTAGCTGTGATTCCCTGGTTCTAGAGCGCAGGCTCAATAGTTGTGGCACATAGACTTAGCTGTTCCTGCAGCATGTGGGATCTTCCCAGATCAGGGATCAAATCCATGTCTCCTGTATTGGCAGGGGATTCTTTACCACTGAGCCACCAGGGAAGTCCTTTTTTTCTTTTTTTTTTTTAAAGTATAGCTGATTTACAATATTGTGTTAGTTTTAGGTATGCAGCAAAGTGATTTGGATATATATATATATATATGCATACATATTCTTTCTTTTTAATCAATAATTTTTTTCCTTAAATGAATATGAGAGAAATTGGTTTGGGAGTGGACTCCAGATTATCTGATGTCATTTATAAGCATATTCTCCCAGTCCACAGTCTATCTTTTCATTCTCTCTCTTAAGAGTATCTTTTGGAGAGAAAAGTGCTTCAGGGAACTCTAGTCAGTATTCAGTGGTAACTTATATGGGAAAATAACCTGAAAAATAATGGATACATGTATAACTGAATCACTTTGCTATACACCTGAAACTAACACAATATTGTAAATCAACGATACTCCAATATAAAATAAACATCAAATTAAAAAAGAAAAGCAATGTGCTTAATTCTGATAAAGTCTAGCTCATCATTTAAAAAGTTTATCATGCTTTTGGCACTATAGCCAGGAAATCTTTGCTTATTCAAGGCTGCAAAGATCTTCTTTTCCTATTTTTCTTCTAGAGTTTTCTATTTTGTGTTTCCCAATTAGGCCTGTGATTACAGTTTTTAATATGGTGTGAGGTATGGATTAAAATTCTCTTTTTGCATATGGATATCCAGTTGTTCCAAAGCCATTTGTTGGCCTGAGTTGGTTTGAGGGAATAACTAGAATGTCAGCAGCTGGACAAGTAAGAGAGGACAGGCAGAGGAAGCAGCAGGGGCAAAATCACGGTCCTGAGAAGGAGAGGATGCGTTTATGAAACTGTACGGGGTTTGTGTTTGGCTGGGACACAACACGTGAAAGGAGAGTCGTGAGATTTAAGGAGGCAAAGTCCAGACCGTGGAGAGTCTAGCACATCCTAGCATTTTCCTGAACTGTCAGAGCTGGAAGTGTTCTTGGAGATCATAAATTTCCTCCCCACTGTACACATCAATAGATGAAAGTCCGAAAAAGGGACTTGACTTAATTTTACAGTTTGATTACGACTCTGACTTTATGTTTTTCTAGCCAGAATTACCTTATATAAAAAAGGAAAAGTTTAAACAACACAGCAACAGAAGAGAAGCCAGGGTCTCAAAGAGAAGGTGAATCATATGCTATTTTTGTCCAAGACTGATTCCTACTGAGAGGGTAATGATTAGTAGATCAATGACTTCTTGGAGAGAGGACACTAATGGCATCGTGCTCTGTCCAACCTGATAATTGTATCAGTGTCTGGGATGAAGCTAGGGAAGACACCTCCATCAACACTGTGAAAGACTGGAAGATGGGAGTGGAGAAAATGTGTCGGATGAGAAAATCAGGATCCCAGAAGCAACAGCTTCGACTTCTAGACCAAATTTAAGGGGAAGACATTAAAAAAGGAAAAAGTAGTTTTATGCTTTGATTTACAAAGCAGCTGAACATACAAAGGGCTGGGGATTCAAGGCTGCACACAAGTCATAGCAAGAACATTATAGAGGGAGGGGCATCCAAGTGGATAAAAGCCCATTTGAAGAAAAGGAGTATAATCCTGAGCTGCATGGGGAGAGGCTGAGGGTCCTGATCAGCTGTTCTGCTTGGATCAGACAACACCTGAAAAGCATTGTTTGGGGCATGACAATTTAAAATAGACATGGCTACCAAATATCGACTCTGAAACTAGAATATTGTGGCTCAGTTTCTGGCTTTGTCTCCTGTTGACTGTGACTTTGGGCAAGTTACTTAACCTCTCTGTACATGAGATGTATGTGTACAGACGTACATGTCATATACAATAACACTGTCATGACTTGTGAAGGGTAAATGAGTTAATGTATAAAGTGCTTAGTAGGTGCTATATGGGAATTAGATATAATCTTTATTTGCTTACTGAACACTTAATCATGGTGGACTCCATAACTGTTCTTTATACATCATCTAATGAAATCTTCATAAAAATCTTACAAGATAGGTAGTTTAAACATATTCTATAGATGAGGACTTTGAAGTTCAAAGGGTTAAGCATGAAGCCAGCTCACAGATACCCTTGACCTGACACCCCCAGAACTGAACTCCGGGTGCCTGCTTCACAAACTTTCTAATATTACATGGTACTGTCCAGTGAAGCTGATTCCAAAGAGGATGACTAAGATGGTGAAGGGCTGAGAGCCATGTCGTGAGGTTTGAAGGGAGGAGTGGGGATGGGGGTTGATGACTAATCCTGGAAAACAGATGCCACGTGTAGGAGGAAAGAAACTTGTTTGGGATAGAAATAGTCTTTATCTACTGAAGATAGAATTTCAGATCAATCACTAGAGATGGAATTGGTGGCTTTGTGAAGTAATGAGTCCTCTGTTGCTGGAGGTATTAAAAAAATCCAGGTAGAATTCAAGTAACCATAAAGGTCGATGGAATAGTTGTCTTTTAAAACTTTCTGTAATGTTACAATTGGGACTTCCCTGGTGGTGCAGGGATGGGTTCCATCCCTGGTTGGGAATCTGATCCCATATGCCACATGACTGAAAACCCCCCAATAAACCCAATCCCCAAAACCCCTCTTTGATTGTCCCCGTCTCTGCACCCTAGTATCTTTGTTCCCAAAGTAATTTTAATGATATTTTCTATCTTCTCCATTCTAAAGGGCATTCTGAGGGTTAAGAAAAAGTGCTCATTAAGCATGCCAAGATCCAGAGAGGAAATGCACTATTTTAAGACAAACTATTATTATAACACTATATGTAATTGCCAAGTGGATAATGGAACCAAGAATTTGCTAAACTCATGTACGTAACAAACTGTGATAATTTCTTAGAACCAAATGTGTTTATTGCATGTGCCTAAGTATTGCAGTGGATAATTGTTATTACGTTCTGTTCCTTAGACCTAGTAAATTCTCATCAATTATTTGAAGGTTTCAAAAGTGAAATGCAACTGAAACAAAAGCAATCTTGCTATGCATTTGGAATCTCCCTACAGGATTTCCTAAAATATAAATGCTTAAAGTCCAGTGATGAGGTTTTCTATTTGATTGCGAGGTCCTGAAAGGCAAACAAGCTGTGGTTTTATGGGGATTGGTGATGTTCTGTTTGGTGTTCAGGTTTGGGAGAGTGGCCCACAGCCCTTGTCCATTTCCAGTTTGTTTCTCTAGCCAATGACATGGGCATATTTTTGTCCACTTGGGCCAATGAGGCTTAATTGCCTGCTAATTTTGTACTGGATTGAATTAATTTCAAGACCAAATTAATTAAAACAGATGAAGCTTCCTTCATCAATTATTCATGAACTTGTTAGACCAGGAGGGAGCACATCAACTGCATTAAGAATGTTACATTGTTTCAATGAACTTCTTTTTGGTGCCCATCAAAGTGGCGGACACAGCTTATCGACTGAGCATGCAGGCAATGGGACTTCTAAAAAATTTTATTTATTATTTATTTTTTGACTGCTCTGGATCTTCATTGCTATGGGCTTTCTCTAACTGTGGCCAGAGGGGTGTGCAGTGCTTGGGCTTCTCACCACAGTGGCTTCTCTTGTTGTGGAGCACGAGCTCTAGGGGTGGACTCAGGGGTTGCAGCTCCTGGGCTCTGGAGCGAGGGCTGAGTAGTTGTGATGCATGGGCTTAGTTGCCCCAGGGTATGTGGGTCTTCCTGGACCAGGGATTGGACTCACACCCCCTGCACTGGCTGGTGGATTCTTACACCACTGGACCACCAGGGAAGCCCCAATGACATTTTTGAGGAACCTAACATGGTTTCTCTGATCTGTGACTTTGTTCTGATTTGCTCTGATAAGTAGCACATATACATAGAAATAGCTGCTTTGAAGGGCTTTTCTGGTAGCTCAGCTGGTAAAGAATCCACCTGCAATGCAGGAGACGCCGGTTTGATTCCTGGGTTGGGAAGATCCCCTGGAGAAGGGTATGGCAACCCACTCTAGTATTCATGGGCTTCCCTGGTGGCTAAGATGGTAAAGAATTCACCTGCAATGTGGGAGACCAAGGTTGGATTCCTGGGTTGGGAAGATCCCCTGGAGGAGGGTATGGCAACCCACTCCAGTATTCTGGCCTGGAAAATCCCCATGGACAGAAGAGTCTGGTGGGCTACAGTCCCTGGGGTCACAAAGAGTCTGACATGACTGAGCAGCTAAGCACTGCTGCTTTGAAGTTCATGGACTTTAAAAGGTGAGTGGTAGGTGTGTGTGTGGGCAGGTGGAGGGCAGGGGGCAGAATTACACACCAAATGGACTCAAATCAAACTCTCTGGCTGTCCAGTTTCTATGTGTAGAGATCGTGGCAGAGGAGGAGAGCAAGAAATGGATGATGTTAGGAAGAGGGAGAATGTTTGGTTTATTGTATTCACCAGTTAAATGTTTCTTGCAAGCATACTTCTTGACTGGCAGTCGGTGAATGCTGACGGGTAAGAACTTGATTCCCTGGAGAAGGGAATGTCAACCCACTCCAGTATTCTTGCCTAGAGAATCCCATGGACAGAGGAGCCTGGCAGGCTACAGTCCATGGAGTCACAAAGAGTCGGACACGACTCAGCAACTAAGCATGCATGCACAAGAATTTGATTAAGGCAGTATCCTAATTCCTGGTGGGGCCCACTGTGGCTACCAAAATCTTGCCTCTTGGAGGTTTCACCTTGCTGAGATACTTATTTACTAATTCATCCAGAGCTAGTCTTTTTAAACCCAGATTTTAATGAAAACAAAATATAAGGATGTATTCAGTTCAGCTTAGTTCAGTCGCTCAGTTGTGTCTGACTCTTTGTGACCCCATGGACTGCAGCACGCCAGGCTTCCCTGTCCATCACCAACTCCCAGAGCTTGCTCAAACTCATGTCCCTCAAGTCGGTGATACCATCCAACCATCTCATCCTCTGTCATCTCCTTCTTTTCCTGCCTTCAATCTTTCCCAGCGTCAGGGTCTTTTCAAATGAGTCAGTTCTTCGCACCATTTGGTTTGGCCAAAGTGTTGGAGTTTCAGCTTCAGCATCAGTCCTTCCAATGAACACCCAGGACTCATGTCCTTTAGAATGGACTGGTTGGGTCTCTATGCAGTCTAAGGGACTCTCAAGAGTCTTCTCCAACACCACAGTTCAAAAGCATCAATTCTTCGGAGCTCAGCTTTCTTTATAGTCCAACTCTCACATCCATACATGACTACTGGAAAAACCATAGCTTTGACTAGACGGACCTTTGTTGACAAAGTAATGTCTCTGCTTTTTAATATGCTGTCTAGGTTGGTCATAGCTTTTCTTCCAAGGAGCAAGGGTCTTTTAATTTCATGGCTGCAGTCACCATCTGCAGTGATTTTGGAGCCCAAGAAAATAAAGTCTCTCACTGCTTCTATTGTTCGATTGTTTCCCCATCTGTTTGCCATGAAGTGCTGGGACCGAATGCCATAATCTTAGTTTTATGAATGTTGAGTTTTAAGCCAACCTTTTCACTCTCCTCTTTCACTTTCATCAAGAGGCTCTTTAGTTCTTCACTTTCCTGTCATAAGGGTGGTATCAGCTGTGTATCTGAGATTATTGATATTTCTCCCAGCAATCTTGATTCCAGCTTCTGCTTCATCCAGCCTGGCATTTCATATGATGTACTCTGCACTTAAGTTAAATAAGCAGGATGTATTAAGTAAAAAGGATTGTATTAAGAATGACTAATACACACGCCGTAACTAGGGCACTGTGCAGTGGGTTGTGTTTAATATTTGTAGCCTTCTATGTCATAGAATGTAAATGGAGTCTTGTTGGACTCTGTTATTCTTCACCAAGGATGTAGCAAAGATGCTTTCCAGGGTACCTGTGGGAGAGATAGATTAGGAGTTTGGGATTAGCAAATGCAAACCATTATACCTGATGGATAAACAACAATGTCTTACTGTACAGTACAGGGAAGTATATTCAATATCCTGTGGAACTGATAATGGAAAAGAATATGAGAAATAAGGTATCTATATATATTATAGATATCTCATTTCATATATATATATATATATACACACATGCATATCTGAATCACTTTGCTATAAGCAGAAATTAACACAATGTTGTAAATTAACTATACTGCAATTGAAAAAAAACATGTTCCAGGGAATGAGTCTGTCCTAGGAGACACTCAACCCAATTGCAAAGTCTGGGATGAGAGTGAAGATCCCTTTTTGCTAACTGTGGAGGTACCCGTCAACCTTGGGCTGGTTCCAAGAAGACCTTGTTTGAGCACGTGGTATCTGTCAGGCACTGGACCAGGTAGAAAGTTGAGCATGACAAGGTTCCTTTCCTTAGAAAGATTGTAATCTCACCCAAGGACTTTTCTGAGAGTGAGTAGGAGGAGAGGAGGCCGGGAGAGTGGCTGAGCACTGACCCGAGAAGGATGCTGTACCCTGAAGCCACAGATGGGCAACGGTATAGGTTCTGCTGAAGAGCCCAATTTTAGAATTCTATTCCTTTGTCAGCCATAACTACTGACTTGTGTTTTAGAAAAGACCCAAAACAGTAAGAGGGATGGGAACTAACATTTGCTGAGCATCTATTATGTGCCAAACATCATACTTGACACATCTGATCTCACTTCATCCTTGTGACTACCATGTGAGGATCCAGGGCTGTTTTTCTGGCATCCTGTGTTGCAGATCAGCAGATGGGGTCCACTGAAGGAAAATAACATGGCTAGGACCATACCCTTTCATGTTGATCTGGTATTCTGAAGTTAAAAGCAGCAGAAAGGACTAGATGACTTGGAATTTAAAGTATTTTAGTCATACAGAAGTGCCCACTGTCTGGCATTAGAAGGAATTTCAAGAAATGGACTATAACCAGTGAGGGATAAAGAAAAACACTACAAGTATTATACCTCAGTATTTTCCTTTGGTTCTCTGATTACCTCCATCTGCTTTGGAAAAAGAAGAGAACATCAGAGAATGGAAGGAGTCGAATGACATGAGAGACCTTGCTTCTGCTATAATCTGCCAGTAAGTAGCAGAAGTCATAAAGTGGCTTTGGCATGTCACCACCCACCTCTTGCTCTCTGCTGGTCCTACTGTGGTGTGATGGAGGCTCATTAGGTGACCCCCAGTGAAACCCACATCTTTAACAGTCAGAGGTATCTTAACACACCCATCATCTCTACCAACATGTGTTATGTGCCCCTGTGTCACAGACAGCCTCACCCTTGAGTCTGGGGTTGGAGGAGACACTGAATCAACAGTGTATAGATAACATCTCTATTTTAAGAGGCTAGCTTCCTAAAGTCAAGAGGAAAATATTCGCCCCAAGAAAGAAGCATCATGTACCACGTATCAGCTTTAATCCAATTCTATTCACTATGGTGCAAAATAAAATAAAACAAAACAAAAATGACACATCACACAGAAAGATATACCCTGAGAACTAAGTGTTAAGCAACAAAGACTGAATAGTCTCTGCTAAGAACGACTTAGAGTTTACAAAGAACATCAGCCTCTCTGAGTTTCGATTTCTCCAACTATAAAATTGGGATGGGAATTTTTACTTCACAGGGAGATTCTCAGATTACATGAGACATTGAGAATAAAGTGCTTAATTCAGAGTCTGGCCTGTGGTATGACTCAGGGGAGTCATCCTTTGCTCGATTCTTTTTTTTTTTTTTATGTGGCCATTTTATTGAAGTTGTTATAATATTGCTTCTGTTTTAGGCTTCTAAAGTTTTTTGGCTGTGAGGCATATAGGATCTTAGCTCCTCAACCAGGGAATCAAACCTATACTCCTTGTATTGAAAGATGAAGTCTTAACCACTGGACTGCCCAGGAAGTCTCTGCACAAATTATGAGTCAGAACAGAATAGTTCGAGTTCAAGATAGTTGAGTTTATTCTTGTTCAGTTGCTCAGTCATGTCTGACTCTGGCCCCATGGACTGCAGCATGCTGGGCTTCCCTATCTCCCAGAGCTTGCTTAAACTCATGTCCATTGAGTTGATGATGCCATCCAACCATCTCATCTTCTGTGGCTCCCTTCAAACATATCCACTACCATTTACCAGGGCCTGAGGATAATAACAGTAGTAGTAATAATAATAATAATAATTATAATGGTCAATCGTTGTATAATATATTCCATGCTTAGACAGTGTAATAAGAAGTTTGCACTGAAATCATTTAATATTCTTAACAAGCTTGTAAGGTGGGCACTGCTATTGCTCCCATTTTATTGATGGGCAAACAGAGGATTAGAGGTTAAGTAACTTGCTCAGTATCGTAGATCTAGTAAATAATGAAACCAGGATACCACCTCAACCTGTCTGATTTCAGAGTCAGACCATTAACCACCTTGCTCTGGTGAAAAATGGATAAGCCAAGATCATCAACTCAAGAAACCTGCCATCTATCCAGGAATGGGTGTGTAAAGGAAGTGATTGGATCCACAACTCTAGAACAGGGGTGGACAAAATTTTCCTGCAAAGGGCTAGATCTTAGGCTTTGCCAGACATATGGTCTCTGTAGCAACCACTCGACTGGCTGTTACAGCCTGAATGCAGCTAGACCATGTCAAAATCAGTGGGTGTGGCTGTGTTCCAGCAAACCTTTAAATATGGAAACAGACGGTGGGCTGGGTTTGGTCGCAGATCACAGTTTAGTGCAAAGCAAAGAGTCCCAACCCGGACTAGGGGGAGAGGCAGGGTCAGAGAAGACTTCCCTGAATTTGGGCTTAAGAGGCAAATGATGGATAACAGAGGAATGGTAAGGAGGCCACCAGGTGGAAGGGGTCACGCAGCAGAAATTGGACGGCAGTAGGACTGGAGGCTTGAGGGTCCAGTGGAGTGCCCGGCCCGGGAACTAGGGTCTGTTGGAAGAGGGGGGGCCCAGTTCTCAGGCCACCCGGGGATCCTGGGGGAGAAGATGGGAGGAGCTGTCCCTGCACCAGGACAATGCTGTGCTCTGGTTTGCATTCCTGAGAAAGTCTTTCCATCAGTAACCTGGACTGTGGATGAGTGTGGGGCCAGAGGGGAGGCAGGAGGACCAGGAACAGGCGGGGATGGAAGGAACTGCGTCTGGGTGAGTCTGGGTTGGGGAGGGAAACTGGGGAAGGGGTGTGATATCACAGAAGAGAGAGTGTTAAGGAAACAAACCCTTGGGTCTGCTTGCCCAGCAAGGGAGGAAAGTCAACCTACTGACATTGGGAAAGTGCAGTTTACTGTAAAAGCTCCAGACAAGAGTCCAGGGGCAGCTAGTGCTCAGATAGACTCTCCCTGATGGGTTTCAGCAAACCACTTTAAAAGACCAGGTGAAGGAGGGGAGGTCCAGAGCATGTGATCAGCTCTTGTACAATCCTCTGATTGGCTGATGGTGAGGTAACAGGGTGATGTCACAGGGGTTAACACTGTCAGTATTTAGGTGCCGGTAAGTCTGGGGTCTCGATGCTCCTTGTCACCAAGTTCATTTCTTCCATCTGGTGGGGGTTTTAGCATCTGTAAAACAGCTCAGGAAGTGTGCCTCAGATCCTCTTACCTAGGTACTTCAGGAAGGAGCTACAGCAGAGAATATGGGGGAGGGGGTCTGTCCTGGGAAGACACCTTAGGGTCCTGCATGGTTACAAAAGGAGGCGGCAGAGGAAACAGAGTGGAAAATAATTCAAGTCAGAACCACCCCTCTCCTTCACCACTGGCTCTCTCTGTGTGAACAGTAGGTGCTCCTAGGCAAAAAGCATTTGCACGAAGAGAAAGGTCCAATTATGAAGGGGGCCTGATACTCCTGTAAGAACTTTTGGTTTTACCTCTCCTTCTGTGGGTGGAAAAGCAAATACCCAGGCCCTCCTGGGGCCCCAGGAAGCAAGAGAGGGAAGCGCTCTCCGTGGGGGCTGAGAGCTGCAGGAACACGCAAGCGCCCCTGTGTAGGCCGGCGTTGTTCTGAGTCTGGAAGCAAGCAGGAGGGGCCTCTCGCATCTGCTGCTGGAGTGCATCATTATCGCCAATATTTTAATTCGCCTGCATGGGAAATAACATTGTCAGCAGCCATGTCTCAGCTGTGAAGGACACCAGTGGCTATATATATCTACATATCTAAGGAAGGCCAACAGACTCATAAAAAGTAACCAGACATCCTGGTTTTAATAGCCCCTGCAGAGCTCTCTGTGGGGAAGGACTCCGCTGGCTTTGGGCTGTGCCTGGCAGCAAAGCGCGCACATTCGCACGGACACCCACCATCATTTTTTAATCACTTGCATTACTTGATATCCTGCCGATCGCCTCCTATTTGCCAGAAATCCCAGACAAACCTGGGTCAGGAGAAGCAAATATTTTATTTATTTCTTTTTCTCTCAAAGGTCCTAGATTAGGTGGAAGGCTTATGGATGCGGAAGAAACACCAGCAACTTCCTTTCTCCTTGGTCTGGCATTTTTTTTTAGACTCTTCATTTCAGTCTGTGAGTTCTGGGATGGACGTCCCCCGTAACTGAAATGAAGGCTTCTGTCTACTGGGTGTTGAAGGAAAAGATGCCAGCTGCCTTCCAGTTTACAAATGAGCCTCCTCTGCGCTAAATACTGAGGCTGGGAGGTTTGGGGTAGCAGGTCACTCGGCATAGCTTTATTTTAGTTCAGCAGGAATCTGTTGGCTCTGGGTGGAAAAGACAAGATTGAGTGGTATAGCAGCGTTTAAATTACCTAAAGCACTAATGTTAAACACTTTAATCCTTCATTATGGCTAAAACAGAACTGTGGATCATATAAATACAAAAGCCTTTATCGCCAAGCCTCTTTATCTTTTAAAATTGAACAACATATACATTTGAAGGACGTGTGCCTCGCTGTATCTGGTCCTCCCAGACTTCCCATTGAGTTCTTTCAAAATAATCACTGAGAGGCTGGCAAATCGATTTTTAGTCATATCTATGTGCATACACCCAGTTAAGACTATGTAGATTTCTTTTTGTGTTTTTGGTTTGTTTTAAAGATAAGCAATAAGTGTTGTATTTACTAATTAATTTCATATTTTATATTGTCTGCCTGAGAACTTACATTGCCAGCAGTTTAATAAATTAAAATAGTCTAACTAACTTTGAAATACGAGTCAATTAGTGTATTGGATTACATAGACCAGAAATAGTTTTAGGGACTTCCCTGGCGATCCACTGATTAAGACTCCAAGCTTCCAAGGCAGGAAGTGTGGGTTCATCCTTGTTGAGGAAACTAAGATCCCACATGCTGCACGGCATTGCCCACCCCTCTCCCCCACCAAAGTCTTAAAGGCATTGCTGTGTTGAAAAGAATGTAAAAGACATTTCTGAGGTCAAAAAGAAGAAGAAACGGAAAACTACAGTGGGAAGCAGTCTTTTTTCTTTTTTAGTTTCCACTGCTAAGAGGATTGGGTTTAACAGCCATGTGGAGATAAGATATATGCCTTTGGCTCCCTGAGAGGGTTAATTGGAAATGAGACAGTCACTAAAGCCAGGACTCTCAAAGAGCTAGCTACATCCTCACTTAAAGTGTGTATTAGAAAACTTTGCCCACCAGCCTGAGGAGATAAGAAGAAAAACTATATGGCTTCTGCTCTCAGTGTGGAAAATCTCTTTTAAGAAGCTGTAACCACAGACCTACTCTCATGTAGGGGTAGGATTAATATTTGTACTACTTTTGTGCTCTAGAACGGCCAAACTAAGAAATTATGTAAGTAGTTTTGAGGAGTGGAAATTTGGCCATACATGAGCAAGTTTTTTTTGGCAAGAAATGCCAGATAGCATAGGACTACCACTGCTAAAGTCCCAGTGAAGATGAGTTCACAATAAAAGTTATGTAACACAAAGCAACACTACCCCAAGGCAGAGCACGTCAGCAGACACAACAAGCAATACAATTAGGACATCTCACACTCTACATAATTAATCTCTTGGATGGCAATTATAAAAGAAATATTTTTAAAATGATCAAAGCTGTAAAAGAAAGTTAGAAAACAGCTCTTAGTAGATATGAGAAAGAAAATAACAGGACTTCTAAAAATGAAAAAAGTGTGATAGATTAAAAAAAAAAATCAATGGTTGAATTAATTTGCAATTTAGACTCAAGGAGAGGATTAGTAAATTGGAGCTAGCTCTGAAATGAAGAAGAATAGGCTAGAGTAAAAAGGTTCAGTGGGTATTTAATAGGAAAGAATGGAGAGAATAAAAGAGAAACAACATTAACGGTTTGAGGCTGTACGAGAATTTATAAAAGACATGAAATCTCAGTCCAAAAGCATTAATACAAATGTTGATCATGAAAATAAATTAGATTATGCTAAGATTTACTTAATTTTATATTTTATAATTTATACTTTGTGTAACTTTATAATTTACTTAATGTTATACTTTAATTTCAGAATAATAAAGAGAAAGAGAAGCTTTTAAAGAATATCTGTCTTTTATTTTTATACTTGAATCATAATTTGGTAATGTAAATGTTATTATTGGGCCATATTTTCTTCTTCTCAAGATTTTTTAGGTAATAGTCTGTTTTGTCAGATATTGAATGCTCTGTGGAAAAGTCAGCCTGTTTTATTTTTCCTTTGATTTGTCCTTTGCCTCATCGCTGGCTGGATTCAGGAATTGACAGTTGGAGCATCCTATATATAAACTTCCCTCTCATCCTTTGATGCTTATTGACTAGATTCATTAATGGTATGTAGTTTTAAATTTTATTTTTAAAATCATCATATAGTTAAATTGATCTTTTTAAGGGTACATTTCTATGGATTTTGATACATGTACAGATTTGTGTAATCCTCACCATAACCAGAATATAGAGCAAATATACTACCCCTAAACCTCCCTCTTGTTCTCTCTCTATAGTCATACCCTTCCCCATCTCTGTAAAATTTGTCAACTGCAGATCCATTCTCCATAAGTAGAGTTTGGCTTTTCAAGAATGTCATATATATGAAATCATAGTTTGTAATCTTTTGAGTCTGACTTCTGTTATTCAGAATAATGCTTTTCAGATTCATCTAAATTGAATGTATAAGTTGTTCTTCCCTTTTATTCTTGAGTAGGGTTCTAGTACAAGAATGAATGACATTGTGTTTATTCATTCACCTATCCAACGACATTTGGATTGTTTTTACACTGGGGCTTTAATAGAGAAGCTGTAGAGCTTCTCAGGTGGTGCTAGTTGTCAAGAATCCACTGCCAATGCAAGAGATGTAAGAGATCTGGGTTTCATCCCTGGCTTGGGAAGATACCCTGAGGAGGGCATGGCAACCCACTCCAATAGTCTTGCCTGGAGAATCCCCATGGACAGAGGAGCCTGGCAGGCTACAGTCCATAGGGTTGCAAAGAGTCAGGGACAACTGAAGTGACTTAGCATGCACACATGCACAGAGAAGCTACAGATATTTGTGTACAGTTTTGGCTGAACACGCCATTTTATTTTTCACAGTATATACTGAGTGGGATTACTGGGCCATATGTTAATATATCTTTCAATTTATAAGAAACTTTCGGTTTTCCAGAATGATTGGACCATTTTGCATTCTCATCAGTAATGCGTGACATGTCTAGTTTCTCTGCATCATCATCAGTACTTGGTATTGACAGTATTTTAAATTTTCAGCTGTTGTAATAGATGTGTGCTGGTATCTCACTGTGGTTTTGCATTTTCTTTGTGACTAATAACATCTTAATGAAATGTCTGCTCTAGTCTTTTGTTCATTTTTAAGTTGGGTTGTTTGTTTTCTTATTGTTGAGTTCTGAGTGTTTTTTTATGTTTTCTGTATGCAAATTATTTGTTGGATATGTGATTTGAAAATATTTTATTGCAGTCAATAGCTGTCTTTTCAATCTTTTAGCAATGTCTTTGCAGGGTAAACATTTAAAATTTTGATGAAGTTCAGTTTATCTTTTTTTTTTTCTCTCTAAAGGATCATGATTTGGCATCATAATTAAGAATGCTTTGCCTAACTCAGCTCACAGAGATTTTCCTTCTTTCTTTTTTCCTAAAAATTTTTATTTCATCTTTTATCTTTAGGTCTATGATCCATTCTGAGTTAATTTTCATATGTGATGTGAGTTATGAATCGAGTTCCTTTTCCCATATGGATATTCAGTTACAGTGTCACTGAATTGCTTTTGTACCTTTGTTGAAAATCAATTTGCCTTATTTGTGTGGGGCTATTTCTCAACTCTATTCTCTTCCATTGATCTATGTCTCTATTTCTCTACCAATACCATGGTGGTGTTGTTTAGTTACTAAGTCGTGTCCAACTCTTCTGTGACTATAGCCCGCCTGCTTCTCTGCCCATGGGCTTTCCCAGGTAAGAATACTGATGTGGGCTGCCGTTTCCTTCTCCAGGGGCTCTTCCATGACTCAGGGATCAAACCTGCATCTCCTGCATTAACAGGCAAATTCTTTACCACTGAGTCACCAGGGGAAGCCCACATCAATACCATGCTATCTTAATCACTGTAGCGTTATTAGAAGTCATAAAATTGGATGGTGGATGGTGTAATTCCTTAACCTTCTTCTTCTTTTTAAAAATTGTTTTAACCATTCTGTTCAACTGCCTTTTTCTATGAATTTTTGAATCAACTTATCTATCTATAAAAAGTCCTGCTAGGGTTTCAATTGGATTTTTGCTAACTTTATAGATCAATTTAAAAAACTGACATCTTCACTATGTTGAGTCTTCTAGTTCACGAACACAACATGACTCTCCATTATTTAGGATTTCTTTGATTTCTTTCATCAGCCTATTTTAGTTTTCATACAAATCTTGTATGTACTTTGTTAGATATACAATTATAGTGCATTTTCGTTTTACTAGGTAGGGCTCCCAAAAAGTGAGAGTATCAATTTCCCAATATTCTTACCCATGCTGGCTATTGTCAATTTTTAAAATCATTTTTCTTGTTATATGTGCTTACTTTAAAGTGATTTATTTTGTAGGGTGGACAAAGTCATCTTCAGGACATCACAGCTCTCTTTAGGCCTGTCTTGTTGAATTTAGAGTGTGTGTCCTAAACAAGAAGCATTGCAGATTTAATGTGTGTACCACATTACAGAAATAACTCATCTCTTGCCACCTCATAAGAAGGGGTGCTGTAAGGCTCACTTAGTGTTTTTTCAACTTTCTAAAGCATCAACCCAACCATTTTCCAGAGGAGCATTTTGGATCTGAGTTTCCCTGAGATTGCTGTTGTTCAATCATTATGTCATGTTTGATTCTTTTTTGGACCCCATGGACTGCAGCACGCCAGGCTTCCCTGTCTTGCACTGTCTCCCAGAATTTGCTCAAACTTATGTCCATTGAGTTAGTGATGCCGTCCAACCATCTCATCCTCTGTCGCCCCCTTCTCCTCTTGCCCTCAATCTTCCCTAGCATCGGTATTTTCCAGTGATTCAGCTCTTCACATCACACAGCCAAAGTATTGGAGCTTCAGTGTCAATATCAGTCATTCCAATAAATATTCAGGATTGATTTCCTTTAGGATTGACTGATTTGATCTTACTATCCAAGAAACTCTCAAGAGTCTTCTCCAGCACCCCAGTTTGAAATCATCAATTCTTTGGTGCTCAATTTTCTTTATGGTTCAACTCTTAGATCCATACATGCTTACTGGAAAAACCATAGCTTTGATTATATGGACTTTTGTCAGTAAAGTGATGTCTCTATTTTTTAATACATTGTCTAGGTTTGTCATAGCTTTCCTTTCACTGAGCAAGTGTCTTTTAATTTCATGGCTGCAGTCACCATCCGCAGTGATTTTGGAGCCCAAGAAAATAAAATCTGTCACTGTTTCTACTTTCCCCACTTCTATTTACCATGAAATGATGGAACCGGATGCCATGATCTTAGTTTTCTGAATTTGAGTTTTAAGCCAGCTTTTCACTCTCCTTTTTCACCCTCATCAAGAGATAGTTCAGAATAAATGAGGTATGGATTGATTGCTGAAGACCCAATTTGAATTTCCAACTCTGCTATTGACTTGAGGTG
The DNA here is from genome assembly GCF_910594005.1 of Cervus elaphus. Lineage (NCBI taxonomy): Eukaryota > Metazoa > Chordata > Mammalia > Artiodactyla > Cervidae > Cervus > Cervus elaphus. Next base: position 46,304,532 of record NC_057836.1, read on the forward strand.
TGAATTTGGGAAACCACTCTGCTGCCTTGTCCTTAGTTCCCTGTAAATTTAATGAGGCTGAAGATGCAAAGATTGTTCTAGTTCTGTGCTTCTGTTTTATAGAAATGATCAATTATAATTCTCAAATGGGAAATAAAAAAATAGAGAAGTGGAGAAATTTTTTTAGAAAATGAGAGAAGGAAAGGACCAAAAGAAGAAAAGGAATCCAAGGTCTGATCACTGCCTCATTAGGCATTGACTGTTGTCCAAATCAGCAGTCACTCCAAAAGAGTTTTTCCAAAAGGAAGTAGATGATGTCAGGCACCTTTAGAACAAGCCCAAATGTCTAATCTCCCAATTAGGGCTCATAAATTCTATTTGCATACTCTTCAGCAATACTTGAATTGTGAACTTCCAGATGTTCAAGCTGGTTTTAGAAAAGGCAGAGGAACCAGAGATCAAATTGCCAACATCCGCTGGATCATCGAAAAAGCAAGAGAGTTCCAGAAAAACATCTATTTCTGCTTTATTGACTATGCCAAAGCCTTTGACTGTGTAGATTATAATAAACTGTGGAAAATTCTGAAAGAGATGGGAATACCAGACCACCTGACCTGCCTCTTTGCAGGTCAGGAAGCAACAGTTAGAACTGGACACGGAACAACAGACTGGTTCCAAATAGGAAAAGGAGTACATCAAGGCTGTATATTGTCACCCTGCTTATTTAACTTATATGCAGAGTACATCATGAGCAACGCTAGGCTGGATGAAGCACAAGCTGGAATCAAGATTGCCGGGAGAAATATCAATAACCTCAGATATGCAGATGACACCACCCTTATGGCAGAAAGTGAAGAGGAACTAAAAAGCCTCTAGATGAAAGTGAAAGAGGAGAGTGAAAAATTTGGCTTAAAGCTCAACATTCAGAAAACTAAGATCATGGCATCTGGTCCTATCACTTCATGGGAAATAGATGGGGAAATAGTGGAAACAGTGTCAGACTTTATTTTTTTGGGCTCCAAAATCACTGCAGATGGTGATTGCAGTCATGAAATTAAAAGATGCTTACTCCTTGGAAGGAAAGTTATGACCAACTTAGGTAGCATATTAAAAAGCAGAAACATTACTTTGTAAACAAAGTTCCATTTAGTCAAGGCTATGGTTTTTCCAGTGGTCATGTATGGATGAGAGAGTTGGACTGTGAAGAAAGCTGAGTGTCGAAAAATTGATGCTTTTGAACTGTGGTGTTGGAGAAGACTCTTGAGAGTCCCTTGGACTGCAAGGAGATCCAACCAGTCCATCCTAAAGCAGATTAGTCCTGGGTGTTCATTGGAAGGACTGACGCTGAAGCTGAAACTCCAATACTTTGGCCACCTCATGTAATGAGTTGACTCATTGGACAAGACCCTGATGCTGGGAGGGATTGGGGGCAGGAGGAGAAGGGGACGACAGAGGATGAGATGGCTGGATGGCATCACCGACTCGATGGACATGAGTTTGAGTGAACTCCAGGAGCTGGTGATGGACAGGGAGGCCTGGTGTACTGCGATTCATGGGGTCACAAAGAGTCGGACACGACTGAGTGACTGAACTGAACTGAAGACAGCTATTGTTAAAATCTTCCTTTGCTGTTTTTCAATATTGTGATTATACTTCCTTTTCACAATAGACCAATAAATGTGTTAATCTTGCTGATTTCATATGTAAATACAGCTTCTGAAAATGCCAATTTCTTGGAGGCAACAGGTGGTAAACAGGAAAAAAGAGAAAAAACCAGCAATGATTTTGCCATAGAAGGAGTGGAGATTCAGAGATATCAAGATACTCCATTCCACAATCGTTATTGAGTGCCAGATGCTATGCTGAGTTCTAAGGCTTCAAAGTGAGCAAGGCATTCGTGTCAGCACCATTAGTGACACTTAGAGATACCCAGTAAGTGGTGAAGCCTGTATGCACACTCTGGTCTGTCAGGCTCTAACATCAATTAGGAAAAGACTAAACCAATGTGGCTTTCAATGCCTGTGAGACAAGCTGGGCACTCTGTTTTACCTTTCTGTGTCTAGTTAACTCCAATATTTCTTAACTCAGTAGAAAAGTAACTTTGCCATTTACATAGCTGACTAGGCAGTTGATTATAATAACATTGATATTATAATAATGCTGCATTTATTGAAGACTTTTCACAAAAGATACTGATTGATAGACTTTTAAAAAAGTTTTCATTTTGAAATAGTTTTAAATTCACAGGACGTGGCAAAGATAGTAGAGGTCCCTGTATCCTTAACCCAGGGCTTCACAGGTAGCCCTAATGGTGAAGAATTTGCCTGCCAATTCAGGAGACATAGCAGATGTGGGTTCGATCCTCAGTTCGGGAAGATTCCCCTGAAGGAGGGCGTGGCAATGCACCCAAGTATTTTTTGCCTGGAGAAACCCGTGGACAGAGGAGCCTGACGGGCTGCTGTCCATGGGGTCGCAAAGAGTGGGACATGACTGAAGTGATGCACGCACACTTCCTTAGCCCAGTTTCATAACTGTAACTATTACTATATCTATAACTTTATTCTCAAGCCCTGAGCAATTAGCCCCATTTCTTGGCTGGATGCTTCTGAACCACTGGAACATAAATGAAAACTCTTGATGCTTGATCTTTGACCTCTTTGTTCTTGAAATCTGAGAATTTTCTTTTCTCTATTCCCAAGGTTTGCTGCTGCTGCTGCTAAATCGCTTCAGTTGTGTCCGACTCTGTGCGACCCCATAGATGGCAGCCCACCAGGCTCCCCCATAACCAGGATTCTCCAGGCAAGAACACTGGAGTGGATTGCCATTTCCCACTCCAATGCATGAAAGTGAAAAGTGAAAGTGAAGTTGCTCAGTCGTGTCCGACTCTTCCCAACCCCATGGACTGCAGCCTACCAGGCTCCTCCGTCCATGGGATTTTCCAGGCAAGAGTACTGGAGTGGGGTGCCATCGCCTTCTCCTATTCCCAAGGTCAGTATATATTAAATTATTTTCATTATTAGGTTTCATCTGAAGCCAAATATGGCATCTGTACCCTGACACTGAATTAAATTTCGGAGACAGAGTTTTAAGTGAAGTAGAAAAGAATATCTTTATTGCTTTGCCAGGCAAAAGGGGTCACAGCAGGCTATTGCCCTGAAAATTGTATGTCCCAACCTGGAGGGAGTAATAAGAAGTCTTCCATTAATGGTTCAAAGGAGGCAAGATCAGCTCATGGGCATCCTTCTGATTGGTTGGTGGTGAGGTAAGTAGGCGTCAGCATAATCAACCTTCAGGTTCTAATCTGTCTGTGGTCTACATGCTTGTGGGCAGCATATCATCATTAATTGTTAACTTCTCACACCTGGAGGGGGTTTTAGACTCTGCAAAACAGCTTATGGATATTGTTGTGTATATCTCTTAATGGAGAAACAGGACCTTGCCCCAAAGCTGCACTGTTGTTTCTCTTGGCTGTTTTTCCCTGGTCTTGCATCTCCTTCTTTTCCTAATTAACAACTGCTTGAATCTGCATGTTGGAACTCAGGAAGATCACGGAGGCTGAATGATGGCTATTTCCTGTAATCAAAGAAGTGGGGGACACAGAAAGGCTTTGTGCCCAGGAGCTCCACTGGCCTTGCTTGGTATCAAAAGCAGAAGGAAAATAGCTGAAACCCTTAGAGACCAGCATGAACCAAACTTGAGACTGTAAAAGGACCCTGGAACCTTGGTATCTCTCAGTCTCTTACCAAGATGCTTTTTGGAATACATCTGCTCACGAGTGTGGGATTGTAAAGTAAAAGTGACAATGCTAATCATAACTGTGAAAATAATTTTCTGAGCCTCCCTTCTCATCCTGTCCCCTTTTCCTTTTTTTGTTCATCTTCATTGAGTTTGCTGTCCAATCAGACCCTCCCCTTACTAATAGTCTCTGCTCATCTTGGGGTATATGGAAGGCTTTGCATGACTGAAACATTCACAATTACCCGTTTATTGATCAGCTTCCATGAAATTCCCTCATAGTCTTCTCAAGTCATCTGCAATGTGATGTCCTGATTACTCCCTTATTAGGTTTTGCTTTGGGTGGAATTGCCAAGCCAAATTGAAGTTCATGGCTGCTATGAACCATTTCTAAGACATTGCTCAAAAGCAAGTCAGGGGATGCCTCTTGCCTGCTTCTGCCCCTTAGCTTTTGGATCAAGATTCATATCCCATGACCATTAATGTGAGGTTGTTGCTTTATTTATGACCTTTACTTGGTGTATTGCAGTCTATTTCTGTTGTCGCATTTTCATCAACTTATTTCAAATTCTGACTCTCACCTTGCTCAGTTGCAGAAACTGCATGTCTGCATTACTTTATTTAGCAGTTGCCTGGACCAATTATATCAGTAGTTTCTTTGCCTTTTCCTCTGCCCTTTTCTTGGACGAGGTGGAGGAAAGTGAGTAAAATTGGGACTTTCTCTATATTTATTTTTAAACAAAGCCTCTTTAGAACTTAAGAGATATCATCTCCTTCCTCAGGAAGCTGGCAGCTGTCTGGCCCAGGGACACAATTACAGCTTTATCATTAAGACTGGGAGTCACTGATCAGGACCTCCATCTCCCCTATTCAGCGTATGCTGATGTGGATTCATTTACTAGATCAGCATGGAGGACAGCATGACCTCTTAGGAATTCTGAGAAGTGGGAGTTCAGACATGCACTCTTGTCAATGGGGGACCACCCTGCTTTGCTTTCCCCAGAAGTTCCTGGATTTTCCTCCTGCTTGTCACCTGCCCAGCAAGTCTGTAGAGGTCATTCAATAGATGCTTAGTTGTGTAGGTGTCAGGTGTTACGGTTTCATGGCAATGAAAGGGTAATTCTCTAGAGTGGGATCAACATAGGGTTGGAAGAGACTGTCCTCGGTTCTAGTTCCAACACCATCACTTACAATCTTAACTGTGACCTTGAGCAAATTACATCATATCCTGAAAACTCCACACTTAGTCCATAGTGCTCTGGGGAGGAGCTAGCATATCAGTAAGTGAAACACACCTACTATTTGTGCTTACGGTGTGTCCCATTGTTACTGTAAAATAATTTTTTAGAGAACTGGCTATACTCTGGAGGAAAGGGCTTGGACCTTGGAATGAGATAGACCTGTGTTCAAAATCTGATTCTACTATTTATTAATTCTGTGACTTTGAACAAAGATTTTGAGACTCAGAATTCTTATTTGCAATATAAGAATTATATGGAGTACATAAGATATGTGCAAAACTATTCGTGGTTTCCTTTTCCTTCAACTTTGACCTCGGCTATCATTTTACCATAGCTTGCACAGGTCATTTTACTTAACATGGCTGATGTTTGGTTATCTGAGAAGGTGGTCATGTGGCTTGGTAATTTTAAGATGACCAAGCCCCTGGAGAAATTTTTCCTTTCCCAAGTTGTATGTGTACATGTGTGTGTCTGTGCTCTTCCTTTTCCTCCCCATGCATTTTTGTCTCCTTTATTCTCTCCACCTGTGATCTGCAGGCGAAGTCCCAGGTCCTCCTTATTTTTCCATTGCTGACTTCTCCTGATCATTCTTTGGATGCTATCTTGCCCATGTGTTCCACTTGCAGTTGGATGCTATCTTGCCCATTTGGTCCACCTGCAAAGTTACTAAGGGGAATGCTGGTGGTACAGAGTCAGTCATTCTTTAACTACTTAATTATTCATTCTTACTCCTTTTAATCCAAGAGAGGAATCAACAGGTTAGGAAGGCATTGTGTACTCTCAGTTGGGCAGAAGTCAGCAGTCAGGTTAAATGTTACCTCGTGATCTCATTTTGGTAATTAAGGTCTAAGGAGAACAGAGATGAACAAACAGAAAAAGGGACAAAGAGCCACCTACATAGCTACTGCTTTCATTCCCCATTAGTCTACACTGAAAACAAACTCAAGGACACCAGGCCTAATTTGCCCATCAGTGATGACCTCCCTGCTTGTCTGGCTAGTTCTATTGGCAGAAACGTGCAACTTATTCCCCAGCCTGGACACTGCCATCTGTCACTGTGTCTTGTACTCCAGCAGGAAGCTGAATAGCTTGCTGACTCACAACGAAAATTAGGTAAATAGAAAGCCTCGAGTCTCTTTCCAAGAATTGACCTCAGCAGAAGTTCATGTCCTCACCTTAGCTCATATCCTATCCATAGGGACAACCTGAATCTAATGACTGGTACATACAGGAGGAAGGGCTAAGGCCTCTGTAGTGACTCTATCACAGATCAGCTTTTCCCTCTGCCCCATCCCACCCCCTCTCCATCCTTCACAGTTGATCCCAAGGACAACTTCTAATATGCTTCCTGCATGCAGATTTCCATCTCAGAGCCTGTTTCCTGGGAAACCTGGCCTGAGACCCTTTTATATTACAAATATTTTATTTTGTCCCCTTTATATGAAATTTATAGATAATATACCTACCACAACACAAAATCAAGGGGAAAAAAAAACCCTAACCTTAAAAAGCACAGCAATACTTAATAAAATAGTAGTGCATTTAATATTTAAGAAGGTAATAATGTATCAGGTGCAACTGTATCTGAAGATAAGAAGCATTCAGATGCCTGTGCCATAAAATCATCATGAATTTGAGAGGCACATGATCCAGGGGTGGTGTTTCGCCAACTTGAATGCTGCCAGTAGTGCTGCTATAGGGGGTAGTTTGTGAATTAGTTATCAACTCTTGGGAAAGTTCTGAATAAGACTAATATAATATTCTCTTGATTTACCTGGTAGTTGTACTCCTGGATAATTCAATGTAAAAATAATATAGAAATAGGGAAACATTACTTTGTGCTTTTCTGTAAAGCAGAGAAAGTTTCTCAGTGTGGATAACTATGTAGCTGTGAATTTTTTTTGTTTTCCATATAGATCTATCTGCAGAGATGCTGAGAGGTCATGAGGGTCTTGGGGCAATTCTTTTGTGTACAGACATGATCATTGCAGGGAATAAGTACACTGGGTCCTCACCCACAAGCATGCCCATCAATGAGACAGCCCTAAATACTCCTGTAAGTTTTCCATATGCCTTCTGGGAATAGTGTTGGCTCTGCTAAAGTAGGCCAGTGGCATAAAGGAAAGGAAGTGAGTTTTGAACAGTAACCCCCAAACTGAAGACCTCTACATGTCATGCTTGTACAGAAGGATCCAAGTTTCAACTCAGGCCTGTGTGACCGAGCCCTGGTGCCGCTCGCCTCAGCCCATTCTCCTGTTTTATTTAGAAAAGATCAGTATTGAAGGAAGAAATTGCCTGACTTCCCAGGACCCCCCTACCGTCCTCTGTTTTATTCTCACTAATTTGAGGAGTGCTGAAATGCAGTATCTTTTTAAAAAGACCCTCCTCATCCAGCCTTAGGGGTCACAGCAGTGCCCTTTGAAATGTAGGCACATGGTCTCTGCTAAATTATAAGCTTCTATTTTGAGCACCATGACAGAGGGGCTGCAGTCCCAGGCTTCTCAAACTCCTTTCCCAGACAGACAGCTTTAATGGGCAAGCTTAGCTTTTATGGTTTGACAGCCTGGTAATTGGTAATTAGTTCATGAAGGCTGTGTCTTAACAGTTTCAGAGGGCATTTGTGGGGGTGGTTTCTCTGTGAAGGAGCACACAATCCCTCCCTTCTCTTTTCTTTCTCATTTCCCCTGTCTTCCTCTTTTCTTCTGCACCTTTCTTTTAAAAAAATTTTTGTTTTAAAATTGAAGTAGAGAGTACATTTTCTTTATCCATTCATCTGCTGTTGGACATTTAGTTTGCATCCATGCCTTGGCTATTGTAAACAGTTTTCTTCACCTTTCTTAATTAGACTGCTCCACTTCTCACCTGAATATGTAGATAGTAAGGGGAGAGAGATGGGAGGCAGGATGGGGGAGACAGAGAGAGAGAGAAAATACACTTAAAAATGCCCGATTTCAAAGCACAGTTCCCTTCCAGAGCCCTACTCCTTGCCAGTGTCTTAGTCTGTCTGGGCTGCTGTGACAAAATGCCATTAACTGGGCGAACCATAAACAACAGAAATTTATTTCTCACAGTCTGGAGGCTGGAAAGCCCAAGATGAAGGTGCTGGCAGCTTTGGTGTCTCTGGTGAAGAGGGTCTGCAGGACAGGTATGTCAGTTACGTGTGTCTCACATAGGGTTCAAGGCACACAAGCAACGGCTACTTGAAATTATTTTTAGATGCTTAAAATCTGCTCTTTGGCCCTTGCACTATCCCACTCAGGGACGAAGCCCAGTACATCCCTCTCGCTCTCTAAGTAATGCCCTAAATTATTGAATTCCTTCCTGACCATCCTCTCTTCGGATGGAGCCTGCTCTCGTTTATCCCTAACACATCCCTAATTCTCCATCCAGATTGTGTTAGCTTTCACCTTCCACCACTACTGCAAATAATTTACCACTTCCCCTCACAGCTAGCTCACTGCCTATTACTGTGAATTATTTACAGAAGAAATTCTGACTTGAGAAACTGAGATAAAGTCACAAGTTATTTATGCACAAAGAATGCAAGCTTTCTCAGACTTCCCTCCTGCTTTCTAACTTCCCTTGCTGCAATTCTTGTTCTGGCCCAGCACTTCAGAAGCATTAACCAAGTCGGTTTTTACAGCCAATCTCTTGTCCAAATGAGAGAAATTACTGGTTCTATTGAACAGAAGGATAAAGAGACTAGTTCTGACATAGAGTCTTGGGAAGATGCCCTTTCAAGACCTATGGCTGGAAAACTCTTTGATAAGATCAGTTTCCCCTATAGCTTATTTAGGGCACAATGTAACTGTGTCTTTTATTTCAATTTAATTATCATTCAAGGCAGCAGAAAAGATATTATGGATTTTTTTTTGCTGGTTTTGTATATATGCTTGCTTTGCTGCTTATAATGAATTTGTTCTTTCAAAAGCTAGTTCTTGACCCCCCTTTATAGTTTTACAAAGACACTGTCCTGAATGCCTCTCTGACCACAAGCACAGGTGAGGAACTGTACAAGGACCGTAAAATGACTTCTGTCATGATCTGTCCCTAAGCTGTTCTCCACACTCTGTCTTCAAACCTGTTCTGTTGCCCAGATTTGAGAGATAGGAATGAATCACACCCTTTCTCTCAACTTTGAGTCCACAACAGGATGAGAAACAGTTATCAGACAACTGAAGGGCCAAGTACCACTTTTATAAAGGATAACAGTAGATTGGAGAGTTTACGTTGGATGTACCTCGATAATCAAGCATCTGAGTTTTTATACTTGAACTGAGACCTCAGAATGATGCATCCAAGTGAAAGCTGAGGTCTGTGAAGCTCTCCCCCTTATACAGAATAGTTGCATTAAACATATCAAGGTCAAAGAATGAGGTCAGGGAAGGATAAGCCTTGAGACCTGCTGCTAGAATACAGGTGTGGCCCCTGATCCTAAAATGTGTGCCCCATGGGGGCAGCCATGCAGTAGAACAGCTCCAGTTTGCAGATAGGTAGATGAGAAAGGGAGGCCCAGATGGATCCATGCATGCTTATTTCCCGTTTCTGATATAACCTCTTAGGTAAGTCATCACTGTATCCAGAAAAGAGGGGTGGAAGAGTTAAGTACATATTGTTTCACCAGGGAAGTAGAAATTTCTATGTGGAAACATGAAGTCTGGGAAGAAGGGGGACCCCAAATGTCTCTCATAGATTCTGGTCCAGACCATTTTCCTTAGACCCGTTGTATTGGTCAAGACTCTGTGGTTGCAACTGATTGAAACCTCAACTCAGTTAAGCAAAAGTAACAAGAGTCGTTTACCAAATCACAAAATGAATGACTACCACTCATTTTGTACATGGCAAATCAGGAGCTCAAAGAATATTATCAGGATTCTATTTCTTTCCTTTTTTTGGTTTCCTCTATTTTGGCCTTGTTCTCAAGCAAGCTGTCTGCTTTTGGTAACAGGTTGGCTGCCAGCTTACCTCTTCTTAGTGATCCTAGTAGGGACTGGGAAGAGCATCTCTTTCTTGATAGTTCCATCAAATGAACCAGAGGGGAGTCTCACGGGTGTGGCCTGGGTCATGTGTCCATTCCTGAGCCAATCACAATGGCCATGGTGAAAGGGTGCTGTGATTGGTTGGGCCTGGATCATATGTTAGCCCTCTGCTGGAACAAAAATAATAAGCAAAAATTTTATCCAAATCACATGGGCTAAGATTGGAGGAGGAGAAGATTCCCTAAGAAAACCGGGAGACACACAGAAAAATAAATCACAGTCTTTTATCTTTTTACTGGTCTCTGTGGATTTTTTAAAAACAAGCTTTTTATGTTAGTATAGTTTTAGATTTACAAAAAGCTTGTGGGGATAGTACAGAGAGTTGTCATATAACCCACAGGCAATTGTCTCCATTGTTAGCATCATACATCACTGTGGTACATTCGTCATAATTAATGAACCAATATTGATACAGAGTGTGTGTGTGTGTGCTCAGTTGTGTCCAACTCTTCGTAACCCCAGGCTCCTTTGTCTGTGGCATTTTCCAGGCAAGAATATTGGAGTGGGTTGCCATTTCCTCCTCCAGGGGATCTTCCCCACCCAGGGATTAAATCCTTGTCTCTTGAGTCTCCTGCATTGGCAGGTGGATTCTTTACCACTGAGCCTCTAGGGAAGCCCATTGAAACATTATCATCCAGTAAAGTCTGTACTTTATTCGTATTTTCTTAGTGTTTAGCTCATGTTCCTTTTCTGTTTCAGGATCCCATCAAGGAAACCATGTAACAGGGAGGCATCATGTCTCTTTAGATTCTTCTTGGCTGTTTTTATAGTTCCTCAGATTTTTCTTTGTTTTTGATGACCTTGACAGTTTTGAGGTGTGCTGGTCAGGAGTTTTATAGAATCTCCCTCAGTTGGGATTTGTCTTATGTTTTTTCTTATAGTTAGACAAGGATCGTGGGTTTTAGAAGAAAATCCACAATGGTAAAGTACTATTTTACCTCTTTCATATCACGTCTAGAGAACATGGTATAAACATGACTTGTCACTGTTGATGGCAACTCATGATTGCCTTGCCAAGGCTTTTTTGGTCAGGTTTTACAGCTGTAAATGTATTAATTTTCCTACCCTGTACTGTACTCTTTGGCAAAAAGTTACTGGGTACAGTTTATACACAAGGAATGATAATTATGCTCCATCACCTTGAAAGCAAAGTATCTACATTAATTAATTATTTGAAATTTTTCTGTGCAGGAGATTTGTCTATTTTCCCTCATTTATTAATTTACAATCAATCATTTACATTAGTATGGCCTCATGGGTATTTGCTTTATATTTTGGATTATAATCTAATTCTACTTTCTTTAGTCTAAATTGTTCCAACTTTGTACTTGGGAAAGGTCTTCTTGCAGTTGGCTCCTGTGTCCACTTGCTTCACCCATCATTGTGTTCCCCACTCCTCAACTTTCCTGCTTCCTAGCATTATAAGATTCTCCAGGCTTATCTTATATATTTATTTACTTCCTGTCCCAATCCCCAAATCAGTAATTTCTCCAAGAATTTCTGGTTCCTTTTATTGCAGAATGGTTTTAGACACCTATATTAGGGTGCTAGATGTGCTTGTGGCCACTGGGGTGTCTATGATTCCAGCCCTCTCAGCAATTGAACAAGGAAATAATATGTTGTATACCAACAGGTGTGTATACACATATCTATAAATATTTCTGTAAGCAACCATCTGTATCTATATCAAGCTAAATATGAGTTCATATTTATGTGTTGAATTCTGATTCATTGCCACTTGACTCATCCCAACCTTCTGTTGCTTGTCTATAACCTTCCACCCTACAGTGAGAAACCTGGTTCCCACTTCTGTTTGTTCAGTTCCAGTAAAAATAGTTGATTGATTCAATTCCAGTGCAAATGTAGAGTAGTTTCAGAATTGTTAACTTTATATTCCTTTGAATTTAATATTTTGCTTGTATTGCTGTTTACCTTGTCTTTCTGCTAGCTGTGCTATTCAATCTAGTAGCCAATAATCTTGTGTGGCTATTTAAATGCAAAATTAAGTAAAATTGAATGTTTGGTTCCTTAGTTACACTTCAAGCCACTGTTCAAGAGGTCTATAACCACCTTGGCTAATGGTCAGCATTAGATACAACACACTTCCATCATTGCATAAAGTTCTGTTGCATAATGTACACCCTGTTTTTCTCCATGTTCCTCTGCTATGCGTTGGTAGCCACAGGCCAGTTCTGTCTTCCTAGCCTTGGCTCTCAGAGAGAAACTTGCCCCAGGTCAGATCAAAGATCCCTACTTACCCCAGAAAGGGAGTTGAGATGTCATATGCTGAGAGCTGGGAGCCAAATGTACTTTGCCCTAAAGAGCACAGTTCTGTGTGAGGGAGAAACATACAAGCTGGCATAGAGAAATACAGGACTGAGATTGGGGATTAATCAGAGAAGGCATGCCAAGGGAGATAATGCTTGAGCTACGTCTTAAGGATTGCTGCAGGAATGGTAAGCGGGCCAAAGGCAGGCCAGAGAACGAAACAGCACGTGAAATGTGAGGGCCTGAGTACTGGTGTCTGTGCAGCTCAGGCGTGTCCGACTCCTTGCAACCCCATGGACTGTAGCCCACCAGGCTCCTCTGTCCAAAGGATTTTCCAGGCAAGAATACTGGAGTGGGTTGCCATTTCCTTCTCCAGGGGATCTTCCCAACCGAAAGATCAAACTCAGGTCTCTTTCATCTCCACCATGGGCAGGCAGGTTTTTACCACTGGCACACCTGGGAAACCTAAGTCCTGGATGTATCATATTTGCTAAATGGAGCACTAGAGAGTCCGTGCATCTTCAGTGGTGAGTAGAACATGGAGGAAGTAGCAGGATATAGACTTGGAGAGTTGAGTGCTAGTAGACTATGTCTTGCAAGCAGTTTTGGACTTGATTATAAAAACTGTGGGGAGTTAGGAGAGAGTTTTACATTGGAAAGTGATGTGATCTGATATCTAGTTTAAAAATATCACCCTGCTGGTTGCTGGTGAAGCTGGAAATAGAAGAGGTGGGTTAGTATGCAGGGAGAAGAGGGCAAGGATTTTTTTTTTTTCAGTTCTCATATCATTTAATTTTCTAATAGTTCTTAGCCATTCCTTCCTCCAGGGGAATCTTACCCACCCAGGGATCGAACCCAGGTCTCCCGCATTGCAGGCAGATTCTTTACCATCTCAGCCACCAGGGAAGCCCTTAACATAGTTTAGCCACCGTCTACTTCTTGAAGCTAATGTCCCTGGATTTCCTTGACCAATCCTCTCTCCTGGGTCTTCTTCGCTTCCTGTTTTTCCTGAGTGTGTTAGTTTTTTATTGCTGCTATAACACATCACCAAATTTAGTGGCTTAAAACAAGGCAAGTTTATCATCTTAAAATTCTGTAGTTTAGACATCTGACTCACGTTTCACTGGGGTAAAATCAAGGTGTCAGCAGTCTGTTCCCTTCTGGAGACTGTAGGGCCAAGTCAGTTTCCTTGCCTTTTCTAGCTTCTAGAAGCTGCCTGGGTTCCTTAGCTCATGGTCCATTCCTCCTTCTTCAAAGTCAGCCATCATGGATCAGTTTCTCTCCCCACATCCTGCTGGCTTCTTTTCTGCCTCCCTCTTCCACTTTTAAGAACCCTTGTGATTACAGTGGCCCACCCACCCATTCCAATCTCCTATCTCACAGTCATTAATTTAGTTAGAGACTTTCGCAAAGTCCCTTCTGTTGTGTAAGGTAATATACTCACAGGTTCCAAGGATTAGGGGGTGGGCATCTTTAGGGAGCTGTTGTTGTGCCAACCACACTGAGGGTTTCGTAGTCATTTCTGGAGTCCATCTCTAAATTTACATTCATCCTTGGCTCTTTACCTCAGTCCAGCTGCTGGACTCATGTTTGGAATCTGTTTTTATCTCTATGCTACATATTTGGAAAAGTAGCCTTGTAAGGAAAGGAAAAATTGGTTTGGTGGAGCTACCTAGGATAGAAGGAGAAAGGAAGTGAAGATGAGGTTGGTACCCAGAATCTTATACTCCCTCTCATTGCCCTGGTTACAGAGCACGGTCAGGTCCAGCCATGTGAAGGAGCAAGATAAGGTCCAGTCAGAGCTTGCTGTGCTGCTCCAAGGAGCCAGAAAATTGGGAGAAGGTCAAAGCAAAGATGCCAGGATCATGAAATTGTAGAGGGAGATTCTCAGAAGAACCAGAGGAGAGTGGCTCAGAGAGAGCCAGACAACCTGGGAGAGCAGCATGGAATTAGATTTAGACCTCTACTGGGGTAAATTAGGACCCTTATTTTTCCAGAAAAAGAAAAAAGATTGTAAATTTTTCATGGGAACAGAAGCAGGGTCTTTTGTCAAAGAGTAAGCTTGCCTTGAGAATTGATGGCCCTGTGGCATCAGATGGCATTAAAAGTGGCTACCTAGGAAGATAGAGATAATTATCATTTATTGAGTGTTTAGTATGTCCTGGGCTCTTTACAATTATCATCTCTAGTCCTTATAGTAATCCTGCAGTCTGTATTTCAAAGACGAGGGGATTAAGGCTTAGAGAGATATAAAAGGGGGAGCCAGGATTTATATAAAAGCATGTACAATGCTAAGGGCTTCCCTGGTGGCTCAGATAGTAAAGCAACTGCCTGCAATGCAGGAGAAATGAAGTGAAGTTGCTCAGTCATGTCTGACTCTTTGCAACCCCATGGACTCTAGCCCACCAGGCTCCTCAGTCCATGGGATTTTCCAGGCATGAATATTGTAGTGGGTTGCCATTTCCTTCTCCAGGGGATCTTCCTGACCCAGGGATCGAACCCAGGTCTCCCACATGGTAGGCAGACACTTTACCATCTGAGCTACCAGGAAAGCCCTGGAGTTCAATCCCTGGGTCAAGAAGATCCCCTGGAAAAGGCTACCCACTCCAGCATTCTTGCTTAGAGAATCCCATGGACAGAGGAGCCTGGCGGGCTACAGTCCATGAGCTTGCAAAGAGTCGGACATGACTGAAGCAACGTAAGCACACACACAGTGTAAGATGCTAAAGCTAGAGCTCTTTCCGCAGTACTATATATAAAATAGATCACCAGCAGGGGCCTACTGTATAGCATAGGGAACTGTGCTTGATATCTTATAATAACCTATGATGGAAAAGAATCTGAAAATAATAGATTCATACATAAATTAAATATGTATGACTGACTCACTTTGTTGCACACCTGAAAAATCACACAGCATTGTAAATCAACTATACTTCAATTAAAAATTGAAGACATACAAAATGGCTATTCTACCCAAAGCAATCTATAGATTCAATGCAATCCCTATCAAGCTACCAATGGTATTTTTCACAGAACTAGACCAAAGAATTTCACAATTTGTATGGAAATACAAAAAACCTCGAATAGCCAAAGTAATCTTGAGAAAGAAGAATGGAACTGGAGGAATCAACCTGCCTGACTTCAGACTCTACTACAAAGCCACAGTCATCAAGACAGTATGGTACTGGCACAAAGACAGAAATATAGATCAATGGAACAGAATAGAAAGCCCAGAGATAAATCCACGAACCTATGGACACCTTATCTTTGACAAAGGAGGCAAGGATATACAATGGAAAAAAGACAACCTCTTTAACAAGTGGTGCTGGGAAAACTGGTCAACCACTTGTAAAAGAATGAAACTAGAACACTTTCTAACACCATACACAAAAATAAACTCAAAATGGATTACAGATCTAAATGTAAGACCAGAAACTATAAAACTCCTAGAGGAGAACATAGGCAAAACACTCTCCGACATAAATCACAGCAAGATCCTCTATGACCCACCTCCCAGAATATTGGAAATAAAAGCAAAACTAAACAAATGGGACCTAATGAAACTTAAAAGCTTTTGCACTACAAAGGAAACTGTAAGTAAGGTGAAAAGACAGCCCTCAGATTGGGAGAAAATAATAGCAAATGAAGCAACAGACAAAGGATTAATCTCAAAAATATACAAGCAACTCCTGCAGCTCAATTCCAGAAAAATAAATGACCCAATCAAAAAATGGGCCAAAGAACTAAACAGACATTTCTCCAAAGAAGACATACAGATGGCTAACAAACACATGAAAAGATGCTCAACATCATTCATTATTAGAGAAATGCAAATCAAAACCACAATGAGGTACCATTACACGCCAGTCAGGATGGCTGCTATCCAAAAGTCTACAAGCAATGGATGCTGGAGAGGGTGTGGAGAAAAGGGAACCCTCATACACTGTTGGTGGGAATGCAAACTAGTACAGCCGCTATGGAAAACAGTGTGGAGATTTCTTTAAAAACTGGAAATAGAACTGCCATATGACCCAGCAATCCCACTTCTGGGCATACACACTGAGGAAACCAGATCTGAAAGAGACATGTGCACCCCAATGTTCATCGCAGCACTGTTTATAATAGCCAGGACATGGAAGCAACCTAGATGCCCATCAGCAGATGAATGGATAAGGAAGTTGTGGTACATATACACCATGGAATATTACTCAGCCGTTAAAAAGAATTCATTTGAACCAGTCCTACTGAGATGGATGAAACTGGAGCCCCTTATACAGAGTGAAGTAAGCCAGAAAGATAAAGAACATTACAGCATACTAACACATATATATGGAATTTAGAAAGATGATAATGATAACCCTATATACAAAACAGAAAAAGAGACACAGAAATACAGAACAGACTTTTGAACTCTGTGGGAGAATGTGAGGGTGGGATATTTCAAAAGAACAGCATGTATACTATCTATGGTGAAACAGGTCACCAGCCCAGGTGGGATGCATGAGACAAGTGCTCGGGCCTGGTGCACTGGGAAGACCCAGAGGAATCTGGTGGAGAGGGAGGTGGGAGGGGGGATCGGGATGGGGAATACGTGTAAATCTATGGCTGATACATATCAATGTATGACAAAACCCACTGGAAAAAAAAAAAAAAAAGAAAGAGCCTTGCACCAGCATCTTTGCTGATAGTCTGACTATGTGTAAGGCAGGTTTTGTTTGCTTGGCGTTTGTCCACCCCAAAGAAGTTTAGTTAAAGATTCAGCATATGAATGGATGAATAATTTTGTTGTGCCTCAAAATTCGCCTGTCTCTTCAATAAATCTTGGTTATTGGGCTGCGGAAAAAAAAAAAAAAATTGAAGACATAAAAAGGAAAAAAAAAAAAGCTAGAGCTGTTTCAAACACATTGCACTCAAGGGCAGTTATTGGGGGAGAGAAAAGAGAGCCCAAGGGCACTGGACCATTGATATGGGTTTGTGGTGCTGTCCTGGAAACGGGTATTCACAGACAAGGGTGTGTTCAGAGGAGGCCAGGAATGATGGTCCAGAGTCTGAGAACCACGTATAGGAACTGTTCATGGGAAGTTAAGTCTGTTTCAGAGAGGATTATGGGGTCAGCTAATTTGTTTTTCCAAATACCCGAGGGTGGACACATGGAGACACAACCCAGCAGAAATTACAGGGAGGTAGATTTCAGTGTTTTAGAAGGAAGTGCTCACTAACCATCACAGCTTGCTAACCCTGGGGTGGAGCCCTGTAGTTGTTGCTGTCCTATGGCTTCGCATATCTGCCTCACTGCTTGATTTCCAGCAGTGCTTGTCTAAACAGGTATCTGTGAGATGTGACCCACAGAGGATTCCATCCTGAGGACAAGTGGCATAGGTACCTCTTAGATTCCAAGATGATGGAATTCTTCCTTTCTCTGCTTCTGCGAGCCTTCCAAGAGCCTTCCAAGACCGCCACATCTCCCATGATGGAGGCTTTTTGGAAGATGCGGTGGTGATGATGGTTTAGTTGTTAAATTGCGTCTGTCTGTTTTGTGACCTCATGGACTGTACCCCTCCAGGCTCTTCTGTCCAGGGGTTTCCCAGACAAGAATACTGGAATGGGTTGGCATTTCTTTTTCTAGGGAATCTTCCAGATCCAGGGATGGAACCCGTGTCTCCTGCATTGCAGGCAGATTCTTTACCACTGAGCCACCTGGGAAGCCTCTTTATGAGATATAGCCTTGTTCATATAAGCCAGGGGGTAGTAAACTGTGTTTGTAAGGAAGCAGGTAGTAAATAGTTTAGGCTTTGTGAACCAAATGGTTTCTGTTGCAACTACTCAACTCTATTATTGTGGTAGGAAAGTAGCCATAGATAATGCTTAAGCAAATGTGGTGGCTGTTTTCCAAAAAAAAAAAAAAATTATCTTTACAAAGTTAGATGGGGGCTGAATTAGGTGTTCCTGGGCAGTTACTCACCTATACCTGATTTAGACGATTTATTTTGTGAAAAACAATGTCTTGTTTAGAGTTATTTTCAGCTACAAAGCAATATATTACCATTTAACTCTTTACTCTTTAATATTTATCTATGTCTCTATTTCTTTCATTAGCTTGGAAAACAGTTTATGGGTAAAAGGTCATGTTCATTTTTAAATAGCCTCCTAAACCTGTTAGGGGAACCACTGACTGAAACTTCCCACCCTGGCCAGGCCCGATGGTAACCACTGCATGAGTTATCTTAAACAGGAGGGCCTGATAAGGAACTCAGAATTGACAAGCTACCTCCTGAAGAATTCAGGAAAGGTCAAAAGGAGATAGGAGACTCCAGTCCATATGTCCTACCAACCTCCCAGAATCTGTCTCACTGGAATCCATCTTGACTGAGTGATGTGCACAGGTCACCAGGAAGGACCCCGAATCAGTGATTGGCCAGAGACATCCCGGAAACTAATCCCAACACCATAAAACCCGAGATTACTGGCTTTGTGGCAAAGCAGTTCCCCTAGGTTCCCTGAGCCTGCTGCTCTCCGCCCAGGCACCCATTCCCCATAAAGTCTCTTGCTTTGTCAGCAGGCGTGTCTCCGTGGACAATTCATTTCCCAGGGTTGACAAGAGCCTACTCTCGGGTCCTGGCAGGTGACCCCCTTCCTGCAACAAGCCTAGCATGATGGCTCCAATCCCAAAGCCATTTCACCAAAACTTGTGGCTCTGTACAAGGTATCACGGAATCACTGACATTTACGTGGGTCAGAATGGATGACAGAGGTCAAGTAATTAAGAATTCCATTTCTCAGATGAAAACCCTAAACCCAAGGCAAGAGCTATGTCTTTCCCAATATCACACAACTAGTTGGAACCAGATGTCCTGATGTTCTGGCAAATGAGCTCGACCTGCGCTGCTGGGGGCCATAGCGGTTTCTGCTGCCCCAGAGTGTCACTTATTCTGCACCTGCTGTTTACCAGAGAACTAGGAGCTGCAAACCCAGAGGGGAGGAAAATTCAGCATTTACTCTCAAGACCCATGTTGAATATGGATGAGGGGGTCAGCCACAGCCCACAACGCATGCCTCTCTTTGTGTCATGGACAGTGAATTCTCTCAGGAAGTGAGCTTCAGACAATGGAACCACATGGTCCTTTTAATAAAAATGACTGCCGTTATTGGACGCTTCCCATATACCTGGGACTGTATTAAACACTTTGAATGCATTTCCTTCCCTTTCTTTGAATGACCCCAAGCCCTCTAACTGCAAATATATTAAAATTTTAATTAAGAGGACACACCATGGCACACACATATCTTCTATCACATGTGTTGCTGTAGACAGGAAGTGGGAATTTCTGGGTGATTTTAGTCAGCAAAAAATTCAATTACCTCAATAACATGGGAAGAGTGTAGCTATTTCCAGAGTCTGTCCTCAAGGCTCCTCCTAGACTTACAGTTGGCCACCCCACAGGGCATGCTTCTTTTGGTCCCCTCTGGCAATGGACTTTTGGGGTACACAGTCCCATTTATATACAGAACAGGTCTTTCTTTTTAGTGCACACTAATTCCAGTTATTCCTACAGCACCATCTTTTATGGAAATTTCTTGTCTCAGCAATGTATCTTAGCCACTGCCAGGCCAAATTTGCATCACCAGCCAGGTAGATAAACAAAGATATACTCGCCTTAAATAAACTGTTATAAACTCTCAGCTCCACTCATGGTCTGGAAAGCATGATAGGCACTTAATAGATATTTATCGATCCATCATTTATTTTTCCACAAAAATGTGCTCACGTGTTTGTAACATGATACACATATCATTGATTTTCTGTAAAACTCCAGGGACTTGACAGTGAGCTCCCTTCAAGTCCCAGCACTTTTGTGGTTATTTTTCTGCTGCTGCCTTTATCTAATGGTGAAATGTGATCACAGGGGAATGATGGGAGGGAGGCCTTTCTCTTTTGCCATCAGTCCCCATGGCAAGAAGCAAGCCAACCTTTTCCTGTGTCTGTTTGGATGTCCATAAATCGGCACCAGAGTAGAAAGGACAGAGGATGAAGAATCACTGTCATCAACCAACATTTTGTGCTCTGAAGGCTGTGTTCAGAGCTGGCTTGAAGTCCATTGCAATGCAAGTGGTAGGGAAAAAATGACATTGACCTGGCATGATAGTAGGGTGTGTTTTATAAAAGCACAGTCCCACTGAGCTGAGCCTAATCAGATTGGGCAGAAGCATGGGAGGCAGGGAGTTGGAGGTGCATTTATTTCTCCAGGGAGGGCAATAAAAAGAACACACAGGGAGAGAGCTGGACAGGTAGGGCCAGATTCTAGGCTCAGCTCTGTTGCTCTGAGTGGAGTGACTTGAGGCAAATCGCTTAACTTCTTGTAGGAAAAAGGAGGGAGCAGCAGAGAGGGCTGTATCAGGTCTTCTAATGTCTCATCACATTCTGACATTTAGGGATTCTCTATCATCAGGAAACATGGCTTTGATTCTGAATCAGAAAATGAGACCCCTCCCCCACACCGTGGATTAAATTGTGCCCATCCCCAAGAGACATATCCTAATCTCCAGCATCTGTGAATGTGACTTTACAGTAAGTCCCCTGTGTACAAACCTTCAAGTCATGAACTATCAAAGATGAGAATGTGTGGTCACACGGCTAATCACATAAGTTAGCTCTACTTGAGGAGGCACTGTTAGTTTTAGAGGCATAGGACCTGAATGTAGAATGGTACATAAAGGTTGCAGCACCCACTCAGAATGCAATCCAGGGCTACAACATCATCTATAAGGAGAAGAAAAGAGCTACTACCCAGACATCACTGAATCATTTTTTAAAGAGGGTAGATGGAATTGAATCCAGCAAGGAACCAGAGCATGTCATCAACGTCATGTGTGATGAAACTGCAGCTTCTCCTCGGTCTCTTATTGCTGACGATCCTTCATCTCTACTATCTCCCACCTCCTCTAACTCCTCCGGTTGATAACTTCTTGCCTTTTCACTCAATGCCAGCCCCTGTGTGCCAGTTGTTGTACTGTACTACTGTACTTTTCAAGGTACTGTACTGTATGATTTTAAATATTTTATTTTTTACATTTTTTATGTATTATTTATGTGAAAAGTATCCTTGGAAGAAAAGCTATGACACACATAGACAGCATATTAAAAAGCAGAGACATCTTGTCCACAAAGGTCCATGTAGTCAAACCTATGGTTTTTCCAGTGGTCATGTATGGATGTGAGAGTTGGACCATAAAGAAGGCTGAGTGCTGAAGAAATGATGCTTTCCAACTGTGGTGCTGGAGAAGACTCTTGAGAGTCCCTTGGACAGCAAGGAGATCAAACCAGTCAATCCTAAAGAAAATCAATCCTGGATACTCTTTGGAAGGACTGATGTCGAAGCTGAAGCTCCAATACTTTGGCCTGATACAAACAGCCGACTCATCGGAAAAGACCCTGATGCTTCAAAAGATTGAGGGCAAAAGGATAAGGGAGCAGTAGAGGATAAGATGGTTGGATGGCATCATTGACTCAATGGACATGAGTTTGAGCAATATCCAGGAGATAGTGAAGGACAGGGAAGTCTGGCAGGCTACAGTCCATGGGGTTGCAGAGAGCTGGACATGACTGAGTGACTGAACAACATTCTAAACCTATTACAGTCCAGCACTGTAATATATAGCTGACTGTGTTAGATATCTAGGCTAACTTTGTTGGATTTATGAACATATTGGACTTACCAACACACTCTTGGAATAAAACTCATTTGTATGTAGGGAACTTACATGGAAAAAGAATCTTTGCAGATGTACATAAGTCAAAGGTCTTGAGATAAGACCATCCTGGATGACTTGGGTGGGCTCCAAATCCAGTGATGAGTGTCTTGATAAGAGAGAGATACACAGAAGAGAAGATGAAGTGAAGATGGAGGCAGAGATTGTAGTGACGAGGCCAGAAGTCCAGGAATGTCAGGGAAGCACCCATAACTGGAAGAAGCAAGAAACAAATTCTACCCAGAGCCCAGGTGAAGGATGTCCCTGATGACAAATGGATTTCAGACTTCTCCAGAACTATGAGAGACTATATCCCCAGTTTATTCCTTTTTTAAAGCCTCCAAGTTTGTGGTAACTTGTTCTGGCAGTCATGAGATGCTAATATACATGACCAAAAGACATATAGAAAGAGAAACTTCTTATGTCAGGAATGAAGCAAAACTATGATTTTTCAAATCTGAATTAGACCCCTCAGCATTTTTTTTTTTTTCCTGGAGCTCTCTGTGCAGTTTACGTGGGTCATGTGTATGTTTTAAGTCATTCAGTAATATCCCACTCTTTGCAACTCTATGGACCATAGCCCGCCAGGCTCCTCTGTCCATGGGATTTTCTGGCCAAGAATACTGAAGTGGGTTGCCATTTCCTCCTCCAGGGGGATCTTCCTGACCTAGGGATAGAACCAGAGTCTCCATTGTCTCCTGCATTGGCAAGGGGATTCTTTATCACTAGCGCCACCTTAGAAGAGGGCAGGGATGGCAAATTATGTCCCACAGGCTTTATCTGGCCCGCCACCTGTTTTTGCAAATAAAGTATTATTGGAACATAGCCACACCCATTCATTTACATACATTCTGTGGCTCTATGGCTGTTTTTGCACTGCAATATTTGAGTTGAGCAGTTGCAACAGAGACCATCTGCCCTGCAAAACTGAAAATATTTTCTATCTGTTGCTTTATAGAAAACATAAAGCTGACCCCTGGAATAGGGGAGAGAGCATGAGCTTTGGAAAATTGTTATTGTTTAGTCGCTAAGTCGAGTCTGACTCTTTTGCAACTCCCTGGACTGTAGCTCACCAGGCTCCTCTGTCCATGGGATTTTCTGGGCAAGAATACTGGAGTGGGTTGCCATTTCCTCTTCCAGGGGATCTTCCCAACTCAGGGATGGAATCCTTGTCTCTGGGTCTTCTGCACTGGCACTCAGATTCTTTACCCCTGAGCCACCAAGGAAGTTTTGGGAAGGACTGAGTTCAAATCCTGAGTCTCACCATTTCCTAGCCTGGACAAGCTCCTTGGACCTCACCTTCCTCCTTGGGGAAGCAGGCAGGCTGAAGCTGTCCCTGAGGGTTAGATGTTGATGCTTAGCATTGTGCCTGATCAGAGGAGGTATATCCCCATCCCGTGTCCCCTCCTCTGCCTCGACCTGGCCCCTCTGACAAACCTAAACAGGAGCATTTCCTGGCAGCTTCCTTAGTCTTTCCTGGAAGGAAGCTGCTCCCCTCTCTTTGTTCCTGGGTGGTCTGCAGTCTTCCCCACCCTAACTTTGCCCTGGTCCTGCAAGACTTCTCATTCACATGAAACAGGTCTGCCTCTTCTGGTAGGCTTTCCAGCTTCTGAGAAGTCCAGGACCATCCTCCAATGGAGAATTGGTCCAGTCCTTCCAGTCCTGACATCCCTCCACCAAGCTGTGCAGAAATCTGGCATCCTCGCAGCGAGCAGCCCTTAGATTCTTTGAAACATACCACGGCTTGGCCCCCGTTTTCCTTGATTCCCTGCCAAACCCATTACACGTGTCGAAGCGGCAAGGGACTGGAAGAATTACGGTTTCCATTTGGCTTCTGCGGCCGTTTCGTCTAATTTGCACTGGCTTTGACATACAGCGATTGCTGTTTTTGTTGTTGGGATTTGGAGGCTGTTTCAAGCTCTGTCTCTTTTCTCCTGTTTTCTCTTAGCTCTTTCTCTTTCCGGGAGGGGGGTAGGGGCGGAAGCCTCACAAATAAGTAACAAAACTCAGGCTTAGCTGCCACCATCAGAGCCCCCACGCTCACATGGACTCATTTGCTCCAGCACCAGATTTCATTAACTGAAGGGCGACATTGCAAGGCGAAGCATGATAATGAGGTTGGAACTAATCAGAACATATGGGATGTTTTTACCATTAGCTCCAATTCCTGAGTTGGGAGGAGGCATGCTGGTAGGGGGCAGTTTAAGCAGGATTTTATTACCCACGTGGGGTTGCATCCATGACCCCTGAGTCCATTCTCTCCAGGGTGGCCTCCTTCTCCTATTCCCATCCTTCACTCTGCAGCCCCTGCCAGCCCTGCCGGGGCAGATCGTGGCCACAAGAATGAATAAAAACTCACAGAATCAAAGACTGGTCTTGCTGAAGAAAGTCCCCAGCATCTCCTTGTTGACTAATCTAAATAGGACTTTTCCATCCTCTTCTGCTTGACTTCTTGGTGGGTATGACACCACTGACCGTGCCCCTTTGACCTTGAATGAGTTCTGGGACATTGGCCTCCTTTGATTCTCCTCCTTCTCTGAATCCTTCTTCCTCCATCCATTTTTGCAGGTTAAATTTGTACACGTTGAGAAGCATCCACGTTGCTACCCAAGGGACTCAAAATACAGTAACTACCATACTATTTCCCAGATATTGCCCAACTGCCCTACGCCCTCCTTTCTCGACCTCCTTTTATCCTTCTTTCTCTCTTTTTCTTTGTGCAGATTTTGCCAGTTGCTGGCAGAGCACTGGAGATGCAAAGGTGAGGGGCAGCAGTCTCTGGCCTGGAGGACATCGCAGCCTGTGATCTGTGGCCGTCACTCCACTTCCTCTCCACACTCTGCTCCGGAATTTTCCAAACACAGAACCAGGAAGGTTGTTCAAGTCCGCAGTGACTCATAACCTCATTTAGCAAAAGAGGTCACAGGAATTCAGAGAGGGAACGTCATTTATCTAAGATTACATCACATGAGAGTGGCTGGTTCAGACAGTGGCACCCTTTGAACTTTATCCCTAACTGCTGTCTCCATCATAAAGACATCATTTGAGAAGGGTTTGAGGGACTTTGTTGGCTGTTAGTGGTTAGGACTCCACACATGGGTTCAATCCCTGGTCAGGGAACTAAGCTCCTGCATGCCACACAGCCAAAGAAACAAAACGAAAAGTAGAAGGGTCACAGACTCAGTGGCAGATGCTTCTGGCATCCCATGCAGCTCCACCCTCCTCCCCTCACCCCTCCCTAGATTCTGCAGGTGTTGGCAGCTCTCATCTGCATTCTTTTCTGAGTAGTTGCCTTTGACTGACGTTGCCACTTACCCAAAGATGCCTGGAAGATTGGCAGGGGGCAGCTCATGACCAATGACTGTACCTCTGTGCTGCAGTTTATGCCCTGGGCTCCCAGAGGAATCAGGCTGCATCTAGGCTTCTGCTGAAGCCATGTTGTGGTCTAGTTTCTTCCCTACCTGCTCCTGCTTCCTCATGCCACTCTAGCTTTCTCCCCCACCTAAGGCTCAACTTCTGGGAAACGTGCTCTATAACAAATGTTACCACTTCATCTGCCTGCATGGGCTTCCATTCTCCATCACTTAAATGAGGTAGTTGGCCTACAACAGGGCTGTTAGTATGCAGGCAGCAATCATAGTCTAAATGACCTCGGCATGGCCCCAGAAGTCCACACAAAGAGGTGGCCTTCGTCTTTGTCCTTCTCAGAGAGCACTGGACACCTTGCCCTTGAAATATGTAAGATGAGGCAGGGATGGAGAAGTATTTCTTTGGGAGAGCAGTGAGGATGTCTTGACGGAGGTAGAAATGGTTTTGAAAGACTGGATGCCAGCACAAAAGCATGAAACACTGCCTGTCTTCTGCTAAGTGTTAGGGGAATTTCCTCCAGGCAGATACAGGTTAGGTTGCCTTCATCTGAAAATCACTCAGAATTAGATGACACAAAGAGCCTATGCTTAAGAAGAAAAACAACCTGGAGTTGATTCAAGCATTTTTCTTTCCTATGCTTCTCAATGCACACCCATCCGAGAACTGAGGGATGCTCCCTGCTAGTACATCCCATCTAGAGGTCACTGCAAAGAAACATATCTATTGAGGACAGGATGTCATCTGTGCAAGGGGCTGGCATGGGGGTGGGAATGCACCATCTAATGGGAAAGACATATTCACATATAACTAGATGAGTAAGTGGATTCCAATGTTGTTTACATGGGGAGGTTTATAATCAAGAGGATCCCGTGTTTCTCTACCACATGTTCTTTGAGGTCTGCCATCTCCAGGGCCAACCCTCTAGTCCAAAATCCATCCTTTCCTTCTGGAATGGAGCAGGACCCTATGGCCATTGCCCCACCCCCATGTCCTCAGCCTGCCTTTTGTGTGTGGAAAAACTTTAGCCAAAGAATAAGTTTAATCAGAGAAGTGAGAAAACAGAAACAAAGGAAAATAGTCAGAAGAGACCAAATGATAATAGTGTGCATGCATGCTTAGTCCTGTCTGACTCTGTGACTCCACAGACTGTAGCCTGCCAGGCTCCTCTCTCCATGGGAATTTTTAGGCGAGAATACTGGAGTGAGTTGCCATTTTCTCCTCCAGGGGATCTTCCTGATCCAGGGATTGAACCTGCATTTCTTATGTCTCATGCATTGCAGGTGGATTTTTTACCTGCTGAGCCATAATATAGTCATTAAACAAAGTCAAGGACCTTTAATTCCTTCTCAAGGGCTGTAGATAATACTCTGAGCCCTATCTTATGAATTGTCTTGTAGATACTGAAACACCCACCACGTGGAAGAAGTTAACTGCATGGTGACCAGACAGTAGCCATGACACAAGCTGCCTCATAGAAATGGGAACAAATCAACCCTGGAACTGAAGATGAGCTATGCTTACAACAACCCAATCAAGATGACCCTGTTCAGACCATAGACGACCAGTTTCAAGATGACTTGTCAGAGCTGACTATGCTGTTTCTGCATGTAGCCTCCTTCTCTCCCCTGTAAAATCTCTTTCCTACTGATTGTCAGTGGGTGGGGGAGTCAGCATTTGGACAGGAGTTTGTTCCCCTGACTCCTATAGCCATTGCCGGCATCCAAAGTAAAGCAAACTTTCTTTTCCACCAACTTTGCCTCTTTATTGGCTTTTGAGTGGTGAGCATCCAGACCCCACTTTTGGTTACACTTCCTGGAATGCAGCACTCACCTCCTCATTTGTCTCTCCACATTCCCTCTTGACTTTTTCCCATCCAGTCCCAACACAACAAGGCACAATGAGCCTTTAAAGAGGTAAATCATTCAGTGGCAGTTTTTTGCATTAAGCCCTTGACCAGCACCTTGTAGCCTGGATCCTCTGCTTGTATATAAGAGGTCTTAGCTTTCCTGTTGAACTTGCTCTGGGCTGCAGCTACTTTGGCCTTTACACCCATGTTCCTTTCTGGCTCAGGCCCCCTTACACACTCTTCCCTCTGCTTGGAACACCTACTCAACCTTTGGCTCTTAACATGACCATACCTCCACAGGGAAGCCTTCCTTGCCCTTCCAAAGCAAGTCAGCCTCCCTTCCACCTGCCCCACTATTGTAGCATGTTTGAAGAGTTTTTGATGACTAAGGAAATGTGTAATTGGTGGTTTGACTGTTTTATTCACTGTTGCATCTTCAGAGCCTATCTCAAGGCCATGTGCATCATGGATGGGCCTTTGATGTATTTTAATTGACTATATGAATGAACGCAGAGGTTAAATCAGATAAATGAATCATATTGCACCCAGCTTTTGATGTCTATCACTCTCTCCTTTCAAAACCCTGGGCTGGTATGTTATGAAAGTGAAAGTCAAAGTCGCTCAGTCATATCTGACTCTTTGTGACCCCACGGACTATAGAGTCCATGGAATTCTCCAGGCCAGAATACTGGAGTGGGTAGCTTTTCCCTTCTCCAAGGGATCTTCCCAACCCAGGAATCAAACCCAGGTCTCCCGCATTTCAGGTGGATTCTTTACCAGCTGAGCCACCAGGGAAGCCCCTGGTATACATCATAGACATAATAACTGTGGCAGCGACCATATATAGCACTTTGTGAATGCTTTAGATTTCATAAAGGAATACTTTCACATGCATTCCCTAACTTGACCCTTACAACAAGCCTTTTACTTTATTTCCACTTTACAGATGGGAAAACTGACCTTTGGTGGGATGAAGGCAATTGGCAGAAGCTGTGCCAGCTCTGATGCTTATTAGCTGTCTGGGCTTGGACAAGTCAGGAAAGTTCTCTGAGCCTCAACTCCTTCAAGGACGAGTTAAGTTCTCTCCACTGAGCCTGCCTACAGCAACCCTGCCTACTCCCATCATGGTGCATTTCATGCTATATTTTAACTTTTGAAAAAGATTTATTTATTTTTTTGGCTGTGCTGGGTCTTCGTTGCTGTGAGCTGTCTCTAGTTGCAGTGAGCAGGGGCTACCTCTAGTTGTGGTGCGTGGGTTTCTCATTGCAGTGGCTTCTCTTGTTGGGGAGCATGGGCTCTAAGGTGTGTGGACTTCAGTGGTTGTGGCTCATGGGCTCTAGAGAATGGGCTGATTAGTTGTAGCCCACAGGCTTAGTTACTACTTGACATGTGGAATCTTTCCAGACCAAGGATTGAACCCATGTCCCCTCCACTGACAGATGGATTCTTAATCATTAGACCATCAGGGAAGCCCTGTATCTTAATTTTTAAAAAATTCTCCTCTCTCCTGCACCAGACCTGAAGCACGCTGAGGGTAAAGATTGTGTGTTATTCAAAGCACAGCGCCCAGCACAGAGTAGCCCCTTAGTCCATTAGGGATGCTAGAACAGAATACCACAAACTGGGTGTCTTATAAACACCAGACCCTTAATTTTCACAGTTCTGGGACCTGGAAGTCCAAGATCAAGATGCTGGTGGTTTTGGGGTCTGGTGAGGCTGGCTTCCTGGTTCATATAGCTGGTCGACTTTTTGCTGTGTTTCCACAGGCGGAAGTGGGGATGGAGCTCCTTAGGCAGGGTCCCTTTTCTAAGGTCACTGACCTCATTTATGGGGGCTCCTCTTTTATTACCTAATCTCCTGCCAAAGACCCCACCATCACATGGCAGGGGGGCGGTTATAATTCAACATATGGACTTTGCAGGGGACACATTCAGTCCAGACCGATCCTCAAAATGTTGGCTGAGTGATACTCTAATGAGACAGCACATGGAGGAACTCTCCAAATCATGATACTAACGTGGTGCCCCTGGCAGCATCGCCCAGGGTGGGAAGAGACCACGGGCTTTGGGTAAAAGTCTGCAGCCCCTCTTGGCTTCAGCCAGGGTTGCTCAAAGGGTTAAACCTCATTTCCCCACACAGGTAAGGAACTCCCGGTCCATTTGCATCCTTTAAAATTGCTGTTTGTGCTCATCTGGCAAGTTGCAGCGACTTAGCGTGTGTCTCTATGATTTGTGTGGAAATCTCTGGGTCCCTGAATCTTTAAGCATCACTCAGAACTGAATGAAGCTGAGGCTGCCTTTTAAGCCTGTAATTGCAAACTTGAGTCACTACATCCTGCCCCTGACTGGGTTTTCTTTAGAGTTTTCATCCTGTCTGTTAGTTTTCACTTCCCACTGAGTTAGTTACCTGACTAACCTGACACGTTTTCCTCACCCAAGAAGAGGGCAGTGATAGGAAAGCTGGCAGTCAGCCCCCATTTTTGTGATTTTACTTCTTATTTTCTCATGTACCTCCCAGAAAATACTCCTTTATTTTTTTTTTTTAACTGTATACCTTTTATTTTGCGTTGAAGGACAGCCGATGAACAAACAGTGTTGTGATAGTTTCAGGTGAACAACAAAGGGACTCAGTCACACATATGCATGTATCTCTTCTCCCCCAAATGCTCCTCACATCCATGCTGCCACATAACATTAAACAGAATTCCGTGTGCTATTGAATTTGTTGGTTATCTATATAAAACACTCCTTTCTATCTGAAAAATTGTTTATGGACAAAACGTTAACTTTTTTCCTAGCAATTATTTATCTGTCTACATCTTTCTCTATTCCCTTGCACTTGGTTGAAATGACCCTATGAGGCCATTTATTTTTCGTTAGGCAACCATAGTGTGTGTGTCTGTGTGTGTGTGTGTGTGTGTGCGCGCGCGCGCGCCCGCGCACATGCACATGTAGGTTCCAGAGGATCATGGGTGATTTTGGTGCATGGCTTATACAAGAATCAAGTAACTGTATCAGATTGTTAGTATTTTTTAAAGTCTCATTTCAGTGGGTTCATGTGCCCGGGTGACATTTGTTTACACAGCTCTGGTTATTTATGGCATACAGTGAAAATGGGCAAAGAAATGAATTTACAGCTTGGAATGAGTCAAATAATTCTCAGTAACAACATCTCCCTAACAGCCCCATTAAGGTTGTTCACAACCATAGCCTTGCTGCCATGTGCTCAAAACGGTTCCTGGGTCTTAAAAAACCCAGGCTTCAAGGAAAGCACGTTTCATGTCACATAAGCCCTCCCTTACAAGGGACCCTGTCTCCCAGGCCACCCGCAGTGAACACCATCTGAAACTCTTAGATCAGATGGGTGAAAAGTAGAAACCTATCACTCATGTATAAGGAAATACAAATAGGAATTAAATACATGGAAAATGCTCAACCTCACTGCTTGTCACAAGGAAATAGAAAGGTTCCACTGTATCTCTGGGTTTCCCTGGTTGTTCAATAGTGAGGAACTTGCCTGCTAAGGCAGGCAGGAGATGAAGGTTCAATCCTTGGGTCGGGAAGATCCCCTGGAAGGAGAAAATGGCACCCCACTCCAGTATTCTTGCCTAGAAAATTCCTTGGACAGGGAAGCCTGGTAGGCTACAGTCCATGGGGGTCCCCCAAAGAGTCAGACATGACTTAGCAATTAAACAACAGCAATACTTGTATCTTTCTCATATAATAATAAATGGTAAGCATCCAGGCCACCAGTGCTGGTTGGGTAGTTGTATTAGTGCTAACTGGTAGACTTTGTTTCCCTTCCCTGGTGGCTCAGTCAGTAAAGAATCTATTTGCAGTGCAGGAGACCCAGGTCCAATCCCTGGGTGGGGAAGATCCCCTGGAGAAGGAAATGGCAATCCTCTCCAGTATTCTTGCCTGGAGAATCCCACGGACAGAGGAATCTGGGGGGCTACAGCCCAGGTGATCGCAAAGAGACGGACATGAATGAGTGATTAACACTAACTGTAGACTTTGCATAGCAGTTCAAATTAGTGAAACATTTCTGCAGGGCAATTTAGCAACACACATCCAGAACTATATGATGCTTCATACCTGTTGGCCCAGCATTTTTTCTCATCTGTATGGAAAATGAAGAAATAATTCAATGAAAGAGGAAAAATACCCTATGAGCCTGAAACTCTTGCAGGCAACATTATCTATAACATGTAAAATTGGAAATGACCTCCAACAGTGGGAAAATAATTAAGTAATCATTGCACAGTCACTCACTGAAATATTATATAGCGATTAAAAAGTTATTATAAAGACCGTAGAAACAATAAAAAAAAAGTGCACAACATAATGTTTAGAGGAAAAAGAGGCTAAAAATCTAATCTGTGATTACAAAGTAAATGTGTAAATGCATATGACAAAACTAGAGGTTAGAACTCAAAATGAGACTCTTTGGGCAAAGATAATTGTATAAGTATGCTTTCTGTGTGTATGTATGTGTGTATAAAGCAACATATTTTCTCTTTAAAGAAATCTTGATGTTAACAATACTGGTAGAGGTCAGGGAAAGGCAGTATTCCATATCAAGTTAGTAAGTTTTACAGTTAAATATGTAATGAAATCTTAGCCACTTACCGGTAGTATAAACTTGAGCAAATTTTTTGACTTCTCTGGGTCTCCGTGTCTGCATCAGTAAAATGGGAATAAAAAATATAGCTTCTGTTTTTGGACTATGGTGGACGTGTATGTATGAGGAAATACATGTAAAGAACTTACTACAATATTCGTCACAGCTAACTTTCAGTGATTGCTATTATTTTTATGCATATATATCTATCTAATCTATCAAAGTTTTTTTAAAATGTTTTCTTTTCATGTGGACCATTTCTAAAGTCTTTATTGAATTTGCTTCTGTTTTATGTTTTGCTTTTTTGGCCCTGAGGCATGCAGGATCTTAGCTTCCTGAACAAGGAAAGATTCCATACCTCCTACATTGGAAGGCGAAGTCTTAACAACTGGACCACCAGCAAAGTCCATACCATAGTTTTAAAAGGCATAATTGTTGACTATCCTATGTCCATTTACCACAGACCATTAGTCAAAGCCATCATGGTGCCCCTTCCTCCTTCCAGTGATTGATCCAGGCATTGGCATAAGTTATTGTTTTTTAGTTACTAAGTCATGTCTGACTCTTTTGGGACCCCATGGACTGTAGCCCACCAGGCCCATCTTTCCATGGCATTTCCTAGGCAAGAATTTTGGAGTGAGTTGTCATTTCCTTCTTCCAGGGGATCTTCCCGACTCAGGGATCAAACCCCAGTCTCCTGCATTGCAGGCAGATTCTTTACCACTGAGCCACCAGGGAACCCATTGGCATGAGAGCTAACCCTAAATAATGAGACTGGAAAGGAGAAATGCTCAAAGAATGGATCTGTATTATTTCTCTGGGCACTGACAAGTTAGATGTAACACTTGGACCAATGGTGGTTTTCATTGTCTGAGGATGAACCCAATACCAGGAATGACAGAGAGGGATAGAAAACATCTGGGTCCTCATGGACATTGTTGAGCCCTTGGTTCAACAACATACATGTTCACCCTGCCTCACTTCTTTCAGATATATGAGAGAAGAGCTTTACAAATGTTTTCTTCAGTTGGAGTTAGGGTATTCAGTTACTTGCAAATTAAAACATCCTGATATAATCAGAATACAACAATTACTTTTCCTTGGGAGACCTGAAATTTATTGGTCAGAAAATGATTAATATGATACTTTGCTCCTCTGATGTCTTTCTTTCCTTGGTATTCACCCTGAATTTCAGACCTTCCTATATACTGCGGGCTTGACAGCTCCTCTTGGACATCTGAAAAGATACAGCCCAAACCTGACCTCTCCAAAGCTGGGCTCATGATTTCTGTGTGTGCCGGTGTAGGGACACATATGTATACATTTTCTCACCCTCTCTCTTACACTCCCCTCCCATGGGTCCTTGTCTGAGGAAACATGACCACCCTCTCTCTAGCTTTGTAACTTAGAGCTCATCCTTGACACCTCCCTCTCCTTCTCTCCCCATATTCAGTCTATTGCTAAATCTTCTTGATTTCACTTTTAAAGTATTTTTGAATCTATCCACTTCTCTTGGCTTCCCCCATCATGACTCTGGCTCAGGTTATGATAGCTCTCACTTGACCTATAACAATAGACTCATGTTTGGGATTCTCCACACTGAAAGTTGTTTTTCCCTAATCTATTCTCTATTTAGGTTATAGCTCTATATCTAAATATGTAGATCTGATGCAAATCCTATCATGTCACCTTTTTGCTTGAAAGTGTCCCATGTTTTCCATTTGCTCTTGGAGTAAAGGCACAACTATTTCACATAGGCTAAGGGACGCTACTTGATGAATGCTCACCTGCAGTTGTTTTTGAGTCCTGATTTCTCTCCTTTCTTCATTATATATCATGTTTCTGCCATCAAAAGACTTTTGCATGTTCTTTCTACAGTGAAAGAATATCTTTCTTCTATTTTTATGCCAAGCTAATTGTATTGATTTTTTAGATCTTAGCTCAACTGTCACTTCTTTGGAGAGAATTCTAAGACCAAATCAAACATTCCTATTGAACACACTCGTATATTTCCCAAATGGGTACTTAAGGGCCACTGCAATTTTGTGTTTATTTTTGTGACTCTTTGATCAAGGACTGTTTCTTCTCCAGTAGACTGTAAAATTTTATTGCCCACCATTCTCTTCCCAGAGGAGGGATTCAGCAAATATTTGTTGGGTGACTATTGAATGATTGGATATTGACCTAATTCAGCCCTTTTATATTACATGAGCTACAGACACAGCCTTATAAAATGGTTTTGTCTCTCCAGTTGTACATAAGGCTACCAGAATTAACTCTGAATCACAAATCTGATTGCTATTTCTTTGCATGAAACTATCCAATGGTTCTCCACTACAACAAGAACAAAGTGTGTTATATTTCTAACCTCACTTTTCAATTTTGTCTCTTAATTCAACTCTTTCCACTGCCCTCTGCGTTTGTTTTTTCACATTCAGTCACACTCAACTGCTTGCTATTCCCTGACACTTTTGCTTTTCCTAGCTTTGTTTATGCTGTTCCCACTAGCTGTAACTCCATTCCAGCATCACCTCCTTTCAAAAATTGAATCCATCCTTCTAAATTCAGAGTAAATGCATTCTACTTAAGGTTTTTATAATTCTTCTGATTTGTATTCATTTCCCCATTCTTGGTGGTCTCATAGTCTACAAGATACTGGGCACAAAATGGCCCCAAATTGTAATATGTCTTAAACACTACACCCAGGGATATCTTGAGTGGTGTTACTAGGAAGAGTCACACCATAAAGACTCCATTTTTAAACTTCTATCCTTGGTTAGGGCTGTTGATCACACATTTTTTTTTTAAATTTGTATTAGAGTGTAGTTGCTTTATAATGCTGTGTTAGTTTCTACTGTATAACAAAGTGAATCAGCCAAGTATACACATATTCCCTCTTTTTTCATTTCCTTCCCATTTAGGTAAACACGGAGTATTGAGTAGAGTCCCCTGTGCTATATAGTAGGTTCTCGTCAGAATCAACCGTGTATACATAGAATCAACCGTGTATATACATCACTCTCAGGCTCCCAGTTCATCCCACTTCCCTTCCCTGCTTGGTACCCATATGTTTGTTCTCTACGTCTGTGTCTCTATTTCTGCTTTGTAAATATTTACTAGTCTTCCCTGGGAGCCTCAGTCAGCGTGGAGCCTTGGAGTTTGGGGTGCCAGAGAGAGGAAGGGTTAAGTCTCTCAGAGGACAGGAGATGAATGCACTTGAATGTATATGTGTATTATGTATGAGGACAATGGGGTTCTCTTGTCCAGCTCTTGGAATTATGACCTGGGCAATCTCTCTTTGAGGCAGGTGGGAGAGAGATAGTTTTGCACGGTGGTATGGAGTCATTCACACTCAAATACCCCTCTGCCAGCTGCAATCCTGAACTGCAATTCTTTGCCACTTACCTTGCCACCTCAGTCCCTGGGTCCCTATCAAAATTAAATTTCCGTAAGTCCTTTTTATGCTTAAAGGAAGGAATTCCTCTTGCCCTTGACACAGTTTCCTTTTAAAATAATTTGCCTAATGACATCACTGATGCAATGGACATGAACTTGGGCAAACTGGGAGATGGTGAGGGACAGGGAAGCCTGGCATGCTGCAGTCCATGGGGTCATGAAGAGTCAGATGCGACTCGGCAACTGAACAACAAAGATGTGTTTTAAATGCGTTTATCCTAAAGGAGATCAGTCCTGGGTGTTCATTGAAAGGACTGATGTTGAAGCTGAAATTCTAATACTTTGGCCACCTGATGTGAAGAGCTGACTCATTTGAAAAGACCCTGATGCTGGGAAAGATTGAGGGCAGAAGGAGAAGGGGACGACAGAGGATGAGATGGTTGGATGGCATCACTGACTCAGTGGACATGAGTCTGGGTAGACTCTGGGAGTTGGTGATGGACAGGGAGGTCTGGCATGCTGTGGTTCATGGAGTCACAAAGAGTCAGACACAGCTGAGTGAATGAACTGAACTGATGTTAAGAAAAATATAAGTAAAAATACATGCATCGATGTAAAGAAAAAAGAAAAGTCCGCTTGGTTCGGACCGGTAGTAAGTGGATGCCTGAGGTCCGGGAGCCGAGCCAAGCCCTCTGTGCCGTGCTCTGCCAGGGGCTTCAGTCGGGTCCGACTTTGCGATCCCGTGGACTGCAGCCCGCCAGGCTCCTCTGTCCATGGGATTCTCCAGGCAAGAATACTGGGGTGGGTGCCATGCCCTCCTCCAGGGGATCTTCCCAACCCAGGGATCGAACCCAGGTCTCCCACATTGCAGGCTGATTCTTTACCAACTGAGCCACCAGGGAAACCCAAGAATACTGGAGTGGGTAGCCTACCCCTTCTCCAAGGCAAGAATCAGTTCAGTTCAGTCGCTAAGTCATGTCCGACTCTTTGTGACCCCATGAATCGCAGCACGCCAGGCCTCCCTGTCCATCACCAACTCCTGGAGTTTACTCAAACTCATGTCCATCGAGTCGGTGATGCCATCCAGCCATCTCATCTTCTGTCGTCCCCTTCTTCTCCTGCCCCTGATCCCTCCCAGCATCACGGTTTTTTCCAATGAGTCAACTCTTCACATCAGATGGCCAAAGTATTGGAGTTTCAGCTTCAGCATCAGTCTTTCCAATGAACACCCAGGACTGATCTCCTTTAGGATGGACTGGTTGGATCTCCTTGCAGTCCAAGGGACTCTCAAGAGTCTTCTCCAACACCACAATTCAAAAGCATCAATTCTTTGGTGCTCAGCTTTCTTCACAGTCCAATTCTCACATCCTTACATGACCACTGGAAAAACCATAGCCTTGACTAGACAGTTTTAGAAAACGGGAAGAATAGCTGCCTGCAAAAAATTCTGTATGTCAGCCCTCATGCCAGGCCCCATGAGGCTGCCTGGCCAGGAAGCCTTTGAAAGAAAATTAAAGTGGCTACCGGTATTTTGTTGTTCACTCCTTTTTTAATGGTTCTTGAGTTGTTGACCTTTTTTCACCCTCTTAAAATTAAGTGGAAAACATCCAGAACTGACAGATAAGACTTGGTCTCCTCCTGGGAATTTAGGCTAAACAAGCGCCAGTTAGAGTCTTCGAAAGCCAGAACAGAGACAATGTTTGAAAGTAGGAAAGTAAAAATACTGCTGAGGATGAAATTGGAAAAAAAAAAAAAAAAGCCAGCCCACAAAGCAACTCCTTCCTTTCCCCAGACCTTCTCCTTTACACTGCTGGAAAACTTGTAGCAATTCATGTCACTGTCTTTTTAAATTAGGCTTTCTGATCTTTGTTAGAAAAAAGAATAATCCTGCAGCTCTCCACTGCAGAAGGAAATGTGCTGAACAAAACCATCTTGCTCAAAGCAGAGAGAGGAGTGCCCTTACCCATCTCTGGGGGACTGTTAGCAGGGCCAGCTTTGGGCAGGTGAGGCGGGGGGTGGGGGGCGGGCAGCTAGAGACTATAGCAAATGACAGTGTATGGAAATCCTGTATCCACCTGTAGCCATCTGCTTAAATAAACGCTGTGCCAGGGTCTTTAATTGCTGTCCGGACCTGAAACAAAAGCTTCAATCATCAATCTGGCAATTACCCCACCACCCCATGGTGTTAAGCCTTCAATTACCCTGTCGCTGCGTGCTGCCCACCAGATCATTAACTCCCGTGCCACCCCACTCTGCATATCAGGTGAATTCCTGGTGATCCAATCCCAGCGTTTCTCAGGTGAAACTCGAGTGCTGTTTGCATGGAGGGAGAGGTATGTCCATTTCATATTAGAAATGATTACGAGGGCTGCCAGTTTCCATCCTGGCTCTGCCACTGACTGTCCGAGGCTTTAGATCTGCAGCATAACTGTCTGTAATTGACAGGTTTAATACCCACTTTGTCTCTCCACAGAATATAATGAGATGCTGTGGAAAGCTATTGAACATATAGAAGATGTTTTCCAAAGCTAGGTTGCGGGCCTATTGAGAGATCTAAACTCTCTGGTATCTTTCTCACCTCTCCAGCTATACTCTCTTTAAAAGAAGAGCTGGCAGAGACAACTCAAGTTCAAGGTCAGCTTTTGGGGTGAAAGTCTAGAAGGTCATGTGATAAAGGGATTTAACGCTCTGAACTTAGCATGGGGATGTTCCCTTTCTCTTCTTTTTCTTTCTCTCTCTCATTTCTCTCTTTTCCTCTTTTTTCCCCAAGCAAGAACAGTATAACCGACCAGGAATTGCCACTTTGAACACTTCTTTACCCAGAGAGGCTCAAGATGAGCAAAGCAGCTGCCTTAGGCAGTCACGGATGCTAGGGTTGTGCTGGCAAATGTCTAACACTGCCTCTTTTGGAAACCAAAAGAAACTTTGGTTTGTAGTGTATGCCAGTTTCTGTGGTGTAAATGCGATGTGTGTGTGTGCTCAGCTGTGTCTAACTCTCCTGTGACCCCACAGACTCTTGCCTGCCAGGCTCCTCTGTCCATGGGATTTCCCAGGCTAGAATACTGCAGTGAATTACCATTTTCTTCTCCATGGTATCTTCCCAACCCAGGGATCTAACCTGCATCTCCTGCATTGGCAGGTGGATTCTTTACCACTGGAGTCACCAGGTGAATGTCATAGGGAAGAACAAGTCTGACTCCTTATTGGATTTGTTTCTTTTATTCTAACCGTTGTATTTTATTGCTTTTGCTACAAGTTAATCACTGAAGAAATGTTGCTTATAGCTTAAAGTATATACATAATGGCCCATCTCTGGGAACTCTGCTTCCCTGCCTGAGCAATAATACCTTTTGTTTAGCTCACAGGAAACATTCTGACCAGGCTCACCTATGAATGACTTCAGGAAAGAGGAAATTAAGACAGCCCCTCTGGAGTTTGGCCAGAACCAGGAAATACTTGCAACAACTTACTTCTGCCTTTTTTACTTTGCCTCCTCACCTCCCCTTTCTTTGTTCAATGAATGAAATCAGTATCCAAACCCAGGCAAGATGGTTCTTCGAGACGCTAGTCTACCATATTGTTGGTCTGTTGGCTTTCTGAATAAAGTTGCTATTCCTTGCTCTAACAACTTGTCTCTTAATTTATTGGCATGTTACGTGTGGCAAGCAGTATGAACGTGGACTAGGTAGCATAAATACTCCCTTCATGACCAGTTTTCGGTCATCCATGTGAAGTGACTGTACATGATGGTGGGCAGAAAGCCATGTTGTATCTCCCATAAGCCTGTAGGAGCCAGCTCTGCACACCCTGAGGCCAGCCCCCTTTCCTGCTCTTTCCCTGGCATGCTTTTCCTTAGGCCCGTCTTTCCTACCCACTGAAATGAAACAAGAGAGAGCAGAAATGTATGGCTGTATCCACAGGGAAAAGAGAATGGAGATAACTTGATCAAGTCAGGTCCAAGACCTGTACTCTTGATTGTGGAAGGACAGTATTTAAGCTCAGGCGACAGGGACCCATCCCTAAAATGACACTCACACAGGTGGGTTCTCAGAAGGTGATAAACTTCAATCACTGGGGCAATGATTATAGACAAGTTTACTTCATTCACTTTAAAATAAAATTGAAGTGTAGTGGCTGTAGTGTGTTAGTCACTCAGTCATGTCAGACTCTTTGCGACCCCATGGACTGTAGCCCACCAGGCTCCCCTGTCCACGGGATTCTCTTGGCAAGAATACTGGAGTTGGTAGCCATTCCCTCCTCCAGGAGATCTTCCCAACTCAGGGATCAAACCTGGGTCTCTTGCATTCTCTTGCATTGCAGGCAGGAGATAATTTACCACTGAGTCACCAGGGAAACCCTTATAATATTCTATAAGTTATAGAGGTAGATTGTTAAAAATTGTTATTCACAATTATGCCCCATTTACAGTTATTATAAAATATTGGCTATAGACCCCATATTGTATAATGTATCCTCTTACTTCATTCATTTCTACTAGAATATGAACTGTGGCTGCACAATACTGCCATTCAAAGAGACATTAAGAGTATTCTGTATATCTTCTTTGGAGAAATGTCTGTTTAGGTCTTCTGCCCATTAATAATATCACTTACATGTGGAATCTAGAATAATGGTACAGATGAACTTACTTGCAGAGCAGAAATACAGACAAAAATGTAGAGAACAAACTTACAGATATCAAGGTGGAAAGGCGAGTGTAAGAACTGGGAAACTGGGGTTGACTTACATACACTATATAAAGGGCTTCCCAGGTGGCACTAGTGGCAAAGAACCCACCTGCCAATGCAGGGAACAAAAGAGACACAGGTTCGATCCCTGAGTTGGGAAGATCCCCTGGAGAAGGAAATAATTCCATAGACAGAGGAGCCTGGTGAACTACAGTCCATCGGGTCACAAAGAATCAGACATGTCTGAAATGACTTAGCATACATATGCAAGCATCACAAAATCTGGCCAATCAGATTACTTTTTCCTTTTGTTGGGGGGAAATAAGCTGGTGGGGGGAGCATGCAGAGAAATTGGCAGAGTGGGGAAACGTTTCCTCTCTCTTAACCTTTCCCAATAGGTCCCTTCCTAGGTCCTTTACTGTTCCCCTCTAACACACTCCATTGAGTTACATCACTCTCACCCCACATCTAGTCACCATCTCCATATGAATGATTCACAAACCTCTGTACTTTTCACCTGTACAGAACTCTCTCATGAACCTTAAACCTTTAAAATCAACTGCTTATTAACACACACCACCTGTGAGTTTTATGGGCATCTAAAATGCAACATGTCCAAAATTAACTTGTGCCTTTCTCTCCAAACTGGCTCTGTTTCCCCATGTCCCTCATTTCAGTGATAACACCCATTTAGCTGTCAACCAAGCACAAAGCGCAGCAATCACTCTCAGCCTCGACTTCTCCTTTCATCCTCACATGCAGTTAGTCACCATATCTGGTGAATTCTCCCTCTGAAATGGTTTTAAATTCTGCCCACTCTTTCTACCTAGTTAAGGCTCTCATCACTTCTTGGCTGGATTATTACAATAATCTCTAAGCAATTTCCCTCCAGATAATCATCCTCATAGTAGCCAGAGGGAGACTCTTAAAATGCAAATCAAATGCAGCCAATTCCTTAAATAAAAATCTTCAGTGACTCTCCCTCCCACTAAATGTTAAGCATGACCAACAATTTCATCCCCTGATCATTGCCTCCTGTCTGTCCAGCCTCGCATCTTTCCAATGCCTCTCCAGAATTACACTTTAGCCATAACGAGCCATTTGATATGCCAGAACATGTCATCTGTGTGAAGGTCAAGTTCCTTTTGTTGGCAGTTTTCCACATGCTGTGTCCTTAGCTGAAACGCTCCCTTCTTAAAATAAAAAAAAAAAAACCTTCTTAAAATTAAAAACAATTTAATTGTATTTTT
Source organism: Cervus elaphus (assembly GCF_910594005.1). Taxonomy (NCBI): domain Eukaryota; kingdom Metazoa; phylum Chordata; class Mammalia; order Artiodactyla; family Cervidae; genus Cervus; species Cervus elaphus. The sequence continues at coordinate 46,345,713 of NC_057836.1, forward strand.
ATTTGCCATAGTTAATTACATATTTTTATTTGGGGCAAGTTATGTTTATTTGTATTAATGTATATCATATGAATAGTAGACCTGGAAATTAATTTTTTCAGCTTTGCACGCTAAGTCGCTCCAGTCGTGTCTGACTCTTTGTGACCCTATGGGCCATAGCCTGCCAGGCTCCTCAGTCCATGGGGATTCTCCAGGCAAGAATACTGGAGTGGGTTGCCATGCCCTCCTCCAGGGGATCTTCCCAACCCAGGGATTGAGCACTCGTCTCTTATCTCTCCTGCATTGGCAGGTGGTTTCTTTACCAGTAGCACCACCTGGGAAGAATTATAATATATTTAGAGTGTACAATGTGATGATATGATATGTGTATATATTGTGAAATTATTCCCAAGTTAATTAATACATCCATTACATCATACATAGCTAACTTTTTTTATGAGAATGTTTATGATCTACTGTCCTAGTAAATTCAAGTATACAATGCAGTATTGTTATTAACTATGGTTACCATGCTATACATTAGGCCCTGAAGACATTCATCTTATTACCCAAAGTCTGCACCCCTTGATCAACCTCTCCCCATTTCCACTGCTTCCAGCCCTTGGCAACCACCAGCCTCCTAATCTCATACAATATTTGTCTTTGTCTAGCTTATTTCACTGAGCAAAATGCCCTCTAGGTTTATCCAGGTTGTTGCAAATAGCAGGATTTCCTTCTTTTTGAAGACTGAATAATACGCCTATCTATCTATATACCTATAATATCTTCTTTATTCATTCATCTCTAGAGGGACACTTAGTTGTTTCCATTTCTTGGCTACTGTGAATAATGCTGAAATGAACATGGGCATGCAGGTATCTCTTCATGATACTGATTTCATTTTGTTATATAACTCGTAATGGGATTACTGGATCATATGGTAGTTCTGTTTTTCATTTTTTGAGGAACTTCGTTGCTGTTTTCTATAATAGTTGTATTAATTTACAAACTATTAACAATCCATAAAGGTTCCGATTTTTCCCCATCTTTATCAAATTTTGCTATGTCTTGTCTTTTTGATAATAGACATCCTAAAAGGTATGAGGTTATATTTCACTATGGTCTTGATTTGCACTTCCTTGATGATTAGAGATGTTATCTTTTCATATACTTGTTGGTCATTGTACATCTTCTTTGGAAAAATGTCTATTCAGGTCGTTTAACCATTTTAAAATTATCTTGCTTTTTGCTATTGAATTGTAAGAGTCTGTTATACATTTTGGATATTAAGCCATTATTGGGTATATGGTTTGGATATATTTTCTCCCATTTTGTAGGTTACCTTTTCATTTTGTTGATTGTTTCCTTGCTGTGCAGAAAACTTTTGTGTGGTGTAGGCCCACTTGTTTATTTTTGCTTTTGTTGCCTCTGCAGCAGGTTTTATATAATTAACTACTGTGATCTTGTGTCATTATGATAACTGACAGCAGAAGATGCTTTAGTCAAATTAATCTGAAAGTTTTAACTATGAAATATTCAATTATATGAGAGTGTATATTGGGTTGTCCAATAGGACTTTCTATAATAACAGGAAAGTTCTATAATCTACCTTGGCCCGTATGATAGCCACTTGCTTGCCAGTAGAGCAGTCACTGGCTGCATATGAGCATGGAACACAGGAAATGTGGCTAGTATACTGAATTCAAATTTTAATTTTATAAAATTTTAATTAATTTAAATCCAAAATGAATTAACTACAGGTGGCTAGTGTCTACTGTGCTAGAAAAAATAACATTTAAAAGCCCCCTGTGTTTGCTATCCAGATTTATCAAATATTATTCATGTGTATTTCAGTCTTTTAAAAAGGAAACAAAATGTTATAGAAACAGCTAAATTTCCCTATAAACACTTTCTGCATCCTCCATCTTATTTACATACTTTTCTTACCCACTGTAACCATCCTTCTGAGGGTAGTTTAACATTCCCTGCACATTTTTACACTAGTATCATATATCTATCTGTCAGCAAATTGTTGATATGCTTTGCAAATTTTAAAATAAGGTTTATATCATACTTTACTTATCTTTGTACAAGTTGTTTTTCTCCATATGCCCTTGGGATGCGTCTGTTTTGATGAAGGTAGGTCTAGTTCATTCCTCTGGCCTCCTTTATTCTAGTCCAATAAATGAACATATCAGGATTTATTTACCTGTTCTCCTTCAAAGTGACATTTAAGCTAATTTGAAATTTTCTTTCTTTTTTTTTTCTGTGATCTATAAGTGTTTATTTTATTTATTTTTTTTTAAAATTTTTTTATTAGTTGGAGGCTAATTACTTCACAACATTTCAGTGGGTTTTGTCATACATTGATATGAATCAGCCATAGATTTACACGTATTCCCCATCCCGATCCCCCCTCCCACCTCCCTCTCCACCAGATTCCTCTGGGTCTTCCCAGTGCACCAGGCCCGAGCACTTGTCTCATGCATCCCACCTGGGCTGGTGATCTGTTTCACCATAGATAGTATACATGCTATTCTTTTGAAACATCCCACCCTCACCTTCTCCCACAGAGTTCAAAAGTCTGTTCTGTATTTCTGTGTCTCTTTTTCTGTTTTGCATATAGGGTTATCGTTACCATCTTTCTAAATTCCATATATATGTGTTAGTATGCTGTAATGTTCTTTATCTTTCTGGCTTACTTCACTCTGTATAATGGGCTCCAGTTTCATCCATCTCATTAGGACTGATTCAAATGAATTCTTTTTGACGGCTGAGTAATATTCCATGGTGTATATGTACCACAGCTTCCTTATCCATTCATCTGCTGATGGGCATCTAGGTTGCTTCCATGTCCTGGCTATTATAAACAGTGCTGCGATGAACATTGGGGTGCACGTGTCTCTTTCAGATCTGGTTTCCTCAGTGTGTATGCCCAGAAGTGGGATTGCTGGGTCATATGGCAGTTCTATTTCCAGTTTTTTAAGGAATCTCCACACTGTTTTCCATAGCAGCTGTACTAGTTTGCATTCCCACCAACAGTGTAAGAGGGTTCCCTTTTCTCCACACCCTCTCCAGCATTTATTGCTTGTAGACTTTTGGATAGCAGCCATTCTGACTGGCGTGTAATGGTACCTCATTGTGGTTTTGATTTGCATTTCTCTAATAATGAGTGCATTTACAGATAGTATTGCAGTTAACAGTCTTGTTAGTTAGTGTTAGTCACTCAGTTGTATCTGACTCTTTGCAACCCTAAGGACTGTAGCCTGGCATGCTAATCTGTCCAAGGGGTTCTCCAGGCAAGAATACTGGAGTGGGTAGCCATTTCCTTCCTAAGGGGATCTTCCTAACTCAGGGATTGAACCCAGGTCTTCTGCATTGCAGGCAGATTTTTTACCTCTGAGCCACCAGGCAAGACTAACAGTTTTGTATAGGTCCCAAAATGTTTGAAGGCCTAGGTGTGGAATAGTTGGGTCATAGGTTATGTGCTCAGATGGTAAAGAATCTGCATGCAATGAGCAAGACCTGGGTTCAGTCCCTGGATTGGGAAGATCCCCTGGAGGAGGAAAGGACAACACGCTCCAGTATTCTTGTCTGGAGAACCCCATGCACAGAGGAGCCTGGCAGTCTACAGTCCATGGGGTTGCAAAGAGTCAGACACAACTGAGCGACTAACACACAGGGTATGTGCCTCTTCAGCTTTGCAAGATGCTGCCAAATTGCTCCTCCAAAGTCTTGTCCCAATGTGCACTCCCACCCCATCAGCAGTGCATGACTGTGACTATTAGTATGTCCGGGAGTTCTGGGAAAAATATATTAGCTGGACACTTCCAAATGGCTGCCTCAGGGTATGCACAGGACTTTTGGCTTCTATTCGAGTCACAAACTTCATCCAATTCACTTTTACATGAGAAACTGAAGGTAACCGATTGACCTTCCCATATGTGCAATCTAGGAAAATGGTCCAGATGAACCTATTTGCAGGCAAGGAATAGAGAGGCAGATGTAGACTATGGTCGTGTGGACATGGGAGCCAGGGGACGGGGGAGTGAGGTGGATCGGGAGAGTAACAGGGCCATACATACACTACCACGTGAAAACTAGACAGCTAGCGAGAAGCTGCTGCATAGCGCAGGGAGCTCAGCTCGGACTCGCTGGTGACCTAGACGGGTGGGATAGAGGGAGCCGAGAAGGAGGTCCAAGGGGGTAAGGATATGTACCTGACTCCCTTTGTCGTACAGGAGAAACCAACAGGTGACTGTAAAGTAACTATTCCCCAATACAAAAAAAAAAAAAAAAAAAAGAAGAAGAAGAAGAAAGAAATGGTCTCTCATTCATTGCCAAGACTCTTTCTTTGCTTCCTCCCCTTTCTCCTGTCCTCTCTCTCTGATTCTTCCTTCCTATTCGCTAAGGCAGCAAACAGAGGGGAATTTGAAGTGTAGATAGAAATAGAGATGAAAGGCACAACTGTTTTCTCAAGGAGCTCCAGCTGAGCGCACACACAGGGCTAAACCCCCGTGCATACACAGACGGCGGGTGATGAAAGGTGGAAGCACGGAATACATGGTCGCCTGTGTTATCATGAAGGGCTTTCTCTTAAAACATCACATCGGAGCTGAATAAAACGATATTTGGGCAAAGACACAGTCAGGGGGCATTTCCAGTGGAGGTTCAGAGGTAAAATAAAAAGCAGGACACCCTCCAACTATGTACCATCACAGTACAGTTATCAGCAGATCTAAGAGATGAGATGAGGCAGGGGAGGTAGACAGGGCCAGATGGTAAAGGCCCTCGCATGTCTTGCTAAAGATTGTATATTTCATCTTTAGGACAATGACTACAAGCCATTAGTAGTTCGCATCTGTTGTTTTTGTCCGACAAGCTTTCATTTCCTTCTTCTGATGTCACTCCTCCAATCCCTCCTTTGATAGAAATGCCTTTATGAATTCCACCTGTTCTGGGCAGCTAGCCAATCACAACTTTCTTCCACCCACGTGACCCAGGTCTGACCAATCCTAGTGCCCTAATCCCTTCATCCAAACACAAGGGGTTTGTGATCTTAATGGACCAATCAGGGTCTGTCTCTAAAGTTCTAGAGAGGAAGAAGGAAGAGGACTATTTCTTTCAGTAGAAAGGAGATGCTCCTCTTTTCATGGAATTTTCCAGGCAAGAATACTGGAGTGGATTGCCATTGCCTTCTCCACTGGGATATTCCAGACCGGGGATTGAAACCACCGTATTGGCAGGTGGACTCTTTACTGCTAGTGCCACCTGGGAAGTCCCAAATAAAGACAAGGAACATTTCTTTCAGTGGAAAGGAGATAAAGATTTTATTTTTAGATTTATCATAGAACATTCAGATAGAGATGTGCAATAGGATGTTGAAAGCCTGAGTTTGGAGAAATACTCTCCTGGAGATGGATTTAGGGGCTGTGTTTTGATTATTCTCTTTCTCCCCTCCCCTACATTCAGCTCAAGAGCAAGTCCTTAAATATCTCTGCCTCCAAAATTTATCCTCATTCACTTATCATTCATTCAACAGATATTTAGGGCATGCCTACTCATTTTCAGGCAATAAAACAATGAAAAGGATAGGTCCTTGTTCTGATAGGGGGTAAGGACAGAAAATAATGAATAATACAGAAACAGGACTCTTTCAGTATTTATGAAGATAATAAAATAGAGTGTTATAAAAGAGTGATTGGTATTGGGTTGAGTGACACTGATATTGGGTGGTTTTCTCACGCTCTTTTCTCCAGATGAAGGGGCCAGGAGGTTAAGAAAAATGAGTAATCTGATTTACATGATACATTTTCCCCTGGTTTTTGTGTTAAAATGCAATGTGTGTGTGAAGGAGTCAGGGATAGAATTAGGGAGAACCAGTTTGGAAGTTCTTATAAGAATTGAGGCAAGACAGGATGGTGGCTTCTTTCTCTACTTTCATATAAGATTTCTTTCTACCTCAGGACCTTTGCATTTGAGGCTCCATCAACTCTGAGACCTTTGCTCCTAGCTCTCCTTAGGGCTGCCTCATTCTTTCCATTAACACAGCTCAAATGCCATCTCCTCCATGTGGGTTCCCAGACCACCCCATCTGGTCTAGCTATAACCACAGTGTCTCTCTGTTCCATGAGATGCCCAAATAGGGACCTGGATGTCTGTGGGCCTGGGAATGGGTGGGTATCTTCAGAAATGGAATGAACACTAACAGGAAATCCACTTGGTAACTCTTTTTCCTAGTTCCTGCCCATTTTAAACTGGGGAAGGGGGGCTGTTCCGCAGGAGTGCTCTGGAATGTTCTTATTTAATATAAAGTCATCCTAGCTGAAAGACCAATAATAGAGATTCAAAGAAAATCTGGAAACTAAGAGGTAACCAGAGATGCAGGCAATTTCTTCAAAGGTCCAAATGAAGACAAACACCACAAAAGATCTCTCTCTCTGGATCTCAGTTTATTTCACTACGAAGTGACACTATTAGACCAGGAAGTGCTACTGGACCTGCCATTCTGAGCTCTGCTCATATTGTTCATGGTGTTTGAGGCACCGGGTCACTCCATAGAGCTCTGGAGAGCTTGGTGCCGGCAGAGGCAAGAGTCGACCGTTAGCTGCAAGAGTCCACTTTCAGAGATTCTGGGGGCTTCACCAGAGACTCTGCAGCAAGCCTGGAAGAGAACAGGAAGGGCAAGGGAGCTCATTAAAAGCTCTTTGATCATGGGAGGGAGGAAGAGAAGGAGGGGTGGGCCCAGAAGTTGTTAAGCATTTGCAGCTACAAATTGCTTTTCAGGCTCAGAACTGGCTCTAAGGAGAAACCTATTGGGTATGAGGGGCTCCCCACAACCACCTCCTGGGTTGCCATGTGAGGCTCTCCTAGGAACTCAAGGACAAGGCAGGGGAGGGCATTGTGTGTGTGAGATGCATGCTGATGACAGAACAGGAAGTTATCCTTAGCTGAACCATTTGGTATATCAGAGACTGAGGTGTGGTCTCTGTGTATCTAAAGAGGCCAGAAATAAAGCATCTGACATCTCTGTCGGCTGGATGGAGGCTCCTCCCAGTCCCTGGCTCCAACAGGAAAAACTCTTGTCTGCTTTTGTAGCAGCTAGAGGCATAGGACTGGATATACTTGGGGGTGAGCCTGGGTATCTCTGGGGGCATCAAGTCATAGCCTTCTCCTCACCTGGCTGGGCCAGCTCAGCCGCACAGACAGGCTTCCTGTCCCAGGTTCCTATTGAACACACCTATTTGCAGGGACAGTTGGAACTCTGTCCTGACTCTCAGCCCTCTGACTCCTTTATCTATCTCTTAGCAGTCCCTTGGGGTCCTGTTCCCATCACTGGAAGTTCTAATGACTCACACATGGACTGCAGACATGACATACTATCTGCAGTATCTCACACTCACGGGAGCACATCTGTTAGACTGGAAAGCTGAGCCCCTGCAGACCTGGTGTATTGGACCCCTCTCGTCTTATTCCTTGCCTACCTTTCAGCACATGCTCCTGATCTGGGCAAGTTGGAGACATGAGAGCCATTCTGTGCTAGGCACTAGTGCTGCAATGATGAGCTAAACAAGATTCTCAGCCCCAGTATGTCACAATCTCATGGAGGACTCACACATTCACAGTTCACCTGAGTGTGACATGAAGCAAAGTAGGGGGGATGAAAACCCAGTTGTTCAGAGCAACTTGTTCAGAGAAGGTGGAAAGCAGAAAGTGGTCGATTCTGGTCAGGGGGTAGCAAGAACCCTCCTCCCTCTTGGCCGTCATCTCCTACCTGTCTTCCTGCTACTCACCTTGCTCCAGGTGGGCAACCTTCCAACTGTTCCCTGAAAACACCCCTCTTTCCTTTTATCTGGGTCTCTACTCAAATGTCAACCATCGCACGGGAGAAACCCTCCCAAACCCGTCACCCTGCCTTCCCTCTACCCCCTCACTCTCTGTTACCACATACTTCTTATTCTTCTTTAGAGCACTTGACGTATTTCAGGTGTTTGTTTATTTTCTGTCTCTTCCAGGTAGAAGGTAAGCAGGATTTAATACTATCCACTGCTTAATCCCCAGTACCTCATAGGTTGCTGGGAGCATGTGTTGTGCTATGCTGTGCTTAGTCGCTCAGTCGTATCTGACTCTGCCACCCCATGGACTGCAACCTGCCAGGCACCTCTGTCCGTGGGGATTCTCTAGGCAAGAATACTGAAGTGGGTTGCCATGCACTCATCCAGGGGATCTTCCCAACCCAGGGATTAAACCCAGATCTCTCGCATTGCAAGAGGATTCTTTCCTGTCTGAGCCACCAGGAAAGCCTAAGAATACTGAAGTGGGGAGCCTATCTCTTCTCCAGGGGATCTTCCCGAACCAGGAATCAAACTGGGGTGTCCTGCATTGCTGGCAGAGTCTTTACCAGCTGAGCTACCTGGGAAGCCCTGATGGGAACATAGTATATGCTAAATTGATGCTTATTAAATGAATGGGTAGATGGTACAGAAGGCTTCCAGCAGATGGAACATCATGGGCTGACCTTGAAGTATGGGTGGGATTCAGTTAAGTAGGCATTCCAGAAGGAAGCATTAGTATAGGCAAAAGCGTGAAGGTGAAAAAGTGCAAGAGAAATAGAACAGGTGGGGGTTTAAGATGGTAGAATGAGGAAGGGATGAGTCTCCAGTAAAGGGAAAAGTAGATGCCAATTTTTATGGAAACACTCTCTTCAGCCTGTGACTATGTTGGATCCCCACCAACCACTTCTCATGCTTCTTCTCCATTCCCCAAAACCCACATATCCCTTGAAGTTCAGCCAAAGTCTATTCTTCTGTAAACCATGTGAGTTAGAATCTCATAACTTTCAGTTAAAAATATTACCTTTGCTACTTATTAAAACTAACTATGTCCTTTCTCAGAGTCCCTGTGTATTATAATCTATTTGTTGCTATTCAGTTGCTAAGTCGTGTCTGACTCTTTGAGACCCCATGGATGCAGCACACCAGGCTTCCTTGTCTTTCACTGTCTCCTGGAGTTTGCTCAAACTCATGTCCATTGAGTCGGTGATGCCATCCAATCATCTTATCTTCTGTCGTCCCCTTCTCCTCCTGCCTTCAATCTTTCCCAGCATCAGGGTCGTTTCCAGTGAATCGGCTCTTTGCATCCAGTGGCCAAATACCGGAGCTTCAGCTTCAGCATCAGTCCTTCCAGTGAATATTCAGGACTGATTTCCTTGAGGTCTGACTTGTTTGATCTTCTTGTAGTCCAAGGGACCCTCAAGAATCTTCTCCAGCATCACAGTTCAAAAGCATCAATTCTTCAGTGCTCAGCCTTCTTTATGTAACCTGTACTCAATGTTGTAAATGTGCTTCCTGGGGTTGTCTCCCAGCATTCAGGTGATGTATTTCATTCATTGGGTTGTGAGCTTCTGTGGGACATGGCCCCAATTTTACATCAATATTATGCAAAAGTGACTCTTAGGATGAGGAGAAAAGCAGAGGTGAACCTGATTCCTGGTCCTAGTCTCTTCCTGACTCTATAAGTTGGGTGAACCATTTAACCTATCTGGACCTCAATATCCTTAGCAGTAGTTAAAACACTTGTTTTGTGTTTGTTGTGAGGAGTAAATATAATTGCATTTTAAAAAATTTATTTATGTATTTATTTGTTTTTGTTGGTGCTGGGTCTTTGTTCCTGTGTGCAGGGTTTTCTCTAGTTGCCGTGAGCGGGGGCTACTCTCTGGTTGTGGTGCAAAGGTTTCTCATTGCAGTGGCTTCTCTTGTTGCAGAGCATGGCCCCAGAGCCCAGGCCCAGTAGCTGTGGTGCATGGGGTTAGTTGTCCTGCAGCACGTGGGATCTTCCCAGACCAGGATGGGACCCGTGTCCCCTGCATTGGCAGGTGGATTCCTAACCACTGGACCACTAGGGAAGTCATGCGATTGCATTTTAAAGTGCTCCACACAGAGGTGCTCAAAACAATTATATCTCGCCTTCCTCTCAGTTCCATTTCTACACGCCGCCCCCCCCACCTGCTATGAATCTTCCCAGGTGACCAACTCCACAATTCCTCATAGTGACTGGGCCACCCCAGGCAACCAGGGCTCTTGCTAATTAATGGGTTGGATTTTTTTTGCGCGATCTTAGCCTCTCAGAGGGGATCGTCAGCCTCATTAATCAGAGGAGGACGTCCCAGGTCTCCTGTAGGGCAGCCTCAGGCATCATGCAAAATTCATCATAAAAATCCAAGTGAGATGGCAAAAGTGTGTTTCCATTTGAAAACTCTGACTACCCGTGTGCTAATGCAAGCTGGCACTGAGACGGGGTAAGGTTATTATTTATTTATTTCTGGGTTCATGTTTGTTCTTCCAATGATGTTTTTATTCTTCTTCCAAAGACTGATTGGAGCCCATTCAGCAAGTAGGTCGCATTTATTTGCCTAGACTCTAATCACATTATAGAACAGTCAGGGCTGGCATCTTGCAGTTTTTCTTGTCTGCTTTCTTTTTCCAAAGCACGAAGGCAGGTGGACGGAAAAGAGTAACCATTTTTCTCAGAATTGATAAATAAATGGGGGCCAGAGAATTTGAGTGGATCCATTGCTGAAAGTGAAGAAGCTGAGTCATCCCTTTTAGTTACATACCATGAACATATTTCACATTTGGCTCATATACATCATGGGAAATCTGTACCCAGAAGATTCCCTGAAAAATATACTTCTTCCTACTTATATTTACGTAGCTATAAGTAATAATGCGTATTGAGATTTTATGAGGTTCTGGACACTGTTCTGGGCTTCACTAGTGACTCAGATGGTAAACAATCTGCCTACAATGTGGGAGACCTGGGTTCAGTCCCTGAGTTGGGAAGATCCCCTGCAGAAGGGCATGGCAACCCCTTCCAGAATTCTTGCCTGGAGAATCCCCATGGACAGAGGAGCCTGGTGGGCTACAGTCCATGGGGCTGAACGTGACTGAGCAGCCAAGCACAGCACAAGACACTGTTCTAAGCACTTCAGTTGCATCACTTTCTTTACTTTTCATGAAAACCTTATTGGGTAGGTGATTTTATTATCCCCATGTAACAAAGAAATGGAAGAGTACAGACTTTAACTTGCCCACTGCCAACTATTAAATGGTGGAGCTAGACGTCGAAACTAAGCAGACTGACTCTGAAGTTGCATTTTTAACTATATTAGTTATTAGTATTGATAGCTTAATAAACAAGTTAGTTGATGGATAATGGCAGATTATTACATTGATAGATGATTGTGGTAGAGTCTACTATTTAACAACCCTTTTCTTTCTTCTTGGATGCTAAGCTCAGACTACGTTTGCCAGCATCCCTTGCAGTGAGGCAGTCACAGAGCACATCAGGGGAAGAAGTATTTGTCCTGGACTTTGCCTGTTTCCTTCTCACTGATTGATGTGGAGATGACTGGGATCTCTGTGGGAGCCTCAGGCTGAAGGCAGAGCTGTGCCCACTGCAGCCTGGTTCCCATGACGACTTTATGGGGTGGGGGCTGCTGGACTGCCCCTACACTCATAGGTACAAGTCATAAATTTCTTTGCTCTTTAAGTGACTGTTTGAATCTCTTTTTTACAGCAGCCTAACCCTTACTCCAAACAACACAGTGATTTTTCTTTCCCTCTCAGAGAATCAAAAAGTCTTTTCCTTGAAAGGTAATCTAGACTAACATTTTTTTAAAAAACTAAAGAATCTGACTGCATCAGGTCTTAGTTGTGGCGCTCAGGATCTTTGTTGCGTCATATGGGATCTTTTGTTGTGGTGCATGGACTCCCTCCTTGTGGCACGTGGGCTTTGGAGCGCCAGCCCATGGACTCTCTAGCTGTGGCATGTAGGCTTTGGAGCACCAGCCCAAGGGCTCCCTACTTGTGGCGTGTAGGCTTTGGAGCACCGGCCCATGGACTCTCTAGCTGTGGCATGTAGGCTTTGGAGCACCGGCCCATGGACTCCATACTTGTGGCGTGTGGGCTTTGGAGCACTGGCCCATGGACTGTCTAGCTGTGGCATGTGGGCTTTGGAGCACTGGCCCATGGACTGTCTAGCTGTGGCATGTGGGCTTTGGAGCACTGGCCCATGGACTCTCTAGCTGTGGCGTGCGGGCTTTGGAGCACCGGCCTGTGGACTCTCTAGCTGTGGCATGTGGGCTTTGGAGCACTGGCCCATGGACTCTCTAGCTGTGGCGTGCAGGCTTTGGAGCACCGGCCTGTGGACTCTCTAGTTGTGGCGTGTAGGCTTTGGAGCTCCGGCCCATGGACTCCCTAGTTGTGGTGTGTAGGCTTTGGAGCACCAGGCCATGGACACTCTAGTTGTGGCATGCAGGCTTTGGAGCACCGGCCCATGGACACTCTAGTTGTGGCGTGCGGGCTTTGGAGCACTCGGCCTTAGTAGTTGCAGTGCCTGGGCTTAGTTGCTCTGCGGCATGTAGGATCTTAGTTCCCTTACCAGGGATTGAACCCAGGTCCCTGCATTACAAGGTGGATTCTTAAGCACTGGACCACCAGTGTAGTCCCCTAGACTAACTTTTAAATTTGTCACCTGGTAGATCATCTCTTGAAGACCTTAAGTTGTGGTTGTCTTACTTTCTGTTGAGTCAGCTCATTCTTTCTTTAAAGGCTCTACCATTAGAAAGTTGGTAAAACTTAAATTCTAAGGTACCTGGAGCTCAGGATTTCACAAGCAGAGTTCCATTCTCCCTGTGGCCATATGATGCAATCGTGATTCCCCTTCCTACATGCAGAGTCTTCCATTTTCTAAAGACAAGGATCATGCCCCACGAGTGCTCTTGGGGGCTAAATGTTACCCATCCTCCCACCCTTCCACTTCCTTAATATACCATTGTTTTGAGAGTCAGGTATCAATATCCCAGGGTGTCTATAGTCCTCAAAGCATGCTGATTCAGGACAAATTCCAACCTTGGACATGAGCTTTGCTCAACTTGGAGACCAACGTTTCTAATCTTGTTTTCATTCATCTTTTTTTTTTTTTTTTTTGAAACAGAGAAGAAACTATTCATTGATCAAGGGTTGGGGAAGGGAGAACTTGTGCTCTGAAGACTCTTTCCTATTCATTCATCTTGATACTAAATTCAAGAAACATTTTCCCAGCATTCTCTGTGTTCAGAGATGCCTGGAGCTTGTAGGCACAGCTTTACTATTTTCTCAGCATGCTTGGTTTACTCTGAGCCTTCTGTGAGCTGCTCTATCTCATTGTCCTCACTGTCCTGGGAGGACAAGGGGCAGCTTGATTTTGGACACAATGCAGAACCCAACAATGAACCTTGCACAATTCTATACAATGACATTTAATTCCCCACACTATCCAATGAAATAGTCCCTCCTGATTCTGTCATCCAATGCTTCCTCCCAGGAGGACAATGAAACCAGAGAAGCAGTTTTAACAGAGAACCTCCAAAGAATAATAAGCTGTGGTCTATCACCTGTGTTCAGTTGTTTAGTCACGTACGACTCTGCTACCACATGGACTGTAGCCTGCCAGGCTCCTCTGTCCACAGGATTTCCAGGCAAGTATACTGGAGTGGGTTGCCATTTTCTACTCCAAGGGATTTTCCCAACCCAGAGATCAAACCCAAGTCTTTTGTGTTTCCTGCATTGGCAGGCAGATTCTTTACCACTACGTCACTTGTGAAGCCCCACAAACCACATTATTTATCCTCCGTCTGGTATTTCGTTGATATGCATGAAGAAAATAACATTTTCAATACGAGATAAGATGACTTACATCACCTTGAGAATGTCATTACTAAGATTATTATTATATGTAATGATTGGTTAAAAAAAAGCCTATGCGGTATTTGCTATAAAGCCTTTAATTCACTAACACAGGTTTGAGTAATTTTCTGGTATTTGGAGAAGCAAACAGTCCAGTTAATCAAAATTAGAGCATGTTAGAGGGTCTTAATGGAGTGAATGGACATTACATATGAGGGTATTAAAAATGTCTGCGGAAGAAAAATTCTTTGAGGTTCCCCTTGGAAACATTTACTTTATTTGAACCTTCTTTTTTTTAGTTCACTTCCCTGATAGCTCAGTTGGTAAAAAATCTGCCTGCAATGCAGGAGACCCTGGTTCGATCCTTGGGTTGGGAAGAACCCCTGGAGAAGTGCTACCCACTCCAGCATTCTAGCCTGGAGAATTCCATGGACTGTATAGTCCATGTGGTCACAAAGAGTTGGACATGACTGAGTGACTTTCACGTTCATGTTTTTAAGTTCACGGCTATACTCTATTTCTTTTCACTGCATGTGATCATGTGCATTCACTTCCCTCCTCCATCCATATCCTTCCCTGGCCTCATTCTGTCTGTCTGTCTCTCTCTCTCTCACACACACACATACACCCAGAAAACTCTCTTTTCTATGGCCATGTCTTCTACCAGTTTTCAGGTTTGCTTTTGACTCTCCTTGCTCCTTTTGGTTAGGTATTCCCCAGTGATTCCTATAAGCACTGCTATTCAGACCTGGCCCCAGGGAACACTATCCTTGGTCAAGTCATTCCCTGCCTTCTCTGTCGTGGTTGATTTCTGAATTTCTGATGCACTCAGACATCTTAAAGACTGGTCATCTTCCTCAGGACTAGCTGACACTCTAGAAGATACAGTGACTCAGTGGCCTAGACCAAGAAAGGCTAAGGAAGGCACAAGAGAGAGAGGAGAAGCTCCAGCCATTCCATCCTTTCCAGGAAACCTGAGAAGCTCTCGGTACTCACTGGTGGAACGAGGTGAGACAGGTGCTTCTGTTCAGAGGCCACCAGGCTTACGCATCCTGCAAGGGTGAGTGTCTGATTCAGCTCAGCCTGTGGTAACATCAAAAAAACATAGACAGGAGCCTTAAACAGCATATGTTTATCTCTCATGGTTCTAGAGTCTCAGAAGTCTAAAATCAAGGTGCTGACTGGTTTGGTTCCTCCTGATGAGGGCCCTCTTTCCAGCTTACAAACAGCCATCTTCTTGTTGTGTCTGCCCCTGGCAGAGAGATAGAGTCAGCTCTGGTCTCTCTTCTGCTTCTTGCATCTATGTGTGCTCCGTTGCTTCAGGTGTGTCTGACTCTTTGAGATCCCATGGACTGTAGCCCACCAGGCTCCTCTGTCCATGGGATTTCCCAGGAAAGAATACTGGTGTGGGTTGCCATGCCCTCCTCCAGGGGATCTTCCCCACCCAGGGATCAAACCTGTGTCTCCTAAGTCTCCTACATGGGCAGGCAGATTCTTTATCCACTGAGCCACCTGGGAAGCCCCTTCTGCAGATGCTATTGCAGATGCTATTATAAAGACACTAATACCACCACAGGGGCCTCACTCTCTTTTTTTTTTTTAATTAATTAATTTAATTTTTTTATTAGTTGGAGGCTAATTACTTCACAACATTTCAGTGGGTTTTGTCATACATTGATATGAATCAGCCATAGATTTACACGTATTCCCCATCCCGATCCCCCCTCCCACCTCCCTCTCCACCAGATTCCTCTGGGTCTTCCCAGTGCACCAGGCCCGAGCACTTGTCTCATGCATCCCACCTGGGCTGGTGATCTGTTTCACCATAGATAGTATACATGCTGTTCTTTTGAAACATCCCACCCTCACCTTCTCCCGCAGAGTTCAAAAGTCTGTTCTGTATTTCTGTGTCTCTTTTTCTGTTTTGCATATAGGGTTATCGTTACCATCTTTCTAAATTCCATATATATGTGTTAGTATGCTGTAATGTTCTTTATCTTTCTGGCTTACTTCACTCTGTATAATGGGCTCCAGTTTCATCCATCTCATTAGGACTGATTCAAATGAATTCTTTTTGACGGCTGAGTAATATTCCATGGTGTATATGTACCACAGCTTCCTTATCCATTCATCTGCTGATGGGCATCTAGGTTGCTTCCATGTCCTGGCTATTATAAACAGTGCTGCGATGAACATTGGGGTGCACGTGTCTCTTTCAGATCTGGTTTCCTCAGTGTGTATGCCCAGAAGTGGGATTGCTGGGTCATATGGCAGTTCTCTTTCCAGTTTTTTAAGAAATCTCCACACTGTTTTCCATAGCGGCTGTACTAGTTTGCATTCCCACCAACAGTGTATGAGGGTTCCCTTTTCTCCACACCCTCTCCAGCATTTACTGCTTGTAGACTTTTGGATAGCAGCCATCCTGACTGGCGTGTAATGGTACCTCATTGTGGTTTTGATTTGCATTTCGAAACTATAAAACTCCTAGAGGAGAACATAGGCAAAACACTCTCCGACATAAATCACAGCAAGATCCTCTATGACCCACCTCCCAGAATATTGGAAATAAAAGCAAAACTAAACAAATGGGACCTAATGAAACTTAAAAGCTTTTGCACTACAAAGGAGACTATAAGTAAGGTGAAAAGACAGCCCTCAGATTGGGAGAAAATACTAGCAAATGAAGAAACAG
This sequence comes from Cervus elaphus, assembly GCF_910594005.1. Classification (NCBI taxonomy): domain Eukaryota; kingdom Metazoa; phylum Chordata; class Mammalia; order Artiodactyla; family Cervidae; genus Cervus; species Cervus elaphus. Next base: position 46,362,111 of record NC_057836.1, read on the forward strand.
ACAAAGGATTAATCTCAAAAATATACAAGCAACTCCTGAAGCTCAATTCCAGAAAAATAAATGACCCAATCAAAAAATGCGCCAAAGAACTAAACAGACATTTCTCCAAAGAAGACATACAGATGGCTAAAAAACACAGGGGCCTCACTCTTATGATCTCATTCAAGCCTATTTATCAATACCTCCCAAAGGCCCCACCTCCTAATACCATTGCACTGAGCTTAGGGCTTCAACATGTGGACTTGCAGGGGACACGTTGAGTTCATAACAAGGAAAATAAGCCTGTTCTTTTCATACCCCAATTTAGAATCCCAGCTCTGCCATGTATTAGAAAGAAACATAAATTTTCCAAGCCACATTTATGCATTACTATATGATGTTTTTAATGTGTATTTATATAGAATCTAGACAAATGGCAAAGATGAAATGGTACAGATGAACTGGTTCTGATTTGCAAGGCAGAAAAGGAGACCCAGAGAGATAACAAATGTATGGATACCAGAGTGGGCACAGGATGAACTGGTAGATTGAAATTGACATATGACACTATTGATACCATGTATAAAATAGATAACTAATGAGAACCTAGTGTAGATCACAGGCAACTCTACTCAATGCTCTATGGTGACCTAATGGGAAGGAAATCTAAAAAGGAGGGGATGTATGTAAATATATAGCTGATTCACTTTGCTACATGGCAGAAACTACCACAACATTGTAAAGCAACTATATTCCAATAAAAAAAATTCTCCAAGCCCTCAAGGCTCATTTTTCCCCTCTGTAAAATGGGTATGTGAGAATGTGTGACAACTCCAAGGGATATTTGAGTGCTCAGAAGATGTTACTTTCTATCTCTTTCCCTTGGAAGAGAAAGAAGTTCACACTTTTCTCCAGCATTCTCTGAATGCCAAGCTTTACTTTACCCCCAGTTAGGGTTATCAGTAAGGGTAGAATTAAGCTGGAAGAGTTTGAAGACCGAATATGTGGATAAACAAAGATCGAAACATTCTCCCAGCATAGCTAGTTAAAGAAGACAGAGGCTACTTCTCATGTAAGTTCATAATGTTTCGAGATACACTCTGTCCTCCTGGGTCCCAGCAATTCTTTAAAAAATGCAAGAAATTGGTGATAAGACCCAATTGAGTATTATTATTGAGTGCCAATACCTCTCCACTGCGCTTCTCAGGTAAAGTGATAAAGAACACAGCTGCCAATGCAGGAGATATAAGAGATGCAGGTTCGATCCCTGCATCAGGAAGATCCCCTGGGGGAGGGCATGGCAACCCACTCCAGTATTCTTGCTTGGAGAAGCCCATGGACAGAGGAGGCTGGTGGGTTACAGTCCATAGGGTCCCAAGTCGGACCCAACTGAAATGAATTAGCATGCAGGCACACACCCCTCCACTACCGAAAAGCTGGATGTGAATCAAAACTGAACTCTTGGAATGCCCTGAACAGTTCATAATGACTTTCTGGTTATTTGTTCATTTAGCACATTTTTACTTAGAACCTCTGTGTGTGGGATTTTAATGCTGGAGAATCACCATGATGCCATGTCTTTGCCCGGCTATCCCCTCTACATTGAACCCCCTTTCTCCTAACCCCCTTGGCTGCCTGGCAAACTGATATTTCTTTTTTTTTTTCAAAGTGTTTTTTTGATGTGTACCACATTTAAAGTCTTAATAAAATTTGTTACAATTCTGTTTCTGTTTTATGTTTTGGTTTTTTTCACCAAAATGCATTTTGGATGCGGGCTTCCCAGGTAGCTCAATGGTAAAGAATCTGCCTGGAATGCAGGAGACTTGAGTTTTATCTACGGATTGGGAAGATCCCCTGGAGGAGAAAATGGCAACCTACTCCAGTATTCTTGCCTGGAGAATCCCATAGACAGAGGGGCCTGGTGGGCTACAGTCCATGGGGTTGAAAAAGAGTCATGCATGACTAAGCATGCATGCATATGGGATCTTAGCTCCTTGACCAGGGATTGAACCTGCACCCCCTGCATTGGAAGTTGAAATCTTAACCACTGGACTGCCAAGGAAGTCCCATTATTTCAAAACTCTTTTCACACATCATATTTAGCTTGATGCCCCATCTATGTATAATACTCTCTCTCTGTTCTCATGGCATTTCTTCTTGCTTTCATTTGAACATTTGCCACATTAGATTGTGATGGTTTATTATACAGGATTTTGAGCTCCTCCAAAGAAAGGACAGCACCTTCATGCTTGTCTTTTTGAGATCTTGTGTGCATCACAGTAAATGTAGGTGCTCAATAAATACATGATTAAAAGAATGAAGAAAAAAGGTCTCTGTCCAGGAGAACTCATGGTCTAATAGAGAAAGAACATTGATTTCATCTAGGTCTCACAAAAATAATGGTAGGTTATATTATGAGGCTTCCCAGGTGGCGCTAGTGGTAAAAAACCTGTCTGCCAATGCAGGAGATGTAAGAGACATGGGTTCAATCCCTGGGTCAGAAAGATTCCCTGGTGAGGGCATGGCAATCCACTCCAGTATTCTTGCCTGGAGAATCCCAGCGACAGAGGAGCCTAGTGGGCTATAGTCCAACATTGGGTTGTAAAGAGTCAGATATGACTGAAGCGACTTAGCATGCACAGGTTTTATTATGCCCATTCTACAGATGAGAAAACTGAGTCTCATAGAGGCTAAACTACTTGCTTGAAGTCACACAGTGAGCAGCCAGCAGACTGGAGATTGAAACTGAAGCCAGTGTTGTTCCCTTTGCCTCACAACTATAAGTAACTGTGACATAGTGGTCTGAGAGTTGCCGTAGCCTCGGGTGGAATCCACATCCTGCAGAATTGAGGGTGTCTTAGAAGATTGTAGGTTCTTCTGGGTCCAGGATAGATAGAGGAGGAGATGGATAGAGGCCGCTCAGAGTGGAAATTGGGAGAGGTAATGGCTTCTCACTGATTAGATATTACAGTGAGACACTTATGGGACTTAGGATCACTTGACTGAAGTCAGACCATCAACCTCTGGATGGCAGTTCTACTGAATTCATCTTCTCCTTCCCCAGAGAGGAGCAACCTGGGAGGGACTGTGAGACCATATTAAATCCAGAATTTCCATTTGGTAGAGTGGAAATGCCCTGATGTTTGATCCCATTTACTTGAATAAGACTTTATACCCAGGCATCTCAAGTTTTAAATTACATGTCAGAGGCAATTTTGCTCTCTGGAAGTGATATTAGAAGTTGTCCTTTCAGGGAAGCCAGTATGAGCTTAGTATCCGCCTGTATCTGCCTGTCTCAAGGAAGGGTCAGCTTCTTGGTTTCATTCCTTCTGCAAAGCTACCCTGAGCATCTCAGCAGTGCTGGGCCCTGTGAGGACAGGGATGATATAGCTGCTGGCTTTAAAAGGCTCAAAACAAGATAACACTACTCGCCACTATTAGTCTGCTCTTTCTTTCAATAAATGTTTGTTAGTGTACCTACTGTGTGCAAAACACTGTGTCGGGCACATGGAATCTATCAGTGAACAGGACAGACAAAACCTTGTCCTGTTGTAGTTTATATTCCATCAGGAAACTGGTAAATAGCAAACACGGTAAGTGAGTAAATTACATAATATGTTAGAATGTGATGAATGCTAAAGAAAATGGAAAAATATTAAGAACAGCATTAAGGAGACTGAGAGTGCTGGGGATGAGAGAGAGGGTGGCAATTGCAAAAGGGTAGTGGATTAGATATTTTTCAGGAAAGCTTGAAGGGGAGAACGAGGCCTGTGTGAATTGAGGGAATAGCCCATGCACATTTAGGTGCAATGTGCCTGGTGAGTTTTGAGATATAGCAAGGAGGCCCTTGGGGTTAGAGAGGAAAGAGAGGCGAGAGAGGAGGGGCTGTGATCAAAGAGGAAACGGGGGAACACAGTGTGGGGGCCTTGTAGACCATTGGCGAGAACTTGACTTTGATTCTGAGTGAGATGGGAAGCTGTTGGAGGTTTTTAAGCAGAGGAAGGATGTGATCTTAGATAGGACTAGAAAGGATGCTTCTCAAATTTCACCAAGGGTGGAAGCAGGGAGACAAGAGAGGAGGATGTGCCTTCATCCAGATGAGAGACCACGGTGACTGGGTGAGCTCCGGGAAGCAAAGCAGGGAGAGGCGGACAAATTCTGAAGATGCTGTAGGGGTAGAACCAAGGAATATCCTGATGGATCAGATATGGAGCTGAGACAAAAGGAGGACCAGGAGGTTAGCTTGAGCCCCTGGAAAGTTGGTGTTACCATCCCCTGAGACTGGGCGAGCTCTTCAGAGAACAGGGCTCAGAGGGAAATCACTAGTTCCATTTTGGACATGTTACAGTGGAAACAGCCAACATAAATCCAACTGGAGAAGCCAAGTAGACAGTTATTTATGCAAGCCTATAATTGGATGTGTATGTGGGCAGATTGGGTGGGGGGAGGTTTGGACTGGAGACGTGAATTCAGAGAGTACTTACTAATTGCCAGCACTATATTAAGACTCTTATATACTTTATCTCACTGATTTCCTAACACTACCCTGGGAGATAATATTTCCTATTGATGAGAAAACCCAGGCTTAGGTAGTTTCAGACATCTTGCCCAGGGTCATGCAATGAATCAACGGTAGAATCAGGTCTCAAACACAGTGTCACTCTAGGCTAAACATGGGCATTGCTCCAATTGGACCACCCAACTAGGGTTATGCTACATCAACTGTTCAACAGCGCCGGGACAGAAGTTGGGGGCCAAAGCAGATTTGCTCTGGTAGTGACGGTGCAGGGTCAGTGACATCTGCAGGGTCAAAGAAGCATGTAGGTTAGGGTTGGTGGGGTGATTTAGGTACCCAGATCCCAAAGGGATCATATGCTGGTAAGCCAGCTGTTAATCAGGGATGGCATTAGAGTCTGGGAATGATGGAAGCAGGACAGGGAAACAGGGATTCGGAGATACCCTGGCCTTTGGTGGCTCAATACCTGCTTCCTTCTCTTTATGAGAACTCCAGAGCCGTGCTGGTGAGTAACATGCAGAGCTAGACTCGAAATTTGCTTTGCTTGAAATTCTTCTTTGTAAATTAGAGCAGGACCCTGTGGGGCTCTTGAGCACAAAAGCCTTTCTGTGTCCCCCACTTCTTGAATACAGGAAATAGAATTCATTTAGCCTCCATGACCTTCCCTGAGTTCCAACTGCAGGTTCAAACAGGTGCTAACTGGGGAAAGGAGGGGAAGCAGGGACAAGGGAGGAGCAGAAAAGAAGAGTGCCTCCTGGGGTCAGGGCTCTGATCCCCCCTCAAGGGATATACATGACAATACCTTTAAACTGTTCTCTAGATACTGAAACACCCAGCAGATGGAGAGGTTAACTGTGTGCTGCCCTCTACACTATAGATCCCAGAGTGGTTGGAACAGGTTGGCGATGCTGACTCCCGCTTAACCTCACCACCAACCATCAGAAGTCCCCGAGCTGATCGTGCCCTGCTCTTTGAACCATTACTGTGAAACTCCTCACTACCCTCTCCAGGTCGGGACACACAGTTTTAAGGGCATTAGCCCTCTGTGGCCCCCTTTGCCTGGCAAGGCAATAAAGCTATCTTTCTACTTCACCCAAAACTTGTCTTCAAGATTTAATTCAGTGTCAGAGTACAGAGGCCAGATTCAGCTTCATTTACATGACATAATTGTAGCATCAGCATGGTTTAGCAAGTTTGGGGATATTTCCAGAAAGGAAACGTGTCTACCTGGGCCCATTGGATGTAACAGACAATAATCGCATCTCAGTGAGACCTCTGATCCCGTGGCTTCACAGCTTCCCCTTGCATGGAGCAGGTAAATAATGAAAGATAAAATGAATGCCCTGACCAGATCTTGGTGCCTTTCTTAGCTTTGGATTCTTGTTTCTATCTCAGAGGGCTTCTTGCCTTGGTCTTACTTTTCTGAACATTGGGGATTGACCAAGTCAAGAATGGTACAACCAAGAACGTTTTCTCAGCCAGTCATATTCAGAGAATTTCAAAGGTAAAAGACAATAAATTAGCATTCTCTAGCTGACCCATTCATTTCCTGTTCCCTTAATTTTTTAGCAAGTTCCTACCTTATTGACTTCAGATCTCTTTCCTGTAACTTGGAAATGCTGCTCTCTTCCTAGCTGGTTACTGTAAGGATCTACTATTGTTACTGAGTTAAAGCTTGCTCTGTTGCCTGCACAATGAATCCGAGACAAGGGGTTGAGGCAAGGAAGAGACCATATTCGGGGAGCTGGCTGACCAGGAAGATGGCAGGCTAGTGCCTCAAAATAACCATCTTATCGGATCCGGAAGCCAGGTTCTTTTATAGATCAGAGATGGGGAGAGGTGAGGAAGCAAAGTGAAAAAGACCATTAATCTTGCAAACATCTCCTAGAATGGCAAGCCTCAGGCAGGGATGTGTTAATTTCATTCATCCTGCCATTCACAGGTGGACAGGGTACCGAACAAAGGCACTTTTTTAACAGTCAAGCAGAGGGGCAGGATTCTCTGAGGCAGGCCATTCTGTATGATTATAATAACAAAAGCAATGAAAAGCAAGTCAAAGAAAGAGTTCCAACGTGGAGTCAGAATTGGCTTCTTCTCTGCAACAGTATGATAAGATGGTTCTATGGTCACGACCCTGGGCTGTGGGGTCAGACTGTGTTCAAATCTCTGTTCTCCTCGAAGCCTGTCTTTTCCTGGGAAATCTACCTAAACTCTTTAAGGCTTCATTGTCTTTAGTTCCAAAATGAAAGTCAGAATAATGCTATCCTCCTAAGTAGGCAGGGCTACTGTGAGTTTATACATCGCCTGTATGTGAATTAGGAAAGGATTCTCCTTCCTCCAAGTGGATGCAAGTCTACATCTGGGCTCAAAACTTGGCAGTAATGTCCTCTCTCAGCCAGGCAGGCCCCTTTCTGCAGGACACACCACAGCTGTCTGCTGACAAGTGTCACTTCTATGATTAATTCCTGGGAGCTATTCAGAACATGGTCTGGGATGTACACAATAAGCACTTGGTCAGCATTAGTAATTATTATAGTGCAAAATATTAGCCTTTAAAGCCCTGTTTTATCGTGGGACAGTTTGGATGATTTTCACCTATCTTCTGAGATGAAATCTGCCCCCTAACAAGCAGATCTTCACCCCACTCTCTGTCACTTCGTAAACTCTCTTCTGTAGCATCACCCCTTGGACCGTTCTTGTGGAATATTTATTATAGACATGTCCACACTTCTCCCCTTGTCTTTGCATCTGTGCCCTTGGCCTTTGGGTTTCTCCTGCCAAGAGTTAGAATCCGTTTTCCAGTCCTGCGAATCTGACCTGGCCTTGATACTAGGCCTTTCATGCTTCCCTTCTTTCTTGGAACTTTGTCATCACCATATGAACAAGCTCAGGCTGGATGATGGCAGATGTATGGGAAGATGGCTAGATGATGGGTTTCAGGACTTGCTACCCCCAAATAAGGCACTTTGGCATATTGAATATTTTAAGTTGAGGGAGTTTGAGAAAAATAGCAGAAAATAGGAAGGTGACTCTGACCTTTTCCCTGCTTTGAAGCAAGTCATAAAACTCTCCTGAGAGAGTTGCCCTCCCCATACCAGGGTGAACAGAGCATTCTTATCTCTGAAGACAAAGGGATGCTGAGAAGCATCTGAACAAACAAGTCTTACTAAGTTTCCCTCAGTTTATTGCACTTACCTCTCACTCTTCACCTATCATACTTTTCTCTGACAATCTACTCTTTATCAAACCTAACACAAAAATACTCAGGCTTAACTGCTTTTTTGGTGTTTCATTTCCCCTGAAGGCTTCTATGTCATGTAGCACTTCTATGAAATAAATGTATATGCGTTTCTCCTGTTAATCTGTCTTTGTCAGTTTAATTTTCAGACCCCATCAGGGACCCTAAAAGCTTCAAAGAAAACTTTTGCTTTTCTTCCACCTCCACATCCATTGCTTCAGCTAATAGCCAGCCAACTGCCAGATAGGGGAGTGAATTAGATCAGGCATCCCCCAATGGACCCAGCAACTGACCACAGATACAGCAACAAGATCAGCTGAGATTAAGCCTGGCCCATAGACTTGGGAGAGAAGATCAATGCTTCCTGCTATATGTCTCTGAGGTTTGGGGACTGTTTGTTACGTTGCGTTACTGTGGTAGTAGGTAGCTGATACAGGTCTGGATTGTTGGTGGCTGTATCTAGCCATGTCTCTATTGGAGACAATTCAATCCTACCCCTTGTCATTACTATCATCCTTCCCCCTTGTCCACCCAGCTCTGAATTTATAAGTCTCCCCCACATCTCTCTTATCCCTAAGGCCAAAGCGATTTTACACTCCTCATAATTTTTTCCTTGCTACCTCCTGGATGAGACTGTGGGGCCCATATTGGTCTGGAGGAATGCAGCACAGGCCCTGAGGCTTTCTCTCTGTTGGTCTTCATTTCAAAGGACATTTGATTTTGGCACCCACACACAGTTCTGAGCTTAATGATATCTCAGTACTCCCACTAGAAAAGCCCTGGTTTTTCCAAGGGTATATAGCTTAGCTATTATGACTCACTCTAGGGGAGAACTGGGCAAACAAGACCTACCGCCCAAAGGCGATTTTGATTTTTAAATTATGAAATAAATCACCCTGAGCTTTTATGCTTTCTTGGGGTTTGTTTTTGTTTTTCTCTTTTGCTCCAAAACTTCCATGGTAGCTTTCTGGTTTGAGATTATTTATCACCTGGCTCTCTTCTCACCCAACCTGTATTTGCTCTGTAAAATGACAAATCACCCCTGCACATTCCAGGCCAGAACCTTGTGTCCAGCGGCACATGTGGGCACAGAAAAGGTTGAAAATAAAGCAACAGAGGTTAGCTTCAGTTCAGCAGTGGGGCTAAGGGTCCTGGGGGTAGAAGAAAAAAAAGAAAGAATTCCTAAATCATGTTAGTGTGGGGATAGGTGACTCAGATGGTAAAGAATCTGCCTGCAATGCAGGAGACCTGAGTTCGATCTCTGGGTTGGGAAGATCCTCTAGAGAAAAGAATGGCTACCCACTCCAGTATTCTTGCTGGAGAATTCCCTGGACAGAGGAGCCTGGATGGCTGCAGTCCATGGGATCAGAAAGAGTCGAATTCAACTGACACTTTCACTTTTCAGGGTTTGAACACACATTTACTTGACACTGGTGTCCCTGCTTTGGTGGATCTGCTTTTCTTATTTTGTACTTGTCTTGGTTTCCTTGCTTAAAAAATCCCCATAGAGTTGTTGCACACACCAAATGCTTTGTTTTATTTATTTATTTTTATTGGGGTAGAGTTGCTTTGCAATGTTGTACAACAACGTGAATCAGCTATAAGTGTACATCTATCTCTTCCCTCATGGCCCTTCCTCCCACCCACCTCCACCCCACACCCCTCTAGGTCATCACAGAGCACTGAGCTGAGCTCCCTGCCTAGGTTCCCCTAGCTTTCTATTTTACACATTGCTCAATGAATTATCACCTCACATTGGTCAGAACATCCATCATTAAAAAAAAAATAATCTAAAACCAATAAATGCTGGAGAGGATGTAGAGAAAATGGAACCCTCTTGCACTGTTGGTGGGAATATAAATCGATATGGCTACTTTGGAGAACAGTATGGAGGCTCCTTAAAAAAATTAAAAATAGAACTACCATATGACATAGCAATCCTACTATTGAGTGTATACCAGGAGAAAACCTTAATTCAAAGAGACACATGCACCCCAGTGTTCATTGCAGTACTATTTACAATAGCCAGGACATGGTAGCAACCTAGATGTCCATCAACAGAGGAATAGATAAGGAAGATAAATGTATAAATGGAATATTTCTCAGTCATAAGAAGGAACAACATTGGGTCATTTGTAGGGAGGTAGATGGACCTACAGTCCATCACACAGAGTGAAGTCAAAAAGAGAAAATGCTTTAAACCAGAGGTTGGACACCTCCCAGAAACAATGGAATTATTATTCAGGTTTCTCAAATCCACAAATGTTCCAGAACTATAAAGTAGATAGATACGATGTCTCACAAATTAACATGCTCATCTTTTCAATAAATATAGAGTCACCACCACACATGTGAAATTCTATTTTGATGAAGAAGACAGAATTTCATTCAATGGCATCTCTAAATTCAACCCAGATTTTAGCTATTAGGTACCTCAATTAGTGACTATTGAATATCTGACTTCTACTGGGTGGGAGGAAGTTGGCTACTTGTTACTTTTTTATACATGAATCTTTGTACTTGAAACTTATAGGAAGCAAGTTCAGATATACAAGGAGAAATGCCAACTGAGGGATTGGGCATGGGGAATGCTGAGAAGACAAGATATTCTCCTTTCAGGGATGCTGACCAGTTTTATGTAGCTGATGAACTAAAGTAGCCGTCACTTCATGGGAAATAGATGGGGAAACAGTGGAAACAGTATCAGACTTTATTTTTTGGGGCTCCAAAATCACTGCAGATGGTGATTGCAGTCATGAAATTAAAAGACGCTTACTCCTTGGAAGGAAAGTTATGACCAACATAGATAGCATATTAAAAAGCAGAGACATTACTTTACCAACAAAGGTCCGTCTAGTCAAGGCTATGGTTTTTCCAGTGGTCACGTATGGATGTGAGAGTTGGACTATGAAGAAAGATGAGCACCGAAGAGTTGATGCTTTTGAACTGTGTTGTTGGAGAAGACTCTTGAGAGTCTCTTGGACTGCAAGGAGATCCAACCAGTCCATCCTAAAGGAGATCAGTCCTGGGTGTTCATTGGAAGGACTGATGCTGAAGCTGAAACTCCAATACTTTGGCCACCTGATGTGAAGAGCTGACTCATTTGAAAAGACCCTGATGCTGGGAGGGATTGGGGGCAGGAGGGGAAGGGGACAACAGAGGATGAGATGGCTGGATGTCATCACCGACTCAATGGACATGAGTTTGTGTAGACTCCAGGAGTTGGTGATGGACAAGGGAGGCCTGGCATGCTGAGATTCATGGGGTCGCAAAGAGTCAGACACGACTGAGCGACTGAACTGAACTGAACTGAAAGTAGCTGTCAAAGTTGCAATTCTGGGAAATCAACAACAAAATAGTCAATAGCAGGTTCTTGGCTGGCTTGGAGCCATGGTCTACAACTGTGTGGTAACTGTAATGAAGAGGATGACGAACAGGCTTGGATTGGGAGGGCTAGGAGATGGTGACCATCTGCCTACCAATGGGCTAACAAATTAATGCAACCTCCAGGCTTGTCATATAAGGTAAATAAAGTCTTTTTGTTTAAGTCACTGTTACTTGGGTCTTCTGGTACTTGTGATCAAAAGCGTTCCTAACTAATGGCATGGACATGCAGTAAGCATTTGCTGAATATGAATCTGCATTGCATTTGTGTACCTTGAGGGTAAAATTCAGCATTAGTCACATCTTGGCTCCCCACAGCCTTCAGCGCTATGTCTGTTACCTGCTTAGTTACTCAGTCGTGTCCAACTCTTTGGGACCCCATGGACTGTAGCCTGCCAGGGTCCTCTGTCTATGGAATTTTCCAGGCAAGAATACTGGAGTGGGTTGCCATTTCCTGCTCCAGGGGATCTTCCTGACTCAGGGATCTAACCCACATGTCTTGTGTCTCCTGCATTGGCAGGCAGATTCTCTACCATCTGAGCCACCAGGCAAGCCCCTGTGCCCGTTACACTGTTGGGTTTAAAGCATGCTGAGTTGAGTTACGTTCATTTTTTCCCCCACATAAGAATCCAAAATAAACCTGATGAATCTCACTGTTTCTAGTCTCTGCTGCAATCTGTCCTTGCATGGACACCAGACTGATGACAAAGTTCCTCTTTTCTAAAACCAACAGTGGTTTCCCACAGGGCCTATAATAAAATCAAAGATACATTGATAAGACAGTCAAGCTTCTCAACAGTTTGAGAATCACCTGTCTCCAACTTCTTTCTCGGCATCTGGACAAATTCTCCACTTCACATACACTGGTTTCCTCATTGTCCTCTCTCCACGCTGGACGCACACCCACAAGGTTGTCACAACCTGGAACACCTGGCTACTTCCCCTCTATTCATCTGAACTCCTTCATTTCAGGTAGAACACGGGCTCCGCTACCTCGTCTATTCATCCTAACCAGTAGGAGCAAGGGCTTGCTTGAAAAGATAAGATGGCTAGGCGAGACATTAAAAGGGAAAATCAACTCGATTTGGACAATTGAGCCAAAAGGACTGTTCAGCCTGATCAGCTCAAAAAGGACCTTTGAATACATCTGTACATTTGCAAGAATTTTAAAAAGATTACCCCTGAGTCTGCTCATTCATGTAAGTGGAGTCAATCACCACCAAGGACTTTTACAATGCAAAGCTATGAGATCAGAAGCTTGGAAAACACATCTCAGATGGCTAAACTGTAACTGTGATGCTGAGTTCCCACCAAACCGAAGCCCCTCCTCCTGCAAGGCTCCAGGAAAACATGATGAAGAACAATATTATCCCTAACTGAAAAATCATTCTTGCACCTGTGAGTTGTAAACTCTCCCCTCCAGTGGGGGCCACTTGCCCTTTTATGTGAGGGCTGCTAGAAATTCATTGCCACATGGGGGCTGGCGCTTGGTTCCTGCAGCCTGTTGGTTGTTTACTGCTATTGCTCCAAAGGGATGAGTGAACATATGCATGTTTTGGTTTCTTTCTTTGGGAGAAAGCAAGTGGAGACACCTGAGCACATAAAACCTCAGCCCAAGTTCACATACAGAGAGTTAGGAAAAGTCCACCCAAAATGGTGCATATCATATTCAGTCAGAAATTGGAACGGAAAAATTTCAGATAAAGCCAGATGCTAAGCAATTTCTTTTCTGGCCAGAAATGTGTAGCAATTGCACTGGGTGTGTTAGCTGCTCAGGAATCAGTCCTTATTGAGCTGCTACGTGCAAGATGCTTTGTAGACTTTCTCATCGAATCTTTGTGATAAACTGAGAGCCAGGCGATGGAAAGGCGCCTTCCCGTTTCATAGATTGAAAGAGGGAGACTGTGAGCTTAACCAGAGCAAGCTGGTGGGAAACAGTGGCACTGGCTTTCAAATCCACGTCAGGCTAATGCCCCATGGTCACTTTCATTCATTCAAATCAGAATCAATATTCTATGAATGCCTACTATGTGCCAGGAAGCAGCCTACGGCACACCAGGGAAACACCTGCTCCTGATGGTAATGCTTGTAACCTTCAGAGATGAAAAACAAGCTGGAAAAGTCTTTGTCATTCAACTATACAGGACCATGATACAGAAGGGTTGATCCCAAGGTCATTGAGCATCATTGGAACCAGAACTCTATTTACGCTGGCTTCAAGGTTTCCCTGGTGGCTCAGATGGCAAAGAATCTGCCTGCAATGCAGGAGACCCAGGTTTGATCCCAGGATTGGAAGGATCCCCTGGAGAAGAGAAAGGCAACTCACTCCAGTATTCTCGCCTGTAAAATTCCATAAACAGAGGAGCTTGGCAGGCTACACTTCATGGGGTCACGAAGAGTTGGACACTAACATTTTCACTTCAACGTTCCTTTTCACTTTATTGGATGCAGGGTTCAAACTTACCCTTCAGCCAGGCTAGGTTTGTGTCTCATTTCTGTACCCCACAACCCTCTCTCGGGAAGGTCTCTCTCAAGTCAGCTCTCTCTCAACCCTTTCCTGGGTTTCAGCCCTTCACTGCTTACTGGGTGGTTATTAACTGATTCAATAAATTACTCTGTGCCAAGGTTTTAATGGGTACCTTAATGTCTTGTGGAGCCCAGATAGCATATTTGCATTTTAACAGCAGCTTTTAATTCAGCCCTATTCCCCCCAGCTTAATTCAACCAATATGAAGAGTTTAGCTACATACAAGGCCTTTGGCTATGTGCTGTGGAGGATATAAAATGAAAAAGTCCCAGGGTCTCCATTTAAAGGACTCTCAGGTTCCTGGGTGGGGGTGGGGAATAAAAGTAACCAACCTGAATACTCAGAAAAATGGCAAGCAAAATTAAAAAAAAACAACACGTTAAAGGAGCACAAAAAGGAGCCTTTTACCTTAATACAAATGGATAAAGGATTAAGAAAAAATGAGCACCCTTGTCTCCCAACCTTTGAATAAAGGAAGCTGAAATCTGAGTTCAGAAGCATAATACAGAGGTAACCCAGCCTCACAGAACACATGTTAAAAGAATTTATAGGCCAGAAGGTCCAAATGAACCCAATGGCACCTGGAACAAGGCAACAGCTTTCTACCTAACTTCCTGACTTTAAACTTGATTCTTCCCCACCATTCTCTTCCCTGGAGAGCTGGAGTGGCCTTAGATGAACTCAATTCTAATTATCATTCTCCTGCAGTTAGCCTCCATTACCCTTAGGATAACATTCAAAGCTTTGGACCAATGTGAAATGACTGCACAAATAAATAAAACATTGGGTTCTGCTCCTGTTCAACCATGTACCTGCCATGTTACATCTAGAATGTCGTGTCCAGTCTTGAGGCCTGGCTGTAAGAAGCATAGAAGCAAATTTGAGCCCATACAGAGGATACCATGAGGACACTGAAGGGATACAGGACCAGGAGATGTTTAAATGAGAGGACAAGGAGATGGGACAATGAAAGGAAATGCCAAGGCTGAGGATTTAACCTGTCTTTCAACTTCTGAAAGTTTTTCACATAGAATAGTGGGATCTTGTCCTTTTTCCTTCTAGAAAACAAAGCCAAGGTCAAGTGATGAAGTAAGTAAGACTGTGTGGCTTAACCAAAGAATGTCCCAAGGATGGGGCTTCCCTGATGGCTCAACAGGTCAAGAACCTGCCTGCTGATGTAGGAGACAGGAGAAGTGAGTTTGATACCTGGGTTGGAAAAATCACCTGGAGAAGGAAATGGCAACCCAGTATTCTTGCCTGGAAGATCCCATGAAGATAGGAGCCTGGCAGGCTATAGTCCATGGTATCTCAAAGAGTCAGATACGACTGAGCACGCATGAGCACCCAGAGCTTGTTACACTTCCAAGTGGAGATATTGAGCATGTGGATGGTTAGACAAGGTAGGGTTTCAGGAGAGAAGCCTGAGCTGAAAATACAAGTATGGGCTTCATCTTTACAAAAAACCTTCCCTCACCTTAACCTATAGCTACTTTCCTGGAAAATCCAATGTGTGTTAAATTCAATGTATATGAAATTCAGTGCATATGAAAGCCATGTAAAAGATGTGTAGTGTTTATTTGGAGTCAGAATCTAAGCTCATGATGTTATAAACAGCAAGAGGGACATTCAGGGTAAAGCGTTCTTTATATGGAAAAGTCTCCAACATTGAGGACATTTAGCTTGCCTGTCCCCCACCCAATAAAAGCCAACTATTGCTTCCTATTATCATTGTGACAATGAAAAAAATGCACACATCTCCAAAGTGTTCCCTGAGTTGCAACACTGAGAAAGTGAAAGTCACTCAGTCATATCTGACTCTTTGCGATACCATGGACTATAGCCTGCCAGGCTTCTCTGTCCACGGAATTCTCCAGGCAAGGAAGCAACACTTCCCTTGCTGAAAATCTCCACTCCTCACACTCTGCTCCAGGAGGTAAGGACCATATGTGCACTGGTGATTTCCAAATCTGTATTGCCAGGCTGGACCTTTCTTGCATTTTAGACCCAACTGGCTGCTAGATGCCTCTGCTTGAAGCATCTACTTGATGTCTTGTGGGCAATTCAAACTCAACGTGTCAAAAGCTGCATGTATCTTATCATCTCGCCTCCCTGCCAAGTTGGGTTCTTTTCTACTAGTCCCATAAGTAGTGGACTCAGTTATTTTGTTGCCTGTTTGAGAAACCAGGACATTATCCTTGGATAATTCTCCTCTCTCAGCCAGTCATAAAATCTTATCATTTCTACCCTTTGTATCTTACCAATTCAATTTTCATTCCTTTCTTCCAACCCAGCTGCCATGATCAAGTCTAGACCACCATTTGGGATATTGCAACAGGTCTCTAACTGGTTTCCTGCCTGTAGACTTGATTCCTCCAACCCATTTTCTTCTCTGCAGAACTGGATTGATTTTTGGAAAACTTAATTCTGATCATTGCTATCTTGCTTAAAACCCTGCAGTTACTCTCTGTTGCCTTCAGGATAAAATTCAAACCTCTGGACAATTGTACATTCTTTCATCTACTCTTCCACTTGCACTATATTTGGGTAATTATACTTATCTTTTATTCTCAGAATACATAATTTTTCTTTGGAAAGTATACTTTATCCCCTGCCCCAAATCTCGACTAAAATTCCCCTCTATATGCTCTCAAAATGTTCTGAGCATTTATCCCATTACATTATATTTTCTGTTTATTTGTTCATCTCTTCTTTTGATTGTAAATGACATGAAGGCAGAGAATCTGTCAGTTTCCTCTTGTCTTTCTAGTGCCTAGAACAGTTCCTAGGACATGGAGGATCCTGAGAAAAAGGACTGGCTGGGGTTGAATGAATAGTTGGATGGAAGGATCTATAGATGGATGGATAAATGATGAATACAGAAGTAATACTCAAAACAAACCTATGAGACATGAGCATGTACCAATCAGAATGGATGCTAACTATAAAAACAATACAACCCAAATCATATGTGCTAAACTGAATGTCAGTCCAGGATGAATGGATTAATGAAGCAGATCCCTGAGAAATAGGGAAAAATAAAAATATTGAGAAATGAGATCAGAGGGCTCAATGCCCATTGAGGTCCTTTAGAGAAGACTTGAAAAGACATCTTGATGTCTCTCAGCTATGATGTTTGACTAGCAATTCTTATCTTGGGGTCTCTGAGTAGTGTTTAGGATGTCCACCAGTTCACTGAAATTACAGGCAATTTTTCATTAAGCTTGAGTATTTTTATGCTATGTGGCTCCATAGGCTTCATTAGGTTTCCAGAGGGGTCTATGACCTAGAAAAAGGTTATGACCACTGCTTTAAAGACACCAGACCATCAAAGGCTAACACTGCCCTGTCTTTGATGCATCACCCACCGTGGTGGCTTTGAAGCTGAAAAGGCCATTCTCAAAGGTTTTCACATTAAAGCAGGGGGCTCAAGCTTTTTCTGATGAGGAGCTATTTTTAACTTCTCTGAAGCCTCCTGAAAATGGGCCTAGCAGGTGCAGGGGTGAGGTGGGGGCCCATTCTAAGAGAGCAAGTCAGTGGGGGATGGTGTGGCAAGTGCAATGGCCCCATTAGCCGTGGTCTGATCTCTACTGGGAATCCCAGCAGGTTCCCAAGGCGTGAGGGGTGGTGTGTAATAGCTACATTCATCTGGGAGACAAATTTTGTTAAGTTTTGAGTTCATCTGAAGATTCTACACACAGCTTTAGGAAAGATCTTTCAGGAAGCCCTAATCCCAGTTGAGAGTAAGCATAAAAAGATGCCAGACCCTGAAAGTTGGAATCTGTTAAGCCAGTTGACAAGGGCCCTCACAGAATAGTATTGATGGTTGGATGGGTTTGTTAGAGGCAAGTGGGAGGTTTGGGGAGGAAAAGGTGCCATTTCTGCTACTGACACTGTGGGTTGAAAACTCAGCCATAATATTTATCCTCAGCCTTCTTCCAGAAGGGTATGATATGACTGATAGGTAGATAGATAGATAGATAGGTATCCAAGTAAATAGATAGATTTTGGACCAGGGCCAGGCATATATTCATATATACATTTTTCAAATTGCAGGACTAATTAGTGTTTTATAAATACACTCATTCATATACAATGAGTTGCTGCTTTACAATGGTATGTTAGTTTCTGTTGTACAGTAAAGTGAATCAGTCACACGTTCATTGGTATACAATCTTAAATGAAATCATACTCACATAGTTCAACTATGGTCTCGAAGTCCTTGAAATACCCAATCTGGAAAGGCCAGATCAGCCCTCAAGAGACAAATGTGCAGCCTTCCTTGACTCTAAGACCAATGCTTGAGCTTCTCCAGCCATTGTTGTATGCCATTCACATGCTTCCTGGGATGATGATTCATTTAATTGTTGATACACATCCTAACATACATACACACACACTCCTGCACACCCATACATATACACTCAGGAAATTATCTCCTGTTAATTTGTTTTTTTTGAATAATAACCCTTTGCCTTGTGAGGGCCCAAGATGGATGTTTCCAAGTAAATCTAGTTCTGCTCCTTTAAGAAAGGTTCTCAGGCTCCTCTGGCTGGCTGGAGAGAGCGGAGACAAGGGCTGTAACACCAGGATGTGTCTTGTCTGCGACTACAATGTGTGGCAGCTGAGGTCCTTTGTGAAAGCACAGGGCCACAGACTTCAATTAACTTTCTTGACTGAACCGGGCTCTGGCTAATGAAGCAACAAATTCTCTGGCAGGAGCAACCTCTCTCAGCGTGGTCGGGTGATCCAGCATCCCATGGAGCGCAGTCCTCCAGCCCTCAGTTTCCCTTTTATTTCTGGTTAGTGCAGTTTAGCCTGGACAGGCTTCCTTGGCGTTATAGCCTTTATTTTCCTTTCACGGAGTCTTGGCAGGAATCTCAGCCACCTGCCCAGGGCAAAGCCCAGGGTCCTTCCTGTTGTGTGCCGGCCTGTGTGTTGGGGGGGCTCTTCCCATCTCCTATTTATTCTGTCACTGTCATTCTGGAGCCCACAGCTCACACAGGGTGAGAGAGATGCATGGTGGTTTACCTGGTCTCCTTTGAGTGACCGTGAAAGGTGCTATTAATCCCCAGCAGCAGCTAAACACTTGCACGAATTCTTCAGGTGCCTTTTAGGGCTAAGAGTCCTTCATTCTGCAAGAAGGCTTAAGGGTAAAGAGGGAAATACCCCTTAGAGAGAAAAGCCTTTGACCTAAGTTTATTTACAAAAGGTACACAAGGGGCTTCCCAGGTGGCTCAGTGGGTGAAGAATCCACCTGCCAATGCAGGAGACTGGGTCAGGAAGATCCCCTGGAGGAGGCCATGGCAACCCACCCCAGTATTCTTGCCTGGGGATTCTTATGGACAGAGGAGCCTGGCGGGCTACAGTCCCTGGGGTTGCAAAGAAGCGGAAACAACTGAGCGACTAAACAACAACAACACAAGGATGGTGCTGCTTCTCTGGAGAAGTCAGGATCCAGTGACTATGCCCAGCCAGTCGTCCAGAGACAGGAGGCGCACCCTGAACTGGGTGACACCAGGAGCCGCCTTGTTGCTCAAAGTTGAGGAAATGCAGGAAGGTGATTTCAGACCAGAGCCAGGCTGGCACTCTTTCCCAATGAGGGAGCAACACAGAGGTGACACAGAAGTGAGCAATTCAGGCAATGTGGGTTTCCCTGGTGGCTCAGAATCTGCCTGCAATGTGGGAGACCTGGGTTTGATCCCTGGATCTGGAAGATCCCCTGGAGAAGGGAGTGGGCAAGGACTGTCTGCCAGAGGGCTGGAGACAGCCTCCTCCCTTCAAAGGCTTTTGAAAAGATGATCTCTAAGTGTCTGACCTTATCTAAGACTTGACAAGAATCCCTGATGCCTATCTGGAAACTTGTTGATTTATAGAGGGTGAGGGAGAAGAATGGAAGAGTCTTGAGGTTCTGAAAAGAAACTGGGTGTCCCAGGGACAGGAGTGACAAAAGCATGTGGGAGGGGATTCTGGGCCCCGAGACCAAGCTTTGCCTTCTGCAGACTGAGGGGAGAGGCTTGGAGGTAGGTCTCAGGTTCTCCTACTGCTGATTCAGAGAAGACTTGGGATAGCATGGGGGGTGAGCTGGGTTTAGCAAGGAAAGCTAGGAGACAATGCCAAAGAACTATAGTGTGGGTATATTTTATTTACAAGCAAGCATCAGTGTCAGCGAACCTATAATCTAGCACTCAAAAATCACTTCACCAGTATCTCCCAATAGCGGCACCAGCTATTATGCTTCTTTCAGGAAGAAACTGATCACTTGCATTTCCCAACAGACCAGCCCTAATGCCCATCCATTGAGTGGAGCACAGGACAGCTGGGCATTCCTCTCCGCCACTCAGGTGACTTAGGAATGTCACTGAAAATCTCCCAAACTGCTACCAATTTGCTGACATGCAAATGACATATGTATGAGTGGTTTCAAGTATCAGGGGTTTGAGGTGAGGTTTCCACTATGCTCCCATGATCTCCTCTCTCCTGGGGAGGAAGATACACATGGAGAAATAACCACGTGAGAGCCAGGTAGCTGCTTTTATTGAGAGCTTGCACATCCAGGTGGGGGTGACGTCAGAGAGCCGAGAGGCACAGGCACCAAGGCCAAGTGAGACATGCTATTTGTGCCCGTAATCCGAATCTTAAAGAGAGTAGGCACAAGTCATGTGGCAAAGGATTACGCTTTTTGAGTACTTAGCCTTACAGTGATCAGAATAGGGTAAAAAACTCAAATTAAAGTAGCTCTTAACTATTATGATTGATAATCTGAATTAGGATCACGCTTTTTTAGAGAAGGCAAATATTTTCCTAAATCTACTTTCATATTGAGAAGCTCTTCCTTTTCACCAAATACATTTAACCTTCAAAAGCATGCTTTAGAAAGGCAGAGGAGAAATCATAGGTGTGACCAGTGGCCAGTAGTCTAATTATAGCCATTCAATGAGGCCAAGGGGTCTGATTTATTTTGGGAAATGAAATAAATTGATTTATCTTGGGAAACATGATGAAACAGTGGGATACACCTAGATTTACAATGCAATCGATATTTGTTTCTATTGGTTTATCTTTAGCAGAGGCATCTCAAACCATCTACAGAGCTTCCGGTGCATCATAGGCAAACACATGAGACTTGGAGTCAGGAGGCCCAGCTTTTGGGCTCATCAACCCTGCCATCCTAGGAACTCTATGTGATCTGGTTAATGTATCTGTGACGTGAGTATAGTAACACCAGCGTTGCCAGGTTGCAGCCAGGGTCAATATAGACCTTCTCTCTGAGGCCTGGGACATCAGAAATAAGGTGCTCAACTACTACATATAAAACATTGCCAACAAGGACCTACTGTATAGCACAGGGAGCTGTACTCAATATTTTGTAAAAAAAAAAAAAAAAAAAAAAAAACTACAAGAGAAAAGAATCTGACAAAAAAGGTACATATGTATGTACAACTGAATCACTTTGCTCTACACGTGAAACCAGCACAACATCGTAAATCAGCTATACTTCAATAAAAAATTGAAGAAAAAGAAATAGGGCATTCAATAATTTACCTGCAACCGAACTAAACAAAGTTTCAATTGGATTAGAAGTTTCCTTCCTAGCTTCCATTTTCCTCATTCAGAAAGTAAGCGAATTGGCCAACTTATGTATCTTTCATTTCTGTTATTCTTTTGTTATGATTATAGTTAAGAAATTCAGGTAAAAACACTGATGTAGCCAATGCTAAAATACAGTTCATAATAAAAAAATCTTGATCGAGTAATAATTGTTGTTCAGTCCCACAGTCGTGTTTGACTCGTTTCAACCCCATGGATGCAGCACACCAGGCCTCTCTGTCCTCCACTATTTCCTGGAGTTTGCTCAAATTCATGTCCATTGAGTCAATGATGTCATCTAACCATCTTATCCTCTGTCCTTCCCTTCTCCTCCTGCCTTCAATCTTTCCCAACATCAGGGTCTTTTCCAATGAGTTGGCCCTTTGCATCAGGTGACCAAAGTACTGGAGCTTCAACTTCAGCATCAGTCCTTTCAATGAATATTCAGGGTTGATTTCCTTAAGGATTGACTGGTTTGATCTCCTTACAGTCCAAGGGACTCTCAAGAGTTTTCTCCAGCACTACAGTTCGAAAGCATCAATTCTTTGGTGCTCAGCCTTCTTTGTGGTCCAACTCTCACACCCATACATTTCTACAGGAAAAATCATAGCTTTGACTAATATGGACCTTTGTAAGCAAAGTGATGTCTCTGCTTTTTAATATGCTGTCTAGGTCTATCATTGCTTTCCTTCTAAGGAGCAATCATCTTTTAATTTCATGGCTGCAGTCACCATCCACAGAGATTTTGGAGCCCAAGAAAATAAAGCCTGTCACTGTTTCCTTTTTTTCCCTATCTATTTGCCATGAAGTGATGGGACCAGATGCCATGATCTTCATTTTTTGAATGTGAAGTTTTAAAAAATCAAGTGACATTAAAAATGAGAACAAGAACTCATGTATAGGCGATCCAAAAGTAAGATTTCTTTCAACCCAGGAGACCAATCTGGAATATATAGCTCTGAGTAATTCTCACACTGCTTCATGAGGACGCAGGTAGAAGGTATTCATCAGAGAGTTGTTGGCAGTATCTGGGAGATGGAAGCCATGTAGAGATTCACCACTGGAGGGGATGCCTCAATGAAATGATTAGATACCAACTCCAGAGTACTGGTTAGCAGTAGTCAGAAATAGTCAACTAATTATACATGTTCAGTCACTTCTGCTGCTGCTGCTGCTGCTGCCAAGTCGCTTCAGTCGTGTCCGACTCTGTGCGACCCCATGGACGGCAGCCCACCAGGCTCCCCCATCCCTGGGATTCTCCAGGCAAGAACACTGGAGTGGGTTTGCCATTTCCTTCTCCAATGCGGGAAAGTGGAAAGTGAAAGTGAAGTCGCTCAGTCATGTCCGACTCTTCACGGCCCCATGGACTGCAGCCCACCAGGCTCCTCTGTCCATGGGATTTTCCAGGCAAGAGTACTGGAGTGGGGTGCCATTGCCTTCTCCATCAGTCACTTCAGTCGTGTCCAAATCTTTGCGACCCCAGGGACTGTAGCCCACCAGGCTCCTCTGTCCATGAGATTTTCCAGGCAAGGATACTGGAGTGGGCTGCCATTTCCTGCTCTGGGGATCTTCCTAACCCAGGGATTGAACCCATGTCTCTTGCATCTCCTACACTGCAGGCCGATTCTTTTCCTGCTGAGCCACCAGGGGGGCCACTAGTTATACACATAGTAACAAGAATGGATCTTAACAATACAGTGCTGAGTTAAATAGCTCAGATGGTAAAGAAGCTACCTTCAGTACAGGAAACCAGGGTTCAACCCCTGGGTTGGGAAGATCCCCTGGAGAAGGAAATGGCAATCCACTCCAGTATTCTTGCTTAGAGAATTCCATGGACAGAGGAGCCTGGTGGGCTACAGTCCATGGGGTTGCAAAGAGTTGGACACAACTGAGGGACTAACACACACAAACAACTAAAGAAAAGGATGAACCGTACAGTGCAATACCACTGCTGTGACTTCAAGACGCCAATTCTCCTAAAATAAAATCACATACTTACAAAGTAAATTCAAGAAGAACTATCAAATGCATTAGCATAGCTGTTTAGGAGGGTGGGCGAAGTGAGTTGGGAATGGAAATTTTTCAAAAGGATAAGTGAATCAATATAAGGAAAAAATGTAGTGAGAACAACAAAAGCAAAGCTAAGGGTTTTGCCCGAGGTCAGTGACCCACGCTCAGGACGTTACATCTGTGTTCTGGTGGAACTCAGAACACGCAGAGAAAATAGGAAGCATGTCCTAATTAGGGCCACAATCAGAATGTAGTGACAATCGGTTTAGATTTTGTGTAGAGAGTGTCCAGATAGAAAACAAGAAGACTTGGATCGCTGTTATGGTGCTGGGCCTCTTCAGGTCTGCTCTGCTCACATCTCCACCTGCTCTGAGCCCTGAGGCTGGCATCTATAAACAGCATTCACCTGGCTCTCTTGCCCGCTGGCTCCTTAATTGTTTAGGCCAATAGAAGAAGCTGACAGGAGAGAGCAGGTTGGAAGAGAGAGAGAGACTGGGGTTTTGGTTTCCCTCGATTCCCACCCACCAGGCTTCTGAGTGCTTGTACATCTTGCCTGAAAGCCACAGCTCTAACGGGTCAGATCTCTCCTATAGTTTCAGCTCTTGCCGGTTCTGGTGACTAGTCCCATCCCTTGTTCCATTTAGACCTAGGAGTGTGTACAGCCTCCTACGGTGGATGGTCCAGGTTCTTCAGCCTCCTTACCTCTGTCCATGCATTTGCAAATAGTTCCTCCCTTAAACTCTCAGCCAGGGGTCCCCTGGTGGCTCAGTGGTAAAGAATCTGTCTGCCAATACAGGAGACACAGGTTTGATCCTGATCCAGGAAGATCCCACATGCCGTGGGGCAACAAAGCCCAGAAAGCCCATGTGCCACAACTATATGGTCTGTGCTCTAGAGTCTGGGAGGAACAGCTGCTGAAGCCTGCGTGTCCTAGAACCTGTGCTCTGCAAGAAGAGAAGCCCGCGCAGGGCAAATAGAGAGTAGCCAGCCCCTGCTCACCGCAACTAGAGAAAGCCCAGGCTCAGCAACAAAGACCTAGCACAGCAAAAAATAAATACATAAAATTATAAAAAAATAAAATAAACTCAGTTAAGATCCTGTCTTATACACTGATTGTATCAGGGCTGGTTAAATAGGACTCAGGGTGTGGATTACTCAGCCTCCTTGCTGGGGAAAATGAGACGCTGGTAATTTGTGCCATGTGTTGGTGTCAATTACCTAAATTATTACTGGTGGTAGCATGGGAGAGTGCTGGTGGAGGCCGAGACCATGGGAGATCAAAGGTTTGAGATACTTAGTCACTATGGCAACAACCGAGCTTTCAGAGGAGTCATATGGGCAGCTTGCATCTGGGGGCGCTGGAGAATATATACAGAGAAAAGGACAAATGACAAATTGCAAGACTTGAATGTCCTTGAGAGGGCACAGGGGTAAAATCAGAAAGCCCCTGTGGTCATTCTGAATGAGTGTTTAATGCCCAGTAATAGCAGCTGAGGGTGAAGCTCAGGGCCTGATTGTAAGGGCTGTGGAGTTGCAGAGCCAAAGGCTGGTGTCTTTCTTCTGGAAAAGCAAAAGGCTGGGGCTTAGAGAGAGACCCCGAAGCATGGGATGGGAATTTTGAATGGACACAGCAGCATCTGACAACACCCTTTGAAGACTCCCTGCTGTCCCTGTGTGAGGGGAAGGCTTCCCATGCATAAATCCATTTCATTAACTTCACCCAGGCAAAAGATGAATTCTTAGGACTTCTTACTATCTCTTTGCCTCTAGGCTCCTCAGGACAGTCAGAATTTCTGTTCAGGCAGAAGTAGAAGACTTGCTCCAAAAGGGGCTAGCCTGTTGTTGTAGTTTAGCCTTGGTCAACAATCCACCCGGAAACTCAGTGACTTGAACTAACCACTATACATTACCTCTCACATCCAGTTTGGTTAGGGCTCAACCTGGCAGTTCTTTGGCTGGGAGCTTACCTGATGTGGAACATTCCTGATGGTTTGGGATCTCCTTGCACATGAACTCTTCCTCCAGCAGTAGTGGGTCTTCTTTCATGGTAAGTGGCTTTGAGGTGGCTCAGATGGTAAAGAATCTTCCTGTAATGCAGGAAACCCAGATTCAATCCCTGGGTTGGGAAGATCCCCTGAAGAAGGGAATGGCTACCCACTCCAGTATTCTTGCCTGGAGAATTCCATAGATAGAGGGACCTGGTGGGCTACAGTTCATGGGGTCGAAAACAGTCTGACACGACTGAGTGACTTTCACTTTGGGCTTCCCAGGTGGTGCTAGTGGTAAAGAGCCTCCTGCAATGCAGGAGATGTAAGAGATTTTGGTTCAATCCCTGGGTTGGGAAGATCCTCTGGAGGAGGGCATGGAAATCCACTCCAGTATTCTTGCCTGAAAAATCCCATGGACGGAGGATCCTGGTGGGTTACAGTGCATGAGGTCACAAAAGAGTCTGAAACAACTTAGCATGCAAGTGGCTTTGAAGAACATGTGGTCCTAGGGGAGGGCAGAATTTGCATATTTCCTGAGGTCTAGACTCCGACATTATATAATCTTACTTCTACCACATCCAGATGTCCAAAACAGATCACAGGGTCAGCCCAATATTCAAGGGATGGAATGACCATTTTCTTTATTTATGAATAAATATGAATAAAGGGCTGAAGTGTGTGTGTGTGTGCATACTCATTCACTCAGTCACGTCCAACTCTTTGTGATCCCCTGAACTGTAGCCCACCAGGCTTCTCTGTTCATGGAATTTTGTCCCTCCCAAATTTATATGTTGAAGTCCTAATCCCTAGAATTCCTGATTATGTCTGTATTTGAAGATAGGGTTATTAAATCAGTAATCAAGATTAAATGATGTCACTAAGTTGCACCCTAATCTAAGATGATTGGTATTCTTACAAGAAAAAGCTGTTAGGACACAGACATGTACAGAGGGAGGACCATGTGAAGACTTAGGGAGACTACAAGTCAAAGAGAAACCTTATAGAAAATCGACCTTGTCAATATCCTTGTATTGGGCTTCCAACCTTAAGAACTCCAAGGAAATAAATTTTTGTTGTTTAAGCCACAGTCTATTGAACTTTATGTGGCAGTCCTATAGCACACTAATAAAAATAACAAAGTATTTGCAGCCATCTTTACCAGATCTATAAACTCCTAGATTTTCAGTGTCTTGCTGACAGTTATCAACAGAGGTCTAGAGATTATGTGAGTTGATTCTAAGAGTAAATATCAAGTAACAGATCACAATATATGATGAAATCAGAACAAATTTGTCAATGGAGGATATTCATCTAAGATTTGGGATTAATGTATTGACATAAATACAGCTGGGATTGGCATGAACAGTCTACTAGGTTTGGTAATTGAAGACTTTATTCAATAGAGTCAAAGAGATTTGAATGCTAGAACTTTCCTGACAAAAAGGAGGGTATTCTTGAAAAGTTCTGTGATGACTGTGCTTTGCAAACCCATGATGACGGTGGGAGATGCTACAAGAAAATTGGTCTCACAAATTTCAGGGGGAATAATAGGATCCAGGAGTTGTAGAGGCCTGTGGTGCAACTTAATTGTCAGAGATAAGTGAGTGCAATTCTAAAATTAAGCCCCAGGGAGAGAGTGGCAATCAGAGTGTTTTGACCCACAGGAAACTGTGGTGATGGCTAATTGATCAATGGATACCTAATAATGAAATAGACATGCAATCTTGACTTATAGGTGGAAAACTTTTACCTTTAGTGCATACCAATCTGACTCAAGTTACCATAGTGAGGATTCATGGTCTTGCTTCCAGCTCCCAGATCCAGGATAGCTCAACTATCCATGGCCAGTCCACTGAAGGGGAGATCAGGTCTCCTTGAGAAAAGACTCTTGGGACGCTTACCTGATGAATATTTCCCCAGTTTCTTCAGAGGGACCTGTTGCCATTTTTTAGGGTGAAAGTGAACAAGGAATGGGAAGTATCTGGATGTCCCAGAACTTATTGGCTCTAAGCCGATGTCTGTTCCTCAGAGTCACGTGCTTACTCGCTAAGTCATGTCTGACTCTTTGCGACACCATGGACTGCCGCCCGCCAGGCTCCTCTGTCCGTGGGATTTCCCAGGCAAGAATACTGGAGTGGGTTGCCATTTCCTTCTCCAGGGGGCTTTCCCAACCCAGGGCTCGAATCCCTGGCTCCTGCATTGCAGACGGGTTCTTCACCATTGAGCCAGCAGGGAAGCCTCAGAGACATGACATATAATAATGTGGCCCTATCATGCAAACTAGAGGTTTTGGGAAGTCAGATGATGAATTAAAAGCCTTGGCATGAGTCTAATTCATAGGGACTAAGGATCTGTGGACCCACACTGTGGTTATATTCCCAGACCACAAATGTATGTTGATGTGCAAGTAGATTTCTATGAATGACTCCCAATGATTCTCGCCCCTCGTGTAATATCCTCTTCTTTGAGCACGTGTGGAATTGGTGAATGTGATGAGCTGTCACTCATGATTATGTTATGTTATGTATCAAGAGACACATCATCTGAATGGGCCTAATCTAATAACATGAATGCTTTGAAAGCGGAATTCTGTTACAGCAAAATGAAGAAGTGGCAGAAAAGGAAGTCAGAGATTTGAGGCACAGAGGGCAGTCTTCAGCGGCAGCTAGCCAGACAGTGAACACCTCAGCCCTCCAGTTGCAAAGAACAGAATTCTGCAAACAATTTGAATGAATTTGGAAATGGATTCTTCTCCAGAGCTTTCAGATAAGAGTCCAACCCAGCCAAACCTTGATTTTGAATTTATGAGACCTCAAGCAGAGAACCTGGTTGAGTCCATCCAGAATTCTCACCTGCAGAACTGCAAGATGATAAATAGGTATTTTTTTAAGCAGCTAAATTTATGGTAATTTGTTACTCAGTGACAGAGAATTAGAAATACATGGGGAATAGACATACTTAGTAACTGGCAGAATCCTTCCAATTTACTGACCCATTAAGTGAAGGACACTTTGATACTTGATAAGAAGGAATTGCCCACCTTTTTTTCCAAATAAAGAAATAACACTATATCTCTGGGGGCAACTGTGGACATAAACACCACCATAAAAGACCTGAGCAATTCAGAGGTGATGATTCCCTATTTAATTCGAGTCTTTGTCTAGTGCAAAATCCAAGTAGCTTGAGAATAACCAGATAATCACAAGTACAATCAGATAGTGATGCCAACATCAACAGTAGTTCAAACTGAGAGATGTTAGCTAGAAGAAATCAAGTCTCTGTCATCTAATATACAGTTCTTCATTTTTTTTTTATTGAAGTATAATTGCTTTACAATATTGTGCTACTTTCTGCTGAAGTGAATCAGCTATATGTATATATATATCCCCTCCTTCTTGGGCCTCCCTTCCATCGGAACTTTTGGTATACACAGAGAGCTTAGCTTGGTGCTCTGTGGTGACTTAGTACACAGCTATTGATGAGGCAAATGTTTTATTATTTTTTCTCCAATATCCACTGACAGAAGTAATCAGAAGCAGTTTGCCTTCAGGTGGCCAGGACATGAGTCCATGCTATTAAGACAGGGTCAGCATTGCCAGTTCTCCTGCTTATTGTTTTAAGATTGTCATGAGGGAACTCGATTATTCTGCTGTCCTATAGAATACCATGCTAGTTCTACTACATAAAAGACATGGTGCTAATTGGACTAAAAATTTATATACTTTCTGAGACACATGGAATGCCAGAGGATGAGAGAAAAACTGAAAATTCAAGAGCCTGGCATATTGGTAAAGTTTCTAGGCATCTAGTAGTCTGGGAAAATTTCATTTAGGGATAAGATACAAATATCTGCCTACTGTCTTCAAGGGAATGTGTGTGTGTGTATACACGTGTGTGTGCGTGCACGCATGTGTATGTCTTTATGGATATTGTAGTGTAAACCCTGAAAGTTGGCTTTTGTTATTGTAATTCAAGTGCCTGACTTAAGTTTTGATTGCCCAGGCATCCACTTTAAAGAAGCATTCACTTCAGCGACGACTATCTCGAATCTCTACACAAAGGAGCTCCACGGCATGCTTGTGGAGCTGGACATGTTCTCAGCTTCCCACCTCCACAAGCACACCGTGGAGCTCCTTTGTGTAGAGAGTCTGGCTGATTTAGATAACTGGCCATTTAGGCTCCCCATTTTTCTTTCTTTCTCTCTCTTCCAATGCTTTACATTCACCAATAATGAGCTTGGAAGACCTTAGATCCTCACCCTTGACCCCAATAAAAGCAGAACCCCAGGCCCTGAGTTTGCATTCTCTCTCTCCCTATGACCTAGCTGACCACCCTCTGCTGTGCTGTGTATGCTCTAGGGTCTATAAGTAACAAATTCTCCTTCAGAGTTTCCTAATAGTCATTGTTAAAGGGTGTCTTGTAATAATAATAAGAACCGCAAGCATCTGTCCACTCATAACACTGTTCTGGAAAGAGATGTCCCTGGGAAGCTCACTGGGGCCCAGGTGAGTGCCCCCAGGCATTTCTAGTTGATAACACTACCGTTGTTGGGCTGAGACCAGCGTAAAACTGATAGATGGATAGCTGGCTAGCTAGCTAGATATAGGTGTTCTCAATATCAGCTAACCTTCCCTGCTTGCAATGCTTCTGCCAGCACCACCCGTCATGGACTTAAAAATGTTTTATCTATTGCCATGTTATCCCATACTTTATGCCTCTTACATAGGAACTTATTTTATGGTGAAAGAAGAAAGCACACTGTTAGACTTAAATCCACTGAGTCCCGTCACTGAGGAGAAGCTGACTTGATAGACAGATGGAAAGCCTTGTTTGAAGTGCTCACAGTGCCAGCTGGGAGAAGACACTTAATGAGGTCAGAACTTCCATGTGTGCATGCGAAGTCGCTTCAGTTGTGTCTGACTGTTTGGGACCCCATGAACTGTAAACAGCCAGGCTCTCCTGTGGGAGTGGGTTGTGATTTCCTTCTCTAGGGGATCTTCCTGACCCAGGGATTGAACTTAAGTTTCCTGCATCAGCAGGCAGCTTCTTTACCACTGTGCCACCCGGGAAGCCCATTTATCTATTGTTGTATAACAAATTATTCTGAACTTCAGTGGCTTAAAACAGTAGGCATTTATTAGTCGAGCTTTATGCTTAAGGATCTCTCAGAATGCTACAATCAAGGCAGCATTTCATGTGAAGACTCGATGGGGGAGTCCAAGTTTACCCACAAGGTTGTCAGCAGAATTCAGTTCTGCTCTAGCTATTGAACTATCTCAGCTATTTACTGGAGGTTGCCTCAGTTCCTCTTCATAGGGTCCCTGATAACATGTCAGTTTGCTTCTTCATCAGAGCAGATATGCCAGAAGAGCAAGAGAAAGATGGGGGGTGGATACAGAGAGTAAGAGAGAAAAAGAGAAAAGGAGATGAAATCCTGAATTGCCTAATCTCAAGAGTAACATGGCATCATTTTTGCCATATTCTAAACATTAGAATCACTTAGAGTCACTAAGTCTCACCCATACCTGCACATTCAGGGGAGAGGTTTACACAAAGGTGTAAATACCAGGAGGTAGAGACCACAGGAGGTCAATTTAGAAGGCTGCATTGGGACTGCCCTGGTGGCCCAGTGGCTAAGACTCCATGCTGCCAATGAAGAAGTCCCAAGTTTGATCCCTGGTCAGGGAACTAGATTCTCACATGCTGCAACTAAGAGTTTGCATACCACAGCTAAGATCTGGCACAACAAAAAAAATATTTTAAAAAGAAGGCTGCATGCCTCAAGGTACTTATTTTATGATAAAAATAATTGAACCAATAGGCTTTATTCCTTTGTGCCCTATCACACAAAAGGACTAAATTGAAGGTCAAATGGGACTCAAGGGAATTCTCTAGGTCCCTCTTCACACTTCCTTTCCCATTAGCCCTGGTCAATGGAAAACTGTTATAGTCTAGTAAAGAACGATGATGAATGACTAAGACCCTGAAGAGATGAGGGTTGGTCAGATGAGGATTGGTAAAGAAAATGCAGGAGATGTTCTGTAGGTAGTAATTATAGCATGGTAGAACGAAGCTGTGGTTATCAATTCAAGCCTGTGACTAGTTAAAAAAGTGTGAACCGTAGCAGCTAAGTTTTAGGTGAATTCATAGTTCTTTTGCCTTCTTCCTCACCCCTGCACTACCTTATATAAAGAGCTCTCTTTGTGTTAATATTTTAGGTGTAAGGTGGGATATGACTGAGTTGGCATTATTAGGTGATGATAGAATAGCTGATGGAATTTTGTGTGTTCTACCTGTGAAGGACATGAATTTTCTACCCTAAGCTAAGAGTAAATGCAAAGGGGTAAAAGAAGGTGATTATGCTGAATATTTATGAATATCTTCATAAATGAATATCTTCAAAATGAATATCTTCATTTTCTCTCCCAGACCCACTCCCTGCACTTCTCTACCACTGTGCTGTGTGCCCTGAGAGACTGACCTCTAAGGATTGTTGGATTCCGGTAGGATTCAGTCAAAGAGAGTCATTGGCATAAGATTAGAGGTGGCAGGGGAGAAACCTTGAGTATTTATCTCCCTGTGTCCCTTCTGCATCACAGTTTGACAATGGATATTTTCTTCTAGTCAAAGTCACAGTTCCAGTTAGAAGACCATGTTCTGCTAGATCCAAAGCTCTCTTTAGTCTTGGTAACAGCCTCTTCCTTTGCCCCTTCTCGTATAGGAGAGGTAAAAGATTTTCACTACCGCTGGCCTCAGGATGCTTCATTATCCCTTGTA
The DNA here is from genome assembly GCF_910594005.1 of Cervus elaphus. Classification (NCBI taxonomy): domain Eukaryota; kingdom Metazoa; phylum Chordata; class Mammalia; order Artiodactyla; family Cervidae; genus Cervus; species Cervus elaphus. The sequence goes on from NC_057836.1 coordinate 46,394,117, forward strand.
TGTTTCTCTTAACCCTGCCCTCACTTTTATAAATAGTTCTCTCTTAAACTTCATTCCTTTTGTGCGAACCATCTATTTCATGTTGGGATCATGATCAATTCAGTTACAGTGATGCATTAGAAATTTTTATCGAACAATATTGGTTTCCTTTTCCATTCAGAAGATACATGCAATTGAAGCGTATGCTCATGAATTATTTAGTACAGTTTATGCGAAGAGTTGACTCATTGGAAAAGACCCTGATGCTGGGACGGATTGGGGGCAGGAGGATGAGGGGACAACAGAGGATGAGATGGCTGGATGGCATCACCGACTCGATGGGCATGAGTTTGAGTAAACTCTGGGAGGTGGTGATGGACAGGGAGGCCTGGCGTGCTGCGATTCATGGAGTTGCAAAAAGTCAGACACAACTGAGCAACTGAACTGAACTGAACTGAATGATAAAATTTGTTTTGTGTTTCACAAAGGATGTTCCATAAACACTTACTGAATGAAATGTATGAGGTGTGACCTGAAATCTAACTAGACCATAGGGACAAAGGCGAAGGAACTTTCAAATATATTAATAATGAGTCACTGCCAGAGTCTGGAAGGATAGATGTGACTGGCCAGAGTTCATGATGTACACAGTTCTGAATTTTCCTTAAAGGGGGAACTGGCCAAATTTGACCCTTTACAGAACTTATTTTGAAGGAGAGAGAGGAGAGAGAGAGAGAGAGCCCTGAGGATGAGAATCTTCTCTGGTGAGGGACTTTCAGAAAGGGTACACGAAAAGACTGGGAGTGCTAAACACACGAAAAGACTGGGAGTGCTAAACACAACTTTCTGCAAGTAACAGCTGCTAAAGGCTGACCCTCAACTTCAACTCCAGTCTCCCCCAAGCAGCGGAGTGAGAGGGGTGGCTGTCTGCTTGTTCCCTTAAGATCCACCAAAGCCTGGCCCCCTTGTGAGTGGAAATACAGTGGGTGATTTTACTCCCCTTCCTCCACTCTTGTTCGCCAAATGCAGGCTGATGCTACTTGGTGTCCGCAACATCTCAGAGGTGACTGATTAGGTGTGCTAAATGCTTCTATTTTATATTTAATTTTTTTAATGTTCATATAATTTTTAGAGGTTGCTTTCCACTTGCCTCTATTTTTAAGGCCTGACTTTCAGTTGACTTAAAAGCAACATATTTGGATAAAATGCTATCCTTGGCTTTGAGAAGTTGGCATGAGTTGGCCCACTGAGGCACTTTTTCATCTAACTTTCCTCAAATGGAGAGAGTCATGGACCATGGTGAATACCAGATTTCTTGAGCCTTATCCCAAACCACTTAAAGACTTTCACTCTGACCCTGGGAAAGTACCTGCCAAAATCCTGGTCTCAGAGTTACCATCTGTTTGTGTGTTTCTCTCTTTTAATCTTTTCCAGAAAGATAGTCCCTGGAGTTCTTTGTTCATTTTCAGCTATCTCTGGCCTTTCTCTGAGTTGCTTAAGATATAGTGGTGTCTTTCTGATTGATATCTATGGAGGAACCATTTAAACTGACTTTGTTAGAGAACTTGTAGAAGATGAAAAGAGTTTGTATTACAGTGTTATATTAAAAGATGCCTTTTCAAAGCCATATACACAATATGTCACAACCATTTAAAATATAAAATGAACACTTGAAAAACAGCATACATGACTTTGGGATGTGGAAAAAGGAGTTAATTTTACATAATTACATGTATAATTGTGTATGTTTAAAATAATTTTTGATGACTAAATATTGCATGTTCAGTGAAAATATTAACTTTATTTAAAATAAGTTTAGGTTCACGATTTGAAATTGTGGGGTTTGCACACCGCTCACGGCACCTGACTGAAGGGATCATCTGGGGCTGAAATCTAGACCAAGCTTGACTATGGCATGAAGGTCACCTTCCCACAATTCTACCTCTTTCTAATCTATCTTTCAGAGGAGGCAAATTTTCTAATTCTCATGGAAACTTTATAAAGAATAATGTATTCTCAGAATATAGAGCTGATGAATAAGCTGATCGGGGCTTCCTGGGGGCTCAGTGGTAAAGAATCCATCTGCCAATACAGGAGACACAAGAAACTAGGGTTTGATTCCTGGGTCAGGAAGATCCTCTGGAGAAGGGCGTGGCAACCCACTCCAGTATACTTGCCTGGAGAATGCTATGGACAGAGGATTACAGCCTACAGTCCGTGAGGTAGCAAAGGGTTGTGTATGACTGAGTGACTGAGCATGAATAAGCTGGGTAGCTTCATAATGGGAGGTTGGGGTCTTAGGTAATTTCCCTAAATGGGACAATTGTGTTTTAGGTGTTCCCCATCCTCTGACATCATTTAGAAGCCCAGAACGACTGGTGTATAATTGCGCTTTGTTGGGTCCAAATAGAGCTGAACGATTCCAATCCAATCCCTTGTGCTAGCAAGACGTGCCAACTTTCAGTGGCAACTTTGCAGCCTGAAGTTTGATTTCAGCAAAACGTTGGTGGTTTGGATCATTCAGCCCAAGACTCTCTGAGTAAGTGTTGCTCTCAGAAGAAAGTTGGACTGATGCTCTCTGGTAGAAGTTAATCAGAAATTTCTTAGCCCAGGTTTCTCAAATAGACTTCTGCAGGATATTAATGTGGTTTATATCCATACAGACACACATTGCATGCATGCATGCTCAGCTGTGTTTGATTCTTTGTGATCCTGTGGACTGTAGCCCACCAGGATCCTCTGTTCATGGAATTTTCCAGGCAAGAATACTGGATTGGGTTGCCATTTTCTCCTCCAGGGGATCTTCCCAACCGAGGAACTGAACATGCATCTTCTGTGTCTCCTACATTGCAGGCATATTCTTTACCACTTGAGCCTCTCGGGAAACCCATACAGACACACTGGGGAAGCCTATACAGACTCACATGCACACATAAATGATGCAACAATAGTTTTAATTAAGGAATATTAAATGAGGTATTTCCTATTTTCTTGAAGGACTCAAAGGTCAAGAGCAATAACATAGTCCTTAGTACTGGCACATGGTAAAGAGTTACGTTTCCAAAGATGTGAATGCATCTTGGCTTGCACTGACTCAACACCCACTCCAGCCTCGGTATTAGGGGAGGTGGGTGGGATAGACAACTTTGGAAAGATTAAAAATTGAAGGTTTTTTGGAGAAAGGGCTGTCAGGGAGCTGTGAGTCCCCAATCCTCTCTCCACCATAGAGCAGGGGGTGCTTCCCCCACAACTCCAGCCAAGCAAGGAGAACTTCAAGAAGACATATCAAGAACTTGACATGTGTTCCCTGGAGTTGAGGAGTGCAGGGCCTGGTATCCGACTCACATTTGAAAAGTCTGAACATGAGAACTGGGGCTGACACTTCCCCAGCTGGCTTGAGAGCAAATCAAACTGCTCTGGGAAGGGCCTTGACTGCTAGAATGTGGGGCACAAAATGCATTTGTATTTATGTAAAGTCAAATTTGGACCCTTAGGAAGGGCATGGGGTTTGGGGGTCCTGAGAGGGACTCTCCTTGGAAAGACCACCTGGAAGGGGGTGAAAGTGAAAGTGTTAGTCACTCAGTCGTGTCTGACTCTTTGCAACCCGATGGACTGTAGCCTGATAGGTTCCTCTGTCCATGGAATTCTCCAGGCAAGAATATGGCTGGTGAGGTGAATAAAATAGAGGAGTGGTTCACTGGAAACCAGGGAACTGTAGGAAAAGTCATCAAGGGGGCGGTGGCTAAGAAGATGCAGTGAGAAAGGAAGTTTATAGAGACCCAACGAAGATGTTGTAAGAACAGAAGGGTCACCTTTGCACATGCATGTTATTTGTAAGTTTCCAACAGTGAATTCAAACAGTGTTTGTTAGACCAGATCTTCCCACCCTCTCCAAACTTTGGGGGTCTCAAAGAGCAGTTGGGAAGTAGAGGAGAATGTAGTAGGAGGTGAAAAAGTAGAGAAAAAGGGACTTTAACTCTCCTCTTCATCTCAGCTTCTCAGCCTAAGGTTGACCTGAACTGGGAGCAGAAAAAGGTTTCAAATTGTCTGAAGTTTGGAGTTTTGATATTTTGCTGGACTCTATTTTTTGATAGCTATTTGTTTAATAAAATTGCCATGAAACTATGAGATCTTCCTGAGGTTTCTTCATAGCTAAGGAAAAATAAATCAAGAGAGAGAGAAAAATGTGTGAGAAACACTGAGTTTCTGCTCACACCTTACTGAGTTTGGCTCATTCAGTTGACTGGCTATGGATGTTTAAGTATAATGTCTTGGTGACTGGCCTTACCTATTGATAATAGCAACCTGGTCTTATGCTTTTTTTACAGCGTTGTTACACAATGAGCACTCAGCAGCCTACTTGTTAGAGATGATTTCACATCACAGTGTCCACTTCTAGTCATTTAAGTTTTTTTCTCTGATGTTGAAATTCTTATCTGGAAAGTCAAGTCTTTCTGGTCCCACCATTTCAATTTTCTTGTTGCAATTTGCTGCCTCTTCTGTCATTGGTTCCACAATGAAGAGCTAGTCTCTGATGATTCCACTGGACTGACTCTGATGACTTCTCCCCGACCCCAGTGAGAAGGCATTGCTTTCCTCAGGGCCACAGTGTCATCCTGGTTGCTTGCATTGCTTCCCTGGAACAAGAAATGAGACCTGCCCCCCTTGAGGGCTTTACAACTGCTGTCTGTTTCAGAAACCAGCCACTTCTTCTACCTCTGGTGCTGATGCCCCCACCTGTTGAGAAAGGTGCCCCACCTGCCTGAAAAAGCAGAATGCTCAATGGTGTCCCTCATCCTTAGCTACCTCTACATACCTGGGGCACATTGAGAAGTCAACCACTTGGACCACTTCCCCCCTCTCCACATGTCTCCACTGCTTCCAGCCCCAGAGAGAGGGAAGTCCTCTTTCCTTTATTCCATTGGCATTCCATCAGTGCATAAAAGGTGACAGTGTTCAAAGTGTCAAATGTCTTAATAATTGGCAAATACAGTGTTATCAGATGAGTGGGGGCTGGTAGGCAGGGAGTAGCTAACGGCTGGTCAGGTTATCTACGAATTATGAGCCCGTGAGTCCCTGATGGGATCCCAGTGGCAGAGAGAACGAACAATCAGAGTTTGCTTTGCAGTTAAGAGCGTGGGAGTTTTAGGAGGAGCTACAAAAAATTGTCATTTATCTTGCTGCCCAGGAGGTGTGGATGGAACTCCGATGACCTGTGAGGAATGAGTTATGTTTGTTTTTCTACCTGAAGTCTCTTGTCACTTATGGGTTCTATAAATGTAAACTGGCACCCTGCTGGGGAGAAGGTTACAGGGCTTTGGGGATTTCTTTCTGTGCTGCTTCTTATTAGTAAGGATGAAACAGTCCCTGTCTGGGTGGGAGATGTAATCCAATAAGGTCAAAGAAAAGAAAAGGTTCAAAGGAGGCAGAAGAGAAATGAAAACCATTGTCCACAAGGCTGGCCAGAGGAAGAATGCATTGTGGAAGAGCAAGGGAAGGGAAAGACTTTGAAACTGGAGTGCTGGCAGGTCTGGGGCTCTGCCTGCCGAAGGTAACGCTGTATGTTCTGAAAGAACTGGCAGCTCATGCTTGAGAGCAGTGGAGAAACAGGATCAATGAGTCTAGGAAAAAAGACACCAGGGGTGGCCTGGAAGTCTGCCAAGCTGTGTGGGGGTGTGTGCACGCAGATTGGATGTGCCTGATCTGGAGGGGAGCTGGCTCCTTGCAGTGGCTGAATGACTGCCAAGATGTGTCAGACTTAGCAATCCCTACCCACTTCTTTCAGGATGTGTGGGTGAAATTGATCCAACCTTATGTAGCTTGGAACTTGTCTCAGTATTAATAGTTTGATGTCTGGGGAAGAAGGCTGAAGTCTCCCCACAACACAAGATATTGACATTTTTTTCCCCATGAAATGATGATCATTTAGAAAGGAAAGGAAGATATGTGGAATGAAACTTGTAAAAAATGTCCAAGAAATGGGCCTTGGCCTTCTAGACTGTTTTGAAATACTAGGATAGAGTTTGCTAGTACTAGAGGCAACTGGAAAGAAAGGGTTTTGTTAAAAGCATTGTTTATAAAACCATGAATGAGTTAATTATATACACAACTTACATAGACTTCTGTTGATTATAACACAGTTGAAAATTACAGTTGCATAGTAAAAAATAATGATGGTTGAGGTTCCACCATTGTCTTTTTAAAAAAAACAAACTGTTGTGATCTTTGGTCTTCTAGTTTGCTCAGGTGTATGCAGCATGCAAAACTGTAAGGTCATGGTCAAGGGTGATAAGAGAGACTGTGAACTGAAAGACAAAGAGGCATTGGTGCTTGGTTTTAAAACATTTTTAAACCTATTTATTATTTTTAACTTGCAATAACAAGACCAACTTCAGGCTATGAAAAACACCTTTCATTCTGAAATTTTTGAAGGAAAAACAGCTTTGTTATTTTGAGTCTGAAATTCTCTACTCAAATTTTTTTCTTTCCTAGAAGAAACAATTGCTATTATAACATGATTTCCTGATAAAAATTGTGTTTTCTCAAGAAGACACCTTTTATGTTTTGTGGGAGAGTGAAGGGTGGACATAGGACTTGTGAAGTAACAAGTCTCTTCTTTTCTAGGCAGGGTCTTACCTTGGATGTCACTTTCCTGGGAAATCTTTCCCATCTCCATTCCAAGGTCAGACTTTATCACAGCAGGTTATTTATGTATTTACATGTTGCCCATCCATTCTGGACTAGAAAGGCTGTGTCTTTTTTAGTAAATGTATTTTTTAATTGAAGTATAGTAGCTTCCCTGATACTGGGAAAAACTGAGTGCAGTAGGAGAAGGGCCGACAGAGCGTGAGATGGTTGGGTGGCAACATCAACACGATGGACACGAGTCTGAGCAAACTCGGGGAGATGGTGACGGACAGGGAAGCCTGGCGTGCTGCAATCCAAGGAGCTACAAAGAGTTGGACATGACTTGGAGACTGAACAACAACATAGTTACTTTGCAAGGTTGTGTTAGTTTCTACTGCATAAAAAGTAAATCAGTATATATGTACATCCATCATCACCCTCTTGGGCCCCCACCCCCACCATCCCACCCCTCTAGGTCATCACAGAGCCCTGAGTCGAGCTCCCAGTGCTATACTGCAGGGCCCACTAGCTGTCTGTTTCACTCCTGGTAGTGTATATCTGTCAGTCCTAATCGCCCAGTTCGTCCCACCTTCCCCTTCTCTCCTTGTCTGGGCATATCCTCTGAGAAAACCATAATTCAAAGAGACACATGCACCCCAGTGTTCATTGCAGGACTGTTTATAATAACCAGGACAGAGGCTGCGTCCTGTTTACTGTTCACGTTACACCAAGCGGAGATTATTCCTGAATATTGACTGGAAGGACTGATGCTGAAGCTGAAACTCCAGTACTTTGGCCACTTGATGCGAAGAACTGACTCCTTGGAAAAGATCCTGATGCTGGGAAAGACTGAAGGCAGGAGGAGAAGGGGGCTATCGAGAATGAGATGATTGGATGGCATCACCGACTTGGATGGACATGAGTTTAAGCAAGCTCCGGGAGTTGGTGATGGACAGGGAAGCCTGGTGTGCTGCAGTCCATGGGGTCCCAAAGAGTTGGATATGACTGAGCAATGGAACTTGACTGAACTGAAGCACAATAATGATCTTATAAATGCTGATTGAATGAGTGAATTGACAGAAGAGAGTTTCGATGAGGTTTAAACGAAGAAGGGACAGGTGAGGTCTAGCGAGAATCTGGAGGAACTCATTTGGCCAAATCAAGACATGAGGAATAAATAGGAGCCAGTGAGTTGAAGAGTAGCAGGGGTGGGGAGGAAGGATACAGGAGAGTGAGAAGAGTCCATACCAAGGGAACAGTATGTAGAATCCAAAGAAAGCAAAGAGACAATGACAATGCACTTTGTTCTGCTGGAACAGTAATGCAATGTTCTTGAAAAACTTCATGTGATAAAAAAAATCAAGTTGTTTAACTATCATTTCAATGTGAAAAGAAGGTTAGGGGGTTAGAGATTTTCAGACTCAAAATAACAGATGATGCTTTTTCTATGTGGATTTCAAAATCTTCAAAGAATGAAGATCTCCTACCAGTGGGAATTTCAACCAGGCAGACATCTGCTGGATGTCTAACCCTGTGAAAATGCATCAACTGGTAAATTGTTGTAAAAGTCTAACAATCGTTTCGTTTTTCAGAGGCTGGAATAAGCAATAGAGAAGGGGGATGCAGTGAACTTGGCAGTGATGGACACAGAGCAGGGTGGTAATAAGGAAGTAGAGGTCCTTTGTTGGAGTCCTCCCCTCTGTTCCTCCCTCTTGTTCTCTTTGCCTTCAATACTTACTGTGTGCTCAGCGCCAGTGATACAAGATGAAGATTAATAACAGTCCATTCATTTCTGTCCTCAAGGAGCTCACAGCCCAAGGAGAAAATAGACAGCCATAGGTAACTGAAAAGTAACGAAAGGGATGCTATATCTGGGTTCAAAATGCAAAATTGTATACAAAGAATGGTGTGCACATGCTGGCACTGGCTATGGGGATGGCTCTATTTGAAAATTTCCTTGTTAGAATGTATAAGAGTTTCTACTTCAACTGACCAAGATATGCAAAGGGCTTGACAAGAATTCCAAGTGGAGGGGGAAGCTTGGGAAGAGGCATGGACATGAAAGCATGTCAGTGTATGGAGGAATGATGAACTGCCTGGTGTAGTTGAATTAAGAGGAATATAGAAAGAATGTCAAGGTAAGCCTGGAAATGTGAGCCTATAAAGGTGTCTGCCTCACACATGTTGTATGTGTTAGATAAATGTGAGTTGTAAAAGCAAATAAATAGAAGGATTTTAAATAAAGGAGTTAAATGATTAGATTTGCATTTTAGCACCTAGAACTGAGTGGTTAATGGCATAGAAGGGAACTCCGAACATAAGTAATGAAATGCAATCTACCTTACTTAGCTTTGAAGACAGGAGACTTTGAAAAGGGTCAGGAAAAAAAGATAGGGTTGGTCTTAGAGCTTTAGATGTGAGAAGAGAGAACTTGTTAGGAGATGCCACAAAAGAAACTAGATACATTTATTTATTCATTAATTCAGCTAAGTTTTATTAAGTAATGAATATATGTCAAGGGTTTCAGTAGGTTCTTGGGATAGAGCTGTGAAGGAAACAGCTCTGATCCTTGCTCTTGTGGGCTTACAATCTAGAATGTACAGTCACAACCCATTAGTTCTGGCTGTGGAATGAACTTAATGGGTTCTGTCAAGGAGGAGGAGGAGGAGGAGGAAATAAATAATGTACTATTTTTTTTGTGTGTTTAGTCACCAAGACATATCCGACTCTTTGTGACCCCAGGACTATAGCCCACCAGGCTCCTCTGGCCATGGGATTTCCCAGGCAAGAATAGGGGAGTGGGTTGCCATTTCCTTCTCCAGGGGATCTTCCTGACCCAGGAATCAAAACCAATCTCCTGGATGGGCAGGTGGATTCTTTACCATTAAGCCACCAGGGAAGCCCACAGATGAGGTTATTACTTCCCAAGTTAGGAGTTGAAAGTGAATTGTAGTATCACCGACTGGCTTCTTATTTTAACATAGGTCTGTACAGGGATTTTTTTATCTTTTACTTTTTGAGATCCAAACTTAGGATGTGTGAGCAAGAATCACCCTGCTCTTTGGATTTTACTGATGTGCAGGGTCTCTGCATCCTTTTCCAAAATATCCCTCTGCATCTCTCCCGCAGTACCCAGCTTCCCTCCAGGCCAGATGAAATAGTGTTTCTTTCTCCAAGTCTGTAAGGCAAGAAAACCAATTGAGCCCAATGACAGCATGATTCAGTGGGCTCCGGGCAGAGGCTGGGGTATTGTCACTGGCTCCGTGTGTGGAGGAGGAAAGCAAAAGGAGGAGAAATAAGAATTACCAGGTATGGTTGCTGAGAAAGTCTTTTTTTCCCTCTTCTATTTATTGGGCACATCACACACCACATGGGATGGGATCTTAGTTCTCTGACCAAGGATTAAACCTATGCTCCCTGCAGTGGAAGAGTAGAGTCGTAACCACTGGACTACCCAGGAAGTCCCCGAAGTCTTTTTTAGCATGAAAGCACACAGGACACTAGACCTATTGGCAGAAGATGATTCTGGCATCTTTTGAAAGCAGTAAAAAATAACAAGAACATAAAGTGCAAGTACCCTTTTGGCCTCCAGGAATCTCAGAGGTCTGGTGCTACCCTGCTGAGTCCAGTTCAGCTCCCAGGTGCCCCAGAGGTTCCCAGCAGGGCATGAATACAGGGAGGCTCTGAGAGCCAACTCCCTGCCAGGTGCTGAGCTGGGGCTCTTCATCTGCAGGCTCGACCAGTGCCCTGAGGCTCTGTGAGAAAGGCCTGCTCACACCCCGAACCCTGCAAGGAATTGAGGCTCCCAGAGGTAATTAGCTGGAACAAGGTCATCCATTCATTCTATGCAGAGCCTCAGCGTTGGTCTTGGCCCTGGGCAAGGGGATACCATGGTTAACAAATTAGGCAAGATCCTCCCTGTTAAAACGCTTCAAAAGATAGACAGTTGGTGTCTAAAGAAATACAAATGTGATTTTAGACAGTGATCAGTGCCTTGGAAATAATAGTGATGGAAAGTGATTAAGAATAACTGGGGATTTATTTTAGTTGCTGTGATCAGGGCAAGCCTCACAACAGAAGTGACATTTGAGCTGAGAAGTCCTGATGGGAAGGAGCTGGGCCTGGGGATGTCTGGGAAAGGTGTCTCAGGTAGATGACCTGCAAGTGTGAACTGTCCTTGGTGGGAATAAGCTTGACATGTTCAAGGGGCAAGAGAAAGGCCACTGTGGCTGTGGCATCATGTCAAAGGGGTCACAAAGGCCCCTGAGGATTTGATCAGAGAAGCAGAAACACTGGGAATTATATAGCCAGAGCATTTATTATGGGGATTTTACCTTGTGTAATTGTAGGATCTCACTGAAGAGTTTGTGTAAGGCTGTTACTCCACATCTGGGTCTGAAGTCAGCAGGACACGTGGGAAGGAAAGATGGACATGAAGTGGGAGAGGGCAGGGGCATATGTGACCAGCAGCAGCTGGCACCCTTTGCCATGGAGTTGCACACACTGGACCAGGGTTTGGAGGAGCTAAAGGAAGGGACAGGTGGGTGCTGGAGTTGGCCCAGCCATGTCGTTAGGTGAGGCAGCAGACCAGGAACAACATTTATGTGAACATTAACAGCACCTGGGTTCCATACAGACTTTCATGGGGTAAGAAAAGAAAAAAAAAGCTGACATTTTTTCCCCTTCCACTTCTCAGTCTCATACACATGCCTTTGATGGTCAATGTGGTCCTGGAGATACACAGGGAATTCTGGGAAGTCCCGTTCTAGCTTACTAGCTCAAAGGAGACCCCATCATTTGTCAACCTGTCATGCACTCATATCTCTTTTAGCCATAGTTAACTCCTCAGCAATGACAATAGCAGAAATTGCTCCCATCTAACATGCTTTTTATAAACAACTGAAAACACACTAACCTTCTCCTTAAAAAAGGATGCATGTTGCTTTACCCACCTTTGGGTGATGTTCATTCTTTTTCCAGTTGAGTCCTTTCCTCAGATATCTTGTAGCTTCAATATTGAGATATAAGATAAATTATTACTAAATGCATTTTATGTTATGTGGTAGGGAAATGGGCAAGAGAAGGAAAAAATGGTTATTATGTACACAATGATATTCATATCAAAATAAGGGATAAATACTTATCACTATTACAGCCTTTGTTTCTCAACTGGTCATGTGACGGTAGCTGATATTTGTAACTTCTTTTTATGATATTCCCTTTGCTCACAGCAAGCAGGTTGGCTCCGTGTGGCCTCATGCCTTTGAGTGACTCAAAGTTTATCCTTGAAGCTCACTGGCAGCTCCTTCTGGAGATGGGAAACTGAGGCGCAGAGCTGAAAGTTAGATAACTTGCTTAAGATCTTACAGTTAACAAGTGGTAGAACCATGATTTGAGCCTAAATGGCTGGAGCTCAGAGATAAAGGTTTTCACAATCAGGTCAAGTGACCTTTTCACTAACTGAATAGAGAAATGTTAGGAAATGAGATGCGCCATGAAGAAAGCAAACCAGGGCCATGAGAGAGTGAAGAGAAGGGTGGAGTAGTGTCACTATGATGGGATGCTTCTGGAAGACCTCACTCAGGAGGTGATGTTCCAATGAGGTCTGGATGATGAGGAAGATCTGGTGTGAAAGGACCCCAGCACAAGGGTCTAATGGCCTCCATTGGGCCACTGAGAATGAAGCAGAGAAAAGCAACCACAATGCAGTTTGTCTCCAGGCTGGAAGCCCAGGTCAAAGGAGGGCTGGACTGGAGATGTTTTCAAAGGAGACTTAAGCCCAAGTGGCATCAAGGCAGGATGCCGGCCCCCACCTCAATGAGTAGCTGCCCTGGGCTCCAGCCTGCAACCACTCTCCCCAGGTCCCAGCCATTTCTGGCTAATATTCATTGGCCTGGTACTCTGGCTGAGAACTTAATGATACACATATGCAGTCTGAGCTTTGAACAGGTAAATGTGTATTTCCTAATTCTGCCAGAGTTGGGGGCCAAGTCTCAGGGAGCAAATATGTAACCAGGTGTCTTTGGAGTGGATGAGGCACTGGAGCTTATGGCAAAAGGCTGAAGGGCTCTCTGCTGCTCAGAAGACCACAGACCTCATCCAGGAGGTTGTGTGGGAGGCCAGGTCTTTGCAAGGAATACTGGCTAAGTTTCTGGCAGAGCAGATGGGAAAAATGCAGTTTTTGTAGAATTCTGGATCAAAAATTTGGCGGTCTAAGTATTTATACTGTTTCTGCCACCAGCTTACTCCATGATCTTGGCCAAGTCACTTTTTTCCCCTCTCTGGGCCTTATCCTCTCTGTAAAAATGGAGGCATGGCATTGAATGAACTCTGAAATTCCTGGCAGGTGCCTTGTTCCCAGGGCCTTAACACTCAATTTGTGAGCTGAACCCTACATAGGGCAGCTGCAACAAAGGGGCAGCAATAAAAATTGTTTTTCCAAATAGTTATTTCAATATTTCAACAGATGCTTCTAAGTTGCTATCATGGGGAGGAATCAGAGCTCTGTGGAATTCTTTGAGGTTTAGTAGAATGCCGTGAAGATGAGAAATATACAAAGGATGATCAGGAAGCATCATCTCTTTCAGCACCGAGTGTCCCAGAGGGTACTAGGTCAGGCTTGCTCAGTCCTGCTCTTGACCTCTTGTATCTGGAGCAGGCTGGAGGAGTGGGGGGTCCTTTCTGTGTCCTCAGATTCCTGTTCTTGACAGAAAACTCATATTTTTGCCAAAAACATGGAACTTAGGAATGGTACTGGGCTGGCCTATTGGACTCAAGGTATTCCATCAGATTTCTGCTTCTGTTTCCCTCTGAACTCACCTCTGCACTGAAGACTCAGAAGGCAGCTTGATGAATGATAGACTTATAAAGTGCAGAGGCTCTGGTTCCCAGAGGATTGTGACAGTGGGTGTCCCTACAGATTTTTCAACATTAACTGCATTTGTTCTTCCAACTTGCAGGCTTCTACTTCATCCCTGTTGCAACTAATATGATTTTTTAATCACGGTGACTGGTGGTCAATTGGCCACTTGGTTATAAGCTTCAGAGTTAGCAGTTGGGAAACGGTCAGTGGGTGCAACAATTGGCCCCATAATTAGCTCATCATTTCTTAGAGAAATGGAAATAGATATTGCAAATGTGGAAGCTACCTCTGTGAACAGGAGGAATTCTTCTCTCTTACTTTTTTTCCTGTCTTATTTTCAAGAGGCACAGAGTTACTGCTTTCTTCCAGACACATGGGTTCTGATTGTCACAAAAAGGGACATAACAGACAAAAGGCACAGACTGTCCTGAGTAGCCCTTACCTGGTGCTTGCCTGCTAAGGAGTTACATCTCACTGATGCCAGCCTAAGCATCTTTCTTCCCCAGGGTTTACAACCAGAAGTGGGTTTACCTCCAAGGGAGTAAATGAAATGGAAGATTCAGATCCTTTTGAGGCTTGGAGGAAGCCCTAGCAATATGCTTGCATGAGTATTGCTGTCTGAATCTGTTCAGGCTGCCATACAAAGTACTATAGACCAAGTGGCTTATAAACAAGAAAATTCATTTCTCATCATTCTGAAGGCTGGAAGCCCAAGGTCAGGATTCCAACATGACTGAGTTCTGGTGAAGACTGTCTTCTGCATTGCAGACTGTTGACTTCTTGTGTCCTCAGGTGGTGGAAAGAAAGCCAATAGCTTTCTGACCTCTTCATAGAAGGGCACTAATCCAATTCATGAGCACTCCATCCTTATGACCTAGTTACTTTCCAAAGGCCACGTTCCAATGCCATTACACTGGGGAATAGGTTTCAACATAGGGATTTGGAAGGACTCGAACACTGAGTTCATAGCAATGTACTACTGTAAAATTTGTGAAAGTAAGAAGTATTTACCACAAATGGTTAAGACAGATATCCCCTCATGCTGGATGCTTGTTGGTTTGGAGGGACCCTGAACATCTCTTACATTGGCAAAGGGGGCGCTAGGATGAGGGGACACATTTGGTCAGTATCAGTGAGGTGTTTTGATGAGGTTGCAGCTATTACTGCATATAATCACAGCACTGCTGGTCATTCTGGTGTAGGAATGGCTTCATCCTGTGTCAATTCACTTTGCAGTGTGACCGGGAAACCCGGACTGGGGCGTATTATGAATGAAAGTGTCCTGCAGCACTGGGTTCTGGAGGTGCATGGGTGGTGGAAGCCAAAAACAGGTTTGAAATGTACAAAGTCAGAAATTAGTGTGTGGAAGATTCTTCCCTTCATCAGAGGATATAAATTTTTGAGTGAAGGATTGACTCCTTTCCTATTAATGCCTTGTCAGCATGAAAGCTCCCGTGTCAGAAACAGACCGGATAACTCAGCACATAGAATTATAAACACTACGCAACTCTGTTTGGGGAGGGAGTTGTTCTGAGTTTTGGTGAAGACCTTGTTCCGCATTTCAGGGTGTCAGCTTCTTCTATTCTTGGTAAACCACATTTTCCACAACTCCCATGTTTTAGGACATCCCTGGTGGTCCAGTGGCTAAAAATCTGCCTTCCATTGCAGGGGTCACCCATTTGGCCCCTGGTTGGGGAGCCCACATGCTGCAGGGCAAGTAAGCTTGCATACCACAACTGGAGAGACTGTGTGCTGCAACTAAGACCTGAAGCAGCCAAATAAATAAATAAATATCTTAAAAGACCAATTTCCGTATTTTTAGGGAGAAAACCTATAGCAGTACCACAAACAGTGAGTGCAACCTTAGCAGCTCATATGTGAAGCACATGGCAGAAGATTTACTGCATTTTGGACTATAATGATAATAACTTACATGACATTGGCAACATTGTGCCGTGAAGTTAGAAGCCTTTTTATCAACTATTAATGAGATTGTTTTGATCTGGAGTGAAGCCCGATCATCCCCCCGTTCTTTGTGCAGAATAATGCTACAAAACTGTTGTCACCTGGAGAGCAGAGCACGGCTGCCCAAAGTTTAGAACAAAAGGAGGATTGTAGCAGTGGTCAGTTCATAGAAATACTCTGTGATTTCTCTGACGGTGTGGTGTCTTTAAAATTTTTTTTAATTGAAGTATAGTTGATTTACAATGCTGTATTTGTTTCAAGTGTTCAGCAAAGTGAATTAGTTACACATGTATACACTCTTTTTTAGGTTCTTTCCTGTCGAGGTCATTACAGAGTACTGAGCAGATTTCCTGGTGCTCTACAGTAGGTCCTTGTTAGTCCTCTAATTCATGCATAGTAGTCTGTTAATGTTGATACCCGTCTCAAAATGTATCACTCTTTCCTTTTGCCCCTCTGGTAGCCATATGTTTGTTTTCCACATCTGTGACTGTATTTCTGTTTTGTAAATAAGTTCATTTGTACCATTTTTAAATGTTTAATTCCATTTTAACCTAATCTTGCATTTCATTTCTTAAAGAGGGCCCAAAGTGTCCACTCCCCATCCACACCACAGCTGTGACCATCAGAACATTCCGTGGTAGCCTGCAGCCAAGCCCCGAGGCTCAGCAAATCCCAGCAGCAGGGGTCATAGCTGCTGCCCTTCCTCTTATCTGCAGAAATTGGGGTGCAATCCCATTTTCAGATCTGCTCCAGATGATTGCTGGAGTCTTCTGCTGCCCCAGAGCCTCCACACATTCCATCCAGGTCTAAATCTAGCAGTGGGGAGATGAACCCTAAAATTTAGGAAGGCAGCAGCCCCTCCCCCAACCAAGTATGCACCCCACTAGTCTTTTCCCCAATCCTGACCAGACTGGCTGTGATCAAGGGTCTGGGCCCCTGTCCAGGCTTCATCCAATCCAAGCCAATCCACACACCTGGGGCTTACTCTGGGTCAGACTCTGTAGGATGTAGGAACAAATAGGATGCAGCTTTAGGAATACAGGAATGAATAAGAATAAAAGGTCTGCCCTAGTGCCAGATGAAGACAAAAAGATGGTGACATATCCTGTTATGTGAACACTCTTGGAGGTTGAATGGAGAGAAAAAGGGGAGAGGAGAGACAGTGAGTCCTTATTTATTCATAACAAAGATGGTGATAACAGTACACTTACCACTGATAACCATTCTCAGTGGGAAGGATGATCAATTTTGAATTCTCTAAGAGCAGAAGCCACACTGGTTTATAAACTTGTGTACCAGCAGCATCTGGTCCAGAACCTGGTGCATAATCAATACTCAACAAATTGCTGTTCAGTGAAGAAATAAGTATTTTGAGGGCTTTCTTTGTGCCACTCATTTCAGCCTCACAGCCATCCTATGAGAGGGGATAGGAGCACCCAGTCCACAGATGAGAAAGCTAAGGTGGGTGCACGTTCTATCATAAAAGGTCCCACAGCCAGTAGGGGCAGGTCCTACATGGTGCCATTTTCTTGTCTCAGTCTAAGCCAGGAGGATTCCTTTCCCTTGCTCACTATCCATCTCTGGCCAGATCTCAGTATCCCAACTGCCAGTCTTTGTCCTAGCCCTCATTTGGCTGCCTGCAGAGACGGGTGTTCTGGAATGAGAACAGAGCCACCAGCTCCTAGGTGTCAGGCCATTGGCTGGGCTTGCTACTTGGCCTGTCTCATCGGCTGGCTAGAGATGGTCTGCTTCTGAAAACAAGGCTTATTTAGCTGCCCAAATAGAACCCACAGAACATGGCCAGGTTGTCCTGCATAACTAGTTTAAACTCTTGTCTCTCTGCCACCTGCCTGCTGGGTTTCTGGTTGTGTCCAGGTTTCCTCTCCACCCTGCCCATCCACTACATCTGAAGAAGTTGCTTAGAGCTAGAACTTTTATAAGCATTATCAGTGTTTTGCCCCCGCCTCCTCCAAAAAACCACGAACTTACAGAGGGAGGGGCTATGTGATCTGTCTTCCTCTATGCCCTGTGTCCTGTGTGGAATCCTACATGTGACAATTTAACAGGATGAATCCAATCTTGGTTCTGCTCCTTACTGGTCGTTGATCTTAGGCAAGTGACTTAACTTCCATTTCCTCAGTGTCTTCATCTGTAAAATGGGGAAGGATAATAGTATATACCTAATAGGGTTGCCATGAAGATTAGTTTCGCCAGTAAATGTAAAGACAAAATGGTGCCTGGCAGGGAGAAGCTCTATATCACTGTTAGTCATTATAATTCTTAGTGACCGCTTTCCTTCTGTTTCAGGGTATTAATAGTCCACACAATGCGTTTTAACAGCAAACCATTGACTGTCTGCTGTTTTTCTCTGATTGTTTCTTAAACTGGGTTAGTTTTGCTGCTTCCATTACATTTTACAAACTCTCTTAACATTAAGAATTGCTCATTGGGATGCTGGTGACTTTTAACCTGGTTTGGGTTATGGCCCTCTTTAAGAATCTAATGAAAAGTATGGCTGCTCCTGCCCCGCATATACGCATGGACCCATAGATGCAAAGTATCGCCCACCAGTTTTAGGAACTTCACCCACTGCCAGCAATGGCTCCCCAGTCAGGAATGTCTGATCTGACTTCGGATCTGACTCTGTCACCAACATGCTGTGTGGTATTGGGCAAGCAACTATCCCTCTCTGGGCTTCTGCATGCAAGGGAGACGAGGGACTCAACGGATCCTTTTAGAGGGACATTCCACACTTTTCATCCTCTGCTGTGCCAAGCAATAATTTCCTTCTAAATTCCATTAGATCAGATAGAAGGGGTAAAAAAAATGCCTATCAGATCACATTGCAGCTAAAAGCTTTCTCTTCTCTTCCTAGCACCTTTTAAGTGTGATAGACAGAGAGAAGGTTTCATAAATCTCCAAGAGCTTGACTAAGCTAATTGCAAGATGGAGTGGGAAGGGGAGCTGGCCCTCCCACCTGTTATGGCTGGAATCAGCTTACCTTGTTCAGTTGCTAAGTTACATCTGACTCTTTGTGACCCCCCCACAGACTGCAGCATTCTAGGCTTTCCTGTCTTCCACTGTCTCCCAGAGTTTGCTCAAATTCACGTCCATGGAATTGGTGATGCTATCTAATCATCTCATTCTCTGCCGCCCTCTTCTCCCTTTGTCTTCAATCTTTCCCAGCATCAGCTTGCCTTAGTCCCCATAATATCAAAAACCAAAAGGAAGATGCCCTTAGACATCATCTCACCTCAAAACAGAGGTGGGAGTCAACAGCTGCTTGGTGGCAGGACAATCATACTTCAGGGACCTGCTCTCCCCTTGGGTGTTCTCTTGAGTCAACTGTCTAATAATTT
Organism: Cervus elaphus; assembly: GCF_910594005.1. Taxonomy (NCBI): domain Eukaryota; kingdom Metazoa; phylum Chordata; class Mammalia; order Artiodactyla; family Cervidae; genus Cervus; species Cervus elaphus. Next base: position 46,412,909 of record NC_057836.1, read on the forward strand.
CATTACTCTGTCTCCATTTTTCTAAACTTGTCATTCTGCCTCCCATACTCCCAAATGCATGTTGGCACAGGAAGAAAGTAACTAAACTTTGTGACTTTTTGTGAGCAATTGGCCTTACTTTCTTAGACCTTAAAATATCTTCCCAACTGCCAGCTTGGTATTTCCAAGACAAGGCTCCATCAGAGAGACCTTGATGTATAAAAACACTGTGGTGGAGGTGCTCTCCAAGAACTGAAAAGTCAGAGCAGCTGGGCCCTGGAGGGTGTGGTGTGAGGTGCGGTGTTGAGCCGGGGCCAGTTCATATAGGACCTTGAGCTTCCTATGTAGTATTTTAATGTCCAGGAGAAATAGGCAGCCTATTAACAGGTTTCAGCGATGGTGGAGATGGGGATGGTGGCTTAAGTTCAAAGGTAGGCTTCAAAGCAGAATATCTTAGAGGAGCTGGGACATGGCATATCACCCAGGCAAGGCTCAGGTGCCCAGTAATAGGCACTAGGTGGGGTATAGAAGCTGGCAGAAGTCTGGTTTCTAGAATTGGGACATAAGCTTCCCTGGTGGTTCAGAAGGGAAAGAACCTACCTGCAATGCAAAAGAGCTGGGTTCAGTCCCTGGGTCGGAAAGATCCTCTGTAGAAGGAAATGGAAACCCATTCCAGTATTCTTGCCTGGAGAGTTCCACGGTCAGAGGCGGCTGGTGGGCTACAGTCCATAAGGTCACAGTCAGACACAACTGAACTACTAATACGAGCAATAAAAGCAGGAAAGGCATCCTTTGTTGTTGTTGTTGTTTAGTTGCTTAGTTGGGCCCAACTCTTTGTGACCCCATAGAATGTTGCCCACCAGGCTCCTCTGTCCATGGAATTCTCCAGGGAAGAATACTGGAGTGGGTCACCATTTCCTTCTCTGGGGGATCTTCCTGACCCAGGAATTGAACCCAAGTCTCCTGCATTGGCAGGTGGATTCTTTACCACTGGGCCACCAGGGAAGCCAAAAGGCATCCTTAGGTTGTGATTAAACTAGAGATTTGTGAAACCACACCTCCCCTCCTTCCTAGGAAGTGGATGAACTATGGCCAGCAGCTGGACAAAGGCAACTGTGTCTGTGGGTGAGGGTCATGTGACACCACCTCGGAGCTAGAGGGTCACAGGAGGGACCATGTGTCATTTGGAGCTTGAAATCAGGTGGTATTGTAAAGGACCTGTGCTTTATCCTGCCTTTGAGAAGCTGTGAAGGAAAAGAGAAATATGGGGGCGCGAGGGTTGTTGAAGGCATGGCACAAGTGCATAGGTAGAGTGGTTGTTCTAAGATTATGTTAAAAAGTAGTGAAGGGGGAGATCCACTTCCTTATTTTTAGTGCACTTGCATTTAGGATCACGGGAGCTGAGAGCTTGCCAAGATCATTATAGTGGGTATTTTCTCTTGTAGGAACCTGTTAATTTATCCCATTATGGCTATGCTTCTCCATTCTCCAAAATTACTTAAAAGAAGTCTCAATTCTGCTCCCTTTTAAAGCTGAGCCATGGGGAGGGCCCTGTGAATAATGGGGTCAGCACTCCTCTTCCCACTCCATCCCTCATAATTTCCTCCAATCTCAGTTGTCACAGAACCATTAATGCTTGTCTGGAGTAACCCATTGGCTAAAGAGCACGTTAGCATAGATGGCTTTCTCAAATGCACATCTTTAGGAAGTAATTCACCCAACTCAGTACTCTAAGGAGGCAGGAGTTCAAGAGGATTCATTTTGGTTGAAAACAGTGTGGTCACCTAGAAGGAGAGAGGATCCCAGATTTTTGTTCTCATTATGCAATTTCTCATCTATTTATTCATATAAGAAGGTATTTTCCTGGTAATTTCTAAGTGCCAGACAAGGACTCTGCCCTCAAAGATTCATGCCCTAAAATCCCATGGTAACGATATGATGGGCATATAGAGTTATTTGACATCTCCATTTATTCAGTTAAAGGAATTAAGGGAGTTCAGGGGAAAACACATTTCTATCTCAGTTTGGGGTAAATCGAAGTCTTCATGGAAGAGTCAGCATTTGAACAAGGCTTTGCAGAATGAAAAGAGACTGAACAACTCTTGATGTGTCACCTGGAGTGCTACTTCTATTTCTATACCATATTTTGTTTTCTTTTTATCATATCTATAAAATGGAGAAGCTTCCAACTAGCTGTGTAAATGGATCACCTTTTGGTGAGCATCTTTTCTGAAGCAGCTAGACGCTAGAGATAAAGAGATGGAATGGGTGATACCTGTCAGTGAACAATCCCAAAGACATTACAATATGAACCATGAGAGCTAAGCATGAACCAACTTCTGACTTTTTCAAATGCCTCTAAATCTTTGTTTCAGAAGCAAGGCCAGCATCCATGATTGCCTCCTCTGGGAAGTGTTGGTCAGGTTCTACCATTAAATTGTCCATTAGTATCTATGTTTGCAGTATTCATGCCTAGTCATGTGGTGTTTTATGGACATGATTTCTACCCTCATATCAGGTAAGGGAAAAAGCAGATACTGCGGAAGTTTCTGGCAAAAAAGAGGAGCGTGATTATGGAAGGAATAAAAGCAGAAAATTGTGAAAAAAGGGAAGATGTCATGATTTTTATGAGATGATGTGAACCTAAAGACAGACACAGACCATGAAGCATATGCAAAAGGCTGTGTGGATGCAATCATCACTCATCAGGAAAAACAATGTAGCAACACCATTAGAGCACCTGCAATTTGCCAGGCAATTTCTAAGTTCTCTCCATGTACATTAATATGTTTATTTCTTGCAATCATCCTCAAGAGGTGGGAGTCACTGTCATTATCTCCATTTTATAGATGTGGAAACCAAGTCACTGAGTGGCTAAGCAACTGGCCCAAGGTCACACAGTTAGCAAAGGGCATTCTCTCCCCATTCCCAACTAATGAATGAACACCATTTAATATATATTGAGGCACAGTTTTAAGCTCCATCTGTCTACCTGTTTCCATGTAAGTTCATTTCATCCTCAGCACAAATCTATGAGGTGGGCTCTAGTGATGGCTCTCCTCTTGAGACTGAGAAATGTTAAGAAACATGGCCGAGGAGCCAGCACCGAGAAGTGAATCCAGCCTGTCTCATTCCAGAGCCTTCCTCCGCATCAGAGAACATGAAGGCGGTGCCTTGCCGATGGAGAGCAGGGAACCAAACTGAGAAATACTCAAGAGAGAAAGCCTGAATGGCTCTGTGGCTGAAGATGCAGAACACAGAGAAGCCAACGTTTCTCTCCAATTTCTTCCAACTCCCCCTCTAAGCTTCAAGTGAGGAGAGCAGGTCTGATGACACGGTAAGCTGTCTGGGGCTTTTGAGGCAAAGACTGAACTGGCCCGGAACTGCAAAGGCTGGAGCTGGTGTGCAACCAACTGCTGACTTCAGGCAAATTATTTTTACTTCAATAAGCCTGCTTCCTCATCTGGAAAATAGAGGAAATAAGATCTGCTTTCCACTTACTTCATGTCAGTGTTTTCCAGATAAAAGACTGAGTTACGTGGAATGTCATGTCTCAGGTACTGTGGAGGAGAGCCCGGGTGTGAATGACTGACAGCTGCAAATGCGTTCACTCACTTACTCACTCATAAACTCACTCACTCACAAAGTCACTCACTCACCCACTCACTAACTCACCCACCTACTCACTCACTCACTTACAAAATCTCTTACTCACCCACTCACAAACTCACTAACTCACTCACCTACTCACAAACTCACTCACCCACTCACTCACACACTCACCTACCCACCCACTCATTCACTCACCTACCCATCCACTCACTCACCCACTCACAAACTCACCCACCCACTCACTCACTCACAAACTCACCCACCCACTCACTCACAAACTCACTCACTCACAAAGTCACTCACTCACCCACTCACAAACTCACTCACTCACCCACTCACTCACAAACTCACTCACCCACTCACAAACTCACTCGTGCCCTCAGCTACCCACCCACTCCTCACTCACCTACCCATCCACTCACTCACTCACTCACAAACTCACTCACCCACTCACAAACTCACAAAATCACTCACTCACCCACTCACAAACTCACCCACCCACTCACTCACTCATAAACTCACAAACTCACCCACCCACTCACTCACTCACAAAATCACTCACTCACCCACTCACAAACTCACCCACTCACTCACTCACAAGCTCACTCACTAACTACAAACTCAGTCACTCCCCCACTCACTCACTCACTCACAAACTCACAAATTCATTCACTCACCCACTCACTCACAAAATCACTCACTCATTCACAAACTCACTGACTCACAAACTCACTCACCCACTTAATCACAAACTCTTTCACTCACCCAATTACTCACTCACTCACTCACTCACTCACAGAAGGGATATTGGAGTTTCCTCCTTCAAAGCAGGAAACCCATTAAAAATATCCTTTGTGTAAACACTTCCAATGATAGCTAAATGCTGACATAGCAAGGTTGTCTTTCCCATTATTAAAAAAGTTTGTCTGATGGAAAAAGTTATCCTTCTATTTAACTAAAAAGTGCCTCTCTGTAGCTTCCTCCTTGTGTTCTTATTTCATTTAAAACTTTGATTACTGATGACTGTTTGCCTTGTACTAGACACTGTGGAGGACCCAAGAGAAACAGCCATTGACATTTCCCTGGAGGAGTTTCCAATGTGCTTTAGGATATAACGCGAACATTCCCAAAGATCTATGCAGCCGATGAAAAAACTCTCAGAAGGCTGAGCCCTCTAGTAGCCACACGGATGGTGTGTATGTCACAGGGACTCAAAGGAGAAAGAGAAGCCAATGTAGTCTTGGTGACCAGGAAGACCAGCAGGGTGTGGAATTGTGGGGACACTTAACAGGAAAGGGAGATTTGGACAGGCAGAGAGGATGAAAGCACATCCTGGAGCAAAGTGCCAGGCCAAGACTTCAGAGAGGCTGTGCATTTCGTCCTTCAGAATTATCCTACTGTCCGAGGAGCTGAGAGGTCAGGCCCACAGTTTCTCCAGACTGAAAGCTAGAGAGAAAGATAGACAGTCTAGACTGTGAGAAGCCTAGAATTGCAGCCTCAAGGACTTCAGGATTTGGGGGCAGATAATTCGTACAGTGGTTAAACTCTGGAAAGTAAGAGTGGCATTGGCTGTGGTGAATCTCTGCTTTCATCTCTTACAGCCTCTGTTTCAGTGCAACTTCTTGAACACCTCTAAGCCTCAGTCTTCTTATCTATAAAATGGAGTCAATAATGACACCCAACTCAGAGGACTGTTGTGGAGATAAAATGAGACACAAGTGCAAGGAAAATGCTCAGCACAGATCCAGGCACAAATTGAACAGTTAGTGAAGGTGAGTTGCTATTGATATTAATGTTTTTGTTGTTTCACTCCTAGTCTCAGAGAGGAGGAGCTACAATCCTCTGTAAGCTTCAGGCTACTGTATTTTTCTTCCTGGGAAAAACCACTAAGATCCAAACTGGTACTGGCAGCTGATAGTAAGGACACTCCGTCTCCTCTATGGCCAAGAGACCTCTTAGCTAAAAGAAGGAGAAAGAAACTGATAGACTGGAGGGAGAAAGACAGGTGTTCATATCGGTTCTATTACCACCGACCCTCAGTGAATGCCCTGCCCTTTCTTGTCCCATTTTCCTCATCTGTCAAGGGAGGGTCTTCATCCTGGCAATCACTCAGGTCAATCTTTCTGCACCTCTGTGTGTCTGGCTGCAACACCCAGCCTGGATATGCAGTCTGTGAATAACAGTGGCTTGTCTCTGTATGAAGTGTAATCATTATTCAAATTAATTCCTGTATTTGTCTACTGCTTTTTACACTTCATGAAGCTTCCCCATTTATCATCTCACCTGTGTCTCTTCAAAGCCCTGTGAAATATCCAGGGCAACCACTCTTCATCTCCTGTGACAGATGAGGAAACTGAGGTCTAAAGTGGACAAGTGACTTGTTAACAGACCCGGAGCCACCAAGTGTCAGGTTCTGGACTTTCCATCTCAGGTCTGGTTTCATTCCAGGGAATCTTCTAAAAAAATGTTACTTTGTAAATTGAAAATTGTTTTTCTTTTTCCAAATGAAACAATCTATTTAATTTCTCCTCCAATTTCTCCCCTAATTCCTCTAAGTCTTTTCCATTGCAGTTGCCAAAATTTCAAATTGCTTGCAATACCAATATTAATTTGACTAATGAGACTTGAAAACTATCTGATCACATTTTCCAGTTTTTACTGCAATATAGAAACTAAAGAAGCATGCAAAGATCAGAATAACAAAGCAGTCTCAGACATTTCTTCCTTAAGAAAAGCTTGATAAAGGCTGAGACCTCTGAGTGTGTGGAAAGGTTAGATAGGTATGCACACCCATTGAAGCTGATTAGGTTACACTTGAAAGCATATTTGAATATTTGAAATATTGATATCTGAAAACGTAGGGTTTAAAAGTATACAGACTGTAGAACATGGACTGGGATTTCAGTTGTGTCTTAGTTGTTTGCCATGAGTCTGGTTATGGGAGATGTCATTTGACCTTGTAGAGCCTCAGTTTTACTATCTGTGAAGTGGTATACTACTAGCATCTCCCTCACAGGCTTGGGGAGCTCCCCAAGTGGTTCAGTGGTAAACAACCCACCTGCCAAGGCAGAAGATGCAGGACACTTGGGTTCAAACCCTGGGTCAGGAAGATCTCCTGGAGGAGGAAATGGCAATTCATTCCAGTATTCTTGCCTGGAAAATTGCATGGACCGAGGAGCCTAGAGGGCTACAGTCCATGGGGTCATAAGAGTCAGACTTGACTGAGCTACTAAGCTGCACAGATGCATTGAGTTGGAATGAACACTGAATAAAGCAATTAGTATAGAGTATCTTTCATAATTTTGGGTGCCACAGAAGAGCTCAGAAATGTTAGCTGCCATTAGCTTTAGTATAAGACCTAGGATCCCATGGACCTAAGACATCCTTATATGCTAAAATCCCCAGGGCCTTTGTATCTTAGCCCAGGCTCCTGAGCTGGGCTTCTGCCCTATATATGTTTCAGTATCCACTCAAACTCTTCCTGCAAGGCTTAATAGGCACACTGGTCTCAACAGAGAACTAACGGTTTTTCTCCCAAACCATCTTATTCGCCAGTCTTCCCCATCTCAGTCAGCGGCACAAATCTCCATTCAGTTGCCCTGCTAAAAAGTAGAAAGTAATCCTAGACTTCTCCAGCCCTCTACTGTTGCTGCTGTAGGCCAGGAGATCCTGTTAATTCCACCTCCTAAACACCTTTTGCTTCCCTGGTAGCTCAGTTGGTAAAGAATCTCCCAATGCAGGAGACCCCAGTTCTATTCTTGAGTTGGGAAGATAGGTTGGAGAAGGGATAGGCTACCCATGCCAGTATTATTGGACTTCCCTTGTGGCTCAGCTGGTAAAGAATCCGCCTGCAATGAGGGAGACCTGGGTTGGGAAGATCCCCTGGAGGAGGAAAGGCTACCCACTCCAGTATTCTGGTTTGTAAAATTCCATGAACTGTATGGTCCATGGGGTCGCAAAGAGTCAGACATGACTGAGCGACTTTCACTTTCAAACATCTTTCAGTTCTTTCTATTTTCTTCTATATCCACTGCTATCTTGCTAGCTTGAGAATCAGTGTGTCTTACCTGAAACTCTGCCATCATCTCTCCTTGTCCTTTCTTGGCCATCTCTAATCCATTTCTCAAAAGAGGTCAGATGGACTTTGAAGTTGGTCCCAGGATTCTTCTTGGTAGCCTTGCAATCCTACCCCCACCCCTCACACACTAATGAATTTCTGAGCACAGTCCTATATATTTCAACATCATTCAGAGCCTGTTCTTGCCTTGCCCCTGTGGTTTCATCTCATGGTTCTTGGAGTCATTGTTGCTTTTGTGATTGGTTTTTAACCAACAGATTTCACTTTTAGAAGAGCTTTAGGTTTACAGGAAAATTGAGTATATAACACTGAAAGTTCTTGTATATGACTACCTCTCCCCACTGTTTTCCCTATCACTAACATCTTGCATTAGTGTGGTAAATTTGTTAAAATTAATGAACCAATATTTATATATTATTAATATTATTAACAAAAGTCTATAATTTACTTTACAGTTGACTTCCTGTGTTGTATTGTTCTATGGGTTTGACAAATGCATAGTGTCATGTATCCATTCTTAAGAGTATCACACAGAATAGTTTCACCCTAGAAATCCCCTGAGTTCTGCCTATTCATATCTCTTCCCCTCCCTCGAACTCCTGGCAGCCACTGATCTGTTTACTGTTGCTATAGTTTTCCTTTTCAAGGATGTCATACAGTTGGAACAATACAGCATGCAGTCTTTTTATGTTGTCGTCTTTCATTTAGCATTATAAGCTTAAGGCTCCTCCATGTCTTTCTGTGGCTTGATAGCTCACTTCTTTTTATTGCTGAATAAGATTACATTGTATGGATGTAACACAGTTTGTTTATCTGTTCACCTACTAAAGGACATCTTGGTGGCATCCAGTTTTTCACAGCTATAATAAATAAAGCTGTGTTAAATATTTGTGTGCAGGTTTTTATGTGAATATAAGTTTCAACTACTTTGGGTAAATACTTAGGAATGTGGTTGCTGGATTAAACAGTAAGTCGATATTTAACTTTGTAAAAAACTACCCAATTGTCTTCCAAAGTAACTGTACCATTTGCATTCTCGCAAGCAATGGATGAGAGCTCCTGCTGGTCCACAGCCTTGCCAGTGTCCTCAGTGTTTTGGCTTATAGCCATTTGGTGTCCTCATTGTTTTGGTTTATAGCCATTATCCTAGGTATGCTTGCAATCAGGAGACTTGGGTTCCATCCCTGGGTCAGGAAGATCCCCTGGAGAAAGCAATGGCAACCCACCCCAGTATTCTTGCCTGGAGAATTCCATGGACAGGAGTCTGGTAGACTACAGTTCATGGGGTAGCAAAGAGCTGGACACAGTTGAGTGACTATTACTTTCACTTTCACATTCATAGCTATGTAGTGGTATGATGCATTTTCCTCTTTTTTTAAATTGCTTATAAAGTTTACAGAAAGAACATATCCGAGTATCATTCTATTGTTGGTGACAATTGAACAATATCATAAAGCACAACTGTTTTTGAGTAGCTGATAATTATCAAAGATTATAATTGTACAGTCTTGAGAAGTGTGGAATCTAGAAAGATGGTACTGATGAACCTATTTTCAGGCAAGCAGTGGAGACACAGACATAGATAACAGTCTTGTAGTTCTCTACAAGGACACAGTGGGGGAAGTAGAGAGTGGGACGAACTGACAGAATGACACGGTATGATGTTTTAATTCACAATTCTGTAATGACATACGATATCAGGCATCTTTTCAGATGCTCAGTTGCCATTTGTGTGTCTCTTTGATGAGGTATCTGTTTAGACCTTTGGTTGCTGTTGACTCTTTGTGACCCCAGGGACGGAAGCCCGTCAACTCCTTTGTCCATGGGATTTTCCAGGCAAAAATACTGGAGTGGGTTGCCATTTCCTACTCCAGGGATCTTCCCAACCCAAGGACTGAACCTGGGTCTTCTGCAAGTCTTCTGCATTGCAGGTGGATTCTTCACCACAGAGCCACTGGGGAAGTCCTGTTTAGATCTTAGGCCCATTTTTAAATCTGATTGTTTTCTTATCATTGAATGCTTAAAAAAGTGTTCTTTGCATATTTTTGATACAAGTCCTTTTTAAGATTTGCATTTTGCAAATATTTTCTCCTAGTCTATGGTTTGACTTCGAAGTGACAAAGTGAAAGTTGCTCAGTCATGTCCAACTCTTTGTGACCAAAGACAAATGTGCTTTCTCCATTGAATTGCCTTTGCCTCTTTGTTTGGGTCCATTTCTGGGCTCTCTATTCTGTTGCATTGGTCTACATGTCCATTGTTTCACAAATACCACACTGTCTTGATTACTGTAGGTTTATAGAAAATCTCAAAGTCAGATAGTGTCAGTCCTCTCATTTTTATTCATTGTTCTGTAGTTTTTGACAGCTTTAGTGCACACCTGTCATGTCTAGGTTGACTCCTCAAGGATATTTTATAAGCCTCACAAATGTAAGAGTGATGAGATGATGTTAGCTACTCATTCTGTAGGAAAATTTCAAGCAAGTTTTATTCAATTGCACCCTCGCCTAGGGTGACTAGTTGCAGGGTACTTCTCAGATGGCTCAGTGGTAAAGAATCTGCCTGTCAATGCAGGAGAAGGAAGTTCGATCCCTGGGTTGGGAAGATCCCCTGGAAAAGGAAATGGCAACCCACTCCAATATTCTTGCCTGGAGAATCCCATGGACAGAGGAGCCTGGTGGGCTATAGTCTGTGGGGTCGTAAAGAGTCAGACACAACGAAGCACACACCCTAGCCGGGGAGCATTATTTTCCCTCCTGCCCCTTCTGTGTAGGTTTTCTGCCCTCTGATCACCAGAGGAGACAGCTTATAAAGGTCTATAACAATTGGCCAGCAGTTTCCTTAGGAATGAGTTAATGAAAAGGTCCACAGTAGTGGACACACATGTTTGGAGTCCCTGTTACTCTTTGTCCTTCCCATCCATCTTTCCACCGCAATCAAATCAGCTTTCCACTTACAGAAAGCTGGTAAGAACTGGCTGCTCTCTATGTACATCCCTCCAGGAGCCTCTTGTCTCCCCAGAGGTTTCCTGGAGCATATTAGGATAAAGGTACAATACTTGCATCCCAGCTGGTGTCCCAACTACAGAGTAAGAAGTCAATTCCCTTCTTAGGGGAAAAAAACCCCAACATTTCAGTGGGGTTCTTTTAGAAATCATCTCACTTTCCTTTGAATGAGAGTAGTCTCCGCTCTTACTGAGGGCAGAAAAAAATGCAACCATGACTCAATGAGGCCAACAGTTTTCTGAATATTTCAATCTTCTCTTCCTTGGACTGGTGACATGATGGAGGTGAGGAATGAAGGTCTTCTATCTTTTAATAAGATCTGTGATGCAAAATCTGGCTGCTTCTATCAGGCGAGCATAGTTTGAACCTATTATTTTAAACTATGGAGCTATGATTTTTCCAGTAGTTATGTATGGATATAAGAGTTGGACTATAAAGAAAGGTGAGCGCCAAAGAATCAATGCTTTTGAACTGTGGTGTTGGAGAAGACACTTGAGAGTCCCTTGAACTGCAAGGAGACCAAACCAGTCAATCCTAAAGGAAATCAGTCTTGAATATTTGGTGGAAGGACTGATACTGAAGCTGAAGCTCCAATACTTTGGCCATCTCATGTGAAGAATTGACTCACCGGAAAATATCCTCCAAAAGGCTGGGAGATATTGAAGGCAGGAGAAGGGGACGACAGGATGAGATGGCTAGGTGGCATCACCGACTCGATGGACATGAGTTTGAGCAGGTTCTGGGAGGTGGTGATGGACAGGAAAGCTTGGCGTGCTGCAGTCCATGGGGTCACAAAGAGTCGGACACAACTGAGCAACTGAACTGAACTGATGGATCTTAGTCAAATATGGAGACCACAGAGAAACTGCCAGTTCCTAGCCATGCTCACCTACTCACCTGAGGCCCTGTCTCCAACTCACCGAGTTTCTTGCTGTAACTTATTAAGACTCTGCAAGTCAGGTCCTGGCTTCCTTCCCAAACTGGGCATCCACCGCTTTCCCTCTGGCACGTTCTGCTCTGGCCACACTTGCTTTACACTGTGGGTCATACATGCCGCATTTGAGCCACTCTGTGGTCTGCGTGCTTTCTGTTCCCTCTATCTGAGACTCTCTCTACTTCCAGACTATTACTTGGCTTGCTCATTTCATAAAGGCTCCTGCTCAAATGGTCTTAGCCTCATCCCTCTACCCTCTACCCTCTCATCCTGCATTTAACACCACCTATGTATTGTCTTGAATGTAAAGTCCGTAAGGATGGGTGGATGTCTTGTTCACCTCTGTGTCTCCAATGCCTAGAACAGTACCCGGTATGCTGTAAGTGTTCATGAAATAATTGCTGAAGATTCAATTCACTGATTACTCTGACGATGGGGACCAGAGGCTTGCTATAGATCAGGTCCTTTATTATCTTCTTTATATGTTATTTCTAGGGATTACCTTGTAGCTCAGCTGGTAAAGAATCTGCCTGCAATTCAGGGTTCAATTCCTGGGTGGGAAAGGTTCCCCTGGAGAAGGAAATGGCAAACCACTCCAGTATTCTTGCCTGGAAAAATCCCATGAACAGAGGAGCCTGGCAAGCTACAGTCCATGGGGTCATAAGAGTCAGACACGACTTAACAACTAAACCATGTTATTTCTTGCACTTTCCAAATTATTTTGATTCTATGATAGAAATTATTATGATAAGGTTGTAGAGGTCCAGAGCTGGGCACATAATCATGTTTGTGGATAAACTGATCTTTTTGCTCTTAATTTGTGCTTTTCAGCTGAGTACGGTATATACCACATCTATATGGAGTCTATGGAATTAAGGGTCCCAGCAGCCTTTAATAACATATTCAATTCTGTACTAATTTTTGTCAGTTGCTTTTAATTTTAATTCACTCCAACATTCTCTTTTCTTTTGCACTCCCACTGCGGTATTTTCGCTGAGCAGATGTCTTCATCCAAGCAGATGTCTTTGCTGAACTTTCTGAGATGACTCTGAACTCTCCCTTGGGAGACTGTCACTAATCCAGCCCATCATAGCATGCACACAGACTTACCATTTTCCTTCCAGCACACTCTACCAAGCACTTGTCTATGTCCTATTTTGTTGTCTGCTGTGTAGGGTAATTACCCAATTAAAAAAAAAATTCCTAGGAGTCCTCGTGGTCTTCTTTTACCCTAAATCCTTTTGACCTAAATGGGCTTCCCAGGTGGCTCAGTGATAAAGAATCCTCCTGCCAATGCAGGAGACGTAGAAGACGTGGGTTTGATTCCCTGGGTAGGGAAAATCCCCTGGAGGAGGAAATGGCAACCCAGTCCAGTATTCTTGCCTGGAAGATTCCATGGACAGAGGAGTCTGGTGGGCTACCGTCCACAGGGTCACAAAGAGTCGGACATGACTGAGCAACTGAGCACGCATGCACGCACGAGTCAGGAATTTAGGGATATGCCCTAAGGGGACTCACGCTTTAGGTCTGCCCTCCCCGTGGGTGTGCGGTATAATGGGGGGTGGGGAAGGCCAGGCGGTTAGGAATGGGTGCTGGTGCCATGGGAAGGAACCAGAGTGGGGAATTCCAAACTGAATCAGCCAAAGGTACTGAGAACCAAAGAGTCACATACAATCAGAGGCTTTCTGGGGCATTATCGATTCAAATGCAAGGCACACCAAATGGCCCTCAAGCCAGAGCCCTAGAGGCCAAGATGAGGACAGAATCTCGAAGCCAAGAGCTTATGGCTTGGCTTAGATGGGAGGGATGGGAAACAGGAGGTCAGGATGGGATTCTGAGAATTCTCAAGCAGTGTTTTTGAACCAGAAGACTCATGGAGAGAGAGAGGTGGGCCAAAAATAGGGAGGATAATCACGGCTTTGGAAGGACTTTTGATATTTCTGTGCGACCACTACAACAATCACTCAGACATCTGAATCTTGATGTAGAGTTTATGGAGAATTTTAACATGTGTAATTATATGTGCCTAACTCTGCTATTTATAAATAATTATATTTTCTAACTTTATAGCTAAGAAAACTAAGATGCAGAGAAGTTATGTGACTTACCCAAAGTTTTATGGCTAGGAAATCACTGAGCCAGGATTCAAGCAGATATCTAATATAGAATTCTTTCTATTTGTTTATTCCGTGATATTTACTTGGTAGTTACCATATGCCAGACATAGTTCTAGATGCTTAGGAAATATCAGTGGATCAGAAATACAAGGCACCTGCTCTTCTGGGTCTCACATTTCTCCAATATAGCTGTAGCATGCAGACCTTCTTGGCAGCATCTTAGTCCAATGAGGAGAGGGTGGTTGTACCTTATGCAGTATTGTAACAGATCTGTTCATGAAAGAGACATACTCCAACCACAGCTAATAATAACAAGAGCCAGGACTTATTAAAAATTTACGCCAAACATTGTGAGAAGTACTTTCTGTGCATTATCTAATTTATCTTCACAGTAATGCTCCGAGGCAGGCACTGTTGTCACAGGTTTACAGACAAAGAATTTGAAGCTTGGAGGAAATTTTAAAAACTGGTTCAAACAGCTAGTTATATTAGAGCCAGATTTGGATCCAGAAGGGCCTGAACCCAAAGCTCATGTTCTTTGTCATGTAGCCTGAGTGTTACTAGAAATTTTATTTTTAATTTAATCTTAAAAGTTTTAATTTTTCTGGTATAGAAAAATAAAATATGGTAGGGAATGTAATCAAGGGTGGGATACTATATGGATTTCTGTGGGACTTGCATCTTTCTCTCTTCTTATCCTGATGAACTAGGTGGTGGTTCTGCAGTGCAGTGCGTGCTTGCTCAGTTGTGTCTGACTCTTCATGACTATGGACAGCAACCTGCAAGGCTCCTCTATCCATGGGATTTTCCTGGTGAGAATAGAGAAGTGGGTTTGCCATTTCCTCCTCCATGGGATCTTCCCACCAGCACGAATCAAACCTGTGTATCCCACATCTCCTGAATTACAGATAGATTGGCAACTCTGGGATATAGCCCCTTCCTGAAAAGATCCTGTGAGATTAAAAGCAATTAAGGATCAAAATGACTATTAGTGACCTTTGTTAATGTGGTTGCAGAAGAGAATTCAAGTGCAAAAATATTCACAAAAGAATAAATTATTAAAGAATTTAAAAATAAACAAAGTAGCTGTATTTACACTATGCAATATTACTCAGTAATAAAAAAGAATAAAATAATGTCGTTTGTAGCAATATGGATGGACCTAGGGATGATCATACTAAGTCAGAAAGAAAAAGACAAATACCATATGATATCGCTAATATGTGAAATCTAAAATATGACTAAATAAACCTATCTATGAAACAAAAACAGAGTGACAGATGCAGAGAACAGACTTGTCTTTGTCAAGGCGGGGGGAGGGGGGGAAAGTGGGAGATGGAAGGACTGGGAATTTGGGATTAGCAGATGCAAACTATTAAATATAGGATGGATAAACAACAAGGTCCTACTGCATAACACAGGAAACTATATTCAGTCTCTTGTAATAAACCATTATGGAAAAGAATATGAAAAAGAATGTGTATATATATATATAAATATATATACATGTATAACTGAATCACTTGCTGTACTACATAAATTAATACGACAATCTTCCTATACCTCATAGAATTATACTTCAATAAAATTTAAAAAATAAATGAAGTATTTAATAATAATCCAAGAGTAAGCTTCAAATTTTATAAGCAAGATAAGAAAGTTGGTACAGAAGCATTTTGAAGGAGGCAAATATGCTGATGTCTTCATTATAAAAGACATGGTTTTATTGGTTTCATTGTTGAAAGTAATCATGGTTTCATTGTTGAAGTTGATAACAAGATAAATATAATTTCAGATATTTAACATACAGGGATTTGACTTTAAAAGATATACTTATCTTCTCTTTTCAAAGTCCCACTAGAGAAAACTAACTATAAACAGAATGAGAGAAGGCTCATTAGCAGATGAAGAAACTGAAAATATCTGGAAGGAAGAAGTGGCGACTAATAAAGCAGCATGAAGCTCGCTTTATGGTCCAGCATGTTGTCAATTTTAATAAGTATTTTTCCCACATGCTTTTGAAAAGTACGTATTTTGCAGTTTCTAAATGCATGTTTTATATTTTTATGATTGCTCAGATTAAGTAAGTACCTGTTATTCTCAATTTATCATACTGTATGCTAGAGATTAAGAGTTTTATTTAAAAGCCACCCTCCTACACTGTTGGTGGGAGTGTAAACTGGTGCAGCCACTGTGGAGAACAGTATGGAAGTTCCTTAAAAAGTTAAAAATAGAGTTACCATATGATCCAGCAATCCCACTGCTCGGCATATATCTGGAGAAAACTATAGTTCTAAAAGATACATAGATCCCAATGTTCATAATACACTGTTTACAATAGCCAAGACATGGAAGCAACCTAGGTGTCCATTAGCAGATGAATGGATAAAGAAGATGTATATACATATATATATGTATATATACACACATACACACATATACACAATGGAATATTACTTAGCCAAAAAACCTAAATGTCCATTGACAGATGAATGGGTAAAGAATAAGTGTGTATATATAAATATATATTATATTTATATAATGGAATATTACTCATCCATAAAAAAGAATGAAATAATGCCATTTGCAGCAACATTAATGGACCTAGACATTATCATTTTAAGGGAAGTAAGCTAGACAGAGAAAGACAGATATTATATGGTATCACTTATATGCAGATTCTAAAAAAACAAAAGATACAGGTGAACTTATTCATAAAACAGAAATAGACCCACACACATAGAAAGCAAACTGAAGGTTATCAAAGGTTGGAGAGGAACAAATTAGGAGGTTGGGATGAACATATACAAGCTACTATATTTATAGCAGACAACCAACAAAGACCTACTATGTAGCACAGGGAATTCTACTCAATATTTTGTAATAACCTAAGGGAAAAAGACTCTCATATATGCACATATGTATATATGTGTATATATATTAGTTATATATAGTTCTATATATATGTGTGTGTGTATATATACTGAATTGCAGTGTTGTACACTTGAAATTGACACAACATTGTGAACTAACTCTACTTCAATACAAAATAAGCGCCACAGTATCTATTCTTAAAGAGTCTACAATCTAGCTACCATTGCAATTCAGATTTTTCAAGAAATAGGTTTATGAAGGTAAAAAAGACACCTGTAATCTAACAAAAATGTTAACATTTAATTTTACTTTTTCTAATTTTCCCTCCTACCTATCTATTCCTAAACTTAATCATATCAGGAGGACAAGCAAACGCACTGTGCTTCTGCACTCTGTTAGATGTTTCTACTTTGTCTTTTGACACCCACTCTCCTCAGCCCTCATCTATGTCCTGAGAGTCTGGCTGGTGTGGACACATCAACAGCTTCTCTTCCCTCTGGATTCCAGTAAACATTTGGCTAATGAGGAAGCTCAGCAGGAGGTCAGAAGGAGGAATAGAATGATACATTGGGTTAATTTTTCTCCTGACTCTCTTCCTGCAATTCACTGCAGGCAGACTTCATTCTTCAGCTGAAGATCAAGGCCCTGTTGAGGAACTCTTCTCCACATGACATCCTCTTCTCAGGTTTCAGAAACCATTTCTTTCTCCCTCTTCTTCAGACTGAGGGGATGCAACCACTCCGGGGGAATGCACTGCATGGTTTGATTGCATGCTTAGGCTCATATCAAATTAAATCAGACAGAGAGAAACATTGTATATTAATGCATACATGTGGAATCTTGAAAAATGGTACAGATTCTTTTATTTGCAAAGCAGAAATAGAGATACAGACATAGTGAACAAATATATGGATGCCAAGGGGTAAAGAGGAGGTGGGAGAAAATGGGATTGACACATATAATACTATTGATACTATGTATAAATTAGATAACTAATGAGAACTTAGTATATAGCACAGGAAACTGTACTCAAGGCTCTATGGGGAGGGAAATCCAAACAACTCAACATTCAAAAAACTAAGATCTTGACATCTGGTCCCATCACTTCATGGCAAATAGATGGGGAAAAAGTGCAAAGAGTGGCAGATTTTGCTTCTTGGATTCCAAAATCACTGTGGACAATGACTGAAACAATGTAATTAAAAGACTTGCTCTTTGGAAGAAAAGTTATGACAAACCAAACAGCATCTTAAAAAGCAAAGACATCACTTTGCCAACAAAGGTCTGTATAGTCAAAGCTATGGTTTTTCCAGTAGTCATGTACAGACATGAGTTGGACCATAAAGAAAGCTGAGTGCTGAAGAATTCATGCTTTCAAACTGTGGTCCTGGAGAAGACTCTTAAGAGTCCCTTGGACAGCAAGGAGATCAAATTGGTCAATCCCGAAAGGAAATCAACCCTGAATATTCATTGGAAGGACTGATTCTGAAGCTGAAGCTTCAATACTTTGACCACCTTATGTGAAGAGCTGACTTATTGGAAAAGACCCTAATGCTGGGAAAGATTGAAGACAGGAAGAGAAGGGGGCAACAGAGGATGAGATGGCTGGATGGCATCACTAACTCAATGGACATTAGTTTGAGCAAACTTCAGGAGATGCTGAAGGACAGGGAAGCCTGGTGTGCTGCAGCCCAGGGGTCGCAAAGAGTTGGGCACAACTTAGCGATTGAACAACAACTACAAGCATGGATGAAGTGTGGGTGGGTGAAAGATGAAGGGGAGTTAAGTGCCTGTGACACTTTGTTGCTGTGATGACAATGATTGTAAATATTATGAGTTCACATGGCCTCTTTTGATGGCCTTAGAAAGTATGATTGAGGAAAAGGAGAATTTGCAAGCTGTAAATGTCAGGCTGAGAAAAGTGATGGACAATCAGGAGGCTTTGATGTCATGTCCAAAGAAGCCCCTCACTGATAAGATAGCTGTGCTGTGCCACCTTGAATCATTCTGAAATCACCCTCCCTCAGTCTGTGGAAAAATTGTCTTCCATGAAATCGGCCCCTGGTGCCAAAAATTTGGGGACTACTGGTCTAAGACACTAAAAATTCTTTGGTGAGAGGAACAGTGGCATCCTTGAAACACACTGTATGGGCTGTCTTCCGTAGGATGGATTTTGGAATTGGATTTATTGATCACGATGGAGTTAATGGGATCCCAGACTGATGTAAACTAGGTGGCACTGATGCAAACTAGGTGTGATAAGATAGCTGTAAGATAGCTGTGGTGAACTCCAAGCCAGATGTCTCTGTGGTGGGTTGCAGAATCTGTAACATCCATCATTTGCACATTCTGTGTGCTCTGCCCCACAGGTAAGAGATAGTGGTGGGGGAAGTCTGTGATCCTAGGATATGAGATGAAAACATCTGGCAGACATGGGTGGCTGAGACTGAAAAACAAGTCCTCACATTTCTTTGATGACTCTAAATCTCGTTGGCTACAGAAGCAGCTCTACCCTGTACCTTCCTTGTCCCCAGCCACGATCAACACGCTTGCCATCTGATGTGCAGCCTTCAAAAGAAACTGATAGTTTCATTCTTTTTACAAGTGGTTGACCAGTTTTCCCAGCACCACTTGTTAACAAGGTTGTCTTTTTTCCATTGTATATCCTTGCCTCCTCTGTCGAAGATAAGGTGTCCATAGGTACGTGGATTTATCTCTGGGCTTTCAATTCTGTTCCATTGATCTATATTTCTGTCTTTGTGCCAGTACCATGCTATCTTGATGACTGTGGCTTTGTAGTAGAGCCTGAAGTCAGGCAGGTTGATTCCTCCAGTTCCATTCTTCTTTCTCAAGATTACTTTGGCTATTCAAGGTTTTTTGTATTTCCATACAAATTGTGAAATTATTTGTTCTAGTTCTGTGAAAAATACCGTTGGTAGCTTGATAGGGATTGCATTGAATCTATAGATTGCTTTAGGTAGTATAGCCATTTTCACAATATTGAGTCTTCCAATCCATGAACACGGTATATTTCTCCATCTATTTGTGTCCTCTTTGATTTCTTTCATCAGTGTTTTATAGTTTTCTACATATAGGTCTTTCATTTCTTTAGGTAGATATACTCCTAAGTATTTTTATTCTTTTTGTTGCAATGGTGAATGGTATTCTTTCCTTAATTTCTCTTTCTGTTTTCTCATTGTTAGCGTATAGGAATGCAAGGGATTTCTCTGTGTTAATTTTATATCCTGCAACATTACTGTATTCATTGATCAGCTGTAGTAATTTTCTGGTAGAGTCTTTAGGGTTTTCTATGTAGAGGATCATGTCGTCTGCAAACAGTGAGAGTTTTACTTCTTCTTTTCCTATCTGATTCCTTTTATTTCTTTTTCTGCTCTGATTGCTGTGGCCAACACTTCCAAAACTATGTTGAATAGTAGTGGTGAGAGTGGACACCCTTGTCTTATTCCTGACTTTATTCAAGCAGCTCCTGCAGCTCAATTCCAGAAAAACAAATGACCCAATTAAAAAATGGGCCAAAGAACTAAACAGACATTTCTCCAAAGAAGACATACAGATGTCTAACAAACACATGAAAAGATGCTCAACATCCCTTATTATCAGAGAAATGCAAATCAAAACCACAACAAGGTACCATTACATGCCAGTCAGGATGGCTGTTATCCAAAAGTCTACAAGCAATAAATGCTGGAGAGGGTGTGGAGAAAAGGGAACCCTCTTACACTGTTGGTGGGAATGCAAACTAGTATAGCCATTATGGAGAACAGTGTGGAGATTCCTTAAAAAACTGGAAATAGAACTGCAATATGATCCAGCAATACCACTCCTGGGCATACACACCAAGGAAACTAGATCTGAAAGAGACACGTGCACCCCAATGTTCATCACAGCACTGTTTATAATTGCCAGGACATGGAAGCAACCTAGATGCCCATCAGCAGACAAATGGATAAGGAAGCTATGGTACATATACACCATGGAATATTACTCAGCCATTGAAAAGAATTCATTTGAATCAGTTCTAATGAGATGGATGAAACTGGAGCCCACTATACAGAGTGAAGTAAGCCAGAAAGATAAAGACCAATACAGTATACTAATGCATATATATGGAATTTAATAAGATAGTAATGATAACCCAATATGCAAAACAGAAAAAGAGACACAGATGTACAGAACAGACTTTGGGACTCTGTGGGAGAAGGCGAGGGTGGGATGTTCTGAGAGAACAGCATTGAAACAAGTATACTATCAAGGGTGAAACAGATTACCAGCCCAGGTTGGATGCATAAGATAAGTGCTCAGGGCTGGTGCACTGGGAAGACCCAGAGGGATGGGATGGGGAGGGACGGGGGAGGGGGGATCGGGATGGGGAACACATGTAAATCCATGGCTGATTCATGTCAATGTATGGCAAAAACCACTACAATATTGTAAAGTAATTAGCTCCAACTAATAAAAATAAATGAAAAAAAAAAAAAAAAGAAACTGATAATTGAAAGGTGATGCTGAATGTCTCTGCACTCACTGCCTGCACATCTCATCATCTCTAGGTTCATAACCAAAACCAACACAGCAAGGGCTGAGAAGTACAAGGCCTGTTCCAATGAAAGAGCTTATTCACCAGAAAAGTCGTGGGAAGCATGTGTGGGACTGGATTACAAGGGTGTTAGTTCAAGGCGGGTAGAATAGTAAGTTCTAATGGGCCAAATTCATGGACATGGGAGCTTCCTTCTAGGATCTGGGACTTAAGGTGTTAATTAAGCCATATAGCCTAGACACCCAACATCTCTTAGGTTGGATAATTGAAATTTGGATTCAAAGAGTGTAAGTTAATAAGGTGTAAATATTGCAGCTTTCTGAGTATATCTCAGAGGCTGAGTATATTTCAGCCTTCAGAGGAAGGCCCAGGGAGAGGTGAGAGTTAGAATGGATCTATCACACATAATCTGCTTAGACTGCCCCTGACTATACCCTCACAGATGTGTCAAATGGGTCCTTTAAGACAGGGGTCCCCCATCTCCGGTATCTAATGCCTGATGATCCAAGGTAGAGCTGCTGTAATAATAGAAATAAATTGCAAAATAGCTGTAATGTACTTGAATCATCCTGAAACCACACCCTCCTCCCCCCGCCACAGTCTGTGGAAAAATTGTCTTCCATGAAATTGGCCCCTGGTGCCAAAGAGTTTGGGGACTACTGGTTTAAGACACTAAGAATTCATTGGTGAGAGGAACAGAGGCATCCTTGAAACACAGTGTACGGGCTGTCTTCTGCAGGATGGATTTTGGAATTGGATTTATTGATCACGATGGAGTTAATGGGATCCCAGACTGATGTAAACTAGGTGGCAGCTCTTCAGTAACCAGTGGAGACAATGTGGGTGCAGGGAACAGGATAGCCACAGAGATAGATTGCTCATCGGAATTTTTAAATATTGGGGATCTGTAAAGATGGTATTGATCACAGTGTCTCTAAATATAAAATAATCTATGAATGTGCTGCTTTACATAGATAGTAAAAATTCTAAGACAATTGGGCAGAAATACCGCTTAAGTCCTGCAGAAGGGATTTTCAGCCTTGCACTTAGTCTCTAAACTTAAGCCAATTCACATATCTATCCACAACCTATTAACTGTGGATGAGACTGTCTGTCCCTCCTTGAACAGATTCCACAGTGTTTTATTACATGTATAATGTGAATCTTCCCTAAAGTCTTCTCCAAAAGTACCTGTAGCCACATATTAGGATGGTTACACTTTGAAAAAAAGGATAACATCTACATATTCTGTAATCACCAAATCCTAGCTCCTAACTGATATTAATATGCAGGAACCTGAAATATTGCCCTGATTGTCCACCCATTATCTTGTACAGATAAGATAATAGATGGGATCTTGGCTTGAGAATGTGTCACATGGATCAAGTGGCCCAAACACTCACTCATTCCCTCCAGTCTTGGAATATATGTATGTGCATATATCCTGGTTAACAGGAAATTTCAAACACCCCACAAACCTTGGCAAATATGTCCATGTCAGAAGGTAGGAGGTAAATCCTGCTAAACTTCCCAATAGCTATCATGCTGATGAGGTTTGCAGGTTCCGACGGTCCTACGCTTACCAGCATTTTGTCACTGAAGCCAGAGTGGTTGCTCTGCCTTTCACCCCCACCACAAAGAAAGACACACTCTTGGTGGGTCTTTTTTTGTGTTTTGTAGGCAGCATGTATCTCACTTGGTCATGCTCCTTTGATCCACTTATTGAGTGGCTCATAATGATGACAGTTTTGAATGGGGCTTAGAGCAAAATATGGCTCTGGAACAAGTCCAGTCTGTGGTGCAAAGTGATACGGAGTTTTCTGATGCTGCTGCAGGCCCCGTGGCACAGAAAACATCGACAGCAAACAGTGATACTGTGTGAAGCCTCTGGCAAGTCCCAAAAGGTGCCTGACCCCTGCGGTTTGTATTGAGATCTTCTTCTGTGACAATTATTCTCTTTTTGAAAAGCAGCTCTTGGACCCAGGTAGAAGCTGAATGTCCAGCCATGAGATACTAAGTGACTATGGGAGCTGACTCATGACCTTGATGTTATCTGATACCCTGAAGCATAACATTGGCATGTAGAGTAGCATTTCATTATAAAATACAAATGGAATATATGGTGCCAGGTCTGCATTGTTCTGGAGATACCAGTAAACTACACGTAACGGATGGTAAGACTCTGAAGTTAATCTACGGCTTTGCTGTCTGTCCCTCAACTCTTTCATCTGGCTTCATGAGTAGTTCCCTATGTTGGTTACTAGAAGAGCAAAACATGTAGGCCTGGCTTGATGATGGGTCTGCAAAGTATGAAAGAATAAGCTGGAAATGGGTAGCTGCTTCTTTCCTACTCTGGGACCTCTCTGAAAGCAATGGAGGGAAGAATTCCAAAGATAAGAACCTCAGGTGCCATGTCTGGTGGTCCAATTCGTGGGGAAGGAAAGATGGTCTGAGCATCAGATCAACACTGACTCAATGAGCAGTATTCAGTGGGTTAGATGGTTTCTTGGAGGATGGAAAAGGATTGAATGATTGGGGATAAAGATATTTATAAGGAAGAGATGGATCTAGACCTACTTAGAATAGGTAGAGAGACATTTCTATTCTACATGAATTTCTGTCTGTGGGTATTCATTGCAGAGAAAGCATTTTTTTCTTTTTTAGATTCTTTTCCCATGTGGACCATTACAGTATATTTAGTATAGTTCTCTGTCCTATAGAGCTGGTTCTTATTAGTTACCATTTTATATATAATGGTATGTATATGTCAGTACCCATCTCTCAGTTTATTCCCCCTACCTTATCTCCTGGTAACCATAAGTTTGTCTTCTACATCTGTGACTCTACAGAATAAGCTTTTATAAATCAGGTGAACAAGAAAAAATACTTTGCATTTGTCAGTCTTGGACACCCTGGTGTTTGCTCAATGGACCCACATATACAGAGTGGTACCCATGACTACAGAGATGGAAACCATCATGATCTCAGCATCATGGAGTTCCCTTTAACAGTGCTGGCCTGGCTGTGCCATGCTGGATGCTAACTTGGCAAGATCACGGGCCAACTCTAAGCTCTGGATGTGGCACCATTCCAGGAGGAACAGTTCAGCTATTTGTTACAATGTTGGTATCACTGCATCCTTCCCTTCACAGATAAGGGTAACCCTTTGTTCTGGCAGAGATAGGCACAGATTACAAGTATGGATTTACCTTATCTGCCTAGTACCAATGTTCTTAGCACAAAATTACATTATGCTTTATCTTTACTATGGTGTCTATAGCATTAGTAGTGTTGGTCGCTTAGTCATGTCCAACTCTTTGTGATCCCATGAACTGTTGCCCACCAGGGTCTTCTGTCAATGGGATTTTTCAGGCAAGAGTACTACAGTGGGTTTCCATGTCCTCCTCCAGGGGATCTTCCTGACCCAGGGATCAAACCTGGGTCTCCTACATGGCACACAGATTCTTTACCATCTGAGCTACCCTATAGCATTAGTTCATATTAGTTGTTATGAGCCATGTGTAGAAAATTTAACACATTGCTAATATTTACTGCAACTATTATTTTAAGTCTGATTTTAGCCTTTGAATGTCCATGTGTCAAGATTTTAAAAAATCATAAGTAGCTGAATCTCTTGATTTTATTCTTTGTGTTTTATTTTCTGGCTCTATGCTTGAAAAGTTTTTACTTCTCTAGAGATTGGATTGTTATTCACTTCTCTTTTTTCCTCTAGTTTTTCGAAGATTTGATATTTTTTATATTTAATTCTTCAATCCATCTGGAATTGATTTCTCTGCATGATGTGGAGTAAGGGCCTAAAATTGATTTTTTCCCCTAAATTGCTACCCAGAGGTCCTGGCACCATTTGTTAAATAATCTTTCCTTTTTTCATTGATGTGTGATGTCTCCTTTATCACATATTAAATTCTCATACATCCTGGAATCTATTCCCAGGCTATCTATTTTGTTCCATTGATCTTTCTGTCCAATCCCGTGCAAGCCTCTCACTAGTCAAAAAGAACTTAAAAGAAAAAAAAGAACTTTAAACATGCAAGTAAGAGATAGGTTGCCCATTTGAGGCCAGCTACAAAACTCTGATGTACCAATGAGAAAATCATACTCCCCCCTCCCCACTTTATGTCTGTTTCTTTCAGAGAAATATTTCGTAAGATAGAAAAGGCAAATATTAGTCAACAGGGTATTAGAAGCTAAAAATGGGTGGAAAGTTATAGAAAAAATGATGAAATGTTTCATTTACCTTTTCAAATGAGCATAAGTCTCTTCATCTATGTTAGGTACTGGTGTCTTCTATGGTCCAAGAATTGTGTCTGAACTTTAAATATGAATTTTATTTAATCTTGAGATAATTCCTTTGCAGGAATTGTTGTTATCCCCATTTGCTATGTCTCTAAAACTTTGGGTTCAACTCTTTGAGACCCCATAAACTGCAGCCTTCCAGACTCCTCTGTCCATGGGGATTCTCCAGGCAAGAATATTGGAGTGGGTAGCCATATCCTCCTCCAGGGGATCTTCCCAACCCAGGGACAGAACCCAGGTCTCCTGCATTGCAGGTGGATTCTATACCATCTGAGCCACCAGGGAAGCCCTCTGCAGCCCAAGCAGGAGTCAAAATAGACTCCCAAGAAGGTGGGCTCTAGATGGCAGAGTAAGAAGATCCTGAACTTACTATTCCCCCATTCCCCCACCCCATGAGCAGATCAATGCTACATATAGAACAACTCTTCCTGAGAAAGACCTGAAGACCAGCAGCATGGCTCTTCTACAACCAAGGCTGCAAAGAAAGGACCCCAGAGCCTGGTGAGGGAGAAGGAGATGATCTAGTCAGGACCCACACCCCTAGCAAGTGACCCAGAAAAAGGGGGGGGGGGTATCCCAGGCTCAGGGATTCTCCCGAAGGAGTCAGGGGTTCAAGCCCATGTTAGGCAATCCTGCCCTGACATAAGACATTGGGTAGATTAGCCCCCTTTAGCTGGTTTGAAAACCAGGAGGGCTTATTAGAGGGCTGTAAGGAACTGAGCCTCCATTCTTGAAGAGCGCATGTACAAACTTGCTTGCTCCCGGTCCCCATGGAGAGGAAACATTGAAAACTGCCTTGTACTCTGGCTGGCCTGATGGGACCACTCCATCCTGCCCCCAGCCCACACTGGCTCCTGCTTCAGTCCCTCCTGCTCCAGAATTGCTCTTCACTAAGGTGGAAACTGCTATTGCCATGGTGTGCAAAGAGTAGGGAGAAAAGTGGAGCCAGCTCACAAATATGGCTCTAATCCAGTGGGCCCCAATCCAGCCTCTGATCAAGGTAGAGACTACTATCACTCAAGCGAGAAGCCCAGCACCCTCAGGGCTCCTGCTCCAGCCCTCTGGCCCCAGTCCTGTGTCCCCAAGAGGGCAGTGACTGCCACTGAGCTTAAGAGAAACACTTGTTCTCACCTGGCTCTGACTCGAGCCCCACCTACCACCAAGGCAGCTGTCAGTACACCCGAAAGATGTGTTCCCTGCTCACTGCAGATCCAGCTCTCACACCAAAGCCACTGGCCACATGCAGACTGTTGCAATGCTCCTGCACAAGGACATACCTTCAAGACTGGGATAGGTAACTGTTTTGCCTAAGTGCATAGAGACAAACAGAGACAGTCAAACAAAATGAGAAGACAGGGGAATATGTTCAAATGAAAGAATAAGATAAAACCCAGAAAAATCCTAATGAAAAGGAGATTAATAATTTACCTGATGAAGAGGTCAAAGCAGTAGTAATAGAAATGCTCATTGAATTTGGGAAAAGAATAGAGAAACTAAAGAGAACTTCAACAAAGAACTAGAAAATATAAAAGAGAATTAGAACTGAAGGATACAAGAATTGCAATGAAAAATATGCTAGAGGGAATCGACAGAAGATTAAGTGATCCAGAAGAATGCATAAGTGACCTGAAAGATGGAATAGTGGAATAGTCTGAGGAAGATGAAACAGTGTGATTTACCCAATCAGAATAGCCAAAGGAAACAAACAAAAAAATTAAATGGGGATCATTTAAGGGACCTCTGAGAAAACATCAAGCATATTAACATTTGCATTATAGGGATCCCAAAAGGAGAAAATAGAGGATAAAGGACAGAAAACATATTTGATAAAATAATGGTTTATAACTTCCCATCTACAATTGCATCAAAAAGAATAAAATATATAGAAATCAATTTAACCAAGGAGGTGAAACACCTATACTCTGAAAAGTATAAGACATTGATGAAAGGAAATTAAAGATGATACAAAGAAATAGAAAGATATCCTATGTTCATGGATGTAAAAATTAATATGGTTAAAATGTCCATACTACCCACATAAATCTACAGATTTAATGCAATCCCTATCAAAATATCAAGGGCATTTTTCACAGAACTAGAACAAATAATCCTAAATATTGACGGAAGCATCAAAGACCCTGAATAGTCAATGAGTTTCAAAGTGTAGAAGATCGTGATGCAATGTGGCTGGTTTGATGATGGAGGGGCAATGAAAGAGGGAAAATGGAGAGCCTCGAGGAGAAGAGAGTGGCCCTGGCAGCAAAGAGATGAGGACCTCAGTCCTATAACCACAAGGAACTGAATTTTCCCAACAATGTAGAGGAACTTGGAAAAGGATTCTTCCCCAGAACCTCCAGATAAGAGCCCAGCCTAGCTGACACCGGGATTTCTGCCTTGTAATCATGTGAGCAGAGAGCTCAGCTAAGTTCAACCAGATTTCTGACTCACAAATTGAGTTAATGAATGGATGTCAAGTTAAGTTGCTGAGTTTTTGGCTATTTGTTACAGAAGCAATAGAGAATAAATTTACAGATGGACCTCAGAGATACTTCAATGTTGGTTCCAGACCTCACAATTAAATGAATATCACCATAAACAGAGTCATGCAAAATTTTTGGTGCATATAAAAGTTATGTCCACACTCTACTGTAGTCTATTAAGTGTGCAATAACATTGTGTCTAAAAATAATTTAATTTAAAATACTTTATTGCTAAAAAATTCTAACCATGACCTGAGCCTCCAGTGAGCTGTAGTAGTAACATCAATCATTGATCACCATGACAAATATAATAATAATGAAAAAGTTTGAAATGTAGCTACAGTTACCATAATGTGGAGCAAGCAATTTCCGTTGGAAAAATGACACTTAAAGACTTGCTGGATGCAAGGTTGCCACAAACTTTCATTTGTTAAAAAAAAAAAAAAACAAGAGCAAAACCACAAAACAGAAGTATCTACAAAGCACAATGAAGTGCAGTAAAACCAGGTCTGCCTGTACTTGGTTAATGTGCCTTGATAACATAGTAATAATAGTAACAATTTATTGATATAAAGGTATTGATATGTGCTGAATACTTTAAAGGGATTCTCTCAATGAATCCTCATCATAGCTCTATGACCTAGATGACAAATTGCTCAAAGTAACCTGCTAAGTACTGGGTTGGCCAAAAGGTTCATTCAACATTTTCCACAAGATGGCACAGAAAAACGTGAATGAACATTTTGGCCAAACAAATAGTCAAGCCAAGCTTTGAACTTAGCTGAATCCTTCTATTCAACTACAAAATGACCCTATTGCCCACAGCTTCAAGCATTGGTTCATCAACACCTCTTGGCCTGCAATCACTGAAGGTTTTTCAAATACAGATGCCGCAATTCCACACATCATCATGCTGTCTCCTCTTTGCTAAGGAGCATCTCGAGGCTATAGTCATGTCCTCCTTTAGCTCCAGCTTCCCCATTCCCCATTTCAAGCCTTCTCTGGCTACACAAACACCTGGGAATGTCTACTTCCTCCACATTTCCTGAGCACCAGGGATTAACATCACTTGTTTAGCACTTAGAGCCATGTGGCCTTATGACGATTCCCTTATATTTTATTTCTTATATTTCTACCCCTCAGCAAAATATAAGCCTTATGAGGGAAGGAATTTTTCTGTTTTGGTTACTGCTAGGTTCCAAGTACCTAGCGTGTGTGTGCACACTCAGTTGCTTAGTCACGTCCGACTCTTTACAACCCCTTGGGCTGTAGCCTGCTAGGCTCCCCTGCCCACGAGATTTTCCAGGCAAGAATAGGAGTGGGTTGCCATTTCCTTCTCCAGAAGATCTTCCTGACTTAGGGATATAACCTGTGTCTCTTGGGTCTCCAGCGTCAGCAGGTGGATTCTTTCCCACAAGTGCCATCCAGGAAGTCCCCAAGTACCTAAAACAGGTATTAATTCACTAGAGATACTCAATACATTTTTATTGAATGAATGAATAAACAAATTAACTTAGACTCTTTCACTTCTTTTATTCAAAGTATATTGATCTGATTCACTTTATAATTCAATTTCTTCCTGAGTTCTGCCTGACCTTTTACTTTCTTCTGAGTTTCATGGAGATTATGCAGAAGATATAATGCTGGAATTTTCCCTTTCACCCAGAGCCATTCGTGCTCTAACTAGGCATGGAAACACTATTTATTGATTAATTTCTTTGTTCCTGGCCTTTCCTAGGTGTTTTACATATATGCACTATTTCATGTAAACTTCATGCTACTGTATGAGGTTGGTGTTCTAGCTCCCATTTGACCAAAGAAGTTGAAGATCAGAGAAGACAGCCCACGTTTACTTGTCTAGTAGAGGCTATGACTGCCGTTCAGATGTTTCTGAATACAAAGACTGTGTCTTTCCACTATAGCATAACCACTAGCATGTAAAGTCTATGAAAATGGGCTCTTGGTTACTCTTACGAGAGTCCCTTGGACAGCAAGGAGATCAAACCAGTCAGTCCTAAAGGAAATCAACTCTGAATATTCATTGGAAGAACTGTTGCTGAAACTGAAGCTTCAATACTTTGGTCACCTGATGCAGAGGGCCAATTCACTGGAAAAAACTCTCAATGCTGGGAAGGATTGAAGGTAAAAGAAGAAGCGGGCAGCAGAGGATGAGATGGTTAGGTAGCATCACCAACTCAATGGATGTGAATTTGAGCAAATTCCGGGACAGAAGAGCCTAGCATGCTATAGTCCATGCGGTCACAGAGTCAGACATGACTTAGGGACTGAATAACAACAACAAAAAATCTTTAGTGCCTAGCGCATATTTGAAGATCAAATGCACATATATTGAAAAAAATTAATAAATCGAAGAACAAATGAATGGATCATGCCTCTTCTCTAGTTCTGCTTCAGAGGGAAAGCTCTTGCCTTTCATCCAAGTACTTTGGATTTACATTCTACTGTAATACTTTAGCAAAGCTTCTATCTTCTTCTTGACTTAATAGGGGTATTAGCATATTGGAATTGGAATCACTCTTAGAAGGTGGTTTCTCAGTTTCCCACCAATGTAGAAATCCTTTTTATAGGCTCCTGGACAGATGGTTGCCAGACTCTGCATGGACACCTCCAGCGATGGAGGACAGAAGAGAACAGGAGGCAGGCTGTTTCATTTCGGAGGCAGTTCTGATGATTAGAAACATTGTCAACTGATTGAACTAGATTCTGCTGTGTCAGTAAGGATTCTTCATATTTCGAGAGATGGAAAGCACGACTAAAGTTGGATTTTTAAATAATGAGGATTTATCAAGTCAGTGATTGAGAAATGCAGTGTGGGTGTAAGTTTCAGGTATAATTTGAGTCAAAAGCCCATAGTGTCCTGAGGGTTCTGTTTCATTTCTCCAGAATTCTCTCTGCCCTGACAACCTCCAGGGGTTCCTTGGGCTCCTGGCTCCTTTTCTTTTGCAATAAGAAGAAGGAAAAAAAATGCAGTTCTAGGGCCTTTTAGCCACACATTACTGTTACACAGAGGAAGAGAGAAAGAACTTTTGTTCCAGTCCATCAAGAAAAGTCATAAGGCTTAGTTTGACCAGACAGGATTAAGATCTGGTAACTCATCGGACCATGATGATGAAATATGGGGACTGACTGAACCTAAGTCAAAGGTCCCAAGGCTGTGGGAAGGTGAGTTTAACGAACACTATTGAACCCTACAACGCTTCTACTCTTCCAGCAGAAACTGGATTTTATTAATATTCATGTGTCTACCTATTGTCCACGCAGTTCATGTGACCATCCCTGGGTGAATTTTCATGGTTATATCCTGATTAGCCTAATACAGTCAGTGCGTGGAACTCCCCTGGTGACTGTTCCTGGCTTGGGCTTAGGCCATCAGCTAAAGATGGTATTCTGTGCTTACAGAAGAGGTTATCCTTTCTCCTTGAGTGAGATAAATAGGAAAGCGTAAGGTCCTGACTGCCAAAAGCAGCTGTTCTGTCCCAATAGCAATGGTCAGACTTAGAAAGAAGCCACTTCTATTGGAAGCAGAGGGAGATGGAAAGGACCCGGTTATCAGCAATGTTGTTGAGCTCCTAGTAGTTTCATGCCTGGACCTTCTGTAACCAAGTTCCTGATGTCTTATTTAACTATTTATGTTGGGATTTCTACACTTTGAAATAAAAGTTATCTTTACTGGCGCAGGTGGAAAGGATCTTGGCAAGACTGTCAGTCAGCAAGCTTAACCTCATGGGATTTCTCTGTCATCTATCCATTGGCTCAAAATGTACTACTGAAGAATTTAAGAATGAGTGCCCTCCAAGGTGGTATAATACTTTGCCAGCTAACACACCCATCTTAGAATTCTATCCTTCAGGCTATTATTCCCAGGCTGGTTGATAGATCACCATATGATATGGCATTCAGACTCTCATCATGTTGGTAAGTCTCACAAACTTTACAAAACTGGACCCCATATTCCAAATACGGTCTGGTCTCCTTGGGTGCAAGGAGAATATTATGTTTCATATATATGATTCAGCTTGGTGTAATGGAAAGAAAACTGGAGTGAGTGTGCTTGTAATGGATTCAAGTCCAGGATCTGCCCACTGGAAGCAAATCTTTTAACCACGCTGAGCCTCAGCTATCTTTCTGATAAAATGGGGAAAGCAATCTCTGTTCACCTCAAAGCATTGCTGTGTAAATCAGATGAAATAACAGATATAAAAGTTCTTTGTAAATTGCAAAAGTGTTTGAAAGTAAGAATGATGATTAATGTATCTTAAGGTGGTGTCAGCTTCCTTTGGCAGTTGTATCACACAGTTTAATTATATCCTGCCTTGTTTCAGAAAGAATTTCAGGCATCTTACAAGAAAACATAAAAAAAATAAGATAGCATAAATTAGAAACAAAGTTAAAAAAAAGAAAAAGGGAAAATAACAGTGTAGCCAAAAGGCAGACATTGAAAACCGGGCTCAGAGTAGGCATTGAGTAAACGTTTTTCAATGAATATTGGAGTTGGTAAGAAACGTTCTTCCAAAAATTCGCTGTATGATGCTGGGAGCTCAAATCTGGCACTCTGTGACAACCTAGAGGGGTGGGATGGCATGGAAGATAGGAGGGAGGTTTTAAGAGAGAGGGAACATACGTATACCTATGGCTGATTTATATTGATGTATGACAGAAACCAACACAATATTGTAAAACAACTATTCTCCAATTAAAAGTAAATTTTAAAAAATGTTCCTCTGAGCTTTCTAGAAGTCAGTGTGATTACAAACATTGCTTTTGTTAATGCAGTTCTCAATTCCCATGAAATAAAAATGAATGTAACCTCTCTGTTGGTAGCTTTTCTGGATTTTCTAGGTGAGAACACACATTATCATCACATTTGCATTAATATATCAAAACTCATATTTCCATGAACTGTATTAGCATATTACAGAATTTGTATCTCTGAAATGTGGCTTTGTTGACTCAGACCCACTCTAGGAAAAGCTCTTCATTGTGTGTCTTTTTGACTAGCTTCCAGGCTATCTTTACAGGTCAAAGGTCCATGTTCCCTTTCCACCATGAGAGTGTCCTTGTGTATGTCCCCATTTCCAGCCCTGAGGTTCTAAGTGCCTGCTAGTTCAGAGGGAAGAAGATGTTCTGTTCTCACTCAGGTCAAGGACCACCTTGTGCATCCTCATTTACACTTCACGATTTACTCTTCTCATGAGATTGACAGATTGTCCCCTGCTTTTCCGGGAAACCCAGTCCCATCCAGAGAGATGTGACTTCACTCTCTGGCCCCAACAGGACAACTACCTCAACATGCAAAATTTCTACCTAGTACAGTTCCCCTGGGAAGAATGATTCACTCTTAAACAACAAAGAGATCAAACCAGTCAATCCTAAGGGAAATCAACCCTGAATATCTACTGGAAGGACTGATGCCAAAGCTCCAATACTTTGGCCACATGATGCAAAGAGCCGAATCATGGAAAAGACCCTGATGCTGGTGAAGATTGAGGGCAGGAGGAGAAGCGGGCAACAGAGGATGAGATATCTGAATGGCATCACTGACCCAATGGACATGAGTTTGAGCAAACTTCGGGAGATAGTGAAGGACAGAGAAGTCTGGTGTGCTGCAGTCCATGGGGTCGCAAAGAGTTGGACAGGATTTAGCAACTAAACAGAAACAATGACAACAAAATAGCGTCCACTTGGTTCGGGCTGAAGTTTGCTGTTCAAAGCTGGTTTGCATGGTCCCTTCAGTCTGAGCAGAAGACCAGACCCACTTCTCAAAAAACAACCTTGTTGAATGAAAGTGTGAATAAATGATACATATGATTGAAAGTAACTCTTCTGAATTGCATTCTGTGTAGTCAAAGTGCCCAAGTCTATCAAAATGGATGTGGTGATTAAGTAAATTATTTTATATAGGTTTCAGTTTTCAAAGAAATGCTGTAGTAAAATGTACACATAAGGAAATCGAGGATTAGAGTTAATAGTAAGCCTCCTAGATTGGTAAGACTAGTGGGGAGCAGCCAGAGGTTAAGATTCAGACTTGTCTAAATGTAAATCCTATCACTTAACCTGGCCTTAAAGCAGCTACACAATTGAAAGAAGACATAAATTAATTCAACATATACCCTTGAACTCATATTGTGTGCTAAGCCTTGTATTTGGCCCTTCAGCTTTATTACTTATCTTTCATTAATGAATTTATTAGTTTTTCCAATAGAATCTTTATTCTCTATTTAAAGCAGAGTAGAGCTTTCTCCTTGGATTCCTCCTTCAAGGATATTACCTAAGATTTAATACCAAAATGGCAGATGCCCCATGGATGCAAAACTATTAAGCAGAGGGAATATAGCATTTCCTCCTTCCTCCCATCCTGTACCACTTACTGTATATATCACTCCACATTTAGTGAGTCCAGAGAATTCCTTCCAAAGCCTCACACAACTGTTTCCAGTGCTGGAATTGATCACGTTTGACTTCTTCTTGGGTGGTCCATCTTCCGTACTTAGGGACCTCTGTCTTTGGTTTTCCTACCAGAAATAGCACCTGCCAGTGTCGCGCCAGTGCTGACTGAGGCCCTGGTTGGAGTTTGGTTCTGATAAGCTTGCAGAGGGAGCCATTATGTTAGTTTCCCAGGGCCAGAGAGCGAGTCAGAGGGAGAGGACGTGTCCCTGAAGCTCTGACGGTATAGGCACGAGAATGCGTTTGTTGGAGGCATGCAGCCTAGAGAGTGTAAATCTGTCTGTTAGCTGGAAATGAATACAAATCAGCCCTCATTTGTATTCATTGATTCCACAAGCTAGCGGGTTTGAGAGGCTGCAGGGTGTAGAACACTCTAGACAGGGAAGAAAGAGCCTGGCTTCTTGTCTCAGCCTTGCCGCTAACTTACAAGCAAACTCGGGCACATTATTTGCTGCCTGAGTCTCAGCGTCTCCCTCCCTAAGGCAGGTTCATTAATAACTGCCTGTTCGCAGAGCAGTGGATTTCTCATGGGTCACACAGGCCCTTTCCTGAACCTCAGCTCTACTACTTGCTAGCTGTGTGGCTCTGAGCATGTTACTTTAAACTGAGCCTCAGTTTCCTCATCTGAACAGTGGGAACAAGAATAATAGGTGACTCACAAGGCCATTGTGGAGCTTAAAGGAGCAGAACATGTAAAGTGTTTAACATAGAACGTGGCACATGGTAAGCCATGAAATAATGTCAGTGGTTCTTGTCAATGTTATTTTCCCATCAGTCAGTTCAGTTCAGTCACTCACTTGTGTCCGACTCTTTGCGACCCCATGAATCACAGCACGCCAGGCCTCCCTGTCCATCACAAACTCCCGGAGTTTACTCAAACTCATGCCCATCAAGTCGGTGATGCCATCCAGCCATCTCATCCTCTATCGTCCCCTTATCCTCCTGCCCCCAATCCCTCCCAGCATCAGGGTGCTTGTAAATAGCAAATGAGACTTTATGTATACTCCATTTGATACAACGCCATGAAGTAATTGTAATTATATAAGGACAATAAAAACTACATTATGGGTTTAAAGGATCATTGATATTGAGCTCTACTCAGCAATATACTTAGATAATAGAAACATCTATCTTTAGACTAACAGGATTTCAGAGATGATCAGATCCTGCTGTCTCTCTTTTTTAAAAACTTTTTATTTTGTATTGGGGTACAGCTGA
This sequence comes from Cervus elaphus, assembly GCF_910594005.1. NCBI lineage: Eukaryota > Metazoa > Chordata > Mammalia > Artiodactyla > Cervidae > Cervus > Cervus elaphus. Next base: position 46,448,543 of record NC_057836.1, read on the forward strand.
TTAACAAACAATGTTGTGCTAGTTTCAGGTGAACCGCAAAGAGACTCAGCCAAACTTATACATGTGTCCATTCTCCCCCAGACTCCCCTCCCATCCAGGCTGCCACATAACATTGAGCAGAGTTCCATGTGCTCTCCAGTAGGTCCTTGCTGTTATCCATTTTAAATATCCTGCTGTCTTGTTCTATAGATGAGAATATGCAGGCACAATGAACTAGAATTACTTGTCAATATCCAGAGCTAATTAGGGCCAGATTGGGACTGGAAACCAGACGTTATGACTCAGCATATAGTTATATTTCCACCTATTCCATTTAATGTGCCAGGAAACCAAAGTTGGGGAGATAGCGAATTGTACAAGGTTGCACAGGTGAGTAGTGATAGATCTAAGAATCATATTTATAATAGCTCACCTTTAAGTGTGTTTTGTAGGTGCCAAGCATTGTCTCAGTGCCTTGTGTATATCAAAAAATCTAGTCTCTACAACTTTAAGAGTTACAATTAGGATCCTCATTTTTCACACTTGGGGATGGGGACCCAGAGAGGTCAAGTACACTGCCCAAGGGTGCACAGGAGGCAACCACATTAGGACATAGATTATCTGGATTCTGTGTTTACAAAATTCCTCTCCATAGTATTCTGAGTCTCTCAACCTGACCTTGTTATTCCCCCCCCCTCGAAGTACAAATAAGTCTGAGCTCTTGCTGGGAAATGAAGCATAAAGATAGAGAACAGTATTAGTAACAACGTACTAGCCAATCACTGGGTGATGCATGCATGTGTGCATGCTAAGTCTCTTCAGTTGTGTCCGACTCTTTGCAACCCTATGAACTATAGCTCACCAGGCTCCTTCCTCCGTCCATGGGATTCTCCACATAAGAATACTGGAGTGGGCTGCCATGCCCTCTTCCAGGGGATCTTCCTGACCCAGGGGTCAAACCTGAATCTCTTACCTCTCCTGCATTGGCAGGTGGATTCTTTACCAGTAGTGCCACCTGGATGATGAGACAGAGCATTTGCGTGAAGGCTAAGGAGTCTGTGGATAGCAAAGGAGCTAGCATTTATTTTGAGCCTGTTGCTTTCAAGCTTCAGTGTTAACCTCTCTGATAACTGCATGGGACACTGTTGCTGAACTAACATGTACCAGCGATGGCCCACAGAAGGATCAGTAATTCTGAACACCTGCAATTCAAGTGTCACTGTATCTGAAGGATAGACCCATGGTGTTATCTGGGACCAGAATCTGCATTCCACTGGGGATGGTGACTGTCTTGCCCTCTACCTACATATCCTGGAAAAGCCACTGATGGAACAGCCTTGGCATCTCTGCAGCAACACTTGGGTTCACTGGACAATGTGAGCACAGGTCTTAAATCAACCCTGTATGAAGCAACAGCAGGAAATGTAGGCCCACCTCCTGGCTGGATCATCCAGTTCTCTCTAGAGCATCTGCAAATAGAGCTGCCTCTTTTGTGATGATTAAACCTTCTTGGACCATTCAGGAGCCACGAGAAGGGCCCCTGTAGGAAACTCTGGGCTTTTTGGTAATCTGGGCATATCAGAAGCTTGAGAAATTAATTGTACTATTAAAAGAGCTGTGACTTTATTTGTTCTGCAAGTAGTTACATGAAATAATAGCAGGGATGTTTAATGAGAACTTACGATGCTTCAGGCACAGTATCAAGTTATTTACATAACGTAACTCCTTGACTCTTTGCAACATGAAAGGGTACTTTACACTCAAAGTATAATTTACACTCAAGGTAACTGAACCTGAGAAGGGAGGTCACTCATTCAAGGTCACCGAACTGTGGTACGGCCGAGACAGAAATCAGACTCAGGATTTCCGATAGCCTTTCTATCAGAAAGACTTGCCCACTGTGAAACACAGCCATGCTTGAAATATAGAGACGGAAATATTACAGTAGACACATTAGCTTACAGAATTCCCTGATGGTCCATTGGTTCAGGCTCCACACTTCTACTGCAGGGGCCACGGGTTCAATATCTGGTCAGGGAACTAAGATTCTGCAAGCCGTGTAGCTTGGCCATTAAGTAAATAAGAAATAAACATGCTAGATTAAAGGATGTGTATGTATTTTTGGAGTTGCAATGAGTCGGACATAATTTAATGACTGAACAGCAACAACAATGTGTATTTGTGAGATCTCTGTCTCAGAGCAGACTAAATCATCGGTGTGTCTTACCTTTAAGAGAGGAGTTTTGGTGGAAGAGGTTGGTGTCCAAATGGCAGGAATAGCCTTGCTGAGCTCCTGGGCCACCAAGTGAACTTGGCCATGTGGATTTTCTTTCTAATCTAAGAGCAGCCCAGTTGGAAAACCAGGCAGAGCGCAAGAGTCTTTTTCTGAAAAACAAATCTCGTAACCGAGCCAGGCTTTGTCCCTGGGTGGAAAAAATGCCACAAAATGAGAGGCAGGAAGAAGCATCCTTTTCTAACTGCCAGAGTGATTCCAGGGCTGTGTGAAAATGTGCCAGGAGGCAACGCAATTAGCAAATCCTGACACCAGTGGCTGCTTCTCTCCTGGGCAACGTCTTTGTCAGAGCCAACATCTGCCGGCTTACCTTGCCCAGCCAGGATGGGGGCTGCACCAGCCTGCTGCCCACACACTCCATGCCAGGCGCACTTGGCAGAGTCAGGCCCCCCAAGGGCTGTGTGGCCTGGTCGTCTTGAGAAAGGGCCCAGCCTAAAGGTCCCAGGTGGCCCCAGAAGCAATGCTGCTGCTGCCAACAGAACCCCTTGCCTGTAAATACTGACCACGGCTCAGAAGACAAGATAAGTACTATAAATAAGATTGAAGTGGACAAGGAGCATATTAGAATGTCTTTGCTGCAAGGCACCTGCAAAATGTGTTTGTTCAACAGAACTAATAATATTAGCTAGCACTGACTGAGCAGGGGGATTCGGTGCAGTTTCTCTTCCAAGTGCTTTGGGCACTTTATCTCCATCAACCTTAAAACACAGAGAGGAAGGTGGGGCCACACACTCCATTCTCCAGACTGAGAAACTGAAGCTCAGAGAGGCTGAGTAACTTCACCCCAGTACTGGGAAGCACCAGAGCCCAGGTCTGGTGGCAACCAATTAGCCCCAACCCAGAAGGGTTTCCCAGGTGGCACTAGTGGTAAAGAACCCTCCTGCCAGTTTAGGAGACATAAGAAATGTGGGTTCGATCCCTGGGTCAGGAAGATCCTGGGGAGGAGGGCATGGCAACCCACTCCAGTATTCTTGCCTGGAGAATCCCATGGACAGAGAAGAGCCTGGCGGGCTATAGTCTATAGGGTCCCACAGAGTCGGACGTGACTGAAGCAACTCAGCACACACATGCACGCACGCCAACCTAGAAGACTCTATTATTCCACACTGCCTTCCCCCAGTTCCATCCTTGGTAAAGTAAATCCTGAAACGCAAACCCCAGGGCTTCAGCCCTTTTTAAAAGGAAGACACAAATGCACATCCACCTATATCATACATTTTTGTGACTTTATATTCACACGCATGACTCATAACAGTGTGACTACCTATTCACACTCATGACTAGTAACAGTCTGACTACCTATCCACACTCATGACTAGTAATAGTGTGACTACCTATTCACACTCATGATTAGCAACAGCACAGTTTTCTGGGGGGGTTTGAAACCAGATTGGTGCTCTGTCCAAAGAATCAGTTTCAAGAAAAAGTAAATTTGGAAATTTTAAGCAAGAATCAGTGTGTCCTTTTTTTCCCCTTTGTGTCTTAATTTTAGCTCTAAAGCCAGAGGGCAGGACAACAGAATGTCTGAGGTTCCTTCCAATTCCAAAATGCTGTGATTCCTCAGAAAACCTGCATCACGGGTATGCTGAGAGCAAAGGGAACACAACCAACCCCAGTGCATGGGCACGATGTATTTCTATCGTGTCCATTACTCTCTGGCCTTCTCCCCTCAAATGGCCTCTTTCTTCTGTTCCATCTGTCCAAATTCTCTCAAACAGCGTAATTCCTACTCTTGTGCCATCTGTTACTTGAGGCCTTCTGTGAGCCGCTGAGCTAGAGGTGGCTCCTATACCTCCAAACAGTATGCACTCCCCCAGGGAATTAGTGTCTCTTCTGTGCTGTCTTGCAGCACAACAAGGTAGAGAATTGCATGCTAGCCCCCGCTGGACGGTCCAGCAGGAGTGAGCCAAGCAGATGCATAGGGGGTGATTGTGGCTGCGGTGGGGGAAGGAGGGCATGGCATGATGAAGTTCCATGCAAGGGTTCGTGGAGTGGAGAGGGGGAAAATGTTTGGTAGGTGCTGAGTGTGAGATTTGGGGGGAAGGGACACAAAACTGAAAATAAGAATTATTAGGAATTATTACAGCCAATTGTATTCCTACACCTTAACATTTTAAAAATGATTTTACTTATCTATTCATTTATTTTTGGCTGTGCCGGGTCTTTGTTGCTGCGGGGGCTTTTCTCTAGCTGTGGTGAGCAAGGGCAGCTCTGTCGTAGAGGGCTCTTTTGTTGTGGAGCACAGGCTCTAGGTGGACAGGCTCCAGTAATTGTGGCGTGTGGGCTCAGAAGTTGCAGCCCCAGGGCTCTAGAGTACTGCGTCAGGAGTTGTAGCACACAGGCTTTGTTGCTCCAGGGTAGGTGGGATCTTCCTGGACCAGGGATTGAACCCATGTCTCCTTCATTGGCAGGTGGTTTCTTTACCACTGAGGCACCAGGAAAGCCTTATAAGCTCCAGATTTATCTCAAGTATGACCTTTCTGAAGCCTCCGCAGGTACTATGGCCAAGAAGAACCATCCACTCACTCCAGTGCCTGAACCGTAGCCAGGTTAGGTATGAACCATGGATGGATGTTACAGACTTTCACACCCATTGATTTATTTACATATCTGTGCCCTCCACTGCATGGTGAGCAACTGGAGAGTTGAGACCATACCAGAATCCTTTTTAATGTCCAGGGCTTGGTATGTGTTGAATTAGCAAAGGTGACAATTTTCAAGGCACCAAATGCAGAATTTTGTGGATGAGTAATCATTAATAATATATCAGAATTAGTCATTGTTTACTATTTAACAGAGAGAATGCCAATTCTTTCAATGGAATATCAGATTTAATCTGTTTGATAGTTCTATAAATAACCATATAACAGGTGGCTCAATGATAAAAAACCTGCCTGCAATTCAAGAGACATAGCCGGAGCCATGTATTTGATTTCTGGGTCAGGAAGATCTCCGGGGAAAGAAGCGGCAACCTACTCCAGTATTCTTGCCTGGAAAATTCCATGGACAGCCCAGGAGATCACAAAACGGTCAGACATGACTTAGCGACACAACAACAACTACTATTACTAGCATTTTACTCATGAGAAGAATCAAGCTTAAGAGGAAAGAAGTCACTAGCTCAAGTCTCTATCAGAAAGATTGAAGGCAGGAGGAGAAAGGGATGACAGAGGATGAGATGGTTGGATGGCATCACTGACTTGATGGACAAGAGTTTGAGCAAGCTCTTGGAGTTGGTGATGGACAGGGGAATTGGGCGTGCTGCAGTCCATGGGGTCTCAAAGAGTCAGACACGACAGAGCAAGTGAACTGCACTGAATTACTACTAGCAACTGGATGAGCCAGGAATCAAAACTAAACTGAACTTGTGTGTTCAGCTTTAATATTGCATCAAGATGGGAAAAGGTGAAGGAGGAAACAAATTATCATAATATGGAAACAGGGGTCAGATATTAACATGGTGTGATAATGAAGCAACATATCTAAATTTTAAATAAGCATGTATCACCTTACACAACTTGATAATTCTTGATTATACATCCTGTGATTATTATATGTGGTTGATTATTATCCCTTTTCAGGTAGCTACAATTGCTTCAGTACAGATAACGAATTCAAAGACTTTTTTGTGTACTGAGAGGATGCCCTGTTTGGAAACAGTTGAGTCACTGGGACCCACGCCTGAGTGCTATGATGGGCTATCAGGTAATAAGAAAAACTCATTCTCTTGGTTTAGGAGAAGAATGTAATGTTGTAGGAAGAGAATGGTCCTTGAAACCACAAAGTCCTCAGTTCCCATCTGCTACACAACACTTAGAAATCTTTTGACTTTGGTAAAGTCACTTAATTTTCTAAGCTTCCACTTCTTGTAGTCAAATGGAAACGGTGATAGCACATACATCACAGTGCAACTGAAAGAAGATAATGTATGTAAAAAACATAGTACAGTGCCCAGCACATAGCAAATGTGAGGCAGGACTCTGAGAGGTAAGATGTTCAAATGATGAGCCTGATTTCCAAGTGTACACTTGAGTATATGTTTATGAAGTACAGGTCGTTCCTAATAGGAGATACAGACAAGTTCTAAGGCAAGACTGTTATCATGAAGGTGAACCTTCCAAGTGCATTAATTTAGGTGAAATCAGTGAACATCTAATTTAGACATACCTCATACATCTTGGTACCCTCTAAGGTGAATTGTGCACAAAAAGACCTCAGCAATACTTGGCTGGTTGACTCACAGGTTGAGAACTTAAATGGAATTCATGGTAGAAGAGAAGAAAATACTATAGGGGGCTCCCTCCACATCTGCTAACCACCTCCTTCCAGTAGTCTTTCTCCTGTGCTACAGAGACTGGAAAACTATAAGTGGTACTTCCTAGATTCCCTAGGAGCTAAGGTTTTGGATATGATTTTGGTTTTGCATTCAGATTCACCTGGCAGCACTTGAATCAGACCCAAGTTGGGCAGGCTGGTTATAACATACAAGGCATCGTGTTGCTGGTATTGAGTGACCTTGCAGTCTCAATGTGACCTTGGAACCAAGAGTCCCAACAGTGCCTTCCTGGCCTTCAGCATCCTTCCTGTGATACAGGCAGTAGTCCTTTGGTAGCCAATTCTATAGTTTTATTCTAGAAATCAATCTTGGAAGTTAATTATATAGCTTGCTCCTCTCACTCCTCTAATAATTCTCTGCATTATATCTCTCAAAAATTATTAAAGAAGTCCTGTCATCTATAGCTAAGATGTGATGGATACAATATTTGGTACCAGAAATGGTTATTAGCATTGGATTCCCAAGGAGGAAAATCTAAGGTAGATTGGGTGACCTGTCTAAAATGAAGGTAGTGAAGCCCTGGTTACCTTTGAGACTAGAACACTAGTAACCTATATGGTACAACAGTATTTAAATGGCCACATGTGGTCATCGGGAATGAAGCATCTGTTGGAGGCACAGTTTTGGCAAACAGAGTGGTAACTAATTTGTTCTGCTGACACCAGGTACCTGGCATCCTGACGGAGGTTAGTGAACTAAGATAGTGAATGGAGGAATGGGCCTGGCTTACCTCCTTGTTCCAACAGGCAGCATATTTGAGCATCCATATGATTTCCCCCTGAACAGTGTTTGACACTTGTCTGAAATTGGTGGCAGTGCCATGACAAATGCCCTATCATTCTTCCAAATGAAATTATTACAGTTTTGGATAAGTGAGTATGTATGTGTTTATACGGACAAGTGAGGAAGAATTATTCCCTAAAAATAACTAAAATTCCCTTTTAGGGTAAACAAAACTGTCTCTATGGTCTTTATGGATATACTAGTGCATTTCGGTGTTTTTCCACAAGATGTCCAGCTCCAAATTTGAGAAATGCCAATCTGTCAAAAGTCCCAGAGATTGTCCGCTCTCTCCACTTCACCCCATCTCAGGCTGCTTGACAAGTACCACTAGTTGAGAACTTGTACTGGTCTTGTTGGCCACAACAATGAAGAGCCCCCCAAATTCCTCCCTCACAATTTGGTATTATGTTGACTAAACTATAAACAATTTGGAATTGTGTTGACTAAAATATGCACCGAAGTTTCCTATTTCTGGTGCCAGGCAATATTGTCTACACAAGAACAAATTGAATCTCTGCCACACAGTAATTGCCCGGCGACCCCAAAGTTGATGTGTTTGACTATGCAGCAGAGATTAAGCTTCTCCAAGGACCAACTCTCAGCATATTTAGAAAATTTAATTTTATATTCTTACTTACAAGGTTTTTTCCTTTCTTGAATTACTTATTAAAAAATAAAAGTACTGTAACCATTTTTCTTTTGATAAAAGTCAGGCAGCCACAGCCTGGTCTTCCCTTGGGTCCTCAACAAAGCGGTTTTATCTCTCCACCTCCTGGTCACAGACCACTCAGAGATCAAGGCTTCTGCAGCCCCTTCTGTCTTTCATGGAGAAGAGGAAAGAGAAGCTGGGCTGCTGAATATGTAAATCCTCCCTGGCAGACAGCCTTTGTTGTCTGATCATGGTGTGGGGAGGCCGAACTCTAACCCCAGAATCCACAAAAGCTTAGAAGGAGGCTCTCTGAGGTGTTCTTGGAGGGAGCAGTGAAGGTTAAAGAAGAAAGTTAAAAGGAATCTCAGTGAAAAGGACTTGACTACACTGGGTTCTTTTTTGTCCCCTTCAGTTCACAGTATAAAATGGTAGCACGGCGTTGAGAGAAAAGAAAGGCACGTCCCTGGCAATATCAATCCTGATGAAAGCTTGTCTCTATACTGTTTGGGCACTTGGGGTTCCTCAACCAGACTATGCAAGCTGGGCTTCAGGGTTATCTGACCAGAGACCCAGACAATGCCAGCTGTGATTCTTAGCAACACTGACTTCAAGATCCAGGGGCATCCAAGCCAGTCAAAGAGAACAGTGATGAGTTCCAATGTACCACTGAGTGGCATCTGAAATTAGAACTTTGCTAACTTGATTCCCAGGGCTTTCCTCGTGTCTCAGTGGTAAAGAACATGCCTGCCAATACAGGAGACATGGGTTCAATCCCTGGGTCAGGAAGATCCCCTGGAATAAGAAACGGCAACCCACCCCAGTATTCTTGCCTGGAACATACCATGCACAGAGGAACCTTGTAGGCTATAGTCCATGGGATCACAAAAGTGTCAGACAGGACTTAGTGAGTAACCAACAACCTTGATTCCTATAGCTGGGAGTCTTTCTTTTTCTTCTTTTCTGTTTTCCTCATTCTATCTTATTTTCTGATTGACTTTCCAGTCTCCCCACCAACACACACCTCGTAGTAGTAGGGCTTGATTCCCATCTGTCCTCACTCGCTGTAGCCCACTTGATGGGCTTCTGAAGAACTGCCTGTCCATGTCTATCTGTCTCACCATTGTATCTGCCTCCATGTAACAGCCGCGTCTGCTCTAATCCAGGCTGGTTGGAATTTGATGGTTTCTACCTAAATGACTCCAAGTATTGCTTCTTCCTGAGATTTCTATTGTGGGTCCCACTCACCAGATTTGACTCCTAGATGATCATGTTGGCCCCCATCAAACTTGTCGTGAACTTTGAATGTGCTATAGCTTTCCCTGAGATGAAATTGTTTCACTTATCAAACATTCCTTGGTCTTGGGAGCTGGGATCCAGAGAAGAATAAGGTCGTGGCCCCTACTTTTGAGGAACTCAGACTCTGCTCCAACTGAAGGGCATAGATATAATCAGTACTTTAAAATAATCAGGTGTTATAAAAAATGAGTTGAGGGATATCTTATATTCTTTGGGCTGTTAAATAAATACTAGATATCCTAGATTGGGTAGCTTATAAACAACAGAAATGTATTTTTTCTAGCTCTAGAGGCTGGAAGTATCAAGGTGCCAGCATGGGCTGGTGAGGGCCACATGATGGAGGGAGCAAGGGAACCCTCTTGGGCCTCTTCTATAAGTCATTAATCTCATTCATTAGAGCTCTGCCCTCATGTTTCAATCACTTCCCAATGGCCCTTCTTCTAATATCCTCATCACATCATGGTCAGAATGTCATACTAAGGAGATGGGAGGCTATGAGTGACTCTAAGGCAGAGTGGACAAGCTATAATCCATGGGCCAAATCTACAGGCTGCCTGTTTTTATAAATGCAGGTTTATTGAATACAGCCATGACCGTTCATATACTTCCCGTGTCAGGCTCTTCATTAGTCTTGTAAGGTGAGAGTTGAGTAGCTTCAACAGAGGCTGTCTGGCTTAGTAACAGTCTAAAACATGTACTGTCTGACTCTTTATAGAAAGAGTTTTCAGACCGTTGCTCTAAGCGAGGGAATAATATGGTCAGATGGACATTTTAGAAAGATTGTTCTAAAAGCTGTGTGCAGCTCTGTAGAAGATCTCATTTGGAAACAAAAAAATATGGGGTTTCTAGGAGACTTGAAACCTCCAGACTGTTTGACAAAACCCAAATCTCTCGGTCTTGTGTAGCATTCTTATGATTTTCTCACTTCCCTCCAATCTACTGTCATGTTTATATACTGGCCTCTTGTACGTGTGCTTGTTCGCTAAGTCATGTCTGACTCTTTGTGACCCCATGGACTTTAGCCCGCTGGGTTCCTCTGTCCATGGGATTCCCCAGGCAATAGTACAGGAGTGGGTTGCTATTTCCTTCTCCAGGATATTGGTCTCTAAGCCAGACCAAATTCCTTTAGGGCCAGGAATTTTAGCATTTTAATTTTTTTGTCTTTGTATCCCTGGTGCCTATGTCACTGCCTCCCACTTCTGGCTTAATAATTGAATTTAAAGGAATGGGTGAATTACTGTACAATGCACTATTGTCCCGTTTACCTGCTCTGAGTGTGCCCTTAGCCTGGTGCCCCTTTGCAAGTGGGAACCCTGAGAGGTGATCATCTGGTCTCTTGCCAGATGGAGCCCTCAGAAAGACTCTGACTTGAGAAGGTTTTTTTTTCCATTGCCCATTTTGTTTTTCTTTTGTTTTGTTGGAGGAAAATTGCTTTACAATATTATGTTGGCCTCTACCACACATCAACATGAATCTGCCACAGGTATGCATATGTCCCCTCCCTCCTGAATCCCCCCTCCCCATCTTCCAACCCATCCCACTTCTCTAAGTTGTCAGAGAACTCTGAGTTGAGCTCCCTGTATCAGATAGCAAATACCTACTTGCTATCTATTTTTACATATGGTAATATGCTATTGATTATTATCATACGGTAATGTATATGTTTCCATGCTGTTCCCTCAACTTGTCCCACCCTTTCCTTCCCCCAGTGTCCACGATCTCTTCTCTATGTCTGCGTCTCCATCGCTGCCGTGCAAATAGGTTCATCAGTACCATCTTTCTTTTTTATTTATTTATTTATTTTTTATTAGTTGGAGGCTAATTACTTCACAACATTTCAGTGGGTTTTGTCATACATTGATATGAATCAGCCATAGATTTACACGTATTCCCCATCCCGATCCCCCCCTCCCACCTCCCTCTCCACCCGATTCCTCTGGGTCTTCCCAGTGCACCAGGTCGGAGCACTATCAGTACCATCTTTCTAGATTTATGTCTGTGTTTCTTTTGCCTTTAGATACCTGGGGAAGATCTACTTTGAGGTTCTTTCCAGACTGTGTTACCAGGTAGGCATCTTCTTGGCTGAGGTCCCAGGGAGAAGAAAGCAAGGTTAGGGTTAGGTCTGCTCCTGGCCACCAGGAGTCCCTTGTGAGGCCAATCGGCATTTGCAAATGAAGATTAAGACCCAGGCAAACAACCCAGCAAACAATAACTGCAAAGCTGGCCTAATCTTAATGAAATCTGCAACATATACTTATATAAATCAGAATGACTCTTGCTTGCTTTCCCTGTAATTTGCTCAGATGGGTTTGGAATGACACGGTCAATTGTTTAGCCACTGACTTTGCCCTATTTTGAAGAGTCCTTCAGCAGCCCATGCTATGCTTGCAATGACATCCAGCTGGCCCTGTGGGAACTCAAGCCCGCTGAAAATGCATCACTTTCTGAAATCATCATTTCCTGAAATTCTCTCAGAAAAGCCAGGAATTGTCTTTCAACCTGAATCTCAAAGAGGATGCAGTGGAGGGAAGTGTGGGTGTGATGACTCTATCTGGGGTCCCATTAGCAGTAATTTCCCTCCATCTCATTCCAGTTCTCCATCCTCATGTCCTCAGAAATTCCAGGGCTCCCAGAATGGAGCTCTTCAGCACCCACTGCTGTGATTATGACTCAGCTTGCCAATCCAGGCACGAAGAAGCCAGAACAAGCAGATCACAGCAAGACACGGAAGCAGGATGCCGGTGATATGACCTCACATCCTCATCTGATTCACTATCTGCCCTGACACCCCACACCTGTCATGCCCCTCCTGGATCCTCCTTCTTATCTCTTCAATTCAGTGATTCTCCAAATGTGTTCTGAGGGTGCATGCATGCTAAGTCACTTCAGTTGTATCTGACTCTTTGCGATCCCATGGACTGTAGCCCACCAGGCTCCAGGCAAGAATACTGGAGTGGGTTGTTATGACCTCCTCCAGGGGATCTTCCCAACCCAAGGATTGAACCCACGTCTCTTTTGTCTCCTGCATTGCAGGCAGGTTCTTTACCAGTAGTGCGACCTGATCTGCATCAAAACCAACTCAGGTGTTTGTTTCAAGATTTTCTAAATCTCTTGGGCTGTAGCCCCAGAATGTGCTTTTTAAACAGACTCTGTGAAGGGATTCTTTTGCTCATTCAAGTTTGGGAATGACTGAGTTTAACCTAGACATTGAGGGAAATTGATTCTGTTACTGTAGTTTGGATCTGCCCTGTTTTTAATTTGTCCAGTGCCCAAGACTTCTTCCTATGATCCCCCAATTCTTTTTACCCAGGTCATTTATGACCCTTTTATCTTACTCTTTATCTGTAAAATCTTATAATTGCAGTTTTGTCCAGCTGAACCAGCCTTATCCCATTGTGTCTCCATCCCATTTTTTCAGGCCTCAGTTTAGAAGTCACCTCCCCAGAGAATTCTCCCCTATCATTTTTAAAGTTCCTCCTTCAACTTGGTTCCTATCATATATTCGGCTTTTTTTCTTCAGAGCGTGTAGCAGAGTCTGTGATCATGCTGTTGCTCATTCATTTGTGTTTGTTGTGTTATATCCCATGGGAATGTAAGCCTTACACAGCCAGGAACCTGCATCATCTCATTCTCTACTGAAGCCCCAGAACCTAGCCCAGTGCCTGACATTTTATAGGTATTCAAGGAATGTTCACTGAATGTATGGATGGTTGATGGAATCCAGGAAGACGGAAGATTTCAACAGAAGTCCAACCATTCAAGTCATTTTGAGCAAATGGCCTGGTGGTCTTAGATGATGGATAGAGGGAGAGGTGCCATGTCTCACTCTGGAATTTGGGGCTCCTCACCACGTGGCCCTAATCCATGTGTTTGGTCCCCACGTCTCATTAGACCCTACGAGTACCCTACCCTCTGTTTAGCACTCCCTATTCCTGAACCACTCCCTCTGTATTCCTACCTCTAATACTTTTCCTCAACAGTTCCCTCTACTAAGAATTCCTGCCTTCCCATTGTGGCCTTATAATTCTATAAAAGTGCTGTATATAAGACTCAATAAATGAAGACATATTTAGTGAGTGACTTGTAGGTGCTTGTGAAAAAGTGAAAGTGAAATTGCTCAGTCGTGTCCAACTCTTTGGGACTCCATGGATTGTAGCCTGCCAGGCTCCTCTGTCCCTGGAATTCTCCAGATAGGAGTACTGGGGTGGGTAGCTATTTTCTTCTCCAGTGGATCTTCCTGACCCAGGGATCGAACCCAGGTCTTGTGCATTGCAGGCAGACTCTTTACCGTATCAGCCACCAGGGAAGCCCTGACATTGGGGCTCATAGGGCTGGAAAAGCTGCCAGGACCTCTCTATGTGAACTCAAACTTCCCCACTGGGTCTCGTTGACTCATTTGCCTCTGCCCAAGGTGTTTGTGTCGCTACAGGCTTCTCTGGCTCTGAGATTATCCTGACACTCATAGTGGAACTGTAGGTATTGGGTTAGGTCGGAGGAGAGAAAGAATATCTGGGGCAGATTCTGCATCTCCTCAAATGCTGTCACATAGAAAACTCCACTCTTTGCTCAGCTCTTGTCTTCTCTCTACTCAATGCCTCCCAGACAGCCAGGCCACATGTAACACTGGGCAGAAATCAATGCAGCCCATTTCTAAAAAACAAACAAAACAGTCCCAGTGTCACGTTGAGGGTGATAATAGCTTAGCAGCACCTTCGGTCCAGAGGAGCCCTTAAATTTCAGTTTCCCTGAGCACTTCCAGGAAAAGAGCTTCCCAAACCAGGTTGAACCTGCCCCATCCTGAGATTCAAGTCACCTCCCTACAGGAAGAAGAGGTTGTCTGAATGTGAAGCTGCAAAGAGGTTCATAGTTACAAGCATTCTGCCCTGCCAGCATCCCACCTGCTCCAGCTGGTGCCCCCCATCGGAACAAAAGGCAATAGAATGAACTTTAACTCACCTTACAGCCACATCTTTTCGAGATGCATCCGAGGTGAGTGAGAAAAGACCTCTGTGGACCTACTCCCAACAAAATGGCATATAAGGGCTTTGAGGATAGACAGACCTGGGTCTGAAACCTGAGCCCTCCTTTTATTGGCTACAGAACCTTAATCCTGTTGTTTAAAATCCTAGTTTCATCTTTTGTCAAAAAGAACTATTGGAAGAATCACTAGCAACCGTATGAAGCACCTGGCAACATTCAGGGGACATCGTAGGTGATCAGTAAATTATGTTTCTTTTCTTTTTGCCTGTTAGTCTGGTCTTTGCTCTGAGCCTACATGGTCATCTTTTTTCTGGCTTGCTTGCTTTTTTCTTTTTTTAATTGGAGGACAGCTGCTTTACAAGGCTGTGCTAGTTTCTGCAGTACAACAGTGTAAATCTGTTATGTCGTTGTTGAGTTGCTAAGTTGTCTTCAACTCTTTCTGATCCCATGGAATGCAGCATGCCAGGCTTCCCTGTTCTCCGCTATCTCTCTGAGTTTGCTCAAATTCATGTCCATTGAATTTTTGATGTTACCCAACTATCTCATCCTCTGTCTCCCCCTTCTCCTCCTGCCCTCAATCTTTCCCAGCATCAGAATCTTTACCAATGAGTCGGCTCTTTGCGTCAGGTGGCCAAAGTACTGGAGCTTCAGCTTCAGCATCAGTCCTTCTAATGAATAATTAGGGTTGATTTCCTTTAGGATTGACTGGTTAGATTTCCATGCTGTTCAAGGGACTCTCAAGAGTCTTCTCCAGCACCACAACTAGAAAGCATCAGTTCCTCAACACTCAGTCTTCTCTGGCACTTCTCAGCCCTTATGGTCCATAATAGTCACATCCATATGTGACTATTGGAAAAACCATCGCTTTGACCACAAACCTTTGTTGGCAAAGTGATGTCTCTGCTTTTTAGTATGTTGTCTAGGTTTGTCATAGCTTTTTTCCCAAGGAGTAAATGCCTTTTAATTTCGTGGCTGTTGTCACCACCTGCAGTGATTTTGGAGCCCAAGAAAATAAAATCTGCTACTGTTTCCACTTTTCCCCCATCAATTTGGTTTGAAGTAATGGGACCAGATGCCATGATCTTAGTTTTTTTGAATGTTGAGCTTTAAGTCAGTTTTTAAGCCAGTTATAAGCCAGAATCAGCTGTAAGGATACATATATCCCTGCCCCCTTGAACATTCCTCCCAACCCCCATCGCACCCCTCTAGGTCTTCATGGAGCATGAAGTTGAGCTCCTGGTGTTACACAGCAGCTTCCTACTAGCTATTTTACATATGGTAGTGTAGAGAATGTCAGTGCTACTCTCTCAATTTGTATGGTCATCTTTGAATATACAATTCCTTAAACATGCCCTGCCTCCCAACCCATTTTTCAGTACAGGTGTTTGGTGGGAGTTATAAAGCTCTGAGTCTCCCACAGGCCAAATTCACCCAGCCAGCCTTCGGACTTGCATGGCTTACATTGTATATCCTTCTGGCACCAAGCTTATCAAAGTCAACCATGATTGTTTAAACTTCCCTCCCAAGATGGAGAGTTATTTTTGGACCTGCAGAATGTATTTGTTTCTATATCCCTATCACCAGGCAAAGCTCCTAGTATCTAATAAGTGTTCTGATTTCCTGTGGGCCAGGGATTTGAAACAACACCCTAGGTGAGGGGGAGACACAGTGAAGGCAGGAGATTCAACAGCTGATGGTGTGGCATAGAAGTCAAGAGGGATACATAGCTCTATTTGTTACAGAAATCCAATATATAACAACAGCACTTCACAGGGAAGAAATGGCTTTTTTATTCTCTACACACTCATTCATGCAGCAAATATTTACTGGACATCAATACTGCATGAGATACTGTGAGGCAGAACTAGAAATGGACTTTGAATCCAGCCTCCTTCAAATCAACCCAGTTCAATTTGGAAAGAATGCATGAGGTTGGCCTGAAATGAGAATAACTATAAAACCACAGGCTGACTCTTTGCCTTCAAGGAGCCCCAAGTCTGATTGGAGAGACAAGATTAAAAAGCAAGGAGTAATTTTGTATTTAAGATATTAGCCATATTATCTGTTATTGTAGTGCAAATATTTTGTCAGTGTGCTATTTGCTTTTTATTTTGTTTGTGTGGATGTGAACTTGGAGAAACTTTAAATGTGTGTGTAGTCATCTGTCAATCATTTTCTTTCAGCCTCTTTGGGTATATACGTCTGCCCATGAAGTTCCTGATTATTTCTGTGTTGGTGGGTTTTTTCTTTTCTTTTTTTTTTTGCTAACTGGCAATTTTCATTTCTACACAGTGAGACTCTATTAGAATCTGGAATAAGAAAAACCTTTTTTTTTTTTTTGTCATTATGCAAAGGATCATTATAAAATCAAACAGAATACATTGGAATTGAGAAAAGAACCTAAGTATATCCGGAAAGAGTGAAAATGTATTCCAAACCATCTAATTAAGAAAACAAGGAAATGTGTATTACTTTTAAGAATTATTTCCATGAAAAATGTCAAACTGAAAAAAAAGACTGTTAATCTTGGCTGTTTTGAAATTTAATTTCTGTAGACTAATTTCTTTCGTAACCATTTTAATCAATAAAGTATGGTTGCAAAAATGAGAAATTGTGTGAGGACTAAGGAGAATTCATGTCAGGTCTATACCACCATAGGAGTAACTAGGAAAGGAATTAGACATGGAAATTACTGATGAATGAGATTCAAAACACATTTATTGAGATTATGTTTATTAGAATATAACTTATTTAGCTGTTATAACAATGGTGAGGTCTGTGTTTTCATTCTTATTTTATCTTATTTATTTTTTAATGCTATTCTAAAGTATTTAATTTGTTTTGATATTATTAATTTGTCTTTCTTTCATTATATCCTCTAACTTATTTCCCATTCCTTTATCTTTTTTCTTTTAAAATTAATTTTAAAAAAATTAGTTTTTATTGGAATATAGTCGCCTCCCAGTGGCGTGTCGTGTTGGAGTAGGGTCGCCTCCCAGTGGCCTGTCGTATTGGAGTAGAGTCGCCTCCCAATGGCGTGTCGTGTTGGAGTAGAGTCGCCTCCCAATGGCGTGTCGTGTTGGAGTAGGGTCGCCTCCCAATGGCGTGTCGTGTTGGAGTAGGGTCGCCTCCCAATGGCATGTTGTGTTGGAGTAGGGTCATTTCCCAATGCCATGTTAGTTTCTACTGTACAGCAAAGTGAACCAGCCATACATACACATATATCCCCTCCTTTCGGACTTCCTTCCCTTTTAGGTCACCACAGTGAATTAAGTGGCGTTCCTTGTACTATATACAGTATGTTCCCATTAGTTATCTATTTTATGCATAGTATCAATAGTATATATGTATCAATCCCAGTCTCCCAATTTCTCCCACTCTCCCCACCCCTGCTTTCCCCTTTGGTATCCACCTATGTGTTCACTATGTCTATGTCTCTATTTCTGCTTTACAAATAACATCATCTGTACCATTTTTCTAGATTCCACATATATGTGTTAATAGACAGTATTTGGTTTTTTCTTTCTGACTTACTTTACTCTGTATGACTAAGACTCAGAGATAGCAAACTATTTCCTTAAGTTTAAAGGTAAACCTCTAACTTTCAACAAAATTGAAGCTGGAGACACTCCAGAAAGTTCCCTACATGGAGTCCAAGGACCCATTTACATTCTTGCAAGATGCCTTATGCTGTTTCTCCTTTTAAGGAAAGCAGATGAGACTGTTAAAATGGAGACCAGGCTTGAAAATCACCAAGACAGAACTGTTTCAGCCATGTAAGCCCCCATACTAAATTTAACTTATTTCATCAACATAGGCTAAACCTAATAGGTTATTTCTTACAAATGTCACTGATAACCATAAATAAAATCTGTCATCTTCCTAAAATAGTGTAGGATAATAAAGTTTAACCAATTCCTTGCTGTCTAGAAATTCCATTGTAATTACCAATCACTCTAAATGTTATTCATTAAAACAATTTTCTCATTTTTAGTTTATAAGCTGTCCTGTACCTGAGCTTCATACCTCTGAGCTTCATACTAGTTTGAGATTTGAATACTCCCAGTTTGTGAACTATTTTTTTGTGTGTGCACAATAAACTCTTACTAGATACTATTTTACTGGTTTCAGTTTTCACTGTTCATGGATTCAGTTTTTACTGTTTATGGGTTTTGGACACACAGACTTGTGGCTTTTAGCAGTTGTTTGTAAATAGGGAGCCCAGGTCTGGTTGCCTTTCTTGGAGACGCACCACCCCTTTGCCCCCTCGGAGAAAAGTGTTTGCAACCTCCTGTTTCATACTCCTTTGTTAGCAAGTGTGCTTACTTGCCTGTTCTGTTGGTACCAACATCAAGAAGAAATGTGTGCCCCTTTGGAACTTAAATAAGAAAAAGGATGATTATGAATCAATTTCCCCATAAGGTGTGACTTGTCTCTCCAGGGAGTGGGTTATCTGTAAGCTAGTCTCTGCTTCCTCCAGCAACTGGGTGAGCAATAGCTGCTCTGGGTCTCTGCCTCTCACACAGTTTAAGATTCCTACCTTCACAAGATACCTGAGTAAGGATGGTTCACTGAACATGTGTGTTTACCACTGCTCCTTCCATCACTGGTTCTTGTTCTACATTTTAAGGCATCAACCTATGAAGACGAAGGGAATAGAAATGAATAACATTGTGGGGGGAACCAGGAGGCAGATGCACCCAAGAAAGCAAAACTGAAGCTTTTGCAATGCATCAGAAAGGCTCAGAACCAGGGTCAGGTACAAGTAAATATGGAGGTGAATGTGGGGCTGCAAATACAGGAGTGGCTGCAAGTCTAAGAAAATGAGGAAGCTGTTTAACCTTTACAGTGATGAGTTGTTACCATATGCATTTCCAGACAGTAGATGATTGGCTAAAAGTGATGATCTTGTACCATTTTAGGAAAATGACTTCAGTTTTGTTTGATTATCAGAGACATTTACAGAAATAACCTAAGTTAGGTTTAGCTTGCATGTATGCTATGTTGCTTCAGTCATGTCCCACTCTTTGTGACCCTATGGATTGTAGCCCACCAGTTTCTTCTGTCCATGGGATTTCCCAGGTAAGAATACTGGAGTGGGTTGCCATGTCCTCCTCCAGGGGATCGTCCCAACCTAGGGATCAAACCCTTGTCTCTTATACCTCCCTGCATTGGCAGGTGGGTTCTTTACCACTAGCACCACCTGGGAAGCCCAGGTTTAGCTTAGGTTCATGAAATAAGCTAGATTTAGATCTGCTTCCATGGTTTAAGTGGATTTGTCTGTTTGGGGGGTTTTCAAGCTTTGTCTCCATTTTATCAATATTTTATCAGAGCAATTCTGACTTTAGAGGGTCTCTGACTGTATGGGGTCAAGAGGACTACTCCATAGTAAAGCTCCCCAGCTTATACTAGGTATAAGACTTATCCCACCCACATAGGGCCCCCAATCATCTTGCTTTCCTCTCTTAATGTGAATAGACAGTCAAATAGCTCCAGACATTTGAGGAAAACTTCCAGAGACAAAGATGCAAAAGAAAAGAAAAGAGATGAAAGAAAGAAATGAAATGAAAACAATAACTTGAGACTCAGAACAGGACAGCTAAGAAAATTAAATCCTCAGGCTGATAAGGAAAGATACTGTATTCATGTAACAAAAGCAAGATGCTATAAAAAGGAACCTTCAGAGAACCAAAAGGAACTGTTTAAAATTAAAAATGACAGTAGAAATGAAAAACTCAATAGCAAGTATGAAAGATTAATGTGGGTACATATCTGAGAATAAAGATCAAAAAGATAGATATGGAGACTAATAAACATTCCAGGGAGAGAGAAAGCAGAAGAGAGAACAGAAAACTATTTTTTTTTTAGAAAAAGAACTTTTCTAGAACCTCAGGACATGAGAATTTCTAGCCCAAAATGTCCCCAAATGCCCAGTTTAATGGATGAAAAGGCTAACATGGAATTTCAGAACTCTAGACAAGATCCTTAAAATTTTAGAGAAAAAAAAAAATAAAGTCACAGTCAAAAGACCAAGTATCTGTATGGCATCAGACTGAACAACAATAGAAAAAAAGAAAAAAAAAAAAGATAAAAGATAAAGAATTCTTTTATAATTCTGAAGGGATTATAACAATGTTGAACAATCTTTAGCTCTATACTCAGCCCAAAGAATCAATTAAGTATGAGCAAGCAATACACTATTAAATGTTCAAACTTCTAAAGATTTATCTCCTCTGCAGTCTTTCTTGGAATCCCCAGGTGACTCAGTGGTAAAGAATCTGCCTGCTAATTCAGGAGACGCAGTTTTGATCACTGGGTCAGGAAGATCCCCTGGAGGAGGAAGTGGCAACCCACTCCAGTATTGCCTGGGTAATCCAATGGACAGAAGAGCCTGGTGGGTTACAGCCCATGGGGTCACAAATGAATCAGACATGACTGATCAGCTGAGCAAACACTTGCAAGCTTTCTCAGGAAGCTCTTGGAGAAGGACTCTACCAAAATAAGGAAGTCATCTAAGAAAGAGAAGGTAAGGGCACTAAGAAAGAGAAGAACAAACAGGAGAGAGGAAAAGTGAATTCCAAGATGATTGTGGCGGTCCCTGAGACCGAAACAACAGGACAGCAGGTCCAGAAAACATGTCTCTGAGAAGATGCAGCTGATAAAAATCCAAGGTATTTCAGTGTATTGAAGGGAGATTTAGATATGTGATAGGGCTTTGGAGTTTTGTGACAGGAATACAGAAAATTATGAAACTGAATGAAAAACAAATAGCTAACTCCAAGGTAAGGGGTGGGGCATACAACAAGAAAGGAAATGAAGTCAGAGTATGCCTCCTGGCTCAGCTATGAATGTGGTTACACAGTATGGTAACATAATTAAAGGATGAATTCTCATCTTCTAATAGTGAGGAGTCAATACAATATATGATGATCAAAACTGAGAGGTGATGATTTTCCAATATAGGTATATTATTTTGAGATTACTAGAGTGGGTTGCCATTCCCTACTCCAAGGGATCGTCCCGACCCAGGGATTGAACCTGCATCTCCTACATTGGCAGGTGGATTCTTTACCACTGAGCTACCTGGGAAGCCCTGAGATAGGAAAGTGAAAGTGAAAGTCACTCAGTCGTGTCCTACTCTTTGCAACCCCATGGATTATACAGTCCATGGAATTTTCCAGGTCAGAATACTGGAGTGGGTAACCTATCCCTTCTCCAGGGGCTCTTCCCAACCCAGGGATTGAACCCAGGTCTCCCGCATTGCAAGCAGATTCCTTACCAGCTGAATCACAAGGGAAGCCCAGGAATAATGGAGTAGGCAGCCTATCCTTTCTCCAGCAGATCTTCCAAACCCAGGAATTGAACCAGGGTCTCCTGCATTGCAGGTGGATTCTTTACCAACTGAGCTATCGGGGAAACCCTGAGATAGGAAGTTTTATCCTTAAAAATACAACTCAAGGAGTTGAAAATGCCCATCTCTGGGGAATGGGAAAGATGAAGTTGGGAGCAGGGACAGGACAGGAACAAGAATCGCTGTTTGGCATAATAAGTCTCATAGAGCTCTTTGTCTTCTCACACAATATTCAGATGTATCCTTAACAGAAATTAAAATCACATTTAACAAGCAGGCAGAAGGCAAGTGTTATATGGGTCATACCTGGATAATACTTTTCACTGCATTTGATAGGAAATAACAGGAGGGTGAACTGGGGCAGGGAATAATCATGCAATTTCAGGAAATTATGGAAATAAAACAAAGATCAAAGTTTGGCTTGAAAATGAGGGGAGGCAGCCTAAGTTTGGCAGACCCTAGAACCTGAAATTCAAAGCTGCAAAGTGAAAGCACGCACATTGTTTAATTCAATTTCCATGGGAATCCATTATCATTATAGGAAAGGTAATACTTTATCTCCATTTTACAAATGAGGAACCTGAGACTCACAGAGATTAAGTGACTTGGCAAAGGCACCAGGCTCATGAGATGCAGAACTGGGATTTCAAATGCCAAGTTCAGCACTTTTTTGAATTTTGTGGTACCTGTTACTCTAAAAAATTGAGCCTGAGTTCAAGGATGGATGATTGATACAGAGAGCAAACAGCCCAAGAGGTGCATTTATTTAAACAGTTATTTGACTACAGGAAATAGTCAATAACTATATATTGAAAAACGTAGAAACCATCCATGTTTCCTGAGATAGTTCCATGGTACTCAACCAGGTGGTCACTATTCATTGCCCGTGTGACCTGGGGCCAGATTCCACAGAGAAATTGGTAAAATAAAATGACTCAGGTACTGGCAGCTTTAGCTCAAGAGTGGAGGTGGCTTTCTCATACCTCCTGCAGGCTGGTTCTCCTTCCTACTTAGAGTTTGTCAGTGTTGCCTGTTTATTTCTGCCTTTGGAAATACTCTAGCCTCACTACGTGGCTTAGGAAATAAAATCTGGTCTTGGTCTTAGCTACAGTGACCAACTTGTCTGAGTTTCCCTCTGACTGTCCTCATTTTAGCACCGAAAGACGCCCACCCTAGGAAACCCCCTGCTGTTGTTCCATTGCTAAGTCGTGTCCATCTCTTCTGCGACCCGTGGACTGTAGCACACCAGGCTCCTCTGTCCCTGAGGATTTCCAGACAAGAATACTGGAGTGGGTTGCCATTTCCTTCTCCAGGGGGTCTTCCCAGACCAGAGATCAAACCTGTGTCTCCTGCACTGGCTGGTGGATTCTTTACCACTGAGTCTCCAGGGAAGCCCAGGAAACCCCTCAGTCTCAGGCTAAGGGGATGGCTAAGGGGTCAATCTAGGGGAGGCATTTCTTAGCCACCTTTAGAGATGGTAAGGAATCTACCTGCAATGCAGGAGACCCAGGTTTGATCCCTGGGTCAGGAAGTTCCCCTGGAGGAGGGAATGGCAACCCATTCCAGTAGTTTTGCCTGGAGAGTCCCATGGACAGAGGAGTCTGGTGGACTACAGTCCATGGGGTTGCAAAGAGTCAGGCCTGACTGACTGACTAACACTTTCACTTTCACTTTAGGAATAAGGGTGAGTTCAACTGACATGCTCAAAGATGATCCAACACTTTGTGAATGCTTCTCTGGGAGCTCACTTCATTCTAGGTTGTGACTTCAACCGCCATGGGAAGCAGGGAGACAGGTGTGCACACGAATCCCTCTGCTTTCCATCACCTCATCTGCTCCTCTTTGAGTAAAGATTGAGCTACATGATCTTGAGCACATTGCTTAAACAGTTTCCTCTTCCTCTTTGGGACTAACAATGCTTCACAGGGGGTTATAAAAGATTGAACTATGCTATTTATCAAATGTTTACTATGTGCCAGAATTCATATCTTTTATTGATATGTACTAAACTATTTGTTTTGCTTTCTGTCTCCTATCAATAGAACAAAATGTACATGAATATGGGAATTTTATTCACTTTTTTTCTATCATATCTCAGTGATAGGGGGAAATGAGTGGTCATATTCTGAATATTTGTTGGGTGAATAAATGAATGACTATACAGGAAATCAAAACAATCAATCCTAAAGGAAATCAACTCTGACTATTCATTGGGCAGACTGATGCTGAAACTGAAGCTCCAATACTTTGGCCACCTGATGCGAAGAGCCGACTCATTGGGAAAGACCCTGATGCTGGGAAAGATTGAAGGCAGGAGGAGAAGGGGGAAACAGAGGATGAGATGGTTGAATAGCATCACTGACTCAATGGACATGAGTTTGAGCAAACTCTGGGAGATAATGAGGGATAGGGAAGCTTGGCATGCTGCAGTCCATGGAGCTGCAAAGAGTTGGACACAATTTAGCAGACTGAACAACAACACAAACTGTAAGGTAAGCTATTTCCATCCCAGTTTTTCAAGTCAGGAAATTGATGCTCATAGAGTTTATATATTTTTTTAAACTTTTTATTTTATACTGGAGTATAGCTGTTAACAGTGTTGTGATAGTTTCAGGTGGATAGCAAAGGGACTCAGGCATACATATACATGTATCCATTCTCCCCCAAACTACCCTCCCATC
Source organism: Cervus elaphus (assembly GCF_910594005.1). Classification (NCBI taxonomy): domain Eukaryota; kingdom Metazoa; phylum Chordata; class Mammalia; order Artiodactyla; family Cervidae; genus Cervus; species Cervus elaphus. Next base: position 46,472,891 of record NC_057836.1, read on the forward strand.
CAGACTGCCACGTAACATTGTAAAATTAATCTTTTTTTGGCTGCACTGCAAGGCTTGTAGGGATCTTAGTTCCCTGACCAGGGATCAAACCCATACCCCCTGCAGTGGAAGCTCAGAGTCTTAACAAATGAACCACCAGGGACGTCCTGATGCTCATAGAGTGTAAGTAACTCACCATGACTGCAAATGAGTGGCAGACTCAAAATTCAAAACCAGGTCCGTCCAACCCAAAGGCCATGCTCTTGGCTACTAAACTAAGACAAAGCATGTGAACCACACAGCATGGCACCTGGCCCACAGTGGAGTGATAAACCCCTTTCCTCTCATTCTTTTCCACCCCACTCTTTGATCATTGCTGCCACCAGCACAGACTCGTGGCCTATACATTTAAAGTCCTGGAAGCTGCTTCCTCCCTGCCTTCCTCCCAGGCCTAGAACATCGAGGCCTGTTCCAATACGGAGGCAGGGCCAATGGAGCAGCATTAATCGCTGGTGACTAGTGTGTACATCCGAACGAGGAAGTGGCAACTTCCATCAGCGCTTGTCTCTTCACGTCATCCTGGGAGTAATCTGACCTGACATACTATCACCATTTGACAGCGATGTCGCTGCCTGGAGACACAAAAATCATAAACAGGGAAGCTCCAGCAGAGTGACAGCCTGAGCATGCGTGAGACAGTGGTGAGTGGCCAGCACGAGGGAGGCTGGACACGTGTTGGTGGTTGCCCACCCTCTTTCTTAGCCCAGTGTGCCCCTCACCTGCATCTGGGTCTGCTGAAAGTGTAGGTGGAAGAAGGTGTGCCCTCCTGGGTTTGCATGCTGGCCAAGCTCCTCCAGAGCTGCATCCTTACACCAGCTCTTTGCTCTCTGCTTCCTCCCCTGTCACTCATCCTGTCATCCTTTCCCCAAGGTCCTCTGAGTTCTTCAGTTTTGCAGCTGTCCTTTTGTTCACTTTTCTTCACTCTTCCACTCCCAGAGTTCACCTGCATGTAGGACATCCCCCTTGTCATTAAATTTATCCTTTTCCCCCCAAGATAAGATAAAAATAGAAAGAATACATAGGTGCATGAGATAGATTTCACTGGAGACTTTGGAACAACTGGCAGCTGTCACAGAGACCAACACAGAATCTCAGCGTAGACAGTGTCCCAGTACCACCGCTGCTTTACCTCCCACTGTCTTGCAAAAGTCTCTTACCCTTCCTTCTTTGCCCTTCAATGCCTCCTTCTAAAATCAACCCTGGACCTCTGAATTCTTCATTTATGCCTCAGACCAGAACAGATTTCACAACCTCAAGATAATCAGAAACAAAGGGCTTTAAGATAGTTGAGTTTAAACTAGAAGGCAAAAAGAGGAACCAGACGTCCTGGCGCCTTATTATTAATATTAATGATTGTAGCACCTTTTGGGACCTTCCCTCCACCTCTGCACCCACAGCAGGTTGCCTGAGCCTTTATGCAGCTCTCTCTCTGTACTGCTATGCAATGAATTAGTGTTTATGGCACCGCCCCCTCCAGGGGACCACCCACATTGCCCCTGATGGTCTCTAACCTAACATTATTCTCCCTTTGGGGCTTAACACAGAGCAGCAGGGCCAGGCTCAGAAGCTATGCCCACTTAAGCTAATAGATGGTAAGACCCCAAGTTTTCCAAAGAGACTATGCCATAGAATAACAAACTGACCGCTTTACCCAAATCACACGCATCTCCAGAATCAGCTCTCACTGACCTTCTCTGTGCCTCTGCTGGCCCTGATGCCGCCTTCAGACTCAGGCCCCAGCTTTACTTCTGATGAAAAGTGGCTGCTTGCCCGCTGATGGACCAGTGCCTGTTTTCCCCACTCTGTTTACCTATCTTTCCCCCACTGGGTTTTTTAAACCACCTCCTCCACCATGAAAATAAAAAGTGAGTACGTGGTAAACTGAATCACTGGATGCTATTTAGTGTGTTGGCGTTATTCTCACTGCAGTGTTATAAGACATGGTTTATTAATTTCTGAGAATTCCCAGCACTTCAGGCCTCTTTCTCACCCCTCCCCCTCACTTAGGAAAGTTTATCTTTTCTCACTCAAGTTTTTTTCTTTCCCCACCCTTTAGGAGAGTCCCATGTCTGCTTGGAGGTCCCCAAACACACTGCAGAACCAGGAATCTGAGTAAAGAGGAGGAGAAGACTGGAGGGATGGGGCAAAAATGTTTGCTATGCAGTCCAGTTCCCAGGTGCTGTTTTATTTTGAGCAATGAGTGCAGCAAGGATACAGCTTCAGAGGTCATGTCATCTACATAATAAAGAGCTTGGTGGACGGAGGGGAGATGAAAAACATAGCAGCTGGATGCAGCTGAGAATTTGGAGGATGAAGGATGAGACACTCTGTAGCTGCGACATCCATCTAGTAGCCACTAGATGCATTTAACTGTAAAACAGAAACAAATTAAGTAAAGTCAAATAAAACTAAAAATTCATATTCTCAGTCATAGTCAGGCTAAAACGTTCCAGTTCAAGTGCCCACCAGCCTCACGTGGCCAGCAGGCACTGTATAGAACAGGACGGATGTGTGGTATTTCTATCATCACCAGAAGTTCTTTTGAATAGTGCTGCTCCAGAGCTATTGTTGGATGTGAAAACAATTAAATAGAAGAAAAACATTTAAAGAATTATTATTATGAATTATGAATTAGATCTTCCTTATCCTATGAGAGAGGCAAGTCAATGTTGAATTCTTTCTTTCTTTTTTGGTCATGGAGATAACTTGTTTTCTGTTGAATATAACTAGATACAGAATTGCTTTTCTTGAGTGCATGCTTCCATGGCTCCTATGGTTCTTCTTACAAAAGTTTGCAAATATAGTTGTCCACTGGGGATATAATGACTTAGGAGAAAGACTCTGGAAGTTGGCTTCAGAAAATCTGGGTTCAAATCCTAGCTTCTCCTCTTACCATTTTAAGTCAAAGAATGTAAGGGGGTGAGAAAGACTCACTTTCCCACTGATTTCATCTTGTTATGTGGGAGGAGAAATGTCAGGCAGTGAACATTTCCTGAGCTCCCACTAAGTACAAACTGTTCCACAGCTCATTGGGAGAGCAAATCAGAGGTGAACAAATGGCTTTTCTAGAGGAACTCCTATCACAGCAGAGAGACTGAGTACAAAGCAAACAAAACAGTATCTCTGGTATCTTCACCTAAGTGTACAGATGCAAGACAATCTGGAAGAATCTGAAATCAGGTAGAACTTGACATGATTTGAGTGGGTCAGATATCCTTTAGTCCTGGTCTGTCTCTTTGGGTCTATCTATCCACCTCTTAATTAGTCTCTTGTGCTTGAAGTTGATTTTATCTATATCTGTTAACTGTTAACTTGAAACACTCATTGGTACTCTGTCTCTTAGACTTTTCAGGCATTCATTGGCGTAAGTGAAATGAAATCACTTTTGCAAAGAGCCCATCCCCAGATGAGGGTTTGCACCTGAAGGGCTGCAGCTCTCAAAGATGTTTAGATCAACTGTTGTCAAATCAGGAATTTATTTGGCCTTCCTTTTGTCAATTTTCTAAAAATCCTTCCCATGGATCTCTACATTTATAAAATAGGATACTTATTTAATGGTTTTCTTTGGAGTTTAAGATCTGGATGCCTGGTGAGAACTATCCCCCCAAAAAACCACTGGTTAAGAGACCCTATATCCTTCTCTTGCATTGTCCGGATCACTGAACAATGTTTCAGAAAGACTGCAGAAAGATGGTGTTTTCCCTAAATAGTGTAAAGACAATCAGAGGCTCAGATGCATTATACTCACATATGCTTCCTCCCTCCACTCTATGCTTCATCAGTTCCCTGACACATTATTCTTCCTTCCTATTTACAACTTGGGCAACTGGGAAACAAAACCACATGCACGGAAGGTGTTCTAATGAGGCAAGCCCCAACAAAATAGAACTTGAAAATCTTTTAGAGTCATCAATAGCAAACCTGACTTGTTCCCTTTTAAACATCCATTGACTTTTTCTTGCAAACAGTCTGTTAAAATAGGCAGTATATGTGCATGCTAAGTCAATTCATTCATGTCCGACTCTTTGCGACCCTATGGACTGTAACCCATCAGGCTCCTCTGTCCATGGGATTCTCCAGGCAAGAATACTGGAGTGGGTTGCCAAGCCCTCCTCCAGGAGATCTTTCCTACCAGGGATAGAACCTGTGTCTCCTGTGGCTCCTGCATTGCAGGCGGATTCTTTACCACTGAGCCAGTGGGGAAGCCCTTAAGATAGGCAATGGTGGTTGGTGGTTTGATCACTAAGTTGTGTCTGATTCTCAAGACGCCATGGACTGTAGCCTGCCAGGCTCCTCTGTCCATGGAATTTTCCAGGCAAGAATACTGGAGTGGGTTGCGATTTCCTTCTCGAAGGTATCTCCCCAACCCAGGGGTCAAACTTGGGTCTTCTGCATTGCAGGCAGTCTTCTACATTGCAGGTGGATTCTTTACCAACTGAGCCACCAGGGAAGCAGTGTGCTGAGCAAATAATTCCTAATTTCAGCCTCCATGCAGCCAAGGTTGGTCTGTGACATCATTCTTAACAATAGCAACAGCAACCCTTTTATGACATATAGCCAATTTCTGAGATGTAAATGCTTCCAATACGGTTGATTTCAAGCCACTTATGGTTAAAAACTGGCAAATAAAGTCCTTAAAAATTTAACAATCAACCCTTGCAAGCTAGTAAAAAAGCCAACTTCAACAGACAACTAGTTCTAGTCAATTAGACATTGGCTAAGTTCTGCTGGAATTTCTGGGATTTTTTGCTTTTCTAGCAAAAGAAAATAACACTGCAGTTACCATGGTTCTTTTTCCAATCTTGAACATAGATGTGATTCTGAAATTTCAGCAGTAGTCACAAGACAACAAAATGAAATGCTAATGTAGAGAAGTAGAAAAATGAAAAGGATCATGGAGCCATGACAATAGCTGCGGGTGACTTGCCTACAGTCTTCTTGTTGTGTGATATAAACAGACCCCAGGTTTGTTAGTTGCAGGTGGAAGTACCTCATATGTGAAAGGAGGCTCCAAGCTTAGTGTAGGGGTGGGGAGCAGAAAAGAGATGGGAGGTGGTGAGGGAGTCATGTATCTTAGGAGGGTGAAGCTCACGTTACGTTAATGATTGAGGCACCATTCCCCCTGCATATGATATTTTCCCCCGTCAGTGTTTGGAGGTCACGTATTCTATTTCTATTGTTTAAGGGTTACCCTAGCAACTTTAGTATACACAGTTAATGAAGTCTAAAGTTCATACTTCTCCTACACTGACTCCTGTTCACTTATAGCTGTCTTCATCTGCAGTTTTGATTCCACAATCCTAAACATGACCAACACACAAACAAGGCGCCCTGCTCCTTTTTGAAAGATTGGCCTTTACTCCAGTCCCACAGACTGACTTGCCAGATGCAGGTTATAAAATAATATACTTTCCTCTTGAAAACTGTTAAGAACTTTCCTCTTTTGTATGATGTTGTTGTCAGACATTGTAGTTCTATCTTGTTTTTTTAACCTTCAAATTATCCTCTTCCCCTTTCTATTTTCTTCTCTGGCAATTCAAGAAGCATATATTAAAGTGTTTTCTTATAGCTGGAAGTTTCCATTTTTTGATCACTTTTAGCCACTTTCCTAAACTCCTCTAGCTCCCACCTCTGGTTCTCTGTTTCTATGAGTTTTTACTTTTAGATTCTACATACAAGTGGTGAAATACACTGTTTGTCCTCCTCTGACTTGTTTTACTTAGCATACGGCTCTCAAGTTTCATCCGTGTTGTTGCATATTGAGGAGTTCCTTCTGCTTATGGTTGAATGTGTGTATACATGTATGTGTGTGTATATATGTGCTTTTCTTTATCCATGCATCTCTTGATGGACACAGGCAGTTTCTGAGTCTTGGCTGCTGCAAATAAGGCTGTGATGAACATGGAGGTGCAGCAATCTCTTCAAGACCCTTATTTCATTTTCCTTGGATATATACCCAGAAGTGGGGCTGCTGGATCATATGGTAGTTCTATTTTAAATTTCTTGAGGAGCTTCCATACTGTTTTCTACAGCAGCTGTACCAATTTACATTCCCACCAAAAATAATTCTGGGTATGTAATGTACAGTGTGGTGACTATAGTTAACAATTCTATATTGTACATTCGAAACCTGCTCAAAGAGTAAGATCTTAAAAGTTTTCATCACAGGAAAAAAAGATTTATAATTGTGTGAAGTGATGGATGTTAAGCTTAATGTGGTAATCATTTTGCAATATATACATATTTGAAATTGTACACTTTAAACTTACACATTGTTATATGTCAATTATATCTCAGTAAAAAGGGAAAAAATAATGGAAAAATCATTTAAAAATGAAAGAAAATGTATCTCTTGGCTATGTCTCTTCACATTTCCTCTATAATTTACATTTAGTTATCTCCATGCTTACATTTCGTGTTATTTCTTTTACCACATCAATTCTTTGGTTTAATCTTTCTGTCTAGTCATTAAAAAAAATACTACATATTCTGGGTTTCTTCAGAGTCTGGTTGGTTCTCTTGCAAGTACACCCAAACATTTTTGTTCATTTCTTGTTCTTGTTTCTTTGGTCATACCAGATTTATCTTATTTTATAACCTGCATCTGGCAACTCAGTCTGTGGGACTGAAGTAAAGGTCAACCTTTCAAAAAGGAGCAGGGCGCCCATTTTTTGTGTGTTGGTCATGTTTAGGATTGTGGAATCAGAACTGCAGATGAAGATGGATTTAAGTGGATTGGAGTCAGTGTCTGTAGGAGAAGCATGAATTCTATGACATCCTCGTCAGTAGTACTGACCCATGGCCTGAGCTCCCAGTGAGGGGGACTGTCACCTTCCAGGGAAGTACTTCCAGATGTTGAGACTGCCAACTATTTGGCGTTCTTGAAGTTATCCTTTTTTCCTAAGTAGAAACCATCATTTCTAGTTTCTTCTCATTAGCCATGGGTCTGATTTCTGGAGTTAACAGAACCAACTTAATCATTATCGCGCATACAACCTTTCAGATATCAGAATACAATGACATTCTTCTTAAGCCAATTTCATCAGATACAGGAATAGAAATGGTTAATTGGTGGGAAGGCAGCACAGGGCATACAGTATTTCCAAATCTCTAGCTCTCTAAGGATAATAAGCCCCTTTATTTACTCTGAACCTAACAGTTTACAAGGCATTTTCATAAGCACCATCTCCTTTATCTCACAAGATCTCTGTGTATCTCTGAGTATTACATCCCCATTATGCAGATGGCACCTATGACACTCTGAGAGTTTAAGTGACCTGCTCAGATGAGGTGGCACTAGTGATAAAGAACCTGTCTGCCAATGCAGGAGACATAGGAGACCCGATCCCATCCCTGGGTCGGGAAGATCCCCTGGAGGAGGGCATGGCAACCCACTCCAGTATTCTTGCCTGAAGCTTCCCCATGGACAGAGGAGCCTGTCAGGTTGCAGCCCATAGTGTCGCAGAGAGCTGGACATGACTGAAGCAATTTAGGATGCACGCATGCTCAGACCACAAGCTCTGAATAGTGGAGGGGAGTGAGAGTTCAGAACAGAGCTTCTGAGGTCAAATGTATGTTTTTCTCACTTAGTTTCTCCCAAGATTCTGCTCTCTTTCTGCCCACCCCCATTCCTGAAAAAAAGCATTTTGATTTTTATGGTCAGTTTCCAGCTGCTGATTTATTTTGAAAGCAAGAATTGGTTGTAACTGAATGATATTGCTTGCCCATCCTAGGGTTACAAATTGGAAAACTCAAGAGGAGGGGACAGAGCCTTTATGAGAAGAGACACAGAGAATGCTACTCCTTCGGAAGAGCAAACCCAAATAGGTTTAGGGCAGACAGACAGCCAGATTCAGTCCCAGGTTTTCAGTGTCCTTTGCTGATTATGGGAGACAGATAAGTCAGGACATCCCACTCTGGGACATGTGAGGGACACAATTTCTCAAAGATTATTTGTCTCAGTCAGAGCCCAAGTGAAAGGCAATGAATCTGCCTTGATGCACTCACATTTGCTCCAACTACTGGGTGCTGCTGGCTGGTACATAGTTTTGAGGCATCATCCAGATAATGCAGGTTTTCTGGCTTATCTTCAGAGAAGCATCACAGGGAGAACTGGCATTCTGGAAGCATAGGAACAGCAGGGGCATGGAGCTTAAACCATTCAGGTTCCAATTCTGAGTCATTAACTTAGCTTACTCTTCCAACAAATATTTACTTGGGGCTTACTCTACTTCAGGGACTGTGCTAGGTGTGAGGACACAGTACTGAGCTGAACCAGACATGTGAGGCTGTTGCACTCAGTAAAGCCTTGAGTTTATCCCATTATAATAGCAGTGATGACTCTATTAGTGAGAGGAAAGGGAGAATGGATGATGGGTAGGTAACAGGTGTCTACCATATTGCTGTAGAAAAATTGTGGGTCTACTAGCTGTAGCTATGTCACTAGCTATAACTATGACTTCAGTCAAATCGGATAAAGTCTCTGTGTCTCTATTTTTGCCTTCTGTGAAAACTAGGCAGTGAATGATATGAACCCCACCATGTCATGCAATTATTAGCATCAGGGCCGAAGGCACATCGCAAAGTGCATGGGACTGAAAGTAAAAATCTCCCCTCGTGTATGAAGAAGCCCTGCAGTATCCTGTTAATCATTTTGATAAGAAAGCTCAGGAAATGGACCATCATTCACTCAGGAAAATGTTCTCCCAGGTGCTAAGGGACATACTGATGTGTCTTTAAATCTGCAGCCACATTTTTAGCATATATATCTAATGCCTTAGACTATTCCAATTTTGTAGTGGATAGGGTGGTTTTTTTAGCATTTAGATAAAGTGGGTATTGTTGGAACATATTGAAACCAGATTAATCTAAGGAATAACAATGCTGGAGGCATTTGTGCTGGGTGCCTGTCGCCCTGGGTGACTAAATAAGCAGCAACAGAGAGAAAGCCGATAATGCGCATATCTGATGTGGAGGAGGTGGTCCGCAGGGCCGCCTCCTCCAACAGTCTCATCTCCTTTCTTCATTTCCTGAACAATCCCGCCAGTGGCAGGGAAGGGGGACAAGCTGGCATTCTTGCTGCCCGCCTGCTGAGTAAAGCCTGAATGATTAATTTCCATTTGCAGAAGGCTGAATTATCTCTGCCCCCCACATGGTAGCGTGCATTGTCCAATAATTTCTTTTCTCCTCCAGCTTCATTTCAGCATGAGTTTAGATGGGATTCTGGGCCAGCAAGTCAGGATCACTAAATGGCTGTGTCTTTAGGAAATTAGTATATTTGCCTGAAGATGGTATTCAATGAAGATTTATTATTAATAGCCATAGCAGCTAACGGCCGTTGAACACTTACTATGTACTGGACTTCAATGTGCATGATTTTACAGATGATGACATTGAAGCATGGGGAAGGTAAGTAACCTGCCCAATGCCTTACAGCTAATCAACAGTATAGCTGGAATTCAAACTCAGCTTTCTGACTCCTGAGTCCTTAAGCACTAGAATGGTGACCAAGTCTGGCACCCACTACATGGCAGACACTGTATCAGATACAGGGGATACTGTTACTGACCTTGTGGAAACAGGCTTGTGAACAAGGGTTACAGATGTTCACTGAAATCTGGATGGGAAGGCGATGCAAAGCAAAATGGACAGCTCTAGCAGGGAGAATGGAGAAGGCAAAGGCAGCCCACTCCAGTACTCTTGCCTGAAAAGTCCCATGGGTGGAGGTGCCTGGTAGGCTGCAGTCCATGGGGTCACAAAGAGTCGGACACTGCTGAGTGACTTCACTTTCACTTTTCACTTTCCTGCATTGAAAAAAGAAATGGCAACCCACTCCAGTGTTCTTGCCTGGAGAATCCCAGGGATGGCAGAGCCTGGTGGGCTGCCGACTATGGGGTGGCACAGAGTCTGCCATGACTGAAGCGACTTAGCAGCAGCAGCAGCAGGGAGAAAATGAAGGATTATGAAGAAGTAATGCTTGAGTCACGTATTACTGGCCACTGAGTCAGGAGTCCTGAATGTCATCAGAATATAAACCCTGTAAATGCAAGTTTTTTGTTTTTGTTTTTTTTTTTTGCCAATTTTGCTAGCCATTTTATCTCCAGCACCTATAACAGTGTCTGGCATGCAGAAGAAACTCAATATACATCTATTGATGGAATGAATCCATTCATCAGTCCTCAAGTGTGTCCCTATAAAACTTATGTGCTGTCAAGATTAAAGAATTACAAAGCTGAGCTGAGATGGGAGTCCTGGCAGGGTAACCAGGCTGTCCACTGGGCCTCATGCCCTAATCTGTCAATGTGGGGGAGTCACATTAGTGCATGGACAATCACAGTGTCCTCTCCTCTGAGGGTGTCATACCACGCTTTCATTTCCAGGGGCAGGGAAAGGTTTCTGGCCCTAGGCTGCTCATCAGAATGAAATGCACTGGTCAAGAAATTAGAAAGTAAATAACCCCTACCCCAGTGCTCCACTCTATAGCATAAGAGAAGCCCACGGTAGTAAGCCCTTCCAGCTTTACCCAACTGTGACAATCACAAAGTTACAAAGCCTCACTGCCACCCAGCTGAATGGTCAAGGCAATTCTTCCCATTATACAGATGGAAACACTGACGCTCACTTTACCATGTCGTGGGACCACTCAGAATATGGAAGGAATGACAGTCAGACACTAAATTGATAGTAAAAATATTATGAACAATTGTATTTCAATAAATTTTATAACCTAGATGAAATGGATAAATTCATTGAAATATACAAAATTGACTAAAAAGGAAATAGAAAATTCAAAACCCTATATCAAAGAAATTGAATTGGTAATTAGCCTTCCCCACAAAGAAAACTCCAGGCCTGGATGCCTTTAAAGTGGATCCTATCAAACACTTGAAGATGACATGATAATAATCCTACACAGTCTTCCAAAATTCATAGAGAAAAGAATAAATCTAACCCCTACTTCACAAAAATAGCTTAAGCAAATTGTAGAGTAGTATATCGAAACAATAAAATACTATTCAGCAATTAAAAGGAATAAACTGTTGACAAATACAACAACATGGTAACACTCAAAGGCATTTTGCTGAGTAAGAGTAACCTCACAAAAAATGCATCTGGTGTGATTCCATATATGTAAAGTTCTGCAACAGACAAAACTAACCTGTGCTGGTAAAAATCAGAGCAGAAGTTGTCTTGACAGAGGAAAGGTGGAGTGTTGCCTGAGAAAAGGCATTCAGGAACTCCAGACTGATGCTTCTAGACTATGTTTTATAGGGATTTGTATTTGTCCAAACTCAGGGAATGCATGCTTAACATTTGTATTTTATTTTATAACAATTTTACCTTAAAATAAATATGTAAACAAATATTGTATTCAAATTAGTAATATATTCTGAAATATTTAGGGAGAATTTGATTGATGTCTATAATTTACTTTGAAATGCACCAGCAATAAAGCAGATTGATGGATGAAGAGAGAAATATACAAATAGATAAATATGCAATAAATAAAGCAAAAGAAGTAAAATGTTAATGGTGGAATCTACGTGGCCAGTGTATAGAAATTCACTATAAATTTGTTTAACTTTTCTGTATGTTTGAAATTTTTAATATTGGAAGCAATTATCCTGAACCAAAGACGCTGGACACAGAGTATACATTGTCTGATTCTATTATGTGAAGTTCTGGAATAGGCAAAACTAATCACTCAGGATAAAAATCAGTTTGGTGGTTATCTGGGCTGGAAAGCAAGGGAGGTTGACTGGGAAGAGGAACAGGAGGGAATATTTTGGGATGAAGGAAAGTGTATACATATGTCAAAATATTGCATAAAGTGAAAGTGAAGTCACTCAGTCGTGTCCAACTCTTTGCGACTCCATGGACTGTAGCCTACCATGCTCCTCCATCCATGGGATTTTCCAGGCAAGAGTACTGGAGTGGGTTGCCATTTCCTTCTCCAGAGGATCTTCCTGACCCAGGGATCGAACCCGGGTCTCCCGCATTGTAGGCAGACACTTTACCGTCTGAGCCACCACTGCTCACTTAAAATGGGTACATTGCTTTATTTTATCTAAATCCTCACTCAATAAATTTGGTTTAAAAATTCTCTCCACTATTCTATAACCAAGTGTCCATCCCAAACTTCATGTGCAGCTGGTGGTTTGGAAAGGCGTACCTAATGCTTCGTAGTCTGTCTTCAGCCTACAGAAGCTCAAACTTTCCCCTGCTCCTGTTGGTAATGTCCTTCAGCTGGCTCATCCCTGGTGCTGACAGGAGGTCCATACCTCATGATAGAGCATCTCAGAGCAAGTCGAGGCTGGTCCCTCCCCACTGCCCCATGGGGAAGGGCACTGGCAGTGACAGAGGTCAGCTTAGGTGATCTGTGTCTGAGATGCACAGGGCATGCATCATTACCTGGTATGGGGAATGGGAGCTGAGAAGATGGTTTGAAGGCAGGTTGGGGACACAGAAGCAGAAGCTGGGCCATCCTTTCTGGATACTGCCATGCGCTTGGAAACAAAGACCAGTGTGAACACATTCTAGGAAATCCACTAGAGTGAGCACATACTAGGAAAGAAGTCAGCCCTGGGTTGGCTCCAAGTCAGAGCGGTGTGTTGAGTCCATGGAAGTCCCTAGAGCTCTTCATTCCCCTGGGTCCTCTGCCAGGCTCACGTTGGCTTTATTTTCAGAGCAAAACACACGAAGTATCAGATAACACTTCTGAAGACAGCCTCTGTACACTCGGTCTAAGATAAGGGAGACCACATGCAGTGATCTCAGGGTGCCTGTCTGCTTTCCTCCCATCTGGTTTTTAACTCAGATCATCTCTCCTCTTTAGCTCATGTGCACGCTAAGTTGCTTCAGTCATGTCCAACTCTGCGACCCCATGGACTGTAGCCCTCCAGGCTCCTCTGTCCATGGGATTCTCCAGGCAAGAATACTGGAGTGGGTTGCCATGTCCACTTTCAGGGGATCTTCCTGACCTGGGGATTGAACCCACATCTCTTACGCCCCCTGCATTGACGGGTGGGTTCTTTACCACTAATGCCACTTGGGAAGTCTTTCTTTAGCTCATGCTGTGCTCAGCACTCATGGTGTCTCTTTGCGAGCCTGCGAGACTGCAGGCCACCAGGCTGCTCTGTCCTAGAGGATTCTTCAGGCAGGAATACTGAAGTGGGTTGCCATGCCCTCCTCCAGGGGATTTTCCCAACTCAGGGCTTGAACCCAGGTCTCCCACATTACAGGCAGATTCTTTACTGTTTGAGCCACCAGGGAAGCCCAAGAATACTGGAGTGGGGAGCCTATCCCTTCTCCAGGGAATCTTCCCGACCCAGGAATTGAACTGGGGTCTCCTGTATTGCAGGCGGATTCTTTACCAGCTGAGCTACCAGGGAAGCTCACAGACCTCAGCTATCTTATGTTCTTTTTTGGCACCTTCCTGGGTGAAGCAGGGGTGGGGTGGTAGAAATTCATTCTCTGGCAGGACTCTGCCACATCTCTTTAAATGCCTATGTTTCCCAGGAAATTGGCAGCTTTTGAGGGTGGAGATAACATTCTGTTCACCTCTCTCCCTGCATAGCCTAGCATAAGCCAGGGCACTCTTTATCGAATGAGCATTTATTTTCCAAGCATTGCCTACATATATTAACCATCATTAGGGGACAAAACAAAGAGAGGGCATATTGGTTTTCCCTTAAGGAATGTGTTCTCCTGTCATGAAGATAAAACATTTACACATAAAACAAATTAGCAAAAAAATAAACACAAGTGAGTACAAACTTGGCTCCTGACTTCCATATAGTCAATTTCCCTTCCCTCATACGGGAAGGCAGAAATCAGGAGTGGTGTGTACAGAATGCAGTTATTAGGAACTTTGTCATGGACAGACTGTAACTTGATGGACTAGCTTAGCTAAGCAGGGAGGAAAAGGGGAGTGACTTTTCAGCAGAGGACTGGGTATGAGTAAACCCCAGAGACGTGTTATTATTATTATTATTATCATAGTTTACCCATCTGAGACTTTCCATCTCAAATCCCTTACAGATTTCTTATCCTTCAAAGATGCAGGCTCCTTTTTCCTCCACTCTAAGTTGTAGGATAGTGAAATTTCATCACCAACCAAAGAGAGGGGTCCAAATGCCTGCTCCATAAGGGCACTGCTTGGCATTGTATTCAGAAAGTTGTTGCACGGGGATGAAAACAATGAATTAGATGCATGTGCTATTTCTCCCACTGGAGTCCAGCTTCCTTGAGAACTGATGCTATGATTCATCTCTAAGACCAACACCCTAGCTCCAGGCACAGAGCCACAAATGGATTAAATACTCAGTATCTATTATATTTGCTTTAGCAAACACAAGTTATCAGAATTTAGTGATCAGCTCTTTTTCTTACAGCTAAGCCCTGGAGAGCTGGTTTTAATGAAGAAGGGAGAAGGAAAGAAAGGTACAGGATCCCAGGTTTGAAGGTGTAGGTAGACTATGGTCATAGGATACAATGGTAGCCTGAGGCATAGAGAATAGACATAAAAGGTTATGAATGAAATTTAAAGGAAAAAAACACTGGATTTTGACTGTGATCACTGCTTCACCTAAATTTTTTTTTTAAACCTATGCCATATCCCTGAGAAAGACCTTACCAGGCTAGTCTGCTGATCCCAGGAGGAGTATTAGAGACACATGGAAGAAACTTATCCAGAGCAGAGACTAGACCAGATTGGCCAACCCCTGGAAAATCAGCAGATACATTGTAAGCTATAAATGATTAGTGTTTTCTGAGTTTCACAGGGGTGTGAATACAGAGCAATAGGTAACTAATAGAATGGTCCTTCCATATATTCACTGGTGGGCCTTAAGCAAAACATTGATCCATCATTCTTAGTCAGCTAGAGCTGCTGAAACTGTGTTCCTCAAATTCCGACTTGACCACACATGGCCAGGACTCAAACCTAGCCAAAACCCACCATCTTCCAATTGAGATCAAATACCTGTCTCAGCATTTAATGAAGCTCAGGTTCTTGATGTCTCACCGCAGAAAGAATTCAGTGAGAGACAGAGTGATAGGTAAGAAATGGATTTATTTAGGGAGAAACACACTCCACAGGCAGAGTGGACCATCTCAGAAGGAGAGAGAAGCCTCAAAAGGGTTAGTTTTCATGGGCTGGGTTAATTTCATAGGTTAATGAGTGGAAGGGTTATTCCAAGTATATCAGGGAAGTGGTGGAGATTTCCAGGAAATGGGCCACCACCTACATTTGGTCTTTGAGGATCTGCCTGGGAACTGTCACACCACCTGTGGAAGTGTCCTTTAGCTTGCTGATGTGACACAATGAATGTATACTGAGGCTCAAAGTCTAGTGGAAGTTGACTTATCCACCATGTTGGACCCATTTGGTTCTAATTGGTTTATGTCCTGTCCTTGACTATGTCGTTCTTTTAAAAGTTGTGCCCTGCCCCCTTCCCTTCTGTTTCACTGCCATAACAAAATACCATAGACTGGGTGGTTTAAACCACAGATGTTTATTTTCTCACAGTTCTTGAGGCTGGGAAGTCCAAGAAAAAGGTACTGGTAACTTCTGTTTCTGATGAGTGCTCTTTTCTCTCTTCCTAGCTTTCAGATAGCTACTTTTCCTTTTTTTTTTTTTTTTTTTAGTGCTTATGCAAAAGCAGAAGGTGGAGTAGAGTGAATTAACTCTCAGATGTGTCTTTCTATAAGGACACTAATCCTAAGGAACCCACCTTATACCCTCATTTAATTTTGATTACTTCCTTAGAGCACCATCTCTGAATATAGCTACAGTGATGGTTAGGGCTTCAACATAGGGATTTGGGGGTGAAATTAAAAGACACCTGCTCCTTGGAAGAAAATGTATGGCAAACCTATGACAAACAGCATAATTAAAAGCAGTGACATCACTTTGCTGACAAAGGTCTATATAGTCAAAGCTATGGTTTTTCCAGTAGTTATGTATGGATGTGAGAGTTAGACAGTAAAGAAGGCTAAACACTGAGGAACAGATGCTTTCAAACTGTGGTGCTGGAAAGACTCTTAAGAGAGTCCCTAAGGCTGCAAGGAGATCAAACCAGTCAATGCTAAAGGACATCAAACCTGAATATTCATCGGAAGGACTGGTGTTGAGGCTGAAGCTCCAATACTTTGGCCACCTAATGTGAAGAGCCAACTCATTGGAAAAGACTCTGATTCTGGGAAAGATTGAGGGCAAGAGGAGAAGGGGGCAACAAGAGGATGAGATGGTTGGATGGTATCACTGACTCAATGGAAATGAGTTTGAGCAAACTCAGGGAGATAATGAAGGGCAGGTAAACCTGGTATACTGCATGCAGTCATGGGGTCGCAAAGAGTCAGACACGACTTAGCAACTGAACAACAAAAACAAACACTTAGGGAGTGTTTGATGTTTATAAGTTCTTAACACCTCTTAGGCATCTTTTATTTATAAGGATGCTTGGTACACAGTACACAGTCAATATAACTCAAGGAGACTGACTATATGATTACTAAGAGTCATTATGAGGTGGTTTTCTTTTCTTTTCTTTTTTTCTTTTTGCCATAAGTTATCCTGAGTTTATGGCAAAGGGAGAAATATCCTCCTCTATTGAAATGAAGCTGCCAATGAAAAGGGAGGGGCATGGAGATGCCAGGCATTTAAATACACATAAGTATATTGAATCCTATTGAGAAAGGAACTCAACTATTTCATTCAATGTTATTTCTCTAGATTCTACATCCCCTCTTGACATATAGTAGGCCTCAATATATTTACAGAATAAAATAAGTTAGTAATTGAATTAATGAGTCAAATTAAGGGCTCACACCTGTCTGTAGCTGTCCTCAAAGGGTTCAGGGAAATAAGGCAAAATAAAGTCTGAGTCATTGGAGAGAGGAGGTCCTCTGCTTGACTGATAAGAATTGCAAAGACAGAGGCAGGAGAGTTTCTGAGCTATGCTAGTGGGTTGAATTCCCCTGCTGCAGTCTGCAACTCCTGCCTCCTTCCTCTGCCTCCCTCCCTGATTTTTCTTCCTCCCTGATGTGCCATAGACCCATCAGCTGCAGCCTATTTCAAACCATACTCATTTTCCAGATTCTTTCTCCCAAACTAATTGTGCTTGTCCTCAGTTGCTGCCTAGTTGTCCAATTGAGAGATCTGAGTCACTGGCTTCCCTAAAACTGCTCCACTGAAGTGGAAAAATCCAATTTGACCTTCATTACCAGCACTGAGCCTCCATTTGCTGGGGATTTACCAAGGACCAAGCACTGGTCTAGATGACCAGTGTGAGAGATCCCATCTAATCCTCACAATAACTCCATAAGGTGGATATAATCTTTATATCATAGTGAATAAATATGAGCTCAGAAAGGTTAAGTGACTTTCTCAAGGTCACAGAACTGGATCAGAGGATTTGCACCTTTGATTCAGTTCAGTTCAGTCGCTCAGTCGTGTCCGACTCTTTGTGACCTCATGGACTGCAGCATGCCAGGCCTCCCTGTCCATCATCAACTCCCTGAGTTTACTCAAACTCACGTCCATTGAGGCGAATGATGCCATCCAACCATCTCATCTTCTGTTGTCCCATTCTCCTGCCTCCAAATTTTCCCAGTATCAGGTCTCTTCAAATGAGTCAGTTCTTCGCATCAGGTGGCCAAAGTATTGGAGTTTCAGCTTCATCATCAGTCCTTCCAATGAATATTCAGGAATGACTGCCTTTAGGAAGGACTGGTTGGATCTCCTTGCTGTTCCAGGGACTCTCTAGAGTCTTCTACAGCTCCAGAGTTCAAAAGCATCAATTTTTTGGTGCTCAGCCTTCTTTATAGTCCAACTCTCACATCCATACATGACTACTGGGAAAACCATAGCTTTGACTAGACGGACCTTTGTTGGCAAAGTAATATCTCTGCTTTTTAATGTGCTGTCTAGGTTGGTCTTAACTTTTCTTCCAAGGAGCAAGCATCTTTTAATTTTATTGCTGCAATCACCATCTGCAGTAATTTTGGAGCCCCCCAAAATAAAGTCTGTCACTGTTTCCATTGTTTCCCTATCTGTTTGTCATGAAGTGATGGGACCAGATACCATGATCTTAGTTTTTTGAATGTTAAGTTTTAAGCCAACTTTTTCACTCTCCTCTTTCACTTTCATCAAGAGGCTCTTTAGTTGTTCTTCACTTTCTGCCATAAGGGTGGTGTCATCTTCATATCTGAGATTATTGATATTTCTCCCAGCAATCTTTTCCAGTTTGTGCTTCATCCAGCCCAGCATTTCTCATGATGTACTTTGAATATAAGTTAAATAAACAGGGTGACAATATACAGCCTTGACATACTCCTTTCCTGATTTGGAACCAGTCTGTTGTTCCACATCCAGTTCTAACTATTTCTTCCTGACCTGCATACAGATTTCTCAAGAGGCAGGTAAGATGATCTGGTATTTCCATCTCTTTAAGAATTTTCCACACTTTATTGTGATCCACACAGTCAAAGGCTTTGGCATAGTCAATAAAGCAGAAGTAGATTTTTTTTGAACTATTTTGCTTTCTCTATGATCCAGTGGATGTTGGCAATTTGATCTCTGGCTCCTCTGCCATTTCTAAATCCAGCTTCAACATCTGGAAGTTCATGATTCATGTACTGTTGAAATCTGGCTTGGAGAATTTGACATTACTCATCTCATTACTAGCGTGTGGTAGTTTGAGCATTCTTTGGCATTGCCTTTCTTTGGGATTGGAATGAAAACTGACCTTTTCTGGTCCTGTGGCCACTGCTGTGTTTTCCAAATTTGCTGGCATATTGAGTGCAGCACTTTCACAGCATCATCTTTTAGGATTTGAAATAATTCAACTGGAATTCCATCACCTCCACTAGCTTTGTTTGTAGTGATGCTTCCCAAGGCCCACTTGAATTTGCATTCCAGAATGTCTGGCTCTGGAATGCTCACACCATTGTAATTATCTGGGTCACAAACATCTTTTTTGTACAGTTCTTTTGTGTATTCTTGACACCTCTTCTTAATATTTTCTGCTTCTGTTAGGTTCATACCATTTCTGCCCTTTATTATGCCCATCTTTGCATGAAATATTCCCTTGGTATCTCTAATTTTCTTGAAGAGATCTCTAGTCTTTCCCATTCTATTGTTTTCCTCTATTTCTTTGCATTGACCACTGAGGAAGGATTTCTTATCTCTCCCTGCTATTCTTTGGAACTCTGCATTCAAATGGGTATATCTTTCCTTTTCTCCTTTGCCTTTCACTTCTCTTCTTTTCAAAGCTGTTTTAAAGCCTCCTCAGGCAACCATTTTGCCTTTTTGCATTTCTTTTTCTTGGGGATGGTCTTGATTCCTGCCTCCTGTACAATGTCATGAACCTCCATCCATAGTTCTTCCGGCACTTCCACTGTGTAATGTAAGGGATTTGATTTAGGTCATACCTGAATGATCTAGGGGTTTCCCCTACTTTCCTTAAGTTTGAATTTGGCAATAAGGAGTTCATGATCTGTGCCACAGTCAGTTTCTGGTCTTGTTTTTGCTGATCGTATAGAGCGTCTCCATCTCTGGTTGCAAAGAATATAATCAATCTGATTTCGGTATTGACCATCTGGTGATGTCCATGTGTAGAGTCTTCTCTTGTTTTGTTGGAAGAGGGTGTTTGCTATGACCAGTGTGTTCTCTTGGCAAAACTCTATTAGGCTTTGCCCTGCTTCATTCTGTACTCCAAAGCCAAATTTGCCTGTTACTCCAGGTATTTCTTGACTTCCTACTTTTGCATTCCAGTCCCCTCTCATGAAAAGGACATCTTTTTAGGGTGTTAGTTCTAGAAGGTCTTGTAGGTCTTCATAGAACAGTTCAACTTCATGTTCTTCAGCATTGCTGGTTGGGGCAATGACTTGGATTACTGTGATATTGAATGGTTTGCCTTGGAAATGAACAGAGATCATTCTGTTGTTTTTGAGATTGCATCCAAATACTGCATTTCAGACTCTTTTGTTGACTATGATTGCCTGGAGGTAATGGCAACCTCCTTCGAAAGGTCCCATGGAGGCCCTGGTATATTCAGTGTCCCCAACCCTGCGGCCGGCCACTGCTGACCCACACCTCTGCCACAGACTCCTGGACACTGACGGGCAATTCTGGGTCAGTCTCTTGTGGGGTCACTGCTCCTTTCTGCTGGGTCCTCATGCACACAAGGTTCTCTTCATGCCCTCCAATGTGTACCTCATTAGATGGACTTTAAAACTCTTGCCTTTTCCATACTGTCAGATTATTTCCTGGTCAGATGTTCCCTTCTCCACTGCCTCCATTCTAGCACCATTCACTCATTTCTGCTCCCCCCAAACTGGCACATCTCTCTAGGCTAGCTCTTATCACATGAGATTATTCGGAATTATTCATCTGCCCACCTATGACCTGCTGGGAAGCGTCTTATTCCCCCCTCTATTCCACATTCTCAGTTCGGTGTCAGGTCTACATAACACCTACTCCACGAATATTTTTAGAAATTAATTAAACTCCTACATTTCTAATGATCAAATATGTTATCTTTTGTAGAGTAGAGAGTTACATAAATTGTGAATGAGAAGGAAATGCCCCTCTCTGTCCATTCTTTTCTGTAAGAACAAACCTTTTTGGTCCCCAACCGGTCCATTGTTCTCTCTAGGTTGTTGCTGTTGTTCAGTCACTAAGTTGTGTCCAGTTCTTTGCAACCTCATGACCTGCAGCATGCCAGGCCTCCCTGTCCTTCAGTATTTCCCTGAGTTTGCACAAACTCATGCCTACTGAGTCAGCAATGCCATCCAACTATCTCATCCTCACCCCTTTCTCTTCTTGCCCTCAATCTTTCCCAGAATCAGGGTCTTTTCTAGTGAGTTGTCTCTTCACATTACATGGCCAAAGTATTGGAAGTTCAGCTTCAGCATCAGTCCTTTCAGTGAATATTCAGGGTTGATTTCCTTTAAGATTGACTGGTTTACCTCCTTGCTGTCCAAGGGACTCTCAAGAGTCTTCTCCAGATACACCTGCCATAAGATAAGGGCAGGAGAATTACCCCCATGCCCCACTGGTTCGAGGGCCCTGAACTCTCAAGGTCTTGCTGCTTTTGAAAGGATTGACCTACCAGGGGATTCATACTGAGTCCAGCTAAGCAGGTCTCAGTCAGAGACTCCTTTCCTTCTAGAAGTCTGAAGCAGCTTCAGCCTGTTTTCTTAGTGCATTTTCTAGATCTTGTGGCCACAAGATGTTCTCTGAAAAACCAAACAAATGAACAACAAAAACAAAGAAAACAGTACCCTCTGGCTTCCTTATGTAAAACATCCTTGTATTTTCCTGTCCTTCAACATCAAAGCTAAACATCTCTTCGGCCATTTCATTCTGTCTTTCACAATTCATGCTTGGGCACCAAACAGACTCAAGAAAAGACTTCTAAAAATTTCCTGCTGTTCCGAAGAGGGAGAAAACAGCAGGAGAAACACAATTTCCTGAAGAGGGAAGGGGAGGCAGCCATCTTGGCTGCCAACTCATTCCAACATCCAAGCAATGCCTTTATTTACTTGGTAAACCACAAACCAGCAATGACCCAAGACAAGAAGTGAAGTGGTTTTTATTCTTGCCTGCATTTTTTGCCTACGCGAGGGAAATGACAAAAATCTTTATGTTGCTCTCCAAAGAACCAGTCTTGGCCCAGCAGAAAAGAAGACCTGCTGTGTTGTGTCTTGCGATGAGAATATTTCTAGGATGTTTCAAAGAATTGATCATGGGCCCAGAGCCTTAGGAAATGTATTAGGTGACACAGTTTGGGGAAAATAGGTGTTTCAGTGAAGAAAGTAAAGCAGGACTTACTTCTTTTTTTTCCCTTTATATATATATATATTTATATTTATATATGTTTTATTGAAGTCTAGTTGACTTACAATGTTTCAAGTGCACAGCAAGGTGATTCAGTTATACATACACACATATATTATTTTTGAAATTATTTTCCACTATAAGTTATTACAAGATATTAACTATAGTCCTCTGAAGCAGGACTTACCTCTGATTATCTTAACCTTAGTTTTTCAGACTCACCTCTGTCCTTACCCCCTAAACTTCAGCAGCTTAGGAACATGAGTGCAATGACTTCTGAAACTACCTACCTGCAGTTAGGACAAACTTCACAGCCTGCCTTTAATTTAGATATCAGTCACAGGAACTTTTGATTCCCAGGTCCCCTTGTTTCTGACTCGCTGGCACAACTCAAGAGTTTTTACTACTTCTTCTGCTGTGATAACTCACTAGAATGACTTGCTGAACTCAGGAAAGGTCTAGACTTAGAATGGCATTGTCATAGCCGAAGGATACAGAGACAAGCCTAAGGTGAGGTCCGGGAGGGCCCCAGCTTCTGTTGGGTGAGGATGTATACGCTCTAATGCACTGTGAACTATTACAATGAGGGGAGCTCACTGGAGCTTAGGGGGATTTAATGACATGACGATGATTAACCAATGATGCTGAGCTGAAGCTCCAATACTCTGGCCACCTGATACAAAGAGCTGACTCATTGGAAAAGACCCTGATGCTGAGAAAGATTGAGGGCAAGAGGAGAAGGGGGTGACGGAGGTCGAGCTAGTTGGATGGCATCACTGACTCAATGGACACAAGTTTGAGCAAACTCCAGGAGATAGTGATGGACAGGGAAGGTGATGGTGAAGGACTGGTGTACGGCAGTTCATGGTGTCACAAAGAGTCAGACATGACTGAGCGACTGAATAACAGCAAATGATTGATTGGTTCATGGTCATGTACTTAAATTCAGTTTCCAATTGCACTATCCTTCTAGAGGTGAGGCTGATATCATATAATACAAAGCCTCAACTCTCTAATAAAACTCTCTAGTCAAATCTGTAATCTAATCTAATCTCTAATCTAGTTGGTCTTTCTCATATGATGGACCCCCACCCTCAGGCATCTCATTAGCATAAACTATGTAAGGACCTACCAGGAGTGACTTTATTAGCATAAACTATCAGATGAGCAGGTGTGATCAGAGGTACCTACAGGAATAGAAAAGACATTCCTAGGACTCAAGAAATTCTGAGAATTTAGAGGCTGTCACCCATAACTGAGGACAAAGATAGCTAAATTCTTTATTACACAACAAGGAAGTCTGGATTCGGGCTTAAATATGACCTAAGCAGTCCTCCCTGACCTTTTTGGCACCAGGGACTGGTTTTGTGGAAGACAATTTTTCCACGGACTGGGGCAGAGTGGGGATGGTTTTGAGACGATTCCAGTGCATTACATTTATTTTGCATTTTATTTCTATCATTATTATATCACCTCCACCTCAGATAATCAGGCATTAGATTCTGGAGGATGGGGACATCAATGGATTTCGCCTTTTTATCTCTTCTGCGCCTTAGACCAAATCATCTTAACTGATTTAGGGTGCTGCCAACTCAGCATGGGATTCTGAGAGTTCAAACACCTGAATCTCCTCCTGGATCCTCCATCTCACTGTGTAATCTTGGAAAAGACTTCTAACTGGCTGAGCCTCAGTGTCCCTAACTGCAAGTGGAAGTGTTAGACTGCAATATCTCCGCGGACTACTAATACATCAAACTGATGCTTCTGTGGCTAAGCCACTAAGGCTCTCTGAGACTCAATCTCCTTATCTTTAAAATAAAAGGGTTGGATTAAATGATTTCTAAGGCCTCTTGCTGAGCCAATAATCATGATTTTTGTACCTTAAGACCTCCTCAGTGTGTAAGGAAAAGATGACTCATTGCTATTCCACACGGTGATAGCATTTTCGAGTTTATTGTTCTCTCCTCTCCAGGAATAAGATGTTGGCTGGCTCCTACCTTATCAGCAGCCCCTCTCACAGATGCATGAGAGGATGCCAAAGATTTTTTAGTTCCGGAGAAATGAAAGAAACAGAAGGTAGGAAACAGGAATAAATTTAAAGTCTGTGCCAAAGAAGACTCGGTAATGGACCAGCCAAGAAGGCATGGCTAAAAGGAGTTTTTCTCCTTTAGATAGATCTTAATTTTGCTTTAAATACTGTGTTGCAACATATAGGAAACCATTTACAGGAAAAAGACCTCAGTTCCAAAATGTGGGCATTTTCTAACTGTCAGGCAAATGTGTTTTTCTGGAGGCCTATAAATATTTTGTACATAAAAATATGAAGTAAATAAATACTGCATGATAATGCTACTAATATTCCCTGAAGCAAAAACAAAAAGTGTCCCTTTGCAGTGTTTAAGACTCCCCTGCTCTGCATTTTTGCTATTAAAGTTGGCAAAAACAAAACAACAACAATAACAAAAAAAGCAAACGTTTACTTACTGGTGTCTGACTCCCTGAACCAGAAACTTATAAACTTTTTTGATAATATACCTCCAAAATTGCTATAAAGTTCCAGCACATCCCCCAAACATATATCATTTATTTTTAAATCACCCATGTGTCATATTTTATCAAAATATATCTATTTTACACAAAACAATAGAAAGAAAAGACAGCTAAGTTAAAAATGAAGTTATTTACAATAATTTCATTTGATATGATAAAAAAATCTCATTTCTTTCACTAAAACATCTCAATATTAAAATATTTTAGTGAAGACAATGTGGCTAAATATAATCTATTGCTTTTGGAAGTTGCAGTTTATTAAAATGTGATATGACAGTTTGAAGACCTGCCTCAAAATTCAGTCTGATACTTGATTTTAGTGATCATCATAACTGGAAAATTTTTAAAAATATTTCTTTATTTGGCTGTGTCAGGTCTTAGTTGTGGCATGCAGGATCTTTTTTGCATCATACAGGACCTTAAGTTGCGGCACACAGGCTTAGTTGCCCCTCGGGATGAGGGATTTTAGTTCCCCGACCAGAAATCAAACCCAAGTCTCCTGCACTGCAAGGAAGATTCTTAACCACTGGACCACCAGGGAAGTCCCTCCAACCAAAAATTGTAAAACCAAATAGTACAGGGTTCAAAGAGAAGAACTGTGTCATTGGCTGGACTGGTTAAATCATAATAATTATTTTTCAACTATGCAAATGCTTTCGTTCAAATCTGGCTAGTATATTTTATACTCCCTGAGATTCATTATTTTTTCTGTAAACAAAATGGGAAGTGCTGCATCGCTGTGTATGTGTGCGTGTCTGTCTCTAAGTGTATTATGCGTGCTGTCCTGCTAAGTCACTCGAGTCGTGACCGACTCTGACCAACTCATGGCCTGCAGCCCGCCTTGCCAGTCTCCTCTGTCCATGGGATTCTCCAGGCAAGAATACTGGAGTGGGTCACCATGCCCTCCTCCAGGGGATCTTCCCAACCCAGGGATCAAACCTGCATCTCTTATGTCTCCTGCATTGGCAGGCAGCTTCTTTACCACCAGCACCACCTGAGAAGGCCGATATATAATACATAAAAATATATATATATAATATGCATATAATATTTATTATATTTATATTTAATGTCCATGTATTTATAATACACTTCATATTTTTAGGACAGTTTTAGTTTCAAAGCAAAATTGAGTCAACATTAAAGAATCCCCATAGAATCCTGTTCCTAACATGTACTGCCTCCTCCATTAGCAACATCCCATACCACAATGATATATTTATTACAATCAAGGAACCTACTTGATATATTGTATATTTATTACAATCAAGGAACTCATTACTATCACCCAGAGTCAATAGTTTACATTAGAGTTCACACTTGGTGTACCTTCTATGTGTTTTGACAAACTTGTAGCAAGTATCCACCTATAATGTACCATGTGAAATACTCTATGTGGCCTAAAACTCCTCTGTGATCCCCTATTTCTCCCTTTCTCCCAACTTCTGGCCACCATTGATCTCTTATGGTTTCCATACTTTTGAGTTTCACATAATGTTATACACTTGGAATAACACAGCATGAAGCCTTTTCAGGTTTGTTTCTTTCACTTAGTAATATGCATTTAAGGTCCTTCCATAGTCTTTTCAGGGCATGATCTTTCATTTCTTTTTAGTGTTGAGTAACATCTCATTGTACGGATGTGCCATATTTTGTTTATCCATTTGCTTACTGAAGGACATTTTGGTTGCTTTCAAGTTTTGACAATTATGAATAAAGCTGCTGCAAATGTTCAAGCTCAGGTTTCTGTTCAGATAAAAGTTTTCAACTCTTTTGGGTAAATACCAAGGAGCACATTGCTGGATTAATAGTCCATGCAGTAATAGATTAGAGTTGGACAATTATCAATTACTATTTTGCTTGGTATAGATACAGTTGTCTATATACAGAACTATTTGTAGATATTACATATGAAGTAATTAGTAGATACACATCTATTTTCTCATACTGTTGGCTGAGAGCATCTGCAAACAAATCACCACAGTAGCAATGAGACTACCTTGTACCCAGATCTTGGTTTTTAATACCATTTTCTAATAAAAGGAATCCGTGCTCTTGGAGAAGCAGCTGGTCCAAGACTGGGGCAGTGAATTTATGAGATTAATCTGAAGCATCTTGCGGTTCCGGAAAATAAGAAAGTTGTTTTTTTTTTTTTTCAAAAATAGTACAATGAAGGGGAATGTCAAAGGGACATGAAAGCCTTTGAAAGAGCTGCCAAAGGAAAAGTGAGAACAATTTGAGCAACAAAATAAGACAGCATTCCATTTGAAGTATAAAATAAAAATGTATGAATGCACACTGATGTAATGTTATTGAATAGATAAGTGAAGGAGAGGAGACTCATCTCCCACACAGAGGAACTGCAAATAATGTACCAGATCACCCACCCTCAAGGGTTTGGAGCATCTCTCTTCACTCCTTAAGTGTGGACCCTACATGGTGACTTCCTTCCAAAGAGCAGAGTATGCCAAGAGGGAAACAGGAGTACAGGGGAGAAACCTGACAAATGATGCGTTTACTGCATGATCAAGGTGAACATCTTGAAGCGAGAATTCATGATGCTAGTATGTCATGAGAATGGCATTTTACCTCTTTGGTCTTCTTCCCAAGAACTCATCCCCAGTCAAAATCAGAAAACCAATGGAAAGAGAGTCTGCAAAATACTGCTAAGGTCATCAAAAACAAAGAAAAATCAGAGAAATTTTATAGCTAAGAGGAGCCTAGGGAGACATTCAGGTCAGTTTCAGTTCAGTTGCTCAGTCGTGTCCAACTCTTTGTGACCCCATGGACTGCAGCACATCAGGCCTCCCTGTCCATCATCAACTCCCAGAGTTTACTCAAACTCATGTCCATTGAGTTGGTGATGCCATCCAACCATCTCATCCTCTGTCATCTCCTTCTCCTCCTGCCTTCAATCATTCCCAGCATCAGGGTCTTTTCAAATGAGTTAGCTCTTAACATCAGATGACCAAAGTATTGGAGTTTCAGCTTCAACATCAGTCCTTCCAGTGACTATTCAGGACTCATTTCCTTTAGGATGGACTGGTTGGATCTCCTTGCAGTCCAAGGGACTCTCAAGAGTCTTCCCCAACACCACAGTTCAAAAGCATCAATTCTTCGGCACTCAGCTTTCTTTATAGTGCAACTCTCACATCCATACATGACTACTGGAAAAACCGTAGCTTTGACTAGAAGGACCTTTGTTGGCAAAGTAATATCTCTGCTTTTTAAATGACTTCAATAGCATGAAAAGGGAGACATTACATAAAAATTATGCAAATATAAATATAAAGTGGTGTTCTAGATGAATTCTGGGGCAGAAGAGGCATACTAGGTAAAAACTAAGGAAATCTGAAGTAATGAATTTAGTTAATGATAATGGATTCATATTCATTCATTAGTTGTGACAAATATACCTTAGTAACATAAGATGCTGATTCATTTGAAAAGACCCTGATTCTGGGAAAGATTCAAAGTGGAAGGAGAACGGGATGACAGAGGATGAGATGGCTGGATGGCATCACCGACTGGATGGACATGAGTTTGAGCAAGCTTCGGGAGTTGGTGATGGACAGGGAAGCCTGGTGTGCCGCAGTCCATGGAGTCACAAAGAGTTGGACATGACTGAGCAACTGAACTTGAACGTAAGATGCTAATAAAAAGGGTAAGTGGCTGTGGGGCATTAGTGAATTTTATACTATCTTCTTAATTTTCCTGTAAACCCAAAATAATTCTGAAACTAAAAATTTATTTAAAATTTTAATTGATATTGACAAATTACTCCATTAAAATGCTCAGTAAATACTTCCACTATCAATGTGTGAAAGTCTCTGCTTCTCTGTACTGTTGGTAACTGAATATTATCAATCCTTCTAATATTTGTACACTTGAAAGGTGACAAATGATATCTCACAGTTTAAATTTGCATTTTTAAATTACAAATGAGATTTAGCAACCCTCTTCTCATTGATTGGTCATTTATTTCTTTTTCTACAGCTGTGCATTGCTATCCTTTGCTCATTTTTCAAACTGGTTGCTGGTCTTTTTCCAACTGGTCGCTGGCCTTTTTCCTGTGTAGAGCTCTTGGTGTGGTTAAAAAAATTATCATTTTGTTTCATAGGTTTGCAAAACTTTTTTGCACATGGTTTTCTTTTCACATCCTTTCATTTTTTAAAAATATGCAAAAATTTAACACTTTTGGTAATCAAATCTCTCTTCATTTACAATTTCAGAGTTTTATCACACTTCTATTTTATTCTCAAATAAAGTTCCCAGTGGCTTGATTACTGTAAATGGGTCCCTTCAAGCTTGCTCCTAATTATTTTAGGTGTTCTTTTTAATGTTTTTGGCCAGGCCATGTGTCATGTGGGATCTTAGTTCCTTGTCCAGGGATTGAATCTGAGCCCCCTACGGTGGAAGTGGGGCATCTTAACCACTGGATCACAAGGGCAGTCCCTAGGTGTTCCTGAAAGGATGTCTCACATGGGTTCGAAGTCCACTACCATTTCAAATCCCTCTTGGGCTTTGCTCTTGTTCTTTCACTGCCGTGCTACTTGTTTTCTGAAAGCCACATGGAGACAGATGCTTATATCAACCCTGGAGACTCTAGTCCCCAAACCGAGAGCGCTGTCCTTCCACCATGTAAGTTTCCAGTCCTCAGGATGTAAGAACAGGTCGGTTCGATGCAGTGGTATAAACATCTTCCTTTCGGAAGGATGTTTGTTTTCGAACTTGGTTCTTGTACACTTCTGGTTCCTCACCAGTTATTCTGAATATCCTTTGCTGATTTCTCCTGACTTCCTGGTGATTAAATGCCAGATTAAGTGCAGGACCCGGACCTTGATCTCCTCTCTAGCAGCAGTCATTTATTGGATGATCTCAGTTCATTTCCCTGCTCTAGCTAATGCTTCCCAATGGCACATATTCCCAGCTATAATTCTACTCTGATCCTCCGACTCTCTCCTCTCCAGACTCATACACCAAAGCCTGTTCAGCCTTTCCACTTATTTATTTAATGACCGTTTCAAGGCTAACATGTCCAAAACTGAACTCCTGATCTTTGCTCCAGTCTTCAACACCTGAATAACTGGGAACACTGTCATTCTGACTTCTCGGGCCAAAATTGTTGGAGTCACTTCTTATGCTTCATCCCATATCCAATCTGTCTGGAAATTCAGTCAGCTTTAATTTCAAAGTGTATCCATAATTCAAACATTTTTCAAGACTCTTACTGATAAGACCTAGGTCACAGTCACCATCACTCTCTTCTGGAATTCGCTTACACCTCCTAATCCATCCTCTCACTTCAGGCTTTGTCTGTGTCATCTGTTCTCTATATGGCTACCAGAGAGGTCCTTGTAAAACATGTCAGAATATTTCACTTCTCAGCTTAAAACCCTCAAATGGCTTCCCATATTACTCTTTAAACCACCAAACCTTGTAAGTGGCCTCAGGCCCTAAAGTATTCTGGCCCCCTGCTATTTCTCTGGTGTGATTACCTTTTTTTTTTTTTTCTCTCTCATCTGCTCTATGTTCCACCTTTTCTTTTATTGCCAGTGGATATGCTATGGCTGTTTATTTGTTTATTGCATAACTTCCCCCACTAGAGTTTAAATTCTGTATGGAAGAGATACTTTATTATTTCGTTAGCTATATCCCTAGCAGAAAGAACAAGGCCGGGTACTTAGTATGTATTCACAAGTATTTGTTGAATAAGTGTATACATCCCATTACGTGCCTGGCAGCCAAATCTGAAGTAAACACTGAACTCTGGATCTGATTCCATCACTTACCTTTTTTCCTTCTAATCTGTGGCCATGTTTAGGTCCCCTGGTGTCTCAGCAGCCAGCACATCGGACTGCTTCATGCTGATTCTGTGTGGCCCCATGGACTGCAGCCCACCGCAAGGCTCCTCTGTCCGTGTGATTTCTCCAGGCAAGAAGACTGACGTGGGTGGCCATTCCCTTTACCACGGGATCGTCCTGACCCAGGGGTCAAACCCGGGCCTCCTGCATCACAGGTGGATTCTTTACCTTTTGAACCACCAGAGAAGCCCATCTGGATGAACAGAACAGAATTCCAAGAGTCTTGCAAATTGGAGAGGGTCCAGAAGGAGAGCAGAGCAGGGTCTCCAGGAGCAAGTTCAGAGCATGGGGAGCATGAACAAAAGCGAAAAGTAGAGAGGGCTCATGAGAAGCTTCGTGTCAGATCTAGTGTCAGTGTGGATGCAGAGGTGAGAGAAGAGGACTCATTTTTCTGGGCCCTTTTCCTGCCATCAGATCTCATTTTTCTCTTTTGAATTCCATTCCCAGTCACTCTTGGAAAAGGAGCCAGGGTCGTGTGGTGGGAAGAGTCCTGGATTCTTAGAAAGACTTGGGTTAGAATCCTGTTTCTGACGCTGAGAGCTGAATGAACTTGGACACACCGTTTAATCTTTGGGAATGTCACTTTCCTCATCCATGAAAGGCAGCTAACAATGACTGCTGCCTCTCTAGTTCGGTATATGTATTAAAGAGAAAAGGTAAAAGAAAGTATCCCATACCCAACATACACAACGGATTCTCAGAATTGTACATGGAGCCTATCGAGTTGGCAGGAATTGATCAACTTTATATGTGACTTGGCTTTCTTTATAGCCTCGGCTGATGGAATTTGCCCTGCTTGTCTCTCTTTTGGACTCTTTTCCCATTCCTTTTTTCCTTGAATATCCTCTGGTCTGAGTATTTGGACCCACAGGATTCTTATGTCTCTCTGATTCTTCTATCCAAAAGATGGCAAACTCTTGAGTTGTAGAACAAAGAGAAATAAAAGAGAAGATAGTTAGATATTTTTATCTGGAGAAGTACATAATTCAGCTCTCTCTCTCTCTCTCTCTCTCTCTCACACACACACACACACACACACACACACCACACATATTGCCCGTGGTGATGGAAAGGAGTGAAAATGGAAAGGAAATGACTTCCATACCCCTGCCTCTGCAGTGTCAGCTACAAAAGCAGAACTGCTTAGCAGAGGCCTGGGAAGCCCCCTAAGTGCATCTGCCCAGCATGGCATCAGCAGGTTCCACCATTAGGAAGCAGCAGGGCAGGTGAGGGTTTAGAATAACATGGGCCCCTGGGGTGTGCAGAACTGCCTTGATGAGAATGGACTGGGGCCCCCCTGGGAGCTCTGGCTTCTGACCCATGAGAGGGAAAAGGAGGCTTTAAGAATTAGAACTACGCTTGAATTCTGGGAGGAAGAAGTCTCCAGCACCAGTGAGAGTTATCCCAGGAGTGACATACCTGAAAACATTAGAGAATGTGAGACAGAGTGAAAGCCACCTCCAGAATGTGTGTGTCTGGGCTGCCACTGCCATTTCCTTGGGCTCCCCTCTGAGTTCCAATCCTCCGCAGAGTAATTCTCACCTAGATTCAGATGAAGTTTTCTTCCCAGCATGGTGTCCTCAAAAGACACACCTATTAGGGCCATAAAAGTCTATGTCTGAATTCCATCTTTGCCAGTCACTAGAGGCTGACTTCGGGAAAGTTATATAATATCTCCGAGCCTCATTTTCCTGTCTGTACAATGGAGGTAATAATATTTGTCTCTCAGAATTGTTTGAAGCATCAAATGAGAGAGCATATGTGTAATATGAATATGCTGTTGTCAATCATTTCTCATTTGCATAGACAATTTCCACGTGGCAAAGCCCCTTTCTCTTTCCCAGTTCTCTGAAGCATTTCTGAGGTTGGGGATTTAAGCGTTAACTCGGAGGAACGTGACTTACATTCCTATCACCGGTGCGCCCTGCTTGTTTTATTTCTCCCATTTCTCCCCCATCACTGAGACCTGGCCTCACCTCCTTTTCTCTTCAGAAAGACAACGCGGCCACCGTGGACCACTTGGCACAGCTGGTCTTCCAAAACACTAGTCTCTTTGAATTGTCTTATATTTCTCACCTCTGGTATCAACCAAGGAGACCCAAAGATTCTATCCTTATCAATAAAGGTAACGGAGTATGCAGTAATGCACAATTCTTTGCATTAACACTCTCTTAATCCTTTCTCCATATGGTCATGACAATGCTTTGTTAAAAATTCCAAAGAATCTCACTTCTCTGCTAAAATTCTCAGGTGGCCTCCTGTCTCAATAGGAGGTACAATGTCTTTAAGATGGCCTGCAAGGCTCTCCTTTGTCCTTCTCTCTGTTTTACAAGTTTCTTCTCTAAGCTAATAAGTAGCCAAGAGTGCTAAGGTACCTCATTCTTTCATTCGTCTTGCTACATGGGCGACTCAATAATCTTCCTAAGTAACTAGCCTTAGTATTTCTCTTTTGCCTTAAAATGGTTTAGCAACTGACTTTTGTTTATTGTGGAACACTGAAGAAATTAATTTAATTCGTGAGCTCTGCAGTCAGGATCCACCCCCTGGGATATGTGTAACTGCCGGAAACTAAATCCCATTGTGCCCATTTTATTTATAAAATGAAAATCATAAGAGTACCCTATGTAAAATCTCTGGTACAGTGCCTACCACCTAGTAAGTAATAAATAAATAGAAGGTGAATTTGCTGAATTATATGGCAGAATCTAGACTCCTATAATACCAGGTAAGACATTTTAAAAATATTTTTAAAGTTTTTATTGAATTTTGTTACAATATTGCCTGTTTTATGCTTTGTGTTTTTGGCCCTGAGGCATGTGAGATCTTAGATTTCTGACCAGGGATTGAACCCATACCTCCTGCATCTGAAGGCAAAGTCTCAACCTTCGGACCACCAGGGAAGTCACAAGACTCTTTTTATTAGTAATATCATCTAAACCTATCTAACTTTTAGATTCATCTTGTCTCTCTGTGTTTTCATAACTGCATTGCCTTCTCTGTTTCTATCTGGCAAATACCCACTTAGTCTTCAAGACCCATTATAAAAATTGGATCAAGATGGTAGATTGAATTCACTTTTTTTTTTATATATTTTGCATAAAAATCTTTTTGAATGATGGAAAAAGTATTGTAAAAGACAGTAAATACTGAATAGCACTGGAAAATATAAGAGAATGTCATCATACACCATAATTCTGATGTATATTTAAAATATAGAAGGCAATCAGAATATCTCTATTTCTGGCTATCTAAGAAAGTTTTTGGAAAGCTCCTGAATGAGAAAAAACTACTTGGTAGTGATAGATAAAATGTTGCAAACATTCTTTTAAATGCATAGCTGAGCTTCTGAGAAAGAAGGAGAAATCCCCAGGGACCTGAAACAGAGGGAGATGTAATTCAAGTAGTAAGTTATCACCCATGTTGATCGACTGTGAGAGCATTTGCCGTGCTTATTAAGCAAGAAGCTTGGGTTTTAGTAGCTGTCACAGAAGAAAACAAGGCCTTTGACTTTTTAAAAGTAGAAGTTGCAAATGAAACTCTGCATAAACATGGAAATCAAGAGGCTACACTGTGGGTAAAATAGTGGATCGAAAAAAATATATCCTGGAACAAAGGAGACCGCAAGGAAAGCACCTGTAACCGCGTGGGCATGGGGAGGGAAAACGTCTTTCCTGTATATTTATAACCCTAGGCTGTCCATTATGAAGAAATGAGGTTCTGAGACAGCCCAAGCACATCAGGGTCCCTCTCAATAACAAATGAAAATCTCTCAGCAGAGAAATGCCTTCAGTTTAAGCTTCACAGGATTTTGAAAGCTGGAGACGCACTGAGGAACACAGCCAGGTTAAAGAAAGAAAGCATGAGAAAATCAAATCAGAAACCAAGATTCAGTAGAAAGAATAAATGCCAGAATTAGACACGCAATCAGCTCAGCTAATAGAATTATTTGATTCAGACAAATAAGTAGAGAATTAAAAGCGGAATTGAAAATATATGAAATGAGCAATGCACAATAAAAACTACAAAGTAAGGTTGGCAAAGAAAACAAATAAATCTTAAAAATAAGATATACTTTAGTTTTGAAAAAGATAATAGAAAAATTTTGAAGTGGAATAAATATAGGAAGACTTTCAGAACGTGGCACAAATAGTAAAAGAGCAAGAACAAGTCAGGTATAAAGAGTAAATAGAGAAATTGACAGTACATACGGAATCAGATTTCTAGGGAAGAAAGTGAACGGAGAGTGGGGCAATTGTTGAAGATATAATGGGCAAAACTTTTCCATAATTGATAAGGAATTATGTTTCAGATTTAGAACACAATGGAAACGATTCAGGATAATTTTTTTAAAAATCCACATTTGAACACATTGCTATAATACCGAAGAACACAAAAATAGAGGAGATTTGCTGAAGCAAGAAAGAAGGAAAGGCAGAGAAATATAGCTTTCAGTCTCAAATAAATAGTTTCTTATTTTTCAGGAAAAAAAGTGAGTTTATTACAAAAGTTCCTTACTAATGGATGTCTAAAAGATGTATGTTGGGAGGAAGAAACTTGTGTCCAGAGGAAGGACTTAGATATAAGATGGAGTAGTGAGTAATTTAACAGAGAAAAGTGGTAGAGAATTGAAAAGTATTATCTATATGAAACAGTGATAGTAATAACTAGCTTGAAGGTGTATTAAAGGCAAATTGGAAGTTAAAATATATTGGATATAATAAAATTGATGTGAGTATATTGTAGCAAAATTCACTAAGTTTCTTGTATAATCCTTTAGGAGACTGTACACTTAAATTTTAATGATTAGCATAAAAAGAATAGAAAACAGTGTGTAACTTTCAAAAAGGAAGAAAAAAACTATTTGGCCAACCAAAAACAAGTCAGGAAAAGAGAAAGATAACTATAAAATAGATAAATAGAAAGCAACAATTTATTTTCAGATATATATGAATATACTATATTCATATACTTTATATACTGTATTTATATGCAAAGTATTTACATTATTGTATATAAAACCATCAAACATATATGTGTGTATATTATATACACATGTAAATAAACAAATGCATTTGTTGTTGTTCAGTCAGTAAGTTGTGTCCGACTCTTTGAGACCCTATGAACTGCAGCTTGCCAGGCTTTCCTGTCCTTCACTATCTCCCTGAGTTTGCCCAAACTCATGTCTATTGCATCAGTGATGCCATCCAGCAATCTCATCCTCTGTTGTCCCCTTCTCCTCCTGCCTTCACTCTTTCCCAGCATCAGGGTCTTTTCCAATGAGTTGGCTCTTCTCATCAGGTGGTCAAAGTATTGGAACTTCAGTGTCAGCATCAATATTTCTGATGAACATTCAGGGTTGATTTCCTTTGGGATTGATTTGGTCTCCTTGCAGTCCAAGGGACTCTCAAGAGTCTTCTCCAGCCCCATAGTTCAAAAGCACCAACCCCATGAGCAGTGTGAAAAGAATACTGGAGTGGGTTGCCGTTTCCTTCTCCAGGGGATCCCAACTCAGGGATCAAACTTGTCAATTCCTACATTGGCAGGCAGACTCTTTACCACTGAGCTAGCAGGGAAGTCCACGGTAAATACATAGGATTTTTTATAACTTAATGTGATGGATGAAATTGTGTCTCTTCTCACATTCATATGTTAAAGCCCCCATCCTTCACAACTCAAAATGTGATCTTATTTGGAAATAGGGTCATGTGGGTGTAAATAGTTAAGACGAGGTCACAGAGAAGTAAGGTGGACCCCACATCCAATTATGACTGGTATTCTTAGCAAAGGGTAAAAGTGGATGCAAAAACATAAACACGTGGAGGACACATGTGAAGATTAGGGCAGAGATCGATTGGGGTGATGCTTCTGTAAGCCAAGGACTGCCAAAGTTTGTCATCAGTTAGCCAGAAGCTAGGCAAGAGGCATGGAACAGTCTCTTCCTCACAAACCTCAGAAAGAGCAAAAGCTGCTAACACCTCATCTCAGACGTCTAGCCTCCAGAACTGTGAGGCTATAAATGTCTGTGTGTAAGTCATCCAGCTTATGATACTTTTTACAGTACAGTTATGGCAGCCTTAACAAACAAATACACTCAGTTATGTGTGTTTTGCCAGACATGTGTCTTTAGAAGATAAGTACAAACAAAGCTTGAAAGTAAAATAGTTAGAATAAAGATAAATCAGGTAAATTCTGGAAAAAAAGAAACCTGATACATTGTAGTAATGTAAGAATTCAAAAAATAACTTCAGACAAAGCTTTGTGGTAATAAAAAGGATCACTCTGTGATGATCAAAAATAAACTGGGAAAATGTGATGATTCTGAAATTGTATGCATATTACATAGCTACATGCACACTGCGTATCTGCATATGTGCTGTGCTACTGTGCTAAGGAGTCAGTTGCGACCCTACGTACTGTAGCCCACCGGGCTCCTTTGTACACGGGATTCTCCAAGCAACAGTACTGGAAGAGATTGCCGTGTCCTCCTCCATGGGATCTTCCCAACCTAGGGATCAAACCCTAGGGATCATCTTTTATGTCTCCTGCATTGGCAGGGGGGTTCTTTATCACTAGCACCACCTGGGATACATACATAATTTACAAAAGAAAAATAAAGAATTCAAAACTAAATTGAAAAAGTAGAATTATAGTGAACTACAAGAAGATATCAAAACACACCATTCTTTGTATTTAAAGAAAAAGCAATGGAAAAAAAAAAAACTGAGTATATAAAAGAATAGAACACAATTGACAAATAATTTGAGCAACATAATTGACAAGCTTAATCTAAGAGTACTGAGAACCCTGATTGCAACTCAAAGAATATGCATTTTTCTTGAGCATATAGTCAACATTTATGAAAAGTAGTAACTAGCAGACCATAAGGCTAGGCTCAACAAATTTCCAAAAATTATTATCACAGGCATTACATTTTTTAATGCAGTGCAACTTAAATTTAAAAAATTTTTAAATTAAGTATTTCAGGAAAGGGCAAGCATTAGAACAATGTAAATAAGACATATCACACTTTATGGGATACAGCTGAAGGAACAATTAGAACAAAACTAATATTCTTTTAAAAATTGTGCTAAATCTGAAAATTGATGAAACAGAAATTCACTTAAGAATTTAGAGTAAAACGAAAAGGACTGAACCAAAAATCAAATAGAGAAACAACCAGGATGAGAGCATATAACAATAAATAGAAAACAAACTTTAAATGGATAGGAAATGATTGCTAATAGTTTTTTTTTTTAAACCAATGAAATAGATAAACTAATAAAATAGATAGCCTAGCAGGTTTTGTCATACCAAAAAGAGTTAAGGTCTAAGTAAATAATTTGAGAATGGAGTAGAAAAGGGAGATGAGCCAAGATTCAAAATATAAGTGAAAGAATGCTGTTTTAAAATAGATGATTATCTGTGCCTCCTTTCTTGCGCCTGCTTGAGCTTAGCCTCCGGCATTGCCATGCAGACTGACTCATGTAGACGCAAGAAAGGGAACCTTACACCACCCAACAATTTTTGGAGGTCTTGTGAGATTAAGCAAGACCAAAAAAAAAAAAAAAAAAGAAAAAAAAAATAGATGATTAAAATTTTATTACATGGGCAATTTCTTAAACACAAAGAAAGCCTAGTTCAGTAAAACCAACAAAAATGCAAAAATCAAAATAGACTGATATCATTTTAAAAAATTGATTATATATTTAAAAAATCATCACGAACAGATTTAAAATCTGTTAAGAAATCTCATAAGAAATCAAATCTCATAAGAAATCAATGAGTGTTAAGACAATACTATAGTTTTACTGTGTAAGATTAATATGACTTTTATACAAATACCAGACGATGATTTTGTAAAAATAAAATGACAGATCTATCACACTTATGAACTTAGAGGCCAAACATTCTCTAAATACCTTGGCAAATCAAACATTGTGTGAGTTTTTCTCACCACTCCCCACATTCTGTTTCTGTTTCCATAGACTCCCAATCATGATAAAGTTGGGTTTAACCCAGAATACACGAACTTAATATTGGACAATCTATTATTGAAATTCACCACATTTAGAGATTATAGAGAAAAATCATGTGATTTTCTCAATAGGGAAAGAAAATACAATTGATAAAGATGAATACTCACAGGGACAAAAATTCTTAGCAATTAAATGAAAAGAAAACTTAATTTCATAAAGAACATCTCTGTAAAATCTTCAGAAAGTGTCATATTTAGTGGGCAAAACATTAGACTCTCGTGCCCTGTCAAATCAGGAATATAACAGGGCTGTCTGCTGGTGCTTCTTTTGGGGATCTTGCCCCCCCATAGTATTGCTGCCTTTCCCAAAGGGCATTACTGAGTAAATGGTGTTCCCCAGAGTCCTACAGAACTCATCCTGTATGGCTTTGCAACTGAAGCCTTATTAGCAGAACTAGATAAGAAACAAAAAATATTAGGATTGAAAAGCTTCCTAATTCTTAGATATTATGACTGGGTATCTAGAAAATCCAATAGAATCTATTTTCAAATTATTAAAATTGATAAAAGCCAAGTTGTCAATGCTCTTACTAATTTTAATAATTTGAAGATAGATGTTTTGTATGATTATAAATTGGAACACCAAACACAAAACCTGAAAGAGAAAAATAAAGCATACTGGGTTGGTCTAAAGGAGAACCAAGGACAGGAAAAGTCAACTCTGGGGAGAAGTAATCACTGATGTTAAAGCTCATTCTCCCATAGACTCTCCAGAGAAATGCCGAGCTCAGAGTGAACATATACAAAGGTCTAGAGGGAACATGAGGAAATCATCAGATAAATTAATTAAAGGACTAAATTCAAAACAGCTGCTCACATTGAACTTCTCTCCCTCCTCCATTTTAAACATCTGGTGGCAATGGCTTTTGCCCTTGGGAAAAAGCCTTGAGAAGTGGTATAAAAACAAAGTGAATAACTTTTCTCTGAAGAGCTCTTAGCAGAAGTGTTGGCACTGAAGAAATAAACATAGAATCTCAGGTAAATCTGTAAGAGTATACGTACAAACAAATAGAACATCACACTTTTGAAAATGTTAGCTGCCTTTAAGGTCTTCAACAAAGTAGTTGGAAGTGTAGATTTAGCCTGGGAGATTTAATACATTCTGTGTTCAGAGAAATAAGAAATGACACCTAGATGATAAAGCATAAAAACTGTATATAAGCACCTTTTCCCTCATTTGTCAGCACTCATAAAATTTTTTTGCAATGTCCAGAATTTAGATTCATTGACAGGTAAACAGAGATACATAGTTGATCAAGAAAAGGGTATACTAGCTTCCACTATTGATCAGTCTAGCCTTAACCTACTGATAGGAGCAGCCAGGAATCATCAAGTATTTGAAAAAACATGCACCTTGAAAGAGGCATCAGATTGAATACTCAGAAAAACTGTCTTCCTTCCGCCCCCTCAAAAAACCCCAAATACAACTGAGGCTATAGAGAAAGCACTTCTGAATAAATACAGTTAATATCCTCAGGGAGATTAAAAAACCATCTGCTGTGAAATAGAACCATAATTCTGGAACTTAAAAATAGGATAATTAGAAAAAATATATTAATAGATAAATGACAGAATGTGAATAGCTGAAGATTCAATTAATGAGCTAAAAGACTGAACCAAGTAATTAGCCCAAGAATATAGTGCAATATGATGAAGAGATGAAAAATATGAGAGAAGAGTTAGGAGGTATGAAGAATAGATACAGAACTTCCAATATCTGTCTGTTAATATGTTCAGAAGGGAAAGTAATAGGCAAAGGAGAGTGGTAGGCAGAATAATGCCTCTACAAGGACTGTTTGCCTCCACAATGGCCTAGTCTCCAATCTGCAAATATGTTACATGATACAATAGACTGCATAGTGGTCTCCCCGATATTTCCATGTTCTAATCCTCAGAACCTGTGAATGTTAATTTATCTGGCAAAAAAGAGTCTTTATAGATGCGGTTAAGTTAAGTATCTTGAGATGGGGAACTTATCTTGAATTATTTGGGTGGCCCTGCTATGCTTTCAGGGACATAGAAGGGTCATAGAAGGGTCAGAGACAAAGCAGAAAGTGATGCTGAGAGGTAGCAGAGGGTGGAGTGATGGAGCCAGGAGCCAAGAAATGCCAGCAGCCACCAGAAGTTGGAAATGGCAAGGACCACAGACCACTTTGGAGCCTCCAGGAGGAACCAGGCATACTGACAACTTGATTTTAGTTCTTTAAGATTCATTTTAGACTTTTGAAATCCAGAACTGTGAGAAGTTATACAGAATTAAATGTAAAACCTAAAATGGTAACATTTCTGGAAGAAAACATTGGAAAAAGTATTCGTGATCTTGGGTGAGGAAAAGATTTCTTTGATACAGATGGAAATCGTGACCCACAAAGCAAAATATTGATCAATTGAATTTTATTAAAATTAAGAAGTTCTGCTTCTTAAAAGATAAGAGTTAAAACTCTGTCCATAGGATATTCCAGGCAAGAGTACTGGAGTGGGTTGCCATTTCCTTCTCCAGGGGATCTTCCTCACTCAGGGATCGAGTGGATCTCCTGCATTGCAGGCAGATTCTTTACCAACTGAGTCACCAGGGAAGTCTGTTAGAACAAAGGAAAAACAAATGACTGACCAGAAGTAATAATAAATATTAACAAATTACATATCTGATCAGAGACTTGCATTTGTAACATATAAAGAACTCAATATTCATTAATAATGATAAAATAGCTCAATAAAAGAGCAAATGGTTTAGTAGACATTCTATCAAAAATATATAGGGATAGCAAATAAGCACATAAATTAGTGTGGTCATGTGAGAGTTGTACCATAAAGAAAGCTGAGTACCAAAGAATTGATGCTTTTGAATTACGGTGCTGGAGAAGACTCTTGAGAGTCCCTTAGACAGCAAGTAGATAAGCCAGTCAATCCAAAAGGAAAACAACCCTGAATATTCTTTGGAAGGACTGATGCTGAAACTGAAGCTCCAATATTTAAGCCACCTGAGGTAAAGAGCTGACTCATTAGAAAAGACCCTGATGCTGGGAAGGATTGAGGGCAGGAGGAGAAGGGGAGTTCAGAGGATGAGATGATTGGATGGCATCACCCACTCAATGAACATGAGTTTGAGCAAGCTCCGGGAGATACTAAAAGACACGAAAGCCTGGTGTGCTTCAGTCCATGGGGTCACAAAGAGTCAGACATGGCTTAATGACTAAACAACAACAAATCAGAAAAAAATAAGTGGTCATAAAGGAAATGCAAATTAAGATACACTTTAAGACGCCACTACATATGTATCAGAATGTCTGCAGTTAAGAAGACTGAGGGTACCAAGTAATGGTAAGTTTATGAAGCAACTCAAATTTCTTGCACAAGGCGGACTGCCCTGGTGATCCAGTAGTTAAAAC
The DNA here is from genome assembly GCF_910594005.1 of Cervus elaphus. Classification (NCBI taxonomy): domain Eukaryota; kingdom Metazoa; phylum Chordata; class Mammalia; order Artiodactyla; family Cervidae; genus Cervus; species Cervus elaphus. The sequence goes on from NC_057836.1 coordinate 46,514,612, forward strand.
TTGACCTTCCAATGCAGGCAGTACGGGTTCAATCCCTGGTTGGACAGCTAAGATTCCACATGCTTCATGGCCAAAACATCAAAACATGAAACAGAAGCAATACTGTAATAAATTCAATGAAGACTTTCAAGAAATGGTCCACATTAATTTTTTTTAAATTTCATAACACTACTGGTGTCAATGTAAAATGGCACAATCACTTTGGAAAAAAGTTTAACAATTTCTCAAAATCTTTATGCACACTTTCCATTGTAATGGGACATTCCATTTCTGGGCATTTACCCAATATAAATGAAAGTGTATGCCCACATAAAGACTTACACACTAATGTTCATAGCAGCTTTCTTTTGTAATGGTCTCAAATTGGAAATAACCCAAATGTCCATCAACAGGTAAATGGGTAAACAAATTGTTCATCTTTTCAAATGACTACTATTATACTTAATAACAAGGACTGAGCTATTTAGACATGCAACGACACCAATAAATTTAAAAATACTTATGAGAGTTAAACACAAAGCCAAACAAAATAGGGTATATGCAGTTGATTTTATTTATATCAAACCTCTAGAAAATGTATACTTATGAATAAGGCATAAAGAAGATTAGCGGCTGCCTGGGGGTAGGGTGAGAGGCAGAGAGGTCAAAGAGGGGGTGATGGCAGAGGCCATTAATAAGCCTCTGGAGATGATTTATATGCTTGTTTTCTTGATTTTTGTGATAGATCCATTGGTGCACACATAGGTCAAAGCTTATGAAAATTTACACTTTAAGTACATTCAAAGTCTACTGGATCAAAGCTGTTTACATAAAAACTTTAAAAAGCAATAACATGAACAATGGAGCACATGTGTCTTTTACATTTGTGGTTTTCTCAGGGCATGTGCATAGCAGTGGGATTGCTAGGTCCTATGGCAGATTCACTCCTGATTTTTAAGGAATCTCTGCACTATTCTCCATAAAGGCTGGATCAGTTTACATCCCACTGAGAGTGTAGCAGTGGTCCCGTTTTCACATCCCCTCCAGCGTTTATGGTAGATATTTTGATGAGGGCCATTCTGACTGGTGTGAGGTGATACCTCATTGTAGTTTTGATTTGCATCTCTCTAATAATAAGCAATGTTAAACATCTTTTCATGTGTTTATTGGCCATCACTTGTGGACACAGCAGGTAAAGAGGGTGGGATGAATAGAGAAAGTAGCATTGACATATATACATTATCATGTGTAAAGTAGATAGCCAGTGGGAAGCTGCTATGAAACACAGGGAGTCCAGCCTGGTGTGCTGTGATGACCTAGAGGGCTGGGATGGGGGGATGCAGGGAGGGATACATATATATACATATATGAATAATTCTGACTGATTTGCATTGTTTTATGGCAGAAACCAACACAATATTGTAAAGCAATTTTCCTCTAATTAAAAAAGAAAAGAAAAAAATGATAGTGTAAACTATAACTTATTGAATAAAATTTGAATAATTTCAAATCAATAGCAAATGAATAGTAAATCTAAATGTGATAGATAGAACAATACAGATTCTGGAAGATAACCTAGGAGATACATTCATGATGCTGAGACAGGCTTAGTTTTGTTAAAGTAGATACAAAGAAACTAGCCACGTTAAAGGAAAAAATTGGTTAATTTGATCAAGCTAAAATGAAAACTTCTGTTAATTAGACAGTATTTTTTTTAAAGTAAAAAGGCAAGGCACAGAGTAAGGATAGATAGATAGGTGATAGATGACAGAGTATACTCTGAACAATTTTATTTAAATAAAATAAAAAAGGGCAAAACTAATCTGTGTATATATAAGGGAAACTACAGTTGTCTTGATTGGGGGGTGAGTCATGAGAGTTTGTGATGCATGAAGGTTTCTTGGGTATTGGTGATACTTTGTTTAATCTGGGTATAGTTACAAGGGTGTTTTCACAACTACAAATTCAATTAATTTATGATATGTACACTTTTCTGTGTGTATGTTACCCTTCAAATTTATTATGTAGAAGAATAAATTAAAGAATAAGAACTTATTATGATAATGAATACTTTTGAGTTGTTTTACATAAAATAAATGCTATTAAAAATTGCATAGAAAGGAAAGAAGAATATATGCCTTTGTTCACTTATAAATGAATTCAAGTTCTAAAAAATAATAAATGAGGAAAACCTTTACTAATGAGATTATGCCTCTTTTCATTCATAGGTTTAATAAACATTGCCACAGACTCTTTTGTAAGGTGCTTTCAAAATATCTTGCCCATTATAAAAAATTGTGCTATTTATCTTTTCCTTAGTACTGTGTAAAAGTCGTTTATATATTTAGGATATAAGTTTTTACTTGGATCTCTCTCTCTCTTTTTCTATCTATCTGTCTATCATCTGTTTATGCCTTGCGTTTTTACTTTGTAAAATATTGTCTTTTAATTAACAGAAGTCTTTTATTTTAAAACAATCGTGAGAAACAATATCAGGAGAGGGAATTTTTGAGGTTTTGAAAAAATTTAAATTAAAAAAAAATCTGAGGCTTGCAAAAGAAAACATAAATGGGAGGAAGAAAGAAAGGGAAGGTAGGAGAGTTGAGGAGGTGGAGAAAGAGCCTTCCAAAACCAGAGCCAGAGAAAAGATGGTTGTCCATCCCGAAGATGATCAAGCAAGCCAGAGGTTTAGGGTCAACAAATCAAGGATGCCCAGATGGTGTCTCTGGGTCCTCTTGTCTCTCAGCATCTGCTTTTTGTTTCCGGGTCTTGAGATGGGTGCTGTAACTTAGGACTTTGTGTTCGACAGTCATGGTCGAAGAAGAGGAAAAAAGACAAAGGATCTAAACTGTGTCCCTTTTAAATGCTTTTCTAGAGCCGAGTCCATGATATGGGTTAGTATCTCTTTGGCTAAAGCCCTGTCACATGACCACACCTGGCTGCATGGTAACCTCGCAGGTGGGGATTCTGGGTAGAAGAGTGTCCGTCACTCAGCAGGCTGGCTGTCACTGCACTGATTTGATCAAACTGGTAGGCTTGGTCCCTTGTCCTGTCTTTTTGGATGGGAATGAATTCTTCTTAAAACCTTCTATGGTCCCTATAGCCTTAAAATAAGCTTAGTCTCCTATTTATGACATGATCCGGGTCCTGTCTACATCTTTGTCTTCATCAGCTAATACTCTGATTGGCACATAAAACTCCTCTCCTAAATAATTTACTATTTTCTCTGCATGCTAGGCTATTTCACCCCTTCTCATATGCAGTTCCTTCTGCCTGAAGTCCTCCTTGACCTCAGCACAGAGTGTATTTGGCACTCATCCTCCGGGTTCCTACATCACTGGTGCACTTCCTCCCAGAGCAGCAACCAATCTTTATCACAATAATCTGCCAATTTGTTTTATGCATTTGCACGTGCTTAGTCACTTCAGTCGTATTTGACTCTTTGCGACCCCATGGACTGTAGCCTGCCAGACGTCTCAGTCCATGGGATTCTCCAGACAAGAATAATGGAGTGGCTTGCCGTGCTCTCTTCCAGACGATCTTCCCTACTTAGGGATGGAACCCACATCTCCTGCCTTGGCAGGCAGATTCTTTACTACTGAGCCACCAGGGAAGTCCCAATTTGTTCTATATCCCTTATAGAGTTGGGATTTTCGTGGCAGAAACTCTGTTACTTATCTCTGCAACCTCAGTCCCTGAGATAGCAGTTGCTAAATTAATGTTTACTGAATGGATAAAAGCTAAGAAGAAGGGAAAGAATACACCAGCTCTATAATTTTACCAAGCATAAACCTCAAAACACTGGGATAGGCATTCCTCTCCCATAAAGCAACATCTGGCAGGCATCTGCAAGTCCTCCTTTGTTGAGAAGCTTCTGGGAAATCAGAAATGTATAAAATAAAAGGTTTTGGTTTTTTCTTCCATAGGGTGTTCACTGATCCCCACGGAGTGCTCTGGGGAAGTGCTCATGTTAGTAGTCAAGCAGAACCTGATTATAGATCAGCTGTCAAACTGCAGAAGAAATCTTTCTCATGCTGGACAGATTGCTTGCTGAGGATCATTAACCATTCGGGACACATGATTTTTCTTTCCTTTAAAATTGCTTTCAAATCTAGTGATATGAAAATGAAACCCCATTATGATAAAATCATCTTTCATTTGTTATTGGAATCTCATCCTTCAAGTGCAATTAGGGAGAATTTGAGGTTGTCTCCCAGTCTTTGAGTTAGACCAGGATCAAGAAAATGTTGACTTGGAAAGGGGATGAAGATTGGGTTGGCCTCCAACTACTTATGTATATGGAGCTCCTACTATGTACAAGACAGTTAACATAAATTATTACATTTATTCTTAACATAAAGTGAAAGTGAAAGTCACTCAGTTGTGTCTGACTATTTGTGACCCCATGGACTATACAGTCCAGGGAATTCTCCACATGAGGAGGTACTTATTACTGTAATGACAAAAATGGATTTCAAAGAGCATAAGCAAAAGGTACAGACTCATAGGCAGTGTCAGAACCAAGATCTGCCATTAGGTAATTAATTTATTCATCATTTATAATTTATTATAAATAATGATTGACTGCCTAATGTAAATTCCATCTCTCGATACAACAGTCAGAAAAATAAGGTCACGAAATGTAGTATTTGATTGTTACAACTGAGAGGTGTGGTCCTGGCGTTCAGTGAGTATTGGCCAGGAATACCGCTAAACATCCCACAGTGCATAGGACAGTTTTTGATCCCTGACAAAGAATTACCCAACCCCAAATGTCAGTAGTAGGGCTTCCCTGGTGGTTCGGTCAGCAGAGAATCTGCTGGCAATGCAGGAGACTGCCTGCAATGCAGGAAAACTGGTTTCGTTCCCTGGGTTGGGAAGATCTCCTGGAGAAGGAAATGGCAACCCACTCTAGTATTCTTGCCTGGGAAATCCCATGGGCAGAGGAAACTGGCAGCCCACAGTCCATAGAGTCACAAGAGTTAGATAAGACTTAGCGACTAAACCAGCACCAGCACCACCACCAATGTCAGTAGGGCGAACACTGAAAAATCCTGATACACACACAGACACACATGCACATACACATCAGCATTGTCACCAACCCTCTCAACTTACCGTTTCTTCATAAATACTTCAGAGATGATGAATATCAACTCTAAATTCAGAAAATCCAACTTTATTGAAAGCATTCAGATTATGGAACTGTATAGACACATGTTATGCTTGAATAAATAAATTAGGAGTAGATAAAAACTGGAATTTATAAGATTAAATCTGTTATTAATTTAACCCATTAGAGGTACTCTAAGCACCTTTCCTGTCTTTAATAATTATATTGAAAAGTTAAAGATTACAATTATTACAAGAAATGAGTAAGTAAGTGGTAAGGTCCTTAGGATTCTCTGAGGTGTTTTGGTTTGAAATTTAGATTTTTTTTCTACAGAAATCCAAGAAGATATTAAGACATTCTAATTTATAGAAGTACAAAGCAAAATTAATATTTTTTAAGCTTTTTATTTTATATGGTGTGTGTGTGTGTTCTCAGTTGTGTCCGACTCTTTGCTACCTCTTGGACTGCAGCTCTCTAGGCTCCTCTGTCCATGGAATTTCCAGGCAAGACTACTGGAGTGGGGTGCCATTTCCTTTCCAGGGGCTCTTTGCAACCCAAGGATCCAACCACCTTCTCTTGCATCTCCTGCATTGGCAGGCAGATTCTTTACCACTAGTGCCACCAACACAGACAGCATATTAAAAAGCAGAGACGTTACTTTACTAACAAAGGTCCGTCTAGTCAAAGCTATGGTTTTTCCAATAGTCATGTATGGATGTGAGAGTTGGACTATAAAGAAAGTTGAGCGCCAAAGAATTGATGCTTTTGAACTGTGGTGTTGGAGAAGACTCTTGAGAGTCCCTTGGACTGCAAGGAGATCCAACCAGTCCATCCCAAAGGAGGTCAGTCCTGAATATTCATTGGAAGGACTGATGCTGAAGCTGAAACTCCAATAGTTTGGCCACCTGATGCAAAGAACTGACTCATTGGAAAAGACCCTGATGCTGGGAAAGATTGAAGGTGGGAGGAGAAGGGGATGACAGAAGATGAGATGGTTGGATTGCATCACCAATGCTATGGACATGAGTTTAAGTAGGCTCTGGGAGTTGATGATGGACAGGGAGGCCTGGTGTGCTGCAGTCCATGGGGTCACAAAGAGTTGGACACAACTGAGCGACTGAACTGAACTGAGCATCACCTAGTTTCAGGTGGACAGCAAACGGACTCAGCCATACATTTACGTGTATTCATTCTCCTCCAAATTCCCCTCAAAATTATTTTGTTTATTTTATAATAACAATCAGAAGAACAGTAGCAACTCAATCTGATTTCCATATCCTAAAAACTGAGGTGATCTCTTAAGAGAAAGAAAATATCAAGATTGATTAAATAGTTTTGGGAAAAATTCATAAAATACTTGCACAATTAAAAACTGAGGGTACAAAAATCTAAAGATAGACGCTAATGAATTTGTCTAAATGGGATCTTCAAAAATCATTCCCAAACCCTTAATAGCCTACTCCTAAGCCCAATTCACTCTACAGGAACTGGTAACACCAAGGAATTTTTAAAAATATATTTATAGAATAAAGAATGGGCTTCCCTGATGGCTCAAGCAGTAAAGAATCTGCCTGCAGTGCAGGAGACCCAGGTCCGATCTCTTGGTCAGGAAAATCCTGGAAACAAGTATACTATCAAGGGTGAAACAGATCACCAGGCCAGGTTGGATGCATGAGACAAGTGCTCAGGGCTGGTGCACTGGGAAGACCCAGGGATGGGATGGGGAGGAAGGAAGGAGGGGGGATCGGGATGGGGAACACATGTAAATCCATGGCTGATTCATGTCAATGTATGGCAAAAACCACTACAATATTGTAAAGTAATTAGCCTCCAACTAATAAAAATAAATGAAAAAAAATAAATAAAAATTAAAAAAAAGAAGGGAATAGCTATCCACTCCAATGTTCTTGCCTGGAGAATTCCATTGACAGAGGAGCCTGGCAGGCTATAGTCCATGGGGTCAAGAAGAGTCACGACTGAAAAGACTGACACTTTCACTTTTCAAAGAAGGAATAGCAGGCAGAAGTCCTTGAATTTCTATTTTAATGACTTGTGCAATAGCACCGAAGAGTGGCAGGGTATGAGCCTTGGACTTGTACAGCCCAGAATCAAATTTGGCTCTACCATTTACTTGTTATTTTTATTTATTTATTTATTATATTTGGCTGTGCCAGGTCTTAGTTATAGGATGTGAGATCTTTGATCTTTGCTGTGGCAGGCAGGATTTTTAATGGCAGCACGCACTCTTGACAGTAAGTAACTCACTAGATTGTCTGTGCTTCCTTGTCCACTTCTGTACATTGGGTGGAAACAGAACTCAAATTATCCTTTTAAATAGTCAATATAAGTAACGCGTTCAGAACTATGATTATCTAATTCTAGATGCTACACAAATATTAGGTGATATATTAATGTTGTTGCCATTGTGGCAGATGTCATCATTACCTTTGGTAAACTGCTGAGTGGTTCTAGAGTTGGAATAGAGAAGAAGAAGGCAAAGCCAAGGATCAGGACTGTGTAGGCTGCAGACACGGCTGAATTTGCCACATCAGCTGGATCCATTCACCATCATAAATTAGTGGTCACTTCAACTCTATTTTCTTCCTGAGCTCCCAAGCCTTTAGGAAGCCATACCGTCTCTGTCTCTCATTTGCCTCTTTGTGAGTTCGTGTGTGTGTGCGCATGCTAAGTTGCTTGTTGTGTCTGACTCTTTTCGACCTATGGACTGAAGCCCACCAGGCTCTTCTGTCCAAGGGATCCTCCAAGCAAGAATACTAGAGTGGGTTGTCATGCCCTCCTCCAGCCTTTTATGTCTCCAGCATCGGCAGGCCGGTTCTTTACCACTAGCGCCACCTGGGAAATCCCTGCCTCTTAGTAGGACTCTGCTCCTGCCACACACAGTCTATGCAGCAGTTGAAGGCTCCTTTTAAAAAAGAAGTTAAACCATGCCCCTCCCTGGCTCAATACCTTACAATGATGACTCATTTCTTCATAGTGACAGACAAGGTTCTTATGATGAGCCTAGACTTTCCGTGGTCCAGTTCTTCTTACCTCTTTGTTCTCCTGGTATTCTCCCCTCCCCGGCTCCACTCCAGCCCCTCAGGCTCCTTATTGCTTTTCAAACACACCCAAGGTGCTCTTGCCCCAGGCCCTTTGCATTATCTATTCTCTCTGCCTAGGATGTTCTTCCCACGTTTACCCACTGAACTAACTTTCTATCTACTTCACATCTTTGCTCAAATATCCTTTTTCAATGCAACCTACACCAGCCACACTATTTAATGAAACTACCTGCCTCCTCCACTTTAACCCCTTGGCCAACTTGGTCTTTCTTCCCCTGCAATACCGTTATCATCATGGCCCTTTCTTGGACCAACCCATAGCATTCTAACAGGATCCCTATCACTGTACTTGCCACCCTGTCTAATACTCACAGAAGCCAGGGTGTGCAGAACTCATTGCATTCCAATATACTGCATAATTCACTTAATTGTTATGCATACTATTTCCTATCTGACTTTGCTAGAATGTAAGATCCCGGAGGGCAGAGGTCTTTGTTTCATTCAATGATATCTTACAAGCACCTTGTACAATGTTTGGCACACAGGAGAAACTCAAAACCTGAACCATGAATGAATCCCTTTCATTCTTATCCAGAACATGATAGCCAGACTCCTCAGCCAATGAGAGCTCTGGACATTCATTCATTTAATCATCCACTCACCCTACTAAGATATATTGTCTATTTTGCTTTCTGCCTTTGGTGAGGTATTATCAAAACAACGATGTTTTATCTCTGTCTCTTCTCAACCCCCACCCATTCATTTTATACTCCATCCCCACTTAGTTCATTAGTTTTCCCCAAGCATACAATGTTCTTTCAAACTCTGAGTTCATTGACCCTGTGATTTCCTCTGCCCAATGAATAATAATGAGTAATAGCTAACATTTATTGAGGGCTCTGGTCCGGTGCTTTAAATGCATTTATTTATTTAGCCTTCATATCAATACAGTGATTTAGGCACTTTTAATATCCTTGTGTTGACAATGGAAGAAAGCCAAGGCCCAGGAGTGTGAATTAAATTGTCTAGTGTCATGTAGCTGGTGAGCAATTCAAACACAGGACATTTGATTCCAAAATATCTCTTCTTTTAACCACTATACAAAGGAGGAAGGCCCTTTTTCTGTTCTTTATATGCCCTGAATCTTGTCTTTGCCTAAATTAGAAGTCATGAATTAAAAGCATTCAGGAACCAAGCAGGTTAACAAAAATATCTGAAGGCATTAGATAAAATGAAGGGAGTAGTGGGCTTGCAGTAAATTAGCAACTTGTCTAATTTTCTTATAAACACTGGCATGCATTGACCAAAGTGTGTTTCTGCTGGATTCAGTCCGTAGGTTTGAGAATCAGCCACACTGTTTTGGCTACATCTCAGAGATCAGTGTCAGTTATTAATTCCTTTCTGGTGTCTTTGTGTAATTAGTACTTCATCTATGACAGCATCGAGTAAGGTGTTAACACACAACTGATTGAATGCAGATACATATAATATGCGTGGAGTTCAAGGTATCCTGGTACATTCCTGAACACCTTTAATCAGCTAAGGAGACAGACCTACACTAATGGTACTCACCATTACAACTGCAGGGTTAGAAGCTTGTCCAGGATCAAGTAGGAGACCAAGGGAGAAATGAGTGGAAATGCTCAGTAAAGGCTTCAAGAAGGAGCTTGACTCTGAAGGTGAAAGAGGGAAGCAACTGGAGGGGAAAAAAAGTGATTGAGAAAGGGTTTTCTTACTACAGAAGGCATTTGAGTATGTTACTTATCTGAAAGGAAGCAGCCTGGAGAGAGTTTGGAGGTACAGGATCTGAGCTGAGATGGAAAGGCACGAAATCAACAGCATAGGTCAAGGGTGTCCACATGCAGAAAAGAGACCATGGCCTCTGAGCCTGGGAGAAAGTAGATGTAAATGCGAATTAAGTTACATTTTCAGTATCCCACTAGGAAGTGTGGGAAGGTCTCATCTGATATCATCAATTTTCTCAAGGAAGTAAGAAAGAAGGACTTCCAGTCAGAGGGCCATTTTCATAATCACATGGCCCATGTTCCAGAGAACATGCTTTTTTTGCTTCTGGGATTGTCTGTGTGTCCTTGTACTTTCTCAGGCAGTTGGAGGGTTTTTGTTGCCATAACAACAGGATGTGGTGTTTTAGACTAGTTCTTAAAGTGTGTATGTGTGTGTGTGTGCTATGCACAAACAGACTTGCATATTGTAGTAAGCATGGTGTGAATACAGGCTGATGTATCTGAGTGTTAGACTAGGTGTTTCTTGTGATTATGCATGTGGATAATAAGTTGGCAAGTGTGAATCGTTGTTGTGTGTCAGTGTGTGGAGATGGAACGCAGCAACTGTGAGTATCTCTTTAAGGACTGAGTGTGTTAGGGGATATCAGCATGACGGTGCGTACACAAGGGAAAGGTTGGTGTCTGGGCGTGTGTGTGCGGTATGTAGGTTTCTGTGAGGGAGAACCCACAGGCATGTGAGTTTTGAGTGTGTATGATCAAGTTAGTAGGTACGTGTCTGTGTATATATACCTCGTTATAGTTGTTGTTTAGTCACTAAATCCTATCTGTTTTGCACCACCATGGACTGTAGTCTGCCAGGCTCCTCTGTCTAGGGGATTTACCCGGCAAGAATACTGGTGTGGACTGGTGTTGCCCTGTCCAGAGAATCTTCATGACCCAGGGATCGAGCTTGCATCTCCTACATTGGCAGACAGATTCTTTACTGCTGAGCCACCAGGAAAGTCCCATGTATATATTTGAGTGATGGTAAATGTGTGTGAATGTGCATATGGGTACATGACAGTGTGTATATGAATCTGAGTGTGTGTATACAGGTAGAAACCAGAAACTACTGTATGACCTTAAAGTCCTTATGAAGATTTCTTAAAATTTTCTACATGTTCCTCTGCATTTTCCATACAGATTTCAAATTTCATTTTGACCATCTTCTTTCATGTCGACAGACTCCGAGAAATGATGTTAGATTTCACCTGGCATTAGGGGGAGTCACATGCAAAGGATTTCCTGGACACCCTGCAGATGTTTTAGAGTGATAAAGAGCAAATGTACATCAGAGGGTATGTGAGAATTGTGGTGGTGTGTATGTTTGAGTTTACATATGTTGTATGTGAGAGTCGGTTTTGCTTTGAAAGAAAAAAAAAACAGAGGCTAGCTCCCTTTCGATAAGTATTTATAGAGCAAATTCTCTGTGTCAAGCTTTGTTCCAGGTGCTGGGAAACAACAGTAAACAGAAAATCATGTTCCAGCTCTCCAAAAGCTTACATCCTAGTGAGGTGTGACAAACCATAGAGGAATAAGCTGATACATAACATGTGGTGGGGGGAGAAGTGTTAAGAAGAAAAATAGAGCAGATAAGGGGAAAGCAGAGTGATGAAGGGCACTCTTTTATATCAGATGGTCCTGGAAGCCCTCTCTGGGGAGGTCATCTCTGAGCAGAGGCTGGTTTGGCATAATGGAACAAATGATGAAATAGTTGGGAAATTGTTCCTGACACAGGAAGATCAGGGGCACCAAGGTGGGGGGCGGGTGCAGGCTGGGTGTTGAGAAGAGCAAGGAGGCCAATGTGGCTGGAGCAGGGAATTCTATGAAGATGTAAAATCTTCCTCAATCCTCACGTACTAAAGTTATCATGTGAAAGTGAAAGTCGCTTAGTCGTGTCCGACTCTTTGCAACACCATGGGTATAGTCCAGGGAATTCTCTAGGCCAGAACAATGGAGTGGGTAGCCTTTCCCTTCTCTAGGGGATCTTCCCAACCCAGAGATCGAACCCAGGTCTTCCTCATTACAGGCAGATTCTTTACCAGCTGAGCCACAAGGGAAGTCCAAGAATCCTGGAGTGGGTAATCTATCTCTTCTTCAGTGGATCTTCCCAACCCAGGAGTTGAAGCAGGATATCCTGCCTTGCAGGTGGATTCTTTACCAACTGAGCTATCAAGTTATCATTAGTTAGTAAATTTGAGGATTTGAGGTCAGTCCCTGACCAGGGAAAAGGTGGACAAAGAAAGTAGGAAGACCCTGATCATCACAAAGGATAACAGAACTGGAGCAGGGATAATCTGGGGGACCTAAGGAAAGCACAAATGTACCCAAAGTTTAAAGCTGCTTGGGCAAGAACACTGAACACAAGACAGGGCTGGAAGATCTGGGCTCCAAACCAGATCACTTGAGTATCACATGACTGTGAGCACATCATTTGTCCTCTTCACCTCTTTAAAACGCAAGCAGTAATCCTTTATCAAAGGGTTGTTCTGAGAACTGAATATTATTTAATCCTCACTCAAAAAATATTCTTTTAAAAAAAAATTTTATTTATTTGACTTGAGCTTCCCAGGTGGCGCTAGTGGTAGAGAACCCACCTGTCAATCAGGAGACACAGGAGATGCAGGTTTGATACCTGGATGAGGAAGATCCTCTGGAGGAGGGCATGGCAACCCACTCCAGTATTCTTGCCTGGAGAATCCCATGGACAGAGAGGCCTGGCAGGCTACAGTTCATGGGTCCACAAAGAGTGGACACGACAGGAGCAACCGAGCATGCAAGCAAGATGAAGATTTATTCCTTCTCATGTAAAGGGTGAACTGGAATAACTTTTCCACAAAGGCGGCAAGAGGCCCAGCCTGCTTCTCTCTCTCTCTCTCTCTCTGCGCCTCAATTTCCTCATTTGTAAACCGCCAAAAATAGTACTGTCCAACTGGTAAGAATTAATTATATGGACAAACCTGTATCTATATCTAGCTTAGACTATGGCACTTTACAGCAAGCACTATAAAAATATTATTGTATTGGTGAACCCTATATTTTTATAGACGCTGTTTTTCATTGTTTAACATGTATGTAACTTCTTCCAAGTCAATGGTAACTATGGGCAGGTAGTGTATGAGGTATAATGTACTGGTTATGTGGGCTTCCCAGGTGGCGCTCATGGTAAAGAAACTGCCTGCAATGCAGGAAATGTAAGAGACATGGGTTTGATCCCTGGGTTGGGAAAATCCCCTGGAGGAGGGCATGGCAATCCACTCCAGAAATCTTGTCTGGAGAAGCCCATGGGCAGAGGAGACTGGCGGACTATAGTCCATAGGGTCGCACAGTCGGACACAACTGAAGTGACTTAGCACACACACACATACTAGTTATATACAAGCTTTTTTCCTAATATATTCTCATCAATACTAGAGCAAACCCACAAGTTTAAACATGTGACATCTGCAGTCATCTTATACATTACTGATGCACCTGCCCCCCACTTCGGGAAGTAACACCTGACCTGCAACAAGAAGACTCAGACTCCAGTTATTCGTGGTTTGACCCAGGGGCTGTCATCTCTCTCTTCTGACACTCAGTGTCCTCCTGTATTAAACACAGAGAGAGTAAAGTCCATTTCAGGGACTGATTCAGAAGACTAGGTGATAAAGCACCAAGACTCCAAGCCTGCCCCCTCGTTGGCAGCTTCAGGTGGAGGTTATAATATGTTAAGCCTAAGGCAACACCATCCTAGGGTTGCTAGTCTCTGGCTGCTTCATTGGCCCTTAGTGGTCTTCTCAGCTCCACCCCAAACTCTGTAAACAATCCTTTCTGTTAAACTTTCTCAGCAGACCCTTTGAAGGTGCTCTTGGTTTGCTGCCTGGACAATGACTGATCCAGCATCCGTAGGTGACATACATTGTCAAAGAATCTCCATTGACAGCTCACAGAAAACCTAGATGGTGAGAAGGACCTTGGACACCACTGGTCTGACTTCCTCATTCTGCAGTTGAAGAAACTGAAGCTCATCATAGTTAAGTTATGGCTAGATGAGAAATGACTCTTATCACAGAATATTTTCCATAACATTACACCAGTTTTTTGCCTTAAGTAAATATATTATTCTGTGTCAATTACCTCTTGTAAAACTAAAACTGTCATCACAGCAGAACTGCCTTAATAATGTAGAGATTCAATCAGCTGCTATTAAGTATAATATACACCGAAGAGAATAGTTATTTATGATATGCCACATCAGTTTGTTTGAGCTGAAGTTTGTTGTGTTTGTAGAATCAAGAGTTTCCTTCCCAAATCCTATGTCTGTCTAGTCAGCCTTTCTTCTTTAAAATTTCTAGCTGAAATGTAAAAGGGCGTCTGGAGCTATAACCCTTTACCTGAGACAGAAGATGACAGGATGGTGATCATATTCAGCACCAGCCAACAATCAGCAGCCCTGGTTCATTTTTTTTATTGTTAATTTTTATTGGAATATAGTTGCTTTACAATATTGTGTTATATACACTACTGATACTACGTATAAGATAGATAACTAATGAAAATCTACTGTGTTACTCAGTGCTCTCTGGTGATCTAAACGGGAAGGAAATCCAAAAGAAAGGGGGGGATATATATACAAATATAGCTGATTCACTTAGCTATATGACAGCTCTGGTGAAGAGAATTCGAGACTTTTCTCCAATCTTGTCAAACAAAATGAACATGTCTGATGGTCTGCCCCATTTCTAGGAGCCTCCTAAACTGCTCTCACATCCAGGGGTAGTGGGCTTCCCAGGTGGCCCAGCGGTAAAGAATCTGCCTGCCAATGCAGAGATAAAGGGACGCAGGTTTGATCCCTGGGTTGGGAAGATCCCCTGGAGAAGGAAATGGCAACCCACTCCAGTATTCTTGCTTGGGAAATCCCATGGACAGATGAGCCTGGGGGGCTACTGTCCATGGGGTCATAAAGAGTCAGACACAACTGAGCATGCACACACACACACACACACACACACACACACACCCCAGGGGTGATTCTCAGCTATTAAGTTGTATAATGATACTGTGTCTCTGACCACAGATGATTAGACCAAGAAATGGGAGGTATTTAACTCAAGTCAGCCAACTAGATTCTCTTTCCCGTGGATCTGGAAATAGGAGAGGATGACTTCTGAAGAGAGAGAAGTAAACAGAGAGAGAGAGGGTGCAGAATCATGTAGACAGAAAACCCCAGAACTTGGCTGGTGATTACTCACCAAGTGGACTGGAGAACAGAGAAATCAGACCCACCAAGCCCGAGTGGTTATATGGCTTCTGGTACCAACAGCTCCCACCAAGACTTGGCCATCTTCCTGGCCTGAGATCATGGTCCATGTCCTCCCAGATTACAATGTTTTCTACATTTTGCTTAATGTATATGCTGGTTCCTGCTGTTAAAAAATGCCTCTACTGCTCACACTCCCTAAAAGAGTTCCAGTCAACTCTGAAAAAACAGAACTGCCTTGACGAACAAACTCAGAAGTTCTGGGCTGAAAATGGGCTCAGAATCTGCCCCGTGGTTCATGACACCTCCAATGTTCTAGGTTTCCTTAGGTCTGACCCACAGGAGTTGGCTCAGAAAACCTTGGCACTCAGGGAAAAGGAAGAGCATACTAGAAAAAAGAAAAGTACATTTTACCCTAAGGGTGTAGATCCAGAGAGGTTAAGTAACCACCTATGCAGGGGTTACTTCCTACAAATTCCATTACTCAATTCCAAGGGAACTTATCTTTACTTCTCCCTATCCATTGCAGATGAGAAAATGGGAGTGAACAAGGTTAAGAAATAGGAATCAAGTTAAAGTAACAGTTGAGTGCTTGAGGTGAAACTTGGAGGTGGGATGCTCTACACACAAGATATGCTTCCTCCTGCCTTGAGGATCTGACTTGATTATTCCCAGTTTTCAGCTTCACCCACTCTCTTGGGCTGGCATCAGCCTGTCATCCACACCTTCCAGAATTTCTTTCAGGTGCAGAGAGTCCTGAACATGCGGCCAGTCCAGTGGTTCTTCAGCTTTGCTGTGGTCAGGACCTCCTCTGGGGTGGGATGGGGGAGGTTATGAAAACACAGTTTATGGGCTTCATCACCAGAGCATCCAGTTTGCCAGGTCTGGGGTGGGACTGAGGTTTGCATTTCTAATAAGTTCCCAGGTGATGCTGATGCTGCTGGTCTGGGGACCGCAGTTTAAGAGCCTGGTTCACCTCTTTTATTTGACAGGTGAAGATGCTAGGGTTCATAAGGTGCAAGCAACCTTCCCTGGGTCACACAGTGAGTAATGCAACCTTTCATCTTAGACTTACACCTTCTCATACCTGTCTTTAAATCTGCTTTAACCTGCTCACATACATTGCAGGGTGGACATGAAGGTAAAACTAAGAATAATAGGTAATTTTTCAATTCCTTTGAGAAAGAATGGTTCAGGATGCAATTTAGGCATCGAGTAAAAGTTAGAAGTTTGGACTATGTACTTTTTCTCTGTTCCATGATTTTCTCTTCTGGGAATGAAAGTACTGGGTTATGTAAGGACTCTTGTATCTCTCAGTTGTGGGACAAGATACCCTTCTCTGAAGTCAAGTCCTCATGTACATTAGGAAACTTGCTACTTACTAATCATGAATGATTTTGCCAATTTATTAATCTCTATGACCTCTTCCTCCTTCAATAAATCCTATGCACACACTGCTACACTCCGTGTCCCCACCCTGCAGCAGGCCACTGACGATCCACGCCTCCACCAGAGACTCCTGGACACTCAGGGACAAGTGTGGGTCAGTCTCTTGTGGGGTCACTGCTCCTTTCTCCTATGTCCTGGTGTGCACAAGTTTCTGTTTGTGCCCTCCAAGAGTCTGTTTCCCAGTCCTAGGTAAGTAAGTTCTGGCGGCTCTATGGCGGGTTAATGGTGACCTCCTCCAAGAGGGCTTATGCCATAGCCAGGTCTATTGCACCCAGAGCCCCTGCCCCTGCAGTAGCCCACCACTGACCTGTACCTCCTCAGGAGACACCCAAACACAGTCCTGTCTCAGTCTCTGTGGGGTCTCTGGGTCCTGGTGCGCACAAGGTATGTTTGAGCCCTCTGAGTGTCTTTGGTGGGCATGGGGTTTGATTCTAAATGTGATTTTGCCCCTCTTATCATTTTTCTGGGGCCTCTCCTTTGCCCTTGAATGGGGATATCTCCTCAGAGTCACTCCAGCGCCGCCCCAGCTGCTGCTCCAGCACCTACCATCTTCCTGGGGCTTCTCTGTAAATCTTTAATCCAAAGTTATGGCTGCTCCAGTAGTCATGTATGGATGTGAGAGTAGGACTATAAAGAAAGCTGAGCGCCAAAGAATTGATGCTTTTGAACTGTGGTGTTGGAGAAGACTCTTGAGAGTCCCTTGGACTGCAAGGAAATCCAACCAGTCCATCCTAAAGGAAATCAGTCCTGAATTGGAAGGACTGACACCAAAGTTGAAACTCCAATACTTTGACCACCTGATGTGAAAAATTGACTCATTGGAAAAGATCCTGATGCTGGGAAAGATTGAAGGTGGGAGGAGGAGATGACAGAGGATGAGATGGTTGGATGGCATCACTGACTCAATGGACATGAGTTTGAGTAAACTCCAGGAGTTGGTGATGGACAGGGAGGCCTGGAGTGCTGCAGTCTGTGGGGTCACAAAGAGTTGGACATGACTGAGCAACTGAACTGATGACCTTCTCCATCTACCTGTGAGAAAGGAGTAATTATAACTCCCTCATAGAGTGGTAGAGAACATAAAATGTTGCTAAGCAGAGTATCCAACAGAGTCCCTGGAAGGGAGGAGGTTCCCAAGAAATGTTAGGGCTTCTTTCAACTCTGTCAAAAACAGAATAAAACAGCTATAAATTGCTATGTGAATAACAGATAGGTGTAAGAATAGAGTGTAAGACCTTAGAGATTGTCTAGTTCAGTCTAAGCATTTTGAAGATGGAGAGATAGAAACATGAGTAATGAAAGCTGGGTAGAACAGAGAATGTTTCAAGGATGAGGGTGTACACAATCGCCTCTATAGTTTTTTCTTCCTAGAATAGAGTGTATTTACACATGCAATGGCTCTGTCTGAAAGCTAAAATTTTGATCAAATAATTCCCTGTTTCTATTACACAATCTATTAAAAAACACATTGTAAACAGAAAAATTGAAGAAGATAACTTATATCTGGGGCATCTTTTATGTGTTGAGCACTCTATTAGACCCTTTGCTTGTTTGATCTCAATGACAATGACACCGTGGGGAGTACGTTACTTCTCTGAGTTGCAAATATAAGAGGAAGGTGAGGTCCAGGGAGGTAGCCTAGCGAGTCCAAGGGCGCAAGATAGTAAGTGGTAGAGGCTGGCTTTGAACCAGGTCTGTCTAGTTCACAGCGCCTGCTTTTGTGTGTTTACCACTCTCTCTCTCTCTTAAGTGAGTGTAAAGACTTCATACGTTTGATGTACAAATGCTGTCATTGTGTGCATACAGGGATGCCCTGGATATACCAAAGGCCACTTGACCATCTGGCACCAAAACAAGGGTGCCATTTGCATGTAAATTCCACATTTGTTAGGCTCATTGGGTACCAAGGTCAGGACTCCTTTAGGGCCCTGAGAATGGGCAATTTCATTAACAAATGAAATGGAGATGTACTGGGACCCTTGACATCCATCCATAGCCACTACCTGCACCCTCGCGGTCGCACTCCATTTGGCTGTGTACACAGAGGGGACTTCAGAGCAGCAGATCAACAGTGGCTCGCCTGAACTGAGCACTGAGCAGAAAAGTCAATTACACAGAAGAAGCCGATGCTTGGGAATATCTCCCTTTCGTGGGTTATCAGACCTTGACATAACTAGAGGGAATTGTAGTCAAGTTGAAGAGCTGTTACACTAAAAGAAAAAAAAAAAGGAATGGGCTGGTTAAATTCATTCCATTTTAGCCCTGAGGGGTAGAAATAGGACTATGAGATGAAAGTTATTGGAAGTCAGACTTAGTTTGATACACAAAGGGACTTTTTATTCATCACAGGTGTGGAAGGACAGAAAGAGGGGCTTTGTGAGATAAAGAGATCCTTGTCACGGGAGGTGTATACATACAGCTTGCATCAGTGTTTTTTGAAGATGTTAAAGATAACATTCAAGTAACAGATAAGTGGTTGTAACATTAGGAATTCTTTCTCTTACAAACGGGACAAGGTTCTGATATCATTATTGCCAAGAAAGTTGGAAATACCTAAATCTAGCCTCTTCCCTGTGAGGTTCTTAAGGAAACTGTACTTACAAGGAGCAGTGGAAAAATGAGAAACAAAATGAATACTTTATGATTGGTTGGGCCAGTTTGTACCCCAAAGTGAAAAATTCTCCTATTGCTACCTTGTAGGAAAAGCCTCACCTATACATTCATAAGGATTTCCATCTCAAACTGTTGAGTGTGTCTGTTTCCTTGACTGTGGTGATGGTATCACAGGTGTTTGCATACGTCTAACCTATCAGACTGTACACATTAAACATGTGCAGTTCCTTGCATTTCAATTATAAATCTGTTCTCTGTGTTTCCTTTTTTAAAAAAGGTTTTTCTGTATTTTCCATTTTTCTACATTGGATATGACTCCAAAATTTCATTTATCCCCTAAACTATTTTTTTGAACTTCAGAATCAGTATCCAACTGCATCCTTGACATTTGTACTTGGATGTTTAGTGAGTAACTTATTAAACTTAGCATGTCCCAAACCTGCTCCTCCCATAGTCAGACTCATCTTGGAAAAGACTAACTCTGTCTTTCCACTTGATCAGGTCAAATCCTTGAGGCCATTCTTCACTCACTTCTTTTTATCTGCAGCTCAGGTCAATCCACAGAATATCTGTTGCCTCTGTCTTCAGAGTGGAAGCTGGATTAGACCATGTGGTAGATGATGGAATTATTTTCCAACTATCCTGACTTCTTTCCTTGTGATGCTCCTACCTGTGGGCAGAAGGATTTTTCATCTTTGCATTGCTGAACTTGGGAGCAATTCTGGGACTTCATTTGGCCAATGTCTCTTTTACACCTGCCACCGTTCCACATGGAAACCAACTTGCCAGCCTGGGTCTTGAAGTGAAAATGACATGAATCCGAACCACAGACATTCCATGAAGCACATGTACTTCAACAAGAAATAAACCTTTGTTGTTCTATGCCACTGAGTTATCAGATATCTTTTGTTATCACAGTATTATACAGCCTGTTCTGACGGTCACACGTCATTTTGGTCATCTCTGCTATGACTATAGTAATCCAAGCCTCCTCATCTTCAGAAGCGAACTTGCAATAGTTCCCTGTTTCTTCTTTCTCCTCTTATGGTTTACTCTCAACACAGTAGCTGGACTGATCCTTTAAAAACACATTGAACCATGTCACCCTTCCGCTTAAAACCTTCCAACTCCTTTTCTTCTTAAAATAAAGGACGACAGCCTTGTGCACTTGTTTCCAAAGCCTTATGTGACCTTGCAGGGCCATTTACGTCACTCTGTGCTCAATACCACTGTCTTTCAGACCTCATAAACTACTCCTCTCTTCTACCCTCTGGACTTCAGTCACCTAACCTCCCTGCTGTTCTTCAGAGATGCTAAGTACGACCAGGCCCCTTAGCCTTTGTGCTTGCTGTTCCCACTGCCTAGTTGCTCTTCCCTCAGATATCCCATGGCTCCGCCCTCACTTCCTTCTGGTCTGCACAGTTTTCTATGCCCACAATTTACCTTCAAGCACTCCTCCTCCTTCTAACATTTTTTATTTCTCTCCGTATGTATGTTATCACCCAGAATACTATATATTTTCTTTTCATTCCTTAAAAAGTTTTTTATTGTGGTAAAAGTCACAATATAAAACATATCACTTTAAGCTTTCATGGTGCAGTCACTGTCCACAGTGATTTTGGAGCCCAAGAAAATAAGATCTGTTGCTGCTTCCACTTTTTCCCCTTCTATTTGCCATGAAGTGATGGGACTGGATGCCATGACCTTAGCTTTTTTAATGTTTAAAAGATGCTTGCTCTTCGGAAGAAAAGCTATGACAAACCTAGACAGGGTATTAAAAAGCAGAGACATCACTTTGTTGTCAAAGATCCATAGAGTCAAAGTATGGTTTTTCCAAAAGTCATGCACAATGTGAGAGTTGGACCATAAAGAAGGCTGAGTACTGAAGAATGGATGCTTTCAAACTGTGGTGCTGGAGAAGACTCTTGAGAGTTCCTAGGACTGCAAGGAGATCAAACCACTCAATCCTAAAGGAAATCAACCCTGAATATTCATTAGAAGGACTGGTGCTGAAGTCAAAGCTCCAATACTTTGGCTACCTGATGCTAAGAGCCAGCCCACTGGAAAAGACCCTGATGCTGGAAAAGATTGAAAGCAAAAGGAGAAGGGGGTGGCAGAGGATGAGATGGTTAGATAGTATCACTGACTCATTGGACGTGAGCAAACTCTGGGAGATAGTAAAGGACAGGGAAGCCTGGCATGCTGCAGTCCATGGGGTCACAAACAGTCAGATATGACTTAGCAAGTGAACAACAATAGCATTTCAGCTTCATTTAACTGTACAGTCCAGCAGCACTAATTGCATTCACATTGTTGTGCAGCTCTCACCATCATCCATCTCCTGAATTTTTCACCTCCCTAAACTGAAACTGTGTCCCCATTAAACACTGACTGCCCCATTTCCCCTCTCAACTCCCACCCCACCCCACACTGCCTGGCTCCTGGCATCTAACAAGGTACTTTCTGACTCTATGATTTTGACCACTTGCAGAGATATAGATGGACATAGAGACAGACATATGGAGTGCAATAAGTCAGAAAGAGAAAAATAAATATCATATATTAACATACATATGTAGAAATCTAGAAAAAATAGTACAGATGAACATATTTACAAAGCAGAAGTAGAGACACAGACATAGAGAACAGATGTATGGACATCAAGTGGGGAAAGGAGGAGGGTGGGATGAATTGGAAGACTGGGTTGACGTATATATATATATTCACTTTATATTTGCCATCCATCTCCTCCTCCTAAAATATAAGCCTCATGAGGGCAGAAATTTTATTTTGTTACTTGCTATTTTCCCCAGTATTTGACTTATACCCAGCACATGGATCAATAAATATCTACTGAGTCAATGAGTAAGTGAAATTTTTATAAGCATAAAAAAAGTAATGGGTTTCTTTTTTAAAGAAACACACTCCTCCTTAGCCATGGAGGAGACAGTGAGTCACATACTAACATGTCACAAATTTCAAGACTATATTAATGAATGCCATGATTTGAGTGGCATCCCTGATAAATTAAGCATTTCACTTTGAATTCAATTAGCACCTATATAGTTGGCACAGATTTATTTCTCACTTAAAAATAAAATTCCTTAAAAATCGTGTTTTGCTGATAACAGCAATAAAAAGTCAAATAAGAAGAAGCTGAAGTAAAATGTTGCCACACTTTATATTTTGGTAGAACATTGCATTCTTAGTTGCTCAGTCGTGTCTGACTCTTTGTGACCCCACCAACTGTAGCCCGCCAGGCTCCTCTGTACGTGAGATTCTCCAGACAAGAATACTGGAGTGGGTTGCCATTCCCTTCTCCAGGGGATCTTCCTGACTCAGGGATCGAACCCAGGTCTCCTGCATTGTAGGCAGATTCTTTACCATCTGAGCCACCAGGGAAGCCCAGATGGAACATTACAGTGTCCAAAGATCTTTCGCTTTCTTTGTCTTGAGGGGCTTTGTTTATTCCCATTTTATGGTTGGGGAAACACGGGCTCATAAAGGTGAAGCGGCTTGCCCAAAATCATAACAGAAGAGAAGTGGCAACACCAGAATTCTAACAGAGGCCTCCTGACGTGGGACCAGTGATCTGTTTTCACCCTCCGAGCTACTTTACTCTGTATAATGTACTGCATGGAACATAATCCCATCAATGAAAATCCTTTGCAAATGGTAAAGTCTAGGCACATGCTGTTATTGTTATTATTTTTATTATCACAACGACCACCATTCACATGGTTTATTTTGAAAACTGTGACCTCACTGAAAAAGTTCGAACAAAAGCATCTCCTGGGGTCTTTTTCAGCATCAGTAGTCAATGATTTATTTTCCTTTAAGATCCTCTGGCATTACTAAATGGGCCTGGGCAAGTTCTTCCAGAAAGATCAAAGAAAAGGCTGTCAGGGAGGAGAGACAAACATGAAAAAGTTCAGCACCTCAAAAAAAGTAATTATTTCAGAGCAGGAGAAGCCAGCCAACAAAAACATCACGCTTGAGGGTTGCAAATGAAAGTCTCTTTTCAACCATAGCTTTAATGGAAACCACTAATGAATCAGAACACCGGGTAAAGAATAAATAACAACTTCAAAGGGGGTTGGGACTGGGGCGGATTATGGAGTCTGATCTAAGACAGCCAAACAGTACATGGAAGGTTGGTTTTATTTTGCTGGAAGGCATGAGCATGGAGCATGTTCATGACATTTCATTTGTTCCAACAAATACTTATTGAATGCCTACTAAGTGCAAGGCTTCACTGTAGAAATAATTCACTTTCTAGTTGTGATCAGAAAAGGAGGAGGCTAACAGGAAACAAGGTAAAGATTCTGTGATCTCTCATTGACTCAAATATTCAGCTTCTCCCTTAAATATTAATACTGAAGACTTGGAAGAAGCCGTCTAGGTAGCTAGGTGCCTGGGTAAACTGGAAAAGATGCATTTTCCAAAGAGTTGATCCTATTCTTCTAAGGACAATATAGAGACAATTTTACATAATGAGAAAATGTATCTGACCCCAAGTTGAGACACCATGGAAAATATCACGTTGTAGGTGACAAGCTGAACTATAAATCTTGAAGGAAGAATGGGAATTTTCCAAATGTGACTGAGGTACCCATTCCCTTCTGTACTAGTCAGGGTTCTCTAGAGACACAGAACCATTAGAATGTGCGTGTATGTATGTCGATCGATAGATAGATGGATGAATAGATGGGTCGGTAAATAGATAAATAGGACAGACAGATAGGTCAGATCTGTCTATCAAGAGCTCAATTTGTTTTAAGGAACAGGCTCACATGATTGTGGAAGTGGCAAGTCCAAGATCTGCAGGGAGGCTGGCAGGAAGAGTTAATGTCACAGTTTGAGTTCAAATGCAGTGTAGGGAGAATTCCCTCTTCATTGTGGAGGTAAACCTTTTCCCTCTTAAATTGATTGATGAGTTTCACTCCCATTATAGAAAGTAAACTTCTTTATACAGAATTTACTAATTTATATGTTAATCTCCTTTAAAAATACTTTCACAGCAAAACAAAGACTGGTGTTTGACCAAATACCTAGACACAGCAGCCTGGCCATGTTGACATATGAAATTAACCATCACTCCCCCTGTTTCCTGTGTGCTAGGAGACACAGAGCATATTGGCTAGCCTTAGCCTCACTCTCGGAGAAAATCACGGTACATCAAAGTGATATCTCAGTGGGTCACTGGGTCATACCTCCCTTCTGCCATGTTCATGGGGCATCTGCATTGCATGGTCTACCACTGCTGGAAACAGGAAACAACAGTTCACACACGTAATGATGCTATAACTTGTACCAACACTGGACGGATCTTAGGATTCCCAGTCCTCTTATTCTTTTAGAGTTTGGTCACATATTTTGGTTTAATCTGCAAATAACATTTATTGTTTAAAGCATCATCATCATTTTCCTATGGCCTATACTTGGCAAATTATAAATGTACTTAATAGAAAAAAAATGATTTTTAGCATTTTAGTGTATTACTCATAGTGCCTAAAACAAGACTGAACACATAGGACAGATGCTAAATAAAATACAAAACAATTGTACTCTGATGCATTAGGGTATTTCTATCAATTCAGTTCATCAAGCTGTTAGAATCTAAGTGTATTCATGCTGAATTGATGAATCATCTAACTCCATTCATGTGCTGTATAGATACAGGAATTACCCAACATTGCCTATTTCCTTAACAAGCCCAACTAAAAATACCTTAACACAACATTCAAATACTCTCCCAATCTGGACCCTCAATTTCCCAGTCATGTATTTTTACCAGGTTTGCATATTCTCCTAATACAACATGTATTTTCACAACTTTGAACTTCAGCTTACATCATTCCCTCTTCTTACAATGGCCATTTCTCATTTTTCTCAGTCTGTAAGTGTGTGTTAAGTCGCTCAGTCATGTCCGGCTCTTAGCGACCTCATGGACTGTACCCACCAGGCTTCTCTGTTCATGGGATTTCCCAGGCAAGAATACTGGAGTGAGTAGCCATTCCCTTCTCCAAGGGATCTTCCCAGCCCAGGAATTGAACCTCGGTCTCCTGAATTGCAGGCAAATTCTTTACCGTCTGAGCCACCAGGAAAGTCCCTTTCTCAGTCTAGATAACTCTTATTTATCCTTTGAAATTCAGTTGAAAAATCAATCCCACTCTTGGGCATATATGCAGAGAAAACCATAATTCAAAAAGATATGTGCACCTCCAATGTTCATTACAGCACTATTTACAATAGTAGGACATGGAAGCAACCTAAGGTCCATTGACAGAGGAATGGATAAAGAAGATGTGATATATATACACAATGGAATACTGCTCAGCCATAAAACAGAATGAAATAATGATGTTTGCAGCAACATGGATAGATCTAGAGATTATCATACTAAATGAAGTCAGACAGAGAAGACAAATAGATGATATCACTTATAGGTGAAATCTAAAAAATGGTATGAATGAACTTATTTACAAAACAGAAATATAGTCACAGATATTAAAAACAAATTTATGGTTACCAGGGGAC
Organism: Cervus elaphus; assembly: GCF_910594005.1. NCBI lineage: Eukaryota > Metazoa > Chordata > Mammalia > Artiodactyla > Cervidae > Cervus > Cervus elaphus. Next base: position 46,540,394 of record NC_057836.1, read on the forward strand.
AAAGGGGGAGTGCTAAACTGGGAGATTGGGATTGACATATATACTATACACACTACTATATATAAAGTAGCTAACTAATAAGGACCTATTGAACAGCACTGGGAACTCTACTCAATACTCTGTAATGACCTATAATGGAAAAGAATTGATAAAAGAGCAGATATATGTATATGTATAACTGATTCACTTTTCCGTACAGCAGAAACTAACACAACTTTAGAAATCAACTATACTACAATAAATTTTTTTAAAAAATCTCTTGCTCCATGTACTATTTATTAATGACTCTAAAGTTGATTATTCTACTCTGTATTCTCATAATTCTTGGTACTTAAGGTAATGGCAGCATAAAATGTAATGCATTGTGATTTTTAAAAGGAAACATCAGTTCAGTTCAGTCACTCAGTCGTGTCTGACTCTTTGTGACTCTATGGACTGCAGCATGCCAGGTTTCCCTGTCCATCACCAACTCCCAGAGCCTACTCAAACTAATGTCCATCACGCTGGTGATGCCATCCAACCATCTCATCCTCTGTCATCCTCTTCTCCTCCCACCTTCAATCTTTCCCAGCATCAGGGTCTTTTCAAAATGAGTCAGTTCTTTGCATCAGGTGGCCAAAGTACTGGTGCTTCAGCTTAAGCATCAGTCTTTCCAATGAATATTCAGGACTGATTTCCTTTGGGATGGACTGGTTGGATCTTTTTGCAGTCCAAGGGACTCTCAAGACTCTTCTCCAACACCACAGTTCAAAAGCATCAATTCTTCAGCCCTCAGATTTCTTTATAGTGCAACTCTTACATCCATACATGACTACTGGAAAAAACACAGCTTTGAATAGATGGACCTTTGTTGGCAGAGTAATGTCTCTACCTTTTAATACGCTTTCTAGGTTAGTCATAACTTTTCTTCCAAGAAGCAAGCGTCTTTTAATTTCATGGCTGTAGTCACCATCTGCAGAGATTTTGGAGCCCCAAAAAATAAAGTCTGTCACTGTTTCCACTGTTTTCCCATCTATTTTCCATGAAGTGATGGGACCAGATGCCATGATCTTAATTTTCTGAATGTTGAGTTTTAAGTCAACTTTTTCACTCTCCTCTTTCACTTTCATCAGGAGGCTCTTTAGTTCTTCTTTGCTTTCTGCCATAAGGGTGGTGTCATCTGCATATCTGAGGTTATTGATATTTCTCCTGGCAATCTTGATTCCAGCTTGTGCTTCATCCAGCCCAGCATTTCACATGATGTACTCTGTATAAAAGTTAAATAAGCAGGGTGACAGTATACAGCCTTGACGTACTCCTTTCCCGATTTGGAACCAGTTTGTTGTTCCATGTCCAGTTCTAACTGTTGTTTCTTGACCTGCATACAGATTTCTCAGTAGGCAGGTAAGGTGATCTGGCATTCCCATCTCTTTAAGAATTTTCCACAGTTTGTTGAGATCCAGACAGTCAAAGGCTTTGGCATAGTCGATAAAACAGAAGTAGATGTCTTTCTGGAACTCTCTTGCTTTTTTGATGATCCAACAGATGTTGGCAATTTGATCTCTTGTTCCTCTGCCTTTTCTAAATCCATCTTGAACATCTGGAAGTTCATGGTTCACGTACTGTTGAAGCCTTGCTTGGAGAATTTAGAGCATTACTTTGTTAGCGTGTGAGATGAGTGCAACTGTGTGGTACTTTGAACATTCATTGACATTGCCTTTCTTTGGGATTAGAATGAAAACTGACATTTTCCTGTCCTGTGGCCACTGCTGAGTTTTCCAGATTTGCTGACATATTGAGTGCAGCACTTTCAAAGCATCCTTTTTTAGGATTTGAAATAACTCAACTGGAATTCCATCACCTCCACTAGCTTTGTTCATAGTGATGCTTCCTAACACCCACTTGACTTTGCATTTGTCCCTATATCCTTACTAAGGGAATACCTGTCATGAACTATGCATTTATGTATTTTTTTAAATAATTGCTTTGATCTCGTGTCCTTTAAAAAAGCAAGCTAGCAAAGTATGTCACAAAGAACACCCTAATATTCATTAATTAGAAGAATTTAAATGCTTTGGTTATAATTACTGACTGACAAACACAGAAAACAATACATAAATACTGAGATTGTGAATTAAAAAAGAATACTGGACAAGAAATGCTGATAACTCTCTGAATAGTACTGAGCTGGATTATAAGACCCCAAAATGTGTTTTATACAAAAGAAACCAATTATAAAAATGGATTTTTACAGTATCTTTTAAATAGTTGTTTTCCTTGATAATAGAAATCGTTCACACTATTTGCACTAAATTTGGAAAACACAATAATATATGTAGAAGAAAATAAAAGCAAAACATATAACCCCACATTTCCCACTTAATAACCACTATATATGATGTATTTTATTCCAGTCTTTTTTTACTAGCACATTATATGAAGAATTAGTGACCAAATTCAATGAAAGTATTTACTATTATATTTTTTTCACTTAATATATTTTGAGTCATTTTTCCACACCATTAAATATTATTTGAAAACATGATTGCTATGACAATGCTATCTTCTCACATTGGTTTAGCTGTTCTCTTGTTATACATTTAGATTAATCCCGTGTTCTTTTGCTTCTATAAACACCGTTGTGATGCACATGCTGTAGCAGAAAGCTTTCTTCAATACTAGCTTGCATGACATAGCAGGATAATGTTTTAAGGTTCTAACTCTCATACACGGAGACTGTGGGGGTGCAAATTAATGGACAGTATTTATTGTCCAGACTACTTTGGAAGAGCCGGGACCTAGGAACAAGGATGAGCCTGGTCCCCCTGACTGTTCACAGACCTATCTGACAAAGCTCTCAGGTGATGGGATTGTATAAGGGGTCTTTGTTCCTTAGAGGAAGGGCACTAGTCCCAGAAGGATATCACAAGATGCTCCTAAAGGGAATATGCCATCTGGTCACATGGGAGCTTTTACCTTCTCCCGACATGTGGGGCCTCAACTGCGGTGCTCCCTGACTGCTCCCACTCAGGAGAAAGGAGATGCTGGGGACAAACCCAAACGTTCTTGGAAAAGAAATATGGAAATCACCTCTGAAGCAGCAAAAGTAGCTCAAGACACCGTAGCCTAAGGAATGCCAACTCAAGCCCAAGCAAAGATGAAGTACACGTCTCAAAGGGAAGGTCCAAGGGCACGGTGGTCAATTCAGTGCAATAAACAGAGTTCCTCTGGCTCTGAATTCTCCAGTGCACTGAGGGTCTTATCCTGGCTTTGCCTCTTGGAGCATTTTGAGTTGGTAGGTCACCACTCAATGTCTTGGCTTCCTGATTATAAGACAATAAATATTATCTACCTTGCATTATAACTTTAAGGATTAGAAGGGCTTTAAGATGATTAAGAACAGTGTCGCAGCATATAGAGCGCAGTTAGCAAATAGCAAGAAGAGGAAGAAAAGGGGGAAAGAGAAGTGTATTATGTCAGGTTTGTTGAAAACCAAACTCTGAGACAGATGTGTGAGCAGAAGCTTTCTTGGGGAACCATCTCGGGATCACCACCTCTAAGAGAGTGAGGGAGGCAGATGGGACGGGGTGGGGTGCGGTGGGGAAGATAAGCTGCTGGGACATTGCAACGAAGACTGTGGCCAATTCCAGTGGAGCTGTGAGTCTGGGATGGCCCTTAAGAGTTGTCCTGAATCATGCAAGGGAGCCAGGCCCAACTGCCCAGGAATGACCAGTCATTGGATGCAGGCTGGCCCCAAAGACACGTGACCTTGGATAAGGTAGCTCTCCTTAGCCAACAATCCCAGTATCTGGGGAATGAGTGTGTCAGTCCTATAGAAGGGATCTTAGATGGCAAAACATTGCATCTCTTATAAGGAGAAAACTTATTTTTAATTTAGGCTGTGCTGGGTCTTTGTTGCTGTGGGCACTTTTCTCTAGTTGCAGACAGTGGGGGCTACTCCCTAGTTGTGGTGCCTGGGCTTCTCATTTCAGGGGCTTCTCTTGCTGCAGAGCTCAGGCTCTAGAGCCTGTGGGCTCAGTAGTTGCAGCTTGTGGGCCCTAGAGCACAGGCTCCGTAGTTGTGGTGGATGAGCTTAGATGCTCCATGGCATGTGGGATCTTCCTAGATCAGGGATTGAACCTGTGTCTCCTGCATTGGCAGGCAGATTCTTTACCACTGAACCACCAGGGAAGCCCTGAGAAAACATATTGTTCATCTAATGCTTCTACCACGTCCCAGACACATCTTCACAATAAAATCGAACACTTCTGGCATTTGCTTTCTTCCAGGCACAGTTCCAAGTTACCAATATTGACTCATGTACTCTTTAAAGCGGTCCTTAGAAGGCAATGGCAACCCATTCCAGTATTCTTTTTTTTTCCCCACTCCGGTATTCTTGCCTGGAGAATTCCATGGAAGAGGAGTCTGGCGAGCTACAGTCCACGGGGTTGCAAAGAATCGGACATGACTGAGTGACTAACACATAGGAAGTTTTACCACACTCACAGTGATTTAAAAATTGACCCACTGGTACCCAGCAGTACATGTCAAAGGCAGAGTTTGAACCCCAGTGGTCTAACTCCAGAGTCTATAGTCTTAACCTCAAGGATAATGAAATATATCCTCTGCTCTGGAGTAACTCACTATTTCAATAGCTGTGGAACAAATTCTTGTTAAAGGCAGTGATTAGCTATTTATTGCTTCCCTAACAGATTACAGATTACCACAGATATAACAGCCTATAACAAAATCTTATCATCTCACACTTCTGTAGATCAAAGTCTGGTGCAATATGGCTCCAGTGGGTCTTCTGCTGAGTTGCCAGTGGGGCTGAAATCAACGTGTCAAGAAGGCTGGTTCCTTTTTTGAGGTTCTGGGTATCCACCTACCTCCACGCTTATTCAGTTCCTTATGGTTGTAAGACTGAAATCTCTGTCTCCTGGCTGGTGTCACCTGGAAACAGTATTTGCTCTGAGAGGCTGCCGGGACTTCTCCTGTTTTCCAGTTGTCCCTCTTCCAGTACCAGTAGGTTGAGTCCTTCTGCTGCAAACATTCCTGACTTCTCCATGTGTCACATTTCTTATTCCACAGAACCCTTTCTGTACTTTTAAAGGCTCAAGTGTCCCCTTGATAATCTGAGATAATCTCCCTATTTTAATTATAACTGCAAAGTCCACTTTGTCATGTGACATAAGATATTCATTTGCAAGATTTAAGGATTAGGAAGAAGACATCTTGGGATGGGGGTGCATTCTGACTTCTACCAGCATTTAGGGCAACAGTCACACCAGGCTCATCATCACAATGAATGTTCACCCTGATCTTTGTTTTTATATCAAGCAGTGCTGCCACTTATCCATGCAGCCAGCGTCTAATGACGATGAGGGTGGGGTACCACCATTCAACTGTTGATATTATTTTGGCTCTTTTCCTGATTAATAGTTTACTCCTCCTTTTGCTCTTTAATTTACCTGCTTTTTGATCTTGTTTTATCTCTGTCTTCAAACCCTATCCTTGTCCTTAGGCTTAATAAAGAAGGGGCTTCCCTGATTTCCACTTGAGTCACCTATGAAAACAAGCCTCCCTGGGTTGGCAGGTCCAGGAAACCTCTCCATCTGACTGATCCTCCTTGCACTTCTCCAAGCCCTTCACTGCCTAGCCTCTGCTTACCTCTCAAACTCCATTTCATTCTGCTCAGAATCTCCTCCCATAGAAGGGCAAGGACAGTGTCTTATTCATATCTTTAGCCACAGCTTCTAGAATAGTGTCTGGTGTAGGGTAAGCAATCAATATAAGCTTGTCAAATTTTGAATGGAGGGAAAGTGGATGGATGTGTGTGTGAATTAAATGAACAAAAGAGCTCAATTAGTTATGAGATAAGAAGACTTGCCTTTCCTAAGTGTGATGATTCATGAGTTAGGCCAGCAGGGTGAAACCAAATGCATTTCCCTTTATAGTTTACTTATTAAACAAATATTTACTGAGTACCCTTATAAATGAGATTCTATAATAAGTTTTGGTGGTGATGAATGAGACATGCTTCTTGGCCTGAGAGAGGTTTACTTTCCATCAGGGAGAGAAGCTATGTACACATTTGTTTCTTTTCTCTCCCCCATGTCTTCTGACCCATCTCTTCCCTATCTATATTTCTTGACATTCTGCCTCTCCTTCCTAAATCAGTCCCAAGACCCTGACCTGTGCCAGCAATTCTTCAAACAAACAAATTGCTCATCTTGGGCTCAACTTTTAAAACTAAGTATTAGAAAGGGTTTGAGAGCTGGTTAAATGTCTTTGTTGGCAAGAAAGAGAATAAAAAAATAACTTAAAAGAATTTTGTTATTTTTGACTGTTTCACGGTTACTTTTGAGGTTATTTATACTTAACTTCCATCCTTTCTGGCATGGATAAACCTGTCTTTCTACTGGTTCTATGATCAAACCAAATGAGAGAAGCATCATGGCTGCTGAAAGCAAGAAGATGCAAACTTTGGGGCCAGAGACACTGGGATATTTCATTATTTTTGTTGTTGTTGCTGAGGTGAAATTACATAACATAAAACCACCCATTTAAAAGTGACAACAACAGTTTATTCAGTGACATTTAGTATAGTCACAGTGTTATACTAAACTCTCATCATCTCTCTCTAATTCCACAATATTTTCATCACTCTAAAATGGAACCCCATATCCATTAAACCATTATTCCCTCTCCCTGCTCCCCGAAGCCCCTGGCAGCCACCTATCTGCTCTCTGTCGCTATGGATCTTCCTATTCTGGACATTTCATATAAATGGAACATATAATATGTCACCTTTTGGTTTCTGGCTGCTTCCCCTTAGCATAATATATATGCTGAGGATCATATATACACATTGCTGTGTGTATCAGTACTTCATTCCTTTTTATGGATAAATAATGTTCTATTGTACGTATATACCATAATGTGTTTACCCATCCATTCACTGATGAATACTTTGGTTGTTTCCAACTTTTGGAATTATATTACTACGAAAGTACAGTTATGTGTATTTGTTTGAGTACTCGTTATCAATATGGGGGGTTTACACCTAAGAGAGGAATTCCTGAGTCATTCATATATATTATATATATATACGCCGCTAGTGATAAAGAATCTGCCTGCCAATGGAGGAGACGCAGGAGATGCAAGTTTGATCCCTCAGTCAGGAAGATCCCCTGGAGTAGGAAATGGCAACATGCTCCAGTATTCTTGCCTAGAAAATTCCAGGGACAGACTATTCTCATGGGTTGTAGTCCATGGAGTTGCAAAGAATCAAACACGACTGAACACACACACCCCTATGGGCCTCCTAGGTAGCTCAGCTGGTAAAGAATCCACCGGCAGTGCAGGAGACCCCGGTTTGATTCCTGAATTGGGAAGACCCCCTAGAGAATGAATAGGCTACCCACTTCAGTATTCTTGGGCTTCCCTGGTGGCTCAGATGGTAAAGAACCTGCCTGCAATGCGGGAGACCTGGGTTTGATCCCTGTGTTAGGAAGGTCCCCTGGAGAAGGGTATGGCAACCCACTCCACTATTCTGGCCTGGAGAAACCCCATGGATGGAGGAGCTTGGCAGGCTACAGTCCATGGGGTTACAAAGAGTCAGACACAACTGAGCACGCACACACACACACACACACACACACACACACATATATATATGTGCATATATATACATATATATATATATATTTCTATGTTTAACTTTTTGAAGACCCACCAAATTGTTTTCCAGAGTGGCTACAACATTTTATGTTCATACCACAAATACATGGGTGGGAGGTATTCCTTGCCTGCACTAGTTATTTTCCTTTTATCCCCCTTACTATGCTGAAGTGAAAGAAAGAAAAGTGAAAGTGAAAGTCACTCAGTCGTGTCCAACTCTTTCCAACCCCACGGACTATATAGTCCATGGAATTCTCCAGGCCAGAATACTGGAGTGGGTAGCCTTTCCTTTCTCCAGGGGATCTTCCCTACCCAGGTATCAAACCCAGGTCTCCCGCATTGCAGGCAGATTGTTTACCAGATAAGCCACAAGGGAAGCCCAATAGCAATGCTAGTGGGTATGAAGAAGCATCCCACTCCTGACCCACCAGTTTCCCTTTACTCCGTTTCCCACTTTCCTTCCTGTTGGAAAAGGTTTATTCTTCAGAACTTTTGCCTCGTTCATGCCAATGTGGATCTTGCTATCTCTAGGAAAGCCTGTAGTCCTCATCTACCCCAGACTAAGCCCTTTATTTTGCAGAGATAACCTTCTGGGGTTTTACAAGTTACCAGAAAATCCGAGTTCACAACATACTAAATAGGTGGTTTGGAGGAGACAACTTGACCTGAGGGACACTTAGGCTTTTTATTTGTTAAGTGCATGGAAATTAACATCCCTTACAGGGTTGACACAGGACTCAAAGACTTTATGAATTGCAAATGCTTTGCTGTGTTATTGCTATTACTGGCTGGAAGGACTGGATGTATTATGACTGCATTTCTCCAGCATAGGATCTGGCCAACAATAGAAGATCTATGATGAATGAATGAATGAATGACTATTACATTATTATTATTTCACTGTGGAAATGGCAGAGAGATGGAAAAAATATTCCAGTTCTTCTTTCATCAAAGAAGTGTAACAGACTAAAGTATGTGCAAACTGGAGAGTGCATAAATCCAGTCCTACAAAAGGACTCCCTCCCTTACTATACTGGGCAGTCCTGGGTCCACTTGAACAACAAGGTCGCAGACTCAGAAGGCAACCCACTTCCCACCAGCCACATTTTGCTGGCATAATCTTGGCCACCATATGCTGTAGGAAGGCAGAGATAACACGGTCTCAGTTTATGGGCCTCCAGGCTTCACATATAGAACAGAAGTATAGTCTTTTCCATGCATGAGATGTACTTGGTCCTAATCCCCATTTGGGAAAGGGGTCTCCAACCCCAGCTACCTGTATCTGGTTCAAATCCCTACAATTCATAATCATTTAGCTTCAGGCTTGTAACTCTGGGTTCTCCATTATCTTTGAAAGTATCTTTGAAAGTAGCTGTGTTCTTTTTATTACATAAAATATTTTACCTACAATATCTATGCAACTGGGTCACAGAGAGAGAAGTTTCAGAACATGCTCACTTCTCCAAATTACCCTGGAGGGATCTTCATTGCTTTTTCTACCATTCCATTAACCAGGGTTATCTGGTTCATCCTACACTCTCTCCACTTACAATCAAATAAATAACTCTCAGAGAATAACTTACAGAAGGTGTGCGATGTTTGGTCTTCATAACAACTCTATGTGGTAGGTGGTTTTATTATCCTCCTTTTACATCAGAAGCATTAATTTGCTATGTCCAGGATGCCCATGTGAAATTGGATTCTTGTTTTACTCTGACTCTCTCTACTGTTAAAGTTGATGTCTGTACACACTACATGGGTGTGAGAAAGAGGACACACACACACGTATGTGCACACACATGCCCCAGATATCTATATACACACACAATAGATAGATTTTTTGGTCCATGCTGTTAATCAAATGTTGAAAGGATCTTTGCTTAGGGCTTGTCAACAGACTCGCTTGCTTTAGATTTCGAAATAGTAGTAGAGTTGCTCACTTGTC